>NC_052619.1:49167786-49772484 GCF_016545825.1 Eucalyptus grandis | reverse complement strand
AAAAGGCTCAAGCCCATATAATAAGTCATATGGAGAAATAGAGTTTTCATTATCTTTTAAGTGATAGCAGTAAGGAAGTTAGTAGAGATGCAAAGATGCAGTAACAAGAGAAAAAGAAAAGTAGAAAATTTAGAGTTTGGAAATCAATCTGATTTACATCAAACTAGTATCGGAAGTCGGTTCATGGTCCGATTAAGCTGAAATTTTGTTAGCGTGTTTGTGGCATAATTTTCTTGAATATGGACGGTTTGATTTTCATTTGAAGATCCATACACTAGGTTTTTCATGGATTGACTAAAACTTGCATTTTTTGTCAAATTCATCCTTGATCTCTTGCGAAATTTATGCATATTGCCAAGAATGATGTTTTTGAGGTCTTTGCTGCTATGTATTTACTAGAGAAGAACTTTATTCACCCGATTTTATTAATAGTTAAGATTTTTGGGTGGACTCCGGCCTCGTGATTTTTAATCTCCTCACAAAGATGAAGTTTTTTCACGTAAAAACCGTCTTGTATTTATGTGCTTGATATTTATTTTGCTCTACTATATTAGTTCTTATTAGGTTTACACAAGAGGAGAGATTATTTTATTCTGCTACGTTAATACGATATTGTCCGGATTATTACTATTCTCCCATCAAAGTGGTATAAGAGTTTTGGTCATTGCTTAATTTTTTTGCCTTGTGTTAAACAATAGAAACGGATACGAGTAAAATGGTTATCTTGAATTGTTCGAATTATCATATTTGGAAAGGAAAAATGAAAGATCTTTTATATGTAAAGGATTCTTATTTGCCCGTATTTGCTGAAGAAAAACTGAAGACTAAAATTGATGCCAAATGGTCTATATTTCATCATCAAGTATGTGGTTATATTAGGCAGTGGATAAATGATAATGTTTTGAACCATATCGTTGAGGAAATAGATGCACGTAGTTTGTGGGATAAGCTCGAACAATTATATGCTCAAAAAACTGGGAATAATAAGTTATTTTTGATAGAACATATGATGCTTTTGAAATATCTAGATGGTCCTTATTTGACTGATCATTTAAATTATTTTCAAAGATTTATCAATTGGTTAGCTACAATGAGAATCAAGTTTGATGATGAGATACAAACATTATGGTTGTTTGGTACTTTGCTAGACTCGTGAGAGATGTTTCGAACGTCTTTGTCTAATTCTGCCTTGGATGGTATAATTACAATGAATTTAGCCAAGAGTAGTGTTTTGAATAAAGAGATGAAAATAAAGAGATAGGGATCATCCTCTTCACATTCTGATACCTTGGTTATTGAGAAAAATGGGAAGTGAATCTCAAGGCCCGAGAAATGAAGACAAAAGCATAGATAAAAGCAGAGGCAAATAAAATAGATTTGCTAATGTTGAGTGCCATATTGCGATTAGAAGGGACATATTCAAAGGTTTTTCCGTCAATTTAAAAGGAGAAAGGCAAAGAGAATAAAAGTGATAATGATAATGAAGACAATCGTGTTGCTACACTTGAATAAGACTTTCTCATTATCTTTAATGGTAATGCGGTGAATTTTGCATGTCATGAAACCAATTGGGTAATTGATAGTGGTACATTTATTCATGGTACTTCTTATAAGGATTTCTTTACATCATACATGTTGGGTGACTTTGGATCTGTGAAGATGGGAAATAATGGGTTAGTTGAAGTTGTAGGCATTAGTGATATGTGCCTAGAGACCAGTAATGACACGAGGTTAGTATTGAATAATATTAAGCATATACCTAATATTCATTTGAACTTGATTTCTACAAGCAAGCTAGATGATGAGGGTATTGCAGCACCTTTAGTGATGGTCGATGGAAGCTCACTAAAGATTCTCTAATTGTGGCTAGAGGTGAAAAATATTATTCGTTTGTATTATGCAAGCAAAGTTGTCCACAAACAAAATTAATATAGTAGACAGCGAAGAGAGAGTTGAATTACGGCACAAGAGACTCAATCACAACAGTGAGAAGGGTTTGTCAATATTGACTAAGGAGAAGCTTCTTTCAAGTATGAAAAGTTTAGTGTTGAAGAGGTGTGCTCAGTGTTTAGCAGGAAAACAAAGTAGAGTTGCATTTAAAAGTTTTCCTCATTCAAGAAAGTTAAGTATACTTGATCTAGTGCATTTTGATATTTGTAGTCCTATGAAGATAAAATCACTTGGTGGTTTTCTTTATTTTGTTACTTTCATAGATGATTATTCAAGAAAAATATGGATTTATACCTTGAAAACTTAAAATCAAGTTCTAGATGCTTTTAAGCAGTTTCAGGTTTTAGTTGAAAGACCAATCGGAAAGAAATTGAAATGCTCTAGAACTGATAATGGGGAGAATATATTGAACTTTTGATGAATATTACAAACAACAAAGCATTCGACATCAAAAGACACCTCCCAAGACGTCTCGATTAAATGGCTTAGCTAAGAGAATGAACAAGACATTAATTGAAAAGGTAAGATGTTTGCTTTCATAGTCAAAATTGCCATAATCCTTTTGAGGTGAGGCTTTAAAGTACAATTACATATGCATTAAATCTTACTCCATGCATTCCTCTAGAGTTTAATATTTCTAATAGAGTATGGACAAGCAAAGATGATTCTTATGATTATTTGCGTGTCTTTGGGTGTAAGGCATTTGTGCATATCCCCAAAGATGAAAGGTCTAAAGTTAATGTAAAAACACGACAATGCATATTTATTGGCTATGGATAGGAAATGCTTGGCTACAAATTTTATAATCCAGTCGAGAAGAAAATTGTAAGAAGCAGAGATGTTGTGTTTATGGAAGATCAGACAATACAAGATATTGGGAAATCATAGATAATTTCAATGCCATAGGTTAGTGATGATTTGGTTGACTTGGATCCAATTCCTCTCACACATATTCTTGCATAGATTGATGAGGAGTAGTAGGAAGTGAATGTTCTAGATAATGAACATGCTCTTGAACATGTTCAAACAAATAATATTGTTGTTGAACTAGAAGCTCCATTGGATGCTTTACCAAATGTTCTGATTTGGAGACCCATTAGAGACCGTCGACCTTCCACCAAATATTCTGAATATCAGTATGTATAATTGACAAATGCAGGAGAACCGGAGTGTTATGCAGAAGCAAAAGAAGATGAGTGCAAAAGCAAATGGCTTGATGCTATGCAGAATGAAATACAGTCAATTTATGATAATCATACTTTTGAACTGTTGAAATTGCTTAAAGGCAAAAGAGCTTTAAAGAACAAGTGGGTATACAAGTTGAAACAAAATGAATAGACTTCACAATCATGCCCTAGACAGGCACAGAGATGAAGGATACGCCGGCGAAGTGGAGGCATGGGAACGGGCTCTTAAAGAGGTCCCGCGGGCCAAGGTGTTCGACCTGAAAACTGACTGGTAAGGCTTATATTCGGACTAATTGCTTTTTACCCTCAAAATTATGAGACATCAGTGATTCAGTTTACTTTATTAACATTGGTTTTCGCATAGAAGAAATGGCATGCAATACGAATGACGAAGATTTTGATGAAGGGAGAGAAGCGTGATATAAGTTTTAGGAAATGCATATAAATTGGAGAAAAGTTGATTAAATGTTGGAATCTATAAAAGATTTATGAAATGAAGTGTCAGCTTTGTTGACCATTGGAAACCAATTTCTCCATTCTTGAACGGTGCCCACTTTATATTTTTGAATGGAAGGCTAAGTAGGATGTGTTTGAGTCCACTCTATATTTGAGAGATAATAGCATTAAAGGAGATGTGAGATCCCTTTTTTTTTCTTTAACAGTATCCATAACATATCAGAAAAGATACCACAGAAAGTGTTGACTATGGAATTAATAAGGTACCATTTTCATTATAACTCATGGAAATTTGAATTGAAACAAAATTGATGACACTCATAAAGATGTATAGATGTAGTGACTATAATATCCAATTGTTTCGAACGAATAAACATTTCCTAGATTGTCTGGCTACTGTATCATTTGGGGAAATGAGTTAGTAGAAAATACTTTTATACAAAAATCTATATTTATATATTTTTATTGATGATAAAAAAAGTTGTTGGCTTATTTTCCTAAGCAATACAAACAATGATAAATGAAGAAATATTCTTTGATTGCTGATTTACCGGAAAGCAAGCGGAATGTAAGAAGAACAATGTGATCTAAGCATGTAACTTTGCGGAACAATAGACAACACTCTTGTAAGTCAACAAGGTTAACGTGAAAAAAATTCAACGATGCTGGAACAAAGGGAATCGATATATGCACAGAAATTCAAATATTTTATGATCTTTAATTTAAAATAAAAAAGGAATTTTAAAATTCTCATATTACGAGTGTTCTACTAGTTTAAATATAAATCAGAAGAAATTGCCCCAACAATTGGAGAACCGCTTTTTATTATACGTAGCAAAGATAAATAGGTTTATTTACTTTATACATAAAAAAATAAAAGAGATTAATATTGTTTCTGCTCGAACATCACTAGAATACAGCTTGTAAGAATATGCCTAGTTTCTCTAGATTATATTTGGAAATTTTGAACCAGCATCTTATTTGCTTGTCACGGAATTCAAGTTCCATATTATTTCAGATTACATAAATGTTAGACGTTAAATGATATCCTCAAGTCTGGCAGGTGGACCCAATTTCATTCATTTTATCAAGAATAGCTACTTCGCATTGGTGCCTGAAATTCTAGAGCATCTCAATTTCTTGAAACCGAGCAATATCTGATGAAATTTGGTATAGCTGTGGATCAACTGATGCTCATACTAAATTACACCAGTTGGAGTTATGAAGTTTTTAAGTTATTTCACCAAATGGGCGTACATATATGTTCACAGAAGTAGACCCTCTGGTTTAACATATCCGGGGGGAACCATGTGGTGAAACAGAATTGCTTAGCGGTACACCATAAAAAATCTTCACTTTTTGTTTTTGTTTTTCATTCTCTCTTTCTTTCTGCATGAGTCAAAAGGTCTCAGGGTTACATTTGTTGGAGGCACTGAATCAGCAATTTGGTTCTCATTTTGATATCACCGTGTCTTCAGCTGGAACAATTTTTCTTTCTTTGTGCATTACTGCAGCCTTGAAGATGTAGTTGAATTGGTTATTGAGGAGGTTTTGGGTCATCGGATGAAAGTCGACCCATAAGCGTTGACTGAAGTTTAGGTCAAGATCGGTGACAGCTCGCAGACGCTGCAAGGAAATTGTTATAGAAGTTTTCGTTTGGTTCATTGTCAAAGAAAAAGCAAATGGATTTCTGTTACAAGTGATAAAGTCCTGCAGAACTGAGTTCTTTTTCTAATGTTTGGAGGCTCTCTAGAGATTTCATGTCGAGATTAAATTGGATTATGATTCTAATGCTTGGTACATTTTTAAAGATTAGAATGAAATTACACTAATTTGTTCATGTGTAAGATCTAGAAAATCATCGAACTTCCGAACTCTTGAGAAAAGAGATTAGCTGGTTGTGTCGGACTTGAAAATGGTTAAATAGAGTCGATTTATCTGATTAAATTGGAAATTTAAGGAAAACGAAAGGAAACTACAATGTACTCCTCAAATAATCAGAAAGTTCGGTGATGCTGTTGGTTAGCTGGAGATGCTTGAGTTACATGCAGCTAATAAGGATATTGGACTTATCATGCTAAAAGCACTGTGAATCCGTACTTTTAATTGGAGAGCGAGTCACGGACATGCTTCTCCTTGTGTGGTATTTCTTTTTAAATGTTGGGTCTTCAAATCACTTCGCATTTAGCCTCACTTAATTAAGAATAGATCTAGTATTCGATCGTGTTAACAAAAACTCGATTTGGGCCACAACTTAACTTTCCTCCCATGAATTCCAAGTTCGATCAGCTCAGGGCTTTGCATTCTCTGCACACCACAAACAAGAAGTCTCCTGGCGTGGAATTTTCGGAATTTCCGCCGAGCTTTAGAGTGAGGAATGAAATTAGCAAAATAATGGCTAATATATGCAAAAAGTATCATAGCTCAAATGGTTGTTTTTTAGGCTATTTATATTTACTCTGATTAAACCTCAGGTTCCCTAATTTTCGAAGATGTCGGGGGATGATCTCTCTCGAAGGGTGCAACTTCTGGCTCTTTGCCCACGTTTCGCCCTTGTATGCTGAAATATAGGAGGCATGGTTGTTCTGGTTCTTCAGACCTCGCTTCCACTTCCTTCTGAATTCTTCATCTTATTCCCGTCCGGTCGGAATTGAACCTTCGGTTTATGAATCTCACTTAATGACTTTCTAATTGGCCACATCAATGGTTTCATTTTCTTTTTCTTTTTTCTTTTTTACTGTTGTTTGGTTTTATGCAAAATTGGTGTTATCAATGTAGTCAAGGCGATGTTGAACTTTTTTTTGGGTCAAATCTTGGCGAAATATTACTGACATGCACGCCTCAGCGTGGGCGGGAGAGAGAATTCCTTTTGATTTTATGCCGACGTTTCCTATTTGGTAGTATGGTATATACTAGACAAGATCAAGTAATTCATTAGTTAGATACCATCGAATGACCATGAGTAAGGAAATGGATGACCACGAATTTGGAGAAGAAATTCTACCTAAGGCATGGCATTGAATAAACCTAGAAAAAATAGGAAAGATGATTCAGAAGTGGCTTTGGTTTTTCTTTCTCTCATAGGAACTTGGCCAAGCAGCCCAGCAACCGCATTACGACGGTCGATATGGTCACCGATCCAATGGCAATTCTTGCTCTCGCTGTCCTCTCTCCAGCTGTTTTAGTCATAAAATCTCAAGTTCCGGTTATCTCGATCGTTGATAATGTTGCATCAAGATCACCATTGGCCCTGATGTCAACCATCAACAACCGCCACCACTGGCCAGTAGCACCGCGATGACCACCGGCGGTTTTTCCCCCACTAACCTCTCTATCATATTCTTTAGCCCAGTCCTACTCTTAAATAGGCCGAACGCCGGGTCCAAAATATGCAATTCACAAGCCTATGGTTATTTTCACCTGGGCCTCCATTGCAGCGCCGTTTTCGTGTAAAGAAAAAAAACAGAGAGTTTTTATGTCGAAGAATGTTCGACAAACGACCTGTGTGACGTTGGCCTTTGAAATAGTTTGATGCCCCTCCGACGCCATTGAAATCTAATCACGTTAATTACTTGGAGAAACACGATGAACAGTATACAATAAGGTTAGCCTCTTAAATTACAAGTCAACCATTGGGATTTGTCCAAGTGGCTACCTTTTCCACTTGAGAAGGAGGAGGTGACGGTTAGAGTAAGGATGATTTAGTTTCAGATGTAAGTTTTGACTCTCAAGCCTTACAAAATGGCATGACAACTTTTTGAGAATAAAAGTTAAAATAAGAGTAGAATAGAGTGAAAAAAAAAAATACGAACCAAATTTGCTGTCATCTTTGTTAAGTCACACTCTTTTATTTTCCCCTTTAATAAAACTTTTAAGAATGGATTTTATTGAGAGAGAAGCAACATTATAATGGGGAAGCACAAAACAATGTCCGACGACTTCACAAGACCCAAAAGGAACGTGGGGATGGGGTGTGGAAACGAAGAAATAGAAACTCATCTCTGGCCAACCCTCGTTACAAAATTCACTGCCATTGCTCTGATTATTATACGGACGCCTTATATTATTCGTTAGGAATCTTCTTGGAAGATACACCATTGAGAAAAGCAATTATCAAGATTATTGCATATATATATCCCTTAAAATACTTTATGTTTTCAAGATCTATAAGGCCTTATTAAATATTTTTAGAAAAATGATTGGATTCCCGTATAATTAGAGGTCAACATACATAACAACCCTGTTGTTGTTATTCCACATATATATCTCATACGTTTAACATTAACGTAAAAATAATTCTCATTATGCGTTCATCCAAATGCACTATTAAGAAAACAATTATCAAGGGTATCGCATTGGGAAATGAAAACAGATGGTTGATTTGGACTTGAAATGATTAAATATGATCAATCTAGTCTTTTTTGTATGATCATATTCTATATCTATTTACAAGCCACGACGTGTGTTATGTGTTGTACACAGATTGCAAAACCCTACTTCCCAATTCATGTGAATCCGTCATAGCCATCGAGAAGGTGGGGCATCAAACTTCCTACCTCTCCCTTCCAAAGTGGGAAGGATAGCCACTTAGTCGATCTACTTGATACACTTGGCCACTTGGCCACTTGGTCGATTCCTCATTAATTTGAAAAGTTAGGTGATGCTACGGACAGCTGGAGATGCTCCAGCAGAGAAGTCACATGCGGTGCATATGGGTCTTGACGAAGGCCCTGTATTTAAATACCAATCATTGTATATTTGCATCAAGTAAACGATAATTGAGGTTGACTATCTAAATTCACGACTTGGTCTCCTAGGCCAAGCCTCACGCCTCCCTCGGGTGGTCACTAGCTTGCCGCTAGAACTTTGCCTAAACCTGCATTCATCTAAGTCCATTTCCAACGTTGTTAGGTTGTTTTTCATGTTCTGTATACACGCACTCCGTGTGTGCTTTTCTTTTTTTTTTTGCTAGTGACGATGAGAAAGAACAATCTCCACAAACACAAACGCTAAATGGAAAATTAATATATGAATGGTAATTATTAACACTCCTTCGATATGATCGTTTTCGCTATAAAAGCCAACACTACGATTGAACCAGTAATATTTTGATAGAAACCAAATGACAAATCAACATTTCTTATCGTACATCTTAATCTCTTCTTAATCTCATCACAGCGATCCTATATCTATCATTCAAAATAAAGAGTGGATATCGTCCTAAATTTTGAACAATCTTGAACAAATGTACTTTGTGACGTTTGGCCTTTGAAATAATTTGGTGCCCCTTTGATGCCATCAATATTCAATCACATTGATTACTTGAAAGAAATTATGAATAGTGTACAATAAGATAGCTATTTCTTGCCCCATGGACAATTCAAATTAAAATCGCCAGAAACACCGTTAATTAAGAGCCGAATTAGCTGCCATCTTTGTTCTTCAAATCCTTTATTTACCCCTTTAAGAAACGATTTTATTGAGAAAGAAGCAACACTTTGGGAAGCACAAGACAAGGTCCGATGACTTCGTAAGACCCCAAAACACGTGGGGATGGTGGGGGAAGGGAAACCGAACAAATAGGCTGTCACTTCCGGTCGAATATCATTACTAAGTTCACCACCCCTGCTCTGATTATCATAATTATATGTTACGTTTAGAATTCTCTTCGCAGATACACCAATAAGGAAACATTTATCAAGCTTAAAGGTTTGTAAGGCCTTATTAAATACATTTAACCAGAGATTAATCAAGACGAAATATCAAATACGTTATATATGGTCAAATAGAAATTGTAACTTTAACTCATTGGTAATCTCCAAAATAAGTTTTGATAAATTATTGAAATAATTGGTACTTTGAAACAATCAAATAACGATTGGCAAGTGGACTCAAGTAAGAGCAACTAATTTTCTAGTAACTTTAACATGCAGAAAAATCCGCAAATAAATATTAGTAAATTCTAAAAAAAGTGGTGATTTCGAAACAATTGAATAAACATTGACACCTCAATCAAATATTAATAAAGCTAAACTAGATGATAACTTAATCAATGAAAAGTTGATAAATCACTTAAGTTTATATCAGTAATTTGCTATAAGAGTTAATAGCTTTAATATGATTGTCGTTGGAGCAAATAAATATTTACACGTCTTCGAACGATTGCTGATTTTGAAACAATAAAATGAAAGTCAGTGAACGGACTCAAATCAGAATTGGTATTTTTCTACAAAAGTCGGTAACCTTAATATGCCGCTAAGTTACATGACTAAACATTGGTAACATATAATACTTTAAAATGGACAAATAACTAACGACATTTCCACATAGTGTTGGTATTTTACTAAAACGTTACAGGTTAAATAACTGTTGATACTAATACCATATATTAGAGTGGAGCTGTAACAATCCCGATTCAAGATCTAAGGTTGTCATAGACTGTATATTACAGGGCAGATCTACTTGGAGCTGTAGCAATTGAAGAACCGCAATTAGGAAGTCAAACGTTGCTAACCATTTACACATTCTTTTCACCTACTGAACAGTGTAGAGAATCACAAGTTTATCTGGAAAGCTAAGTTAATCATTTAAATCGAGCTTCACAATACTTAATTCAAGCGGCTCGCTAGCCTAATTTGTTAGTTAAGTATTTCTTTATAGATTATTATATTTGCATTAATGAACTGTAAAATAAGTGAAAATGACTTTATTTTTGCCTTCTTATTTTGCTTGAGTTAATCAGGGAAGACTCGAGCTTTACATTGAATTTAGTTTTCAATTTCCGTGTCAAATCAAATCTCATATAAATCTATAGTTCGGTTCAGGGTGGAGAACATATCTAATGGATCCGGATCTTCACTCTATCTCCGGATTCTATCTAAAAAATTTCAACTTAAAACAGATGCTCGTATTAAGTCATTTTCACTATTTATATCGACACCAAGCGTCATTTAATTTTTGAAACATCACTTTATATCCCAAATATTATTATGCTTTACATTACACTTTCTATAATAATTTATAGTGTAAAGGGACCAACTCTTAATATTTCAAATACCCAACTACACTAGTTAATTTCAATCGTTCTTTCCATTTGGCTTTAGTCATTTGTATTTTTTATTACCTAACTTAGACTTATTATTCTGCGGTTCCTCTTTTTCCCAGAAAATCACCTTAATACTCCCCACGACTCTTAATGTTTTCTTCATACTGAGAGCAATCAAAGGTCTCAATCACCCGTTTTTCATACTGAGAGCAATCAAAGGTCCCAATCACCCGTTCTTGAGAATCAAATAGCTCTTTTTACACGCTGTGGTTTAAATGCGGGTTGTTTTGGGATTTGTCGGTGAATGCAGCGTAAAGGATCGGCCACAAACTGGACTCCACCATTTCTAGAAAGAGTGCGCATAACAGAAATGCACGTGCGATGCATGTGTGAAAATATGGTCGTTTAAAAGATTTTACAAAATTTTCCTTTTATGAAATATTAGATTATTTAATTAATGAAAAGAAATTTTCGACATAACACAAAGAAATTGATCCTAAATGTGGAAAGAGAAAATTACTTTATGATTCGAACTTTCTTTAGTAAAGTTGTTCGTAAGATAGAATCAATTCAAATGTTAAAATTGAAATGCATGGAAGACATAATAGAATTATCAATTTAGGCATTTACCAATTGATAAAATATTTATGAAATAATTAGTTAAGAATATTTTAGGTAAGAAATAAGTAATTATGATCAAGCAGGACCTCTTCGATATATTTTATACTAAAGATGAAGTTATCAATTTTATTATGACTCTTTAAAATATATAATGACTATGAATGTTTTCCTTACAAGTCCACGTTGATTACAAAAGAAAGGGTGCGGTTATGTTTTTCTTTCAACTCTTTGTGGCTAAAAAGCAAAAAACTCACCTAATCCTGTTTTATTTTGCCTTAAAAAAGCAAAAACCAACTTTTTTACTTTCTCGCCAAAAAATGAAATGTTTCTTCAAATATTAAAATATGTTAAAAAGTATATTTAGATATACTTGTCAATATTGGACTAATGCAGAAGTTTCAGGTCCCAAGATTGAAAAATTAAAGCGTGCATTGGAAAATTAAAAAAAAAAAAAAAAATCAATCTCCAATTAGTTGACAAAAAAAAAACACTATTCGATATCCAATCACATTATTCTTTTGCTGCGAAGAGGAACCTAGTACCCACCTCTTCTCTGTCTTCTAGCCCGTACTTTTTTTGGCCAAGTCACGATGAAAACCATGAAAAATCTGTTAAAATTTACCATTTACTTGATCAATCCAATGTCCTTCTAACGTCGTTAGAACATGGAAAAATCAGTTAAAATTTCAATTTTGCACCTTTTTTCCCTTTTTTTTAACATTGTTCTCTAGTCTTCAACCACCTGTCGTTTAATTATACTGAATGTTGTGCCGCATGCGTCCCACGTGACTTGGTAATATTGGGCTTTAAATTTTCCACGGGGAGGACTTGTCCCGGTCTCCGTGCACGTCCAAAGGTCTGATCTTCGGCGACGTTGCTTCGTTTCCCATAAACTCACCTTCGATTTCTAGGTTACTTTCAAGAGAGAGAGAGGGCACGCACCCAAGAAGAGCACACAGACATGGCATAAGGTGGAAGATATGACATCCCGAATTTCAATCCTGTTTTACATCGAATAAATCGGGCATTTCATCGATGTGCCTATAGGGCTGTTCTCAGAGGCGATCACTCTCGACCGTGCTCATCTTTAGAGGAATTTTAAATGAAATAGACTTGAGAATTCGACCAAGAATTGGCTAATCGACCGTGCTCATCTTTAGAGGCCATTACGGCACAGTTAAAAATCGATCAGGGATCAGAAATAGGTCGGTTTGATTGAAATGTGTGGCTAAACATAGATGACTCCACTAAATTGGAAAATTATCGTCGGCCAGCATTAAACTGACTTTTCTATCGTTTTGGTACCATGTGTCCCTATTTGAATCCTTGAGATTTTCACGACAACCGAGAGTCACTAACGTGTCAAGTGGGTTCATTGTGGCTCAAAGAAAATCGACTACGGGTCATTTGCACTAAAAATTTCTGAAAGCTACCCAGTAACCTAAGTCATGCTAAAAACACGCCAGAGTGAAATTAACCGCAAATTTGAGTCCGATTTCAAAAATTGAAAGTTCTATCATGTCACAAGTCATTTTAGGAACGTTGACTCAATCTTAGAAGATTTTTCTACAACCCGAGACTTTTTGGGAAAAAGTCGCCCTAGAGCCGTTTTTGTCCAGAAAATGTCAGGGATCGTTTTTTATCGCAAAATTAGGAAGCAAGTGGGATCAATTAGTGAGGAAAAATACCAATTGGATTAATGAGATGTCAGTTGAATTTATTGAGATCGATTGTGTTGAATTGAGCAAGAATAAGTGTCCAATTGAAGAGGAAATCAAGCAAATTCGTATGCCCCCCACCACCATGACTTTTGGACTCTCTCAAGCTTCTAGATGGGGGAAATCAGGTATGGAAAATGCTGGCGGAAGACAGCAAATGCAAGAGGATAGGGTCAAGGGAATTACTTGTGAGAAAATAAGGCCAAGTGGCCCCCCCAACCCCATCTTGTTCCCCTCTCCTCTAGCTGCCATCAACCAACCCTCCTCCTTCTTCATTGTGCTTTGAAGACTTCCAAATCTGCATAGAGAAGTCGCCGAAGCCAGCCTCCGTCACCGGACCGCCTTCGCTCGTCGCACACCATAGCCGAACTCGCCACCGCTGCTCGCCGTCGCCTCTCCCTGCTCGCGACCGTCTCGCCTGCTCCGCCGTCCAGCTTGCTGTCTCAACCCATGCCAAAGTTGTCCAACTCGTCCCCGTTGCCGTGAGCTGCTGCCAGCCACTGTTCAAGCTCCGTGAGTCCCCGCCTAGGCCCAATTGGGTATTCTCAACCTTCCTTAACCTGTTGTCGCCTTAAATCGAGCTTGTTTCCCTTTTTCTCAACCAAGAACATAGCAGAAATCGGTGGGTATTCCAGCACTGTTTTGGCCCGTTTTGAGGTCGTTCCGGATCCCGAAAGCTAGGCTCGTTTTGGAGAGAATTGAGCCCCGTTGCGTCCCTAACGTTTTGAACCGATCGGATCGCAAAACAAGTGAGTTTAACTCACTAATCCTCGCTTAGTAGGTTAATGATGCTTAAGGGTTGTTTAGTTTAGGCTAAGCTGGATTAGGTGGTTAGTTAAATTATATTAGTGAATTTAATTAATTGTCAATTTATGCTAGGTAGATAGTTAGTGTAATTAGTGAGTAAATAAACTCTAACATTTATTTAACAAGACTCGGAAATTTTACGGGTTCGTTTCGGCGTCCAATTAGGCATTACAAGCCTAAGTTGGATTTATTGGCATTTATTTATTATTTTTCATATTTATTTATTTATTTATTTATTTTCCAGAAATTAGACCGGGATAGCCAGTGACCGGAATTTTGTGTTGATTGCAATTGTGCTCTCTATTTATTTAATTGAGTACTTGATTGTGCAAATTGATTGTGATTAGTGTTTGTGGGTATTTAATTCCAAAAGTGGATAATTTTGGTAATTAACAGGAAAATTACCGAGTGTCGATTTACAGCGCCAAAAATATATTTAGAGACTACTGAAAATAGTGAGAGGTTCAAAAGTGAAAACCTTGTATTTTGGCTAAGGCCGACCGTGTACCCACACACATGTACTTTTATAGGGTATGATAAAAATAGTAAATTGATTGTACGATTGAAATAGTATACTATAATGGCTCAATGGCTTTATATGTCATCTTGGAGAAAGAACGTTATACAATATCGGCTCGGTGACTCTATATGTCATCTTGGAGAAAAGAAAATATGCTATATCGGCTCGGTGACTCTATATATCATCTTAAAGAAAGAACGGTATGCAATACTGGCTTGATGACTTGATATATCATCTTAGAGAATGAACAGTATGCTATTTATTAGCCTTTGGGGTAAGCTACTATCTATATATCACCTATGGTGAGTAGTCTTGGATTTTGATCGGACTCATAGATAGTATGGAATGAGCTGACCAGGAGAAGGTCGTGATGACATGTAATCGATTAGTTCGATTGATCGATGATTCGATCTGATTTGATTAGGTGTTATGATTGTCAGTATTTATTGTTTGAACTGACTTGCAGGAAGGAACGGAGGCCAAGGTAAGTCCTCTGACGCCTGGTTGTGTTTAGGCAGCCCTTATGGCGTATTTGCTTCTTAATCGGATATTAAGGGTAGAACTTGCGGAGACATTATTTCACTAGTTATTGTATAACCATTTTCAGGTCCTTAGATGGTGTTGGTAAAGAACCGGAAGCCTCGAAATTTAGAAGGTGAAGCCCGAAGAATCAACGATCTTGTCCGACTAGTTAGTCGTAGGACAATTCTCTTTTGTTGAGAGCTAATCCCTTTTGTAAACATTTGTGTATAGACCTGTGTATTTATAAAAATGTATTTTATGAAAAATTGGTCATACTTTTTTATCCCATTGGTTTATTGTTTGGGGATTATTTATATGCCTCTGCATTCGTATATTAAATAAATTGGTCGGCGATACGTCTTGGGACGTTACTATTAATCTACCGGTGAGGGATGGACACGTGCTCGAAAGATCGGGGTGTGACAGAGGAGGCGATATTCGATTCCTTTTTTCCATAACCAGCTAGAAATTGTTGGGGCGAGTGACAAATGTAGACAGGAGGAACCGGTTTTGGGGAGAGAGGGGTGAACGCCAGATCTTTCTACTATGGGTCCTCTCTATCCCAGGAGTTCACCTCCATCATGCCAACGTTCTTGATTTTTTCCTCGTATCGAGAGCAATTGTAGAGCCAAAAATCACACCCGTTGTTTTGGGATTCATTGGTGGATACAGGGTAGAGGATCGGCCGCAATTTGAACTCCATCGAGGCATCACCGTTTGAACTCCGTCCACTAGGCAGACTGTAAGTATCATCGCCTCACCCTGCTACCGGTGAGGCTCGACTTGGCCTACCAAGCTCGGCCTAGCCAAGGACCAGTGATGCTCTGGTGAGGTCACTAGCTCTCATCTAGCTGGTCGTTGATCATCCCAAGGTCGGCAACTAGCCATAGCTTGAAGAAGAAGAAGAAGAAGAAGAAGGAAAAAAGAAGGGAAAAAAGTAAGAAAAATATTTTTTTTTTTTAAATAAAAGAAAATGATTTGGATTAGAAATTTTAAGAACATTAGCAAACACAATTCTATTTAAAAAATCATTTTTGATCAGAAATTGTTACCAAACACACCATAAGCAATCTTTCCAAAAAATACCTTGGGTGGCGTTTCTTTTGGAAAATATGCTCCCAATCTGGCCTTAGACTAATCATCTCCACCTAGGGTGGCGTTTCTTTTGGAAAAGATGCTCCCAATCTGGCCTTAGACTAATCATCTACACAAGACGGAATGAATTAAGCTACTTAGCTTATTTGGTGCTTTTCTAAAAGGGACACATAATTGACATTACAAAAGTGTGCGCATGTATGCAAGCAATATACGTTTAATAGATCTTATAAAATATCACTAGTATGAAGTACTAGAATTATTAAATAAAGGACAGAAATTATTGACATGGTATGAAGAAATTGAATACTTTTGTGTCAAAAGATAAAATTATTTTAAGATTTGAATTTTTTTTTTTAGTTTGTAAGTAGAAAAGATTCAAATTGAATTACATGAAAGATAAAAATAGAATTATGAATTTAGGTCTTTGTCAATTGATAATCGAGGTTTTTTTAGAAAGAACAAAAGTAATCATGATCAGATAGGACCTCTTTGATTTATATAAATATTTATATTTATCGATTTCATCCCGACACCTCCAGCAATATCATGATAATGGATATTTTATTTAGAATTGTTACTTGATTAAAGAGGAGATGATGTGGTTATTTTCCTTTAACTCCTAAAAGGAAAAATACTCGGCCCAGCCTATTTATTTTGGCTTAAAAGAGTAAAAATCAACTTTTTCACTTTCTCATCAAATACTAAAGTATTCTTTCAAATATTAAAAAAATGATGTATATATTTACATATCAATATTTGTATAACATGAAAGTTTCAGATGGTAAGATTGATTAAAAAAAAATTCAAAGTGCATATCACAAAGTTTGAAAAAAAATATTAAAAGATAAAGTCAATCCGAACATATCAATTAGTTGATTGAAAAAACACCATTGGATTTCTAACAACGTTACTTAACGTGATTCTTTTGTTTAAGAGAAAAACCTACCTTTTCTCCGTCTTCTAACCCTTGTTCAAGCAACTCTTACATTCACCCTTTGACCAAAAGAACTCTGTTGTTTACCCTCTTTTTTTTATTTACCCCCTTTAGGAATCGATTTTATTGAGAAAGAAGCAACGCTTTGGGAAGCACACGAGAAGATCCAATGACTTCGTAAGACTCAAAACACGTTGGGATGGCGGGGAAACCGAAGAAATAGGCTGTCATATATGGTCGACTATCATTACTAAATTCACCGCCCTTGCTCTGATTATTATAATTTGTTACGTCTAGAATTTTCTTCTCAAACACACCGCTGAGGAAACAATTATCAAGCTTAAAGATTTATAAGGCCTTATTGATGTAGCTAGTATAAGCACCTAGAGGGGGTGAATAGGTGTAAAAACAATTTCTCGAGATACCACGGCAATACTAAGCAGACAATAGAAAGGAAGTACTCTTTTGCTTTTCCAAAATGAATTACGATCAAGGTAAAGTAAAGAGTAGGGAAGAGAAGATTAAACACAAGGTTTATAGTGGTTCGGCTTATCCCAAGCCTACGTCCACTCTTCCGCACTGACAGCCTATCGGCTGGATTCCACTATGAACAAAAGAGATGATACAGCACAGTTCTTCCTTGATTCCACAGTGTGGATGTTCTATCACACTTCCTCAAGGTTTCTCACAAGTATAAACTCTCTTTTGCGTACAAGTTTTTCGCTCAAATGAATTGACTAAACAACAAGAAGCTTCAGACTTTGGAATTCTTCTATCACGCACACTCTGAACAACTTAGAACGTCTTCCTTATATACTCCTTTACGCCATCATACCCGTTGGCACTTACCAAAGGAATTCCTCCAATCTACCCGTTGGACGGAATCAATTAGGAAGATCATTCGAGCTATTAAAGGAACATGTCGATAGCCCATCAATCATGTTCGCCCATACAATCAGGATCTCGGTTTCCATAAGTAGAACCTTCCACGAATATTTCGCCAATCATCATATCCTTGATCATCGAATCAATCTCGATCAATTAAAGGGATTCCGTTATGTCATATCCAGCCAAGAGATCTTCTCCAGTCGATAAGGTCATATCCTTAATAAAACATCCAGTTCTGGATAGCCTTTCTTCAACGGATTAGAACTGTCAATGAGGATAGACTTTGAATCTTGAGTCTGGCTATCCGGAGGTCTTCAGACTTTAAACAGCAAAGTCTGCAAACCTTCAGACTAGAATGATGGAAACATTTTGTCAGCTTCAAAACATTTCAAGAAGATTTCTCCAACAATCTCCCCCTTTTTGATGGTGACAAAACTTTCCTGCAGATTTGATTAACTTTGACCTGCAAAACATTTCTTAAACAAATATACATATCTTTATAAAGATAAATGGCTAAATGAATAACACTAGAATTTGCAACCACATAAAGTAGGTTAGTCTTGAATATGATAAAGCCATCCATAAGATATCAATAGCAGTCAATAGCAGTCAAATCCAAATTCACATCCAGACACAAAATTAAAGTCAAACATCAATCCAAATCAAACAAACCAAACGATTAAAAATTCAAAGTTTGATTCAAATCTTTCTCCCCCTTTTTGTCAGCATTAAAAAGGTTGAGAAGAAAATGGAATAAAGTTAAGAATGCTTGGGAACGCGGACAAGCTGGAAATCTCCCATAGACTGAACGATGCCTTCCAAGATTTTCAAGTTTTCCTTCAATTGTGCAATCTCATCACCCTTAGCATTGGCCTGAATCTGAACATAGAGGGCTTGGATATGATCTTTCAATGAAACTAAAGAAACTTGACCTGCATTCTGCAAGCTTTGAACCTCGCATCCCAGAGCATATATTTGACCGCGCATTTCCAAGAGAATATCCATAATTCTGCAAAAATCTGCTGAGCTGTCGGTCTGCGTACTGGCTTTAGCACGATCTGCAGATGATGGCATATCATAATAATCGCGCAGATTTGGCGATGAAGCATCATGTTCTTCTTCAGGAAAATGAGAAGCATGAATGGCTTCTGGGTCGGCTGGAGAGCAGCTAACTCCCTTATTATCTCCCCCTGTTTCTGTGCCTTCAGGTGGAGAAGAGTGTTTTTCAGGCTCTCCTTCCTCTTGATTCATTCTCTCTTCTTCTTCTTATGCTTCTTTTTCGCCAAGTGCTCTTTCTTCTTCTTCTTTTTCATCCATTGCCTCCTCAGCATCCTTTTCTTCTGCTTCTCTTTCCTCTGCTTCCTTCTCCTCTGCTTCTTTCTCTCCTCTTTCTTTCTCCTCTCTTTCTCGAGTCCTTTGTTCTGGAGCAGAATGGCTCAGATGTTTCAACGCCATTGCAGAGATGGTGATGTCTTCCTCATCATCTTCATCTTCAACGATGAGAGCTCTCCTTTTCTTGGATGGAGCAACCATGGGCTCATTTCCTTTTCTTTTTTATGCAGAAGAGATTTGATGAGATTTTACAGGAGTCTTCTCCTTAAATTTCTCCAACGCCTTGCTTAGCTCCTTCAGACGCATCTTGGTTACCCTTTTCAGTCCTACCACCATATGATCACACGATCGAGCACAAAGAATTTGTGGAGGCTGAATGTTCAGATGTCTGAATAACTTCGTCACAAGACTTGGATAAGGAAGTTGACCTCTGTCTTTCACCACTGCTCTATACATGTGGAACATAACAGTGTGAGGAAGAGAAAACTTTTTCCCAGTGAGAATGGTATACATCAGCTTTGCCTCTGAACTTGAAACATCAATCTTGGAAGTTGATTTCGGTCTGAGGCAATTGATCACAATCTTGTGAAGCAGAATGTTGAACGCACTCATCCTTAGGTAGGAAATCTTTTCCTCTGTTCTCCTGTCCTTCACAAGTTCCAGTGTAGCACGAGCAATAGAAACTTTGATCGGTTGATATCTTCCTCTCTCAACTCCTAACACATCTGCCAGCATATCCATATCCACTACAAAGTCTTAATCTTTGACGCTGAAAGAGAATCTATTCGCATCCAGGAAACTGAGATTCGAATAGAAATAAGTAGTTAATTCAGCATAGGCCTCTGTGGTGTCAGTGCAGAACTTTTCAAGTTGAAGATAACCGAACTTTTCCCTCAAGTTCACATTCACAGCATCCAGAAAATCAAAATCCACACTCCTAGGGTTTATCACCCCACGCTTCAGCAATTTTGAGTATAGATCCTTCTGTTCTTTCGATCTAAACATCTCTCCTCTTTTTCCTCGATTTTCCGCCGCAATACCCATCCTCGGTTGAAATTGGCTGTACATTTTGTCATCATCATTCTCATCTACAGGATTAACTCCCCAATCACAAGGATCACTTGGGATATTCGCAAGGGTTTCTTCTGCCACCCATTTACGAGCAATTCCCAAACTTTCCATTTTTCGCAAAAAGATATATTCGTTCACATATCCTTTGTCTTTAAGAAAATCATCAACATAGTTCAAAGGAGTACGAGTCCCCTTTAAAGCACGATACAGCTTATAAATAAAAGCGGGCTTTTGAGCTCTTACAGGATTTGCGTCTTCAATGATATCTTCTTCTTGTTGATGTCCAACATTTTGAGGACTAGATGGTGGAGAATGACGTTGACGAGAATGTTGTGGGCTCTGCTGTTGATCTGGAGACACTTCTTCTTCGGTGAGATCGAAGTGCGTAGGCCCCTCACTCATTCGCCGTGGTCCCCTACTTGCAATCCTCGAAGACTTTCTTGAAGACGACATCTTTCTCACTCTTTGAAAGATTCCTTGCTTGACTTTCCCAAGTAAAAATGACAATTTTTTCGAAGATTAGGCAAGAGAAGAAAACATGAATGGAGGATCGATGCTTTCTAGGGTTTTTGAGAGTAAAGTGAAGAGGAATCAACAATGCACGATCGGTTAAAAAGAGAGGTATACGAATCGTCACAAAGGAAAATAAAAAGATGCATTTTCAAAATAACTGTCTTTTTTCCTCGAAAATAGTCATTTCAAAAAATAACTTCTTTTTCGAAAAGGAAACGTTGCAATAATTACATTGATTAAATATAGCAATAATTAATCACATTTTGACGATCGTACCTTTTCAAGATATGATTCGAGAGAGAGACTAACTTACAGTCAAGGTCTTGTTTGCCTAAGTCTGAGAGTCTCTAGACTTTAACTTCTTCAAACCTCAAAATGTTGAGTCTGGAGCGAATAATTTCAAATTGATTTTTCTCCAAAGGCTTTGTGAATATATCCGCCAGTTGGTTCTTTGTATCAACATACTTAATCGAAACTTCTCCATTTTGAACGTGATATCTAATGAAGTGATGTCGAATCTTTATATGCTTTGCTCTTGAGTGAAGAATTGGATTTTTGGTAAGAATGATTGCACTGGTGTTGTCGCAGTTAATCTTCGTGCATGAATCTTCAATTCCGAAGTCTCTTAATTGTTGTTTTATCCACAGAATTTGTGAACAGCAGCTTCCAAGAGCAACATACTCTGCTTCTATTGTAGAGAGAGCTACTGTACTCTGCTTTCTTGAAAACCAAGATACTGTCCTGCCTCCAAGTAGTTGACAGGTACCCAAGATGCTCTTTCTATCAACTCTACAACCGGCTAGATCTGCGTCTGAGTATCCAAGAAGAGTAAAGTCTCCTCTTTTAGGATACCATAGGCCGATGCTTGAAGTTGAAGCAATGTATTTAATAATACGCTTTGTAGCATTTAAATGAGATTCTTTAGGGTCTGCTTGAAATCTGGCACAAATGCAAACACTAAACAAAATGTCAGGTCTAGAAGCAGTAAGATAAAGAAGTGAGCCAATGATACTCCTATATAGCTTCTGGTCGACTTTCTTTCCTTCTTCATCTTTGTCTATCTTCAAGAAACTTGACATTGGTATTTCAGCCTTCTTGCAATTGTTCAGACCAAACTTTTTGACGAGAACATTAGCATATTTTTCTTGATGAATAAAAGTTCATTCCTTTAGTTGTTTCACTTGAAGCCCGAGAAAGAAGGTTAACTCACCCATCATGCTCATTTCAAATTCATCCTACATAGTCTTAGAGAATTTCTTGCACAGACTTTCATTAAGAGATCCGAATATAATATCATCGACATATATTTGAACTAGCACAAAACTTTTGCTTTCTCTTTTAATAAACAAAGTAGTGTCTACTTTACCTTTCACAAAACATTTTTGAATTAAAAACTTACTCAGCATGTCGTACCAAGCTCGAGGTGCTTGCTTTAAGCCATATAAGGCATTTTTGAGTTTGAATACTAAGTCTTGTTTCCTTGGGTCTTCAAACCCAGGTGGTTGTTCCACATAGACTTCCTCATGGATGAATCCATTTAGGAATGCACTTTTGACATCCATTTGAAATAACCTGAAATTTTTATGACAAGCAAATGCAAGTAATAAACGAATTGCTTCTAACCTTACTACTGGTGCGTAAGTCTCGTCATAGTCTATCCCTTCTTCTTGCGTGTATCCCTTGGCCACGAGTCTTGCTTTGTTTCTCACGACCTTTCCTTTTTCGTCCATCTTGTTTTTGAAAACCCATTTAGCTCCAATAACTGATTTACCTTTCGGTTTTGGAGTCAATTCCCAGACATCATTGATACTGAATTGCCTGAGTTCTTCTTGCATGGCTTCAATCCAGCTTTCATCAGATAAAACTTCTTCTATGCTTTTGGGTTCTATTTCAGAAATAAGAGCCACAGTACTAGACTCTTCGCGCTATTTGGATCTTGTGCAAATTCCTTCATTAATGTCGCCAATGATAAGATCTTTTGGATGACTGGACTTATGCTTCCAGTTGTTGGTTAATTTGTCAGAATGATGATCACTTCCTTCACTTGAATCTTCAACAGTTACTTGCTGCTGGTCCTTCAAAGTCTGAGCTGCTTCTTGAGATTTAGACTTTGTAGAGTCTGGAGCAGGTTTAGTCTCTTCAAGATGAGTCTGAATAGATTCATTTTGTATAGAATCCTGGAATTTGACATTCATTGATTCTTCCACGGTTTGAGTCTTTTTGTTGTAGACTCTGTACGCTTTGCTTGTGGTTGAGTATCCAAGGAAGATGCCTTCATCTAACTTTTCTTCAAACTTACCAATTCGATCATTTGCATTTTTCAGTATAAAACATTTGCATCCAAACACATGAAAATATGAAACAATAGGCTTCTTTTCTTTGAATAATTCATAGGGGGGTTTTTCTAGAATAGGCCTTAGAAAAACTCTGTTGATAATATAACATGCTGTAAAAACTGCTTCGGCCCAAAAACGTGAGGAGATGTTACTTTCAATTAAAAGAGTTCTAGCCATTTCTTGAAGCGATCTATTCTTTCTTTCCACAACTCCATCTTGTTCTGGAGTATATGGAGAGGAGAACAAATGCTGAAAACCAGATTCATCACAAAATCTTGTAAAATCTTGATTTTCAAATTCACCTCCATGATCTGTTCTTATACTTGAAATAGCATATCATTTTTCATTTTGAACATTTTTAGCAAATTTTTCAAAGTAAGAGAAAGTTTCAGACTTACTTGCCAGGAAATACACCCAAGTAAATCGTGAGTAGTCATCCACGATTACTAGGCAATATTTCTTACCTCCAATGCTCTATGTTCTGGTTGGTCCAAAGAGATCCATATGCAGAAGCTGTAGTACATGGTTAGTGGAAACTTGATTTATTAGTTTAAAGGAATTTCTTACATGTTTTCCCAATATGCATGGTGTACATAGGTCAGACTTTTGATATGATAAATTGGGTAGACCACGAACAAGCTTCTTTGTTGAAATTTTGGCTATTTGCTTCATATTGATGTGCCCAAGCTTTCTGTGCCATAAGCTTGCTTCGTCTTGGATTGAAATTAAACATTGTGATTCATCTGGTTTCACATCCAAGAGGTAGATATTTCCATGTCTTCGTCCCATAAATGACTGAGTAGAGTCTTTACTGGTTCCTGAACATATACCCTCTTGAAAATAGATTTTGAAACCGGTATCACATAACTAACTGACACTGAACAAATTGTAGTTGAGTCATTCAACTAAAGAAACATTGCTTATTGTGAGGTTTCCAATCTTCACAGTTCCAAATCCCACAATTTTTCCTTTGTTGTTTCCTCCAAATGAGACTTTTCCACCATTTACTTGAACAAGTTTTATGAAGTAATTTGAGTCTCTTGTCATATGTCTTGAGCATCCACTATCCAGATACCATTTTACCTTTTTCTTAATAGTGACCTGCATTTAAAAAAGAAACTCAAACTTTCTTTGGTACCCATCTTTTCTTGGGTCCATTCGTGTTAGTATGATATGTGGTTTTTGCCCATACTTTATTGACAGGTTTCCAAACCATAGGACATTCTTTTTCAAAATGATCTGCACTATTGCACTTTGAACATCTGAGAGCATTGCGACCTACTAGTTTTACAAAGGTCCTTTTAAAATGATTTTTATAAGCATCTCTTGAGGGTCTTTGTTTGATTCTTTCATTCACTTTAGGAAAATCAATTAAAGGAATGGTTTCAGCAGTCATTCCCAAACCAGATTTATTGAAATAAGGTCTTTGAACATAAAGTATTTTTTCTAGTTTCTCAGATCCTATCGAAAAAATTTTGGAAATATTTGAGATATCATTTTTCAAGAATGCATTTTCTTTTGAAAGATTATCTTCACTTTCTCTAAGAGAAGAAACATTCATATCTAAACATTTCACCTTTTCTTTCAAAACATTTTCTTGTTGTTTTAAGGCAGAATTTTCCTTTTTGAGTTCGAAAATCCTTTTAAGAGAAGTCTTAAGACTAAAACACAACTCATTAATGTATTTAGAAACTTTAATAGGGATTTTGAAGTTACTTACCTCAAATTCATTGTCTGAATCTGAGTCTGTCTCGGAGTTTGAATCTGAATCCGATTGTACCATCAGACATATGTTGGCATAATCATCATCACTTTCTTCACATTCTGTATCACTCCAGGTTTATGCTTTAAAAGCCTTTCGATACTTTTCAGCTTTTCCTTTCTTCTTCCTCAGAAGAGGACAGTTGGGTCTGATGTGTCCATTTTTCTTACATTCAAAGCAGACTACATCTTTGTTTGATTCATCATCCTCAACAGACTTAGTTTGTTGCTTTTGAAAATTTTGTTTCCTTGGATTGAATCTTCTTCCTTTTCTGTTCAACTTTCTGAATCTTCTTATCATGAGAGCAAGCTCCTCATCGTCCATATCGTCTTCAGAATCTACAACATCATAATCATCATTGGATTTTAATGCAATGGATTTCTTACCTTTAGGGTCTTCGTCTTCATTGATTCGTTCCACTTCATAAGACTGAAGAGTTCCAACCAATTCATCAACAGATAGAGGCATGATTCTTTGGGTCTCTCTTATTGAGGTCTTTATGTGATTCCAATCCTTGGAGAGTCCACGCAGTAGCTTGTTTACCTTCATGGGATCAGAAATTGGTTGACCTTGATTTTCAAGACCATTCACGATATCTGTAAAACGACTAAACATGTCAGTTATAGATTCTCCTGATTTCATTCTGAAAGCTTCGTATTGACCGAGGAGAATGTTGATTCGGGTCTCCTTCACTCGATCGGTTCCTTCATAGGTTATATGTAATCTATCCTAGACTTCTTTAGCTGTAACACAAGAAGATATTCTGTTATATTCAGTAGGTGATAAAGCACAATATAAAGAATAAATTGCTTTTGCATCAAGAGCTTATCTCTTGATTATCTCTTCCTGAGTCATTTGGCTAGACTCCACAGTATCTTTTCCTCTTTCTGAGACAGGTGCAGCTTTAGGAGTGATTCCTTTTTCTACAACATCACATTCCAGAGGATCCTTTAATCTTAGAAACACCTTCATTTTTTTTTTCCATATGTTGTAATCTTTTCCATCAAAGTTAGGTGGTCTGGTATTGTTTTGCCCTTCTACCAGCCCTGGAACCAACATACTAGCCATGGATCTTTAACTCTGAAGTAAAATACTTCAAACAAAGTGAGTACACAGGCTCTGATACCAATTGATGTAGCTAGTATAAGCACCTAGAGGGGGGTGAATAGGTGTAAAAACAATTTCTCGAGATACCACGGCAATACTAAGTAGACGATAGAAAGGAAGTACTCTTTTGCTTTTCCAAAATGAATTACGATCAAGGTAAAGTAAAGAGTAGGGAAGAGAAGATTAAACACAAGGTTTATAGTGGTTCGGCTTATCCCAAGCCTACGTCCACTCTTCCGCACCCGACAGCCTATCGGCTGGATTCCACTATGAACAAAAGATATGATACAAACACAGTTCTTCCTTGATTCCACAGTGTGGATGTTCTATCACACTTCCTCAAGGTTTCTCACAAGTATAAACTCTCTTTTGCGTACAAGTTTTTCGCTCAAATGAATTGACTAAACAACAAGAAGCTTCAGACTTTGGAATTCTTCTATCGCGCATACTCTGAACAGCTTAGAACGTCTTCCTTATATACTCCTTTACGCCATCATACCCGTTGGCACTTACCAAAGGAATTCCTCCAATCTACCCGTTGGACGGAATCAATTAGGAAGATCATTCGAGCTATTAAAGGAACATGTCGATAGCCCATCAATCATGTTCGCCCATACAATCAGGATCTCGGTTTCCATAAGTAGAACCTTCCATGAATATTTCGCCAATCATCAGATCCTTGATCATCGAATCAATCTCGATCAATTAAAGGGATTCCGTTATGTCATATTCAGCCAAGAGATCTTCTCCAGTCGATAAGGTCATATCCTTAATAAAACATCCAGTTCTGGATATCCTTTCTTCAACGGATTAGAACTGTCAATGAGGATAGACTTTGAATCTTGAGTCTGGCTGTCCGGAGGTCTTCAAACTTTAAATAGCAGAGTCTGCAAACCTTCAGACTAGACTGATGGAAACATTTTGTCAGCTTCAAAACATTTCAAGAAGATTTCTCCAACACTTATTACATACATTTAACTAAAGATTAGTCGAGATGAAATATTAAATACGTTATACTATGGTCAAATAGAAATGGTAACTTTAAGTCATGGGTAATCTTCAAAATAACTTTTTATAAATTATTGAAATAGTTGGTACTATAAAACAAACAAATAACCGTTGGCAAGTGGATTCAAGTAAGAGTTACTAATCTTCTAGTAACTCTAAACATGCAGAAATATCCGGAAACAAATATTGATAAAGCTAAAACTAGATGATAACTCAATCTGTAAAAAGTTGTTGAATCACTTAAATTAATATTAGTAATTAGCTATAAGAATTGATACTTTAATACAATCGTAATTGTAGCAAAGAAATATTTGCAAGTCTTGGAACAATTGCTAATTTTGAAATAATCAAATAAAAGTTGGTAAACGATAAAAAAAAAAAAAAAAAAAGTTGGTAGCCTAAAAATGCCGTTAAGTTACATGAGTAAACATTGGTAACACATCATACTTTTGAAAAATTAAATAACTAATGACATATGTACAAAAATGTTGGTATTTTACCGACACGTTACAGGTTAAATAACCATGGATACTTTTATAAAACTATTGGTAACATGGTTCAAAATTTAGTTACCAAACAGGTTTCGAATTTTACCATCGCATGTAAAGATTTACTATCAAGGAACAATATTCCATATTTTCACACACCGAAAGCTAGAAATCTGATGATGTTGACTGGGGTTGGGTGACAGCTTGGCATGAACTTAACTGGCTTTGTGTAGGAGGAGAAGAAGGCACTTTTTCTTTTGCAGGTAAACCACTTGGATTCTGAATTTTTTGAAGCCCCCCAGCGATTATTAGCAAGTGCCTCTCTGGGGGATCACGTTCAGTTCTCGCATTTGATGCTTTTTGTCACGGGCTCTATTGCCAGAGACGCAAATCTCAATGAATTAATTAATCGCCTTCCAAAAATATAAGTGATAGTCAAATAACAATTCCGATTCAAGATCGGTTGTCATAGACTACTTATTCCAGAAGTATTTCTTCATATTATGTTTATAATTGCATTAATGAACTGTATAATAAATGAATACATCATTTGTTTCATGAAAAATGAATGATTTGGTAAATATTTTCTTAAAAATAATCTCTCGTATTAATTAAAATAATTAGTCAATAATGAATATTTTCATTGTTGGAAATAATTATATTTAAAAAAATTTATAGATGATAAAAATATTTTTCTTGCATTCATTTTTGCAAGTGATAATTTTTAAGAAAATATTTTCGAAATCATTCATTTTCCACAAAATAAATGCACCCAAAAATGACACATTTATTTATTTTATTTTATGACTTAATGAGCAAAGGCTCAAGCTTTACATTGAATTAAGTTTTTAATTTCCGTTTCAAATCAAATCTCATATAAATTTGTAGTTCAGTTCGGGGTGGAGAACAAATCTAATGGATGCCGATTTTCCCTCCACCTCGGATTCTTTTCTAAAATGTCGACGCCAAGCATAACTTATTTTTTAAACATCACTTTATATCCTGAATATCAGTAGGCTTTACATTACACTTTTGCATAGTAATTTATAGTGTAATGTGACCATTTCCTAACATTTAGATACCCAACTACACAAATTAATATCAATCGTTCTTTCCATCCCAGAGGTTAGTGGAGCTCTGACTTGAGTCGTTTGCATATATTATTATCTTAGACTTATTATTTGGCGGGTCCTCATTTTCGCAGAAAATCACCTTTATTCTCCCCTCGGCTATTGATGTTTTTTCCTCGTACTGAGAGCAACCATAGGGCCAAAAATGAGCCATCCTTCATAATCAATTAGCTCCTTTTACATGCCGTGTTTTTTTTTCTTCAGTTGGTAAAAGATCTTTTCATTTCAACAAGGAAACGTAGATGGATACATCAGATGTGCTTCCAAACATATCAAGTCCGAAAGAGGGGGCGGGGAGAAATGAGACCCGATTTAAAGGAAGGGTGTCGCAGAGTTGGGCTTTAACACCTAATCCGTGGCATTGAGTTCTAGGAGAAAGAGCAATAGACTAAGCGAAGGTTGAGCGAAAAAGTCAATGAACTGCTGCACTCTTGGACCAGTTGTCTTCCCTCCCACGTGGGTTGCTCAACACCAAGTACCCTCTGAACTAAACCAAAGATGGGTTGTCAGATTCAACCACCCACTTTTGATCAAGTTGACACAAAGGACGAGAAAATATTGGGTGGTCCGGGACCACCACGTCAGCGTGGTCCCGGACCACTCACATGACGCCACGTGTATGGGGAGGGACAAAAGAGAGAAAGAGGAGAGAGAGCGTCAGAGAAGTGGGCTCAATTTAACACATGGCACCGCGTGAGTGGTCCGGGACCACGCTGACGTGGCGGTCCCGGACCACCCAATATTTTCTCCACAAAGGACACCGAAGACTTTGTAGCAAGCCTAGGGTTTCAGCTTGAAAGGCTGACCGAGTCTTCACCACCCGAGCAAAACCCCCGATCAGCTTACCTGTTGAGTCCTGGCATACGCCATCGACAGCGCCGGACTTTGATTCTTGGAGGAAGGAGCCGTCGACGTCAAGTTTCAGAAATCCGCGGGGTACCCAATAAAAACTCACCATAGCCCGTTTTATTTTTGGCTTTAAAAAGCGAAAATCAACTTTTATACTCTCTCGCCAAAAAAGGAAATGTCTCTTCAAATATTAAAAAATGGTGAAAATTATAATTACATATACTTGTCGATATTGGACTAATGTAAAAGTTTCAGGTGCTAAGATTGAAAAATTAAAGTGTGCATCGGAAATTTCAAAAAGAAAAAAAAAAAAAAAAAAAAATTCAATCTCCAATTAGCTGACTGAAAAACCACCATTCAATATCTAATCACACTACTTAACGTTACTAATTTGCTGTAAAGAAAAACCTACCTTTTCTCTGTCTTCCGGCTCTTGTCCTTTTTTTGTCCAAGGCACAATGAAAAACATGAATATGTCGAAAGGAAAAAAAAAAAAAATCAAACCATTTACCATTTACTTAATCTAGCCATGTCTCGAACAAAACAAAAAAATCTAGCCAATGTCCTTCTAACCCCGTTAAAACGTGGAATATTTTGTTTAATTCTCTCGAAATTCCAATTTTGCCCTTCCCCTTTTTTCATTCTTAGTGATAGATTTTTCGCCCTTTGCCCTGTATTTCTGACTCCTCTCGGGCTCTGTGCAAATCCATGTTCTGATTTTTGCCGACTCCTTCGTTTTCCAGAAACCTCCCTGCATTGACTTTGCCGTTCTTCTCTTCACCTTGAGAAGTTATAGTCGATCTTCCTCCACTGAACCCTCCCAACTTAGCTCTATTCACTGAATGGTTTTCTTCTGCGGGTGAATACAGCTGAGAGGATCGGCCCACTGATGGACTTCACCGGAATTCTGGCTTTAATCATCATCCCTGCTTTAATTGTGGGAGGACTGTAAGTGCTCTGACTCGACATCTGTTCGAGCTCTTGTTGATAGATAACCCTGCAGTTCAGCCTGCTTATTCGATTTACGTTTCTGTTTTTAAGTCTTGATCAGGTTAAAAGTTTGTAATTTGTGGCAGGGCTTTGAGACAACTCCTAAAATCGAAGAGGAGGAGGGACTCGGATCCAACCTCGAGAACGGACAATGCATCTGGAGAAGAGAATGAGGCGTTAAGGAGGGACTCGGAGTCAACCTCGGGAACGGATGATGCATATGGAGAGAAGTTCGATGTGTTTTTGAGTTTCCGGGGAAGCGACACGCGCCTAAATTTCACTGATCACCTTTACCACAGCATGGTAATTGCAGGACTTCAAGTTTTCCTTGATAGTGAAGAACTCGAAGATGGTAAAAGAATCAATGAGGTTTTGAAGGCAGTTGATGAGTCTCGGATATACATACCAATCTTCTCTCGAAACTTCGCCACCAGTTCATGGTGTCTCCGTGAGGTAGCTCGTATGGAAGAATGCACCTCAAAATCAGATGGCAAAAAAGTGATCATCCCCATTTTCTATGATGTGAAGACTGATGATGTGAAGCTCAAAACAGATTTGTACAAGAAAGCCATATGCAAACACAAGAGGAATTTTTTCTCTTTCTTTGGTTTGAAGCACAAGGGGAAGTTTGACTCCCATGAACTGGCGCGGTGGGAAAGAGCCCTCATAAAGGTTGGAGGTATAAAAGGACGGGAACTTGAAGGCAAAAGGTAAATTTCCTAAACTTTTATTGGTTAATAAGCACAATATTTACATTTCATTGGATGAAAGTTAGTCTCTCGAAATTTCCGAATATAGCGAATTTGGGCATTTATTTAAGATTTGCATTACAAGTTAATGGAAGCTAGACCCAACAATTGAAAATATAATATGTCCGATTTTTATAAAACACAACAAACCAAGTCACACCCAACCCACACAATGTAATTTCCAATTCATATCGGGTTAACCCAATATGACACTACGGACAAGACCAACTTTTTACTTGATCATATTTTTTACTCGATCAATTTAGTTATTTAATCGTATTATCACAATAAATATAGTGGAAATCATGCGTTTTTGTGTATGTTTCCCCTCCCATGATAATCACAAAATTCTGTACAATAACAATCTCGTGTTAGATTGTTGAATTGATAGGAATATTGCAATATTAGAATTTATACCAAGATATGATTAGAATTGTTTCCACAAAGAGTGCATAATTAATATTACAAAAGTGCACGCACAATGCATTTATGCAAAAAATCGACTATTAATTTTTTTACGGAATTTCTCTATTATGAATTATTGGAATTACTATTTAATGAAAAGAATTTATCGACACCATGCGGAAAATTGAACATAATACGAGAAAGAAAACAATATTTCAAGATTTGTACGGAAAGGAAAATATTAAGCTCAGAACCGGTTTGTACAAAAAAGCGATATCGAAGCACACGGAGAAGTTTGGCCCGATGGATTGAAGCGATGGAAGAAGGCTCTTGTAGAGGTTGCCCATGTAAAGGGATGGGATGTTTTAGGGAAAGGGGATTTTTCCTGCAATTTTCTCATGGTCAATAGTTGCAAACTACATCTGTCTGGAAGAAACCGTGTGTCCAAATTTTCAAACTTAAAGCACTGTGGCATTACATTAGAACATAATGGAATCTAGTCCGAAGTTGTGCTCGAAAACCTACAAAAGGAAATGAGGTGTGGGTGCCCGCAAAAAGCTATGTCAGATCCAATCTGTACCCAAAATATAATTTCGAGTTCAACTTATTATAATGCCTAATGTCCATTTGTCAAAGTTGTTGAAATAGCTGAATTATGCATATTATGTTCCTAGAGTCCTGTAGTCTATCATGTCTCTAACTGAAACGATATTTTCATGCTTTGCTGCAGCCATCGAGAAGAAATTGACTCGATTGTTGAACAGGTTTCCCGTAAGTTTAATAAAAGACACAAGAGTGTGACTGAACATTTGGTTGAAGATAGTGCTCAGGTGAAAGCCATAATGAAATTGTTGGATGTTAGGTCTGATGGTGTATGTTTTGTTGGTATCCATGGCATAGGTGGTATTGGAAAAACAACTCTTGCCAAGGTTTTGCACAACAAATTATCTTTTCACTTTGATGGCTCTAGTTTCCTTCCTGACGTTCGAGTACGTTGGCAATCTCTTGGTGGTTGTTTAGAATTGCAAAAGGGCTCTTATCAGATTATGTCGGTTCTAAAAAAACTAACCGAATTAAAGATGTCAATGATGGGATCGAGATGATCAAAAGAGTGTTAGGTAAAAAAAAAGTACTCATTGTTCTTGATGATCTAGACAAGAAGGAGCAACTCGAACAACTAGCCGGAAAATCTAATTGGTTTGGTTTAGGCAGTAGGATCATCTTCACCACTAGAAACAAAGAAGTCTTGATGACTCAAGTGGAATTATCCGGTGAAGAGCTCCTAAATCAAACCAAAGGAATTTTGGTTTATGAAGTTCAACGAATGGAATTTAATCAAGCATTTCGGCTATTTTGTAAGCACGCATTCAGAAGAGTATCTCCCATAAAGGGATATGATTGTCTTGCAGAGAAAATTGTTCGTAGAGTGGATATGCTTCCTTTGGCTATCGAGGTGATCGGTTCATCTCTTTATTGCGAAGGCCAAAGCCTGGAGCAACATTTTGATAAAACAAAGCTATGGAAAGACACGTTGGAACTGTTAGGTGAAGGTCTTGTTAAGAAAGTCCGAGATGTATTAATTTTAAGTTATGAAGGATTGGAGGATAAGCAAAAAGAAGTATTTCTCGATATTGCTTGCTTTTTCACAAATGAGGACCAAACATATCCAGTTCTCATGTGGGATGACTGTAATTACCATCCTACCAGAGCAATTGGTGTCCTTCTCCTACGGTCCTTGATTAAAATTAGAGATAATAAGTTTAGGATGCATGATCAAGTTCGAGATCTAGGAAGACAAATTGTCCTTGAAGAATATCCTCGAAAATTTAGTAGGGTGTGGATTCATGAAGATGTCATAGAACTACTGGAGAGAAAAGAGGTAAAATGGGACAGCAAGTCACATAATTTTTATTTAAAAGGAGATACTAGTCGAATTTTTTCCTTTATTTTATAGTTAGCTTTGTTTAACTTTCCATTTGTTCTGAAAGGGAGATAGCTGTTTCTCTCTCAAACATTTGGGTCAAAGGTCTAGTTTATTGGTGGAGCGAGACCAAATAGATTGCCTAATAGTTAGCTTTGTTTTTCAGTTTCTATGGAATGGAAAATAGTTTTCTGAAAATTCTGAAACAATAAAGCACCCTTTCACGTGCTCTCCGGTTGGAGTTTTTAAACTATTTTCAAAGAGAATTACAGTGAAAACAAAAAACTATGAAGATTGGAATTGATATGATAATAATATTTCTTGAAAAAAAAAACAGGAAAATGGAGAAATGATTTAGAATATATCTTCAAATAGAAGCTGAAAAATTTCGAGAATGGTGTGAACGAAAACATAGAAATCTACTTGCTGGGAAAAGGCATGGGCCACGGTAGGTTCCCTGTTGGAGAAATTGTCTACCGTTGTTCATATGCTTCCTTTTCTATAGCTCTGTTAAGAGTGTTACCTGCTGTGCACTCAATTAATCTTGAGTCTCTGTTGGCAGAGAAATGAAGATGTAGAAGCTATAAGCCTGACTTCTAGTGGCAGCAGCCACAACTTCACAGATGAAGAATTAGCTGCTCTACCAAAACTACGGTTCCTTCGAGCAAAAGGCTCGGATTTTTCTGGTGACTTTCAGAATCTTCTTTTGAAGCTAAGATGGCTTTCTTGGCAGACATGGCAAATAGCTTTCCTGGCAAAAACTTTCACTTTGGAGGATTGGTTGTGCTCAACCTTTCGAATAGCAATATTGAAGACAGCTGGGATGGGTGGAGCCAAATGAAGGTATATATGCCTTACTCTATTTTTTTTTTTTTTTCATTACCTCATTTGCGATGATGGAAGGAAGGAAGATATATATTTCACTTCTTTGTATCATTACCTCATGTGATTGATTTAACAGTTGCATGCTCTCCCCTACTCATCTGAGTGTAGAGTATATTTTGCATAAGTAACATTCAGTATCTTTCTATATGTCAAAGTAAACACAATTATGTCCCACATAAAAGTTGCTTAGGCTTTGTAATTGGTATGTTCTAGTAAAAGTGCCATTTTTCTTCAACATGCATCAGATATAATTTGAATGAATGTAAAGTTTGAGTCAAGTTCAATAATAAAAAGTTAATTGGAATCAAGTATGAGATTGGTATCACTCGACTTAAACAGCGTAAAAGATCACGAGTCTATTTGTTATATAACTAAGTTCATGATTTGAATCAAGGCTAGCTTAAACTTCATAATACTTAATTCAAGGGGCTCACAGCCTAATTTAATAGGTAAGTATTTCTTTATAAATGAATTAATGAACTGTAAAATAACTGAAAATGGCATTACTATTACTTCTTCTTCTTTTTTATGTAACTTGAGTTAATGAGCGAAGGCTCGATGTTTTCCATTGAATCTAGTTATAAACTAAAGTACCAAATCTACCACCCACCTGGGTGGCATTGCTGGCGGCGAGCTTCTCCCCCTAACGCAAGGGGAGGAGTTCGATTCTCGGGCATCGCAAGGTGACTTACCCGATGGCACGTGTGTGGTGGTTAGCACATGTCGCCCCCAGGGTTTACCCCTGGTTACCCCCGGCCTTTCGGGCTATGCGCGTTGGTACCGTGCACGGTTCCCTGAATCACCAAAAGAAAATAATAATAAAAATAAAGTACCAAATCAAATCTCATGGAAATCTTTAGTTCAGTTCAGGGTAGAGAACAAATGTAACGGAGTTCCTTGTCCATTTCTAACATTTAGTTTAAAGTCAATTTACGGGCTACAAAAATTGTCAATTTCTAACATTTATTATTCCCCCGTCAAAGGACCGCCTCACTGACAGTTGCTATGAGTTCACCTCTTGCAAACCCTTCCCTCCATCTCAGATTCTTTCTAAAAAATTTCAACTGATAATGGATTGTCGAATTAAGTTGAAGGTAGAATACCAAAATTAATTTTTAAATCCATCACTTTTATGTCCTGACTATTATAGGTTATACATTCACTTGGCATAGAGAGTAAGAGAGAGTTGAGTTGGGGACACGGAGCAGAGGGGTTGAATGCGGTGATGTTGAAGAATGTGGTCGCAAGTGGTGTGCTGGTAGCAAGCGGGGTTGTGTGTTGGTATGTGGGACCTTGTGGGTGATTTGGGAGGAAATTAGAGTTTTCTGTGTGTTCATGGCGAGGTTATAGAGATTTGTCTTTGACTTCTAGCAGGGGCCTAACTCCAATTAAAAAAACTCAGGTTGGAGATTATCTGCAACATCCCCAAAAAACTTGCGATGTTCAAATTACCCCAGCTTATCTTAAATTATTGACTTATGGATAATTGGCTTATAAATAACACTACAATGTATGCTGATGTTTCTCGTTTATTTTTTTACTTTAACTTTTTTCTGCAGATGAATAAGTTAAAGGTACTAGATTTGACGGGTTGCAGGTTGTTAACAAGGACACCTGACTTCTCCAAGTTCACGTCTTTAGAGACGTTGATTCTTGCTCGGTGTGTCAAGTTAACTACAATTGATGGCTCCATTGGTGAGCTAAAACTCTTAAGAACTTTCAATATCAACGGATGCAAGGTTCTTCGGAAGTTGCCTGCAAAATTCGGTTCTCTACAATCTTTGATAGAGATTATCATGCCCCATCATTATCAACACTTCAAACTTCCAAAGACATTTGGCAATTTGCAATCTCTGTCGAGTTTTATATTAGATGAGCACCCTGGAATCAAAAAACTTCCAAACTCTATAGGAAGATTGGTGAAACTTAAACGTTTATCTTTATGCGGGTGTGTGGGCATAAAGAAGCTTCCAGGCTCTATTGGAGAAATGAAAATGTTGGCTGAGTTGGATTTATCAAAGTCGGGAATAGTTAAATTACCTAATTCCATCGGATCTTTAAAGAAACTGAAAGTGATCAGGATAAGTTATACAGTGATAAGAAACTTTCCTGAAACTATTGGACACGTGATAAAGCTTAAAGAATTACATGCCAAGAAATGTTGGAATTTAACAGATGAAAACCTAGAAAAAATTGGGAACCTATCCAATTTGAGGATATTGGACATATCATATACGAGTGTAACTAGTTTCCCTATGGTACTAGGCTGTCTCTCTCGTCTCGAAACACTTGAAATGAGTTCAAGTCACCTACAAGAAGTACCAGATCTTCCCTCAAGTTTGACACACCTTCACATGCAAGCACCTCACTTCCAATCTATCCCTAACCTCTCAAACCTTGTCAATTTAGATCATCTGGAATTATCTATATTAAATGGTTCGATGGAGGAACCTGACATAGCTCGGATGAATGATTCGTATTTGCTTCCATCTAGTTTGTCGACCTTGAAATTAAGGGGCATGCATCTACTACCACCTTTTTCCAACCTAAAAAAATTGTCGGAAATGTCTATAATGGAACATCCAATGTCACGCTTCTCCATCTCTGAAGACCTAACACATTTGAGAATATTGAAACTAAGAAAATGTAAATTGATGGAGAAAATACCTGGTCTGGCACTCTTGAAGAACCTATGGTGCCTGGATTTGAACAGATTGGAAAGGCTGGTTGAGATTCATGAGTTGTTGGAACTCAAATCGTTGGAGCACTTCCGTATTGCCCATTGTAATGAGATAGAAAGGTTACCCAACTTATCAAAGTTAGATAAGCTACGGCACATTGAACTAGAAGCTTGTTTGAAGATAAAAGAGATCGAGGGTGTCAAGGACACAGGAACCTTGAAGTTAGATAATCGTGGTTGCACAGTCCTGGAAAGGTTGCTGGATGACCCAGGATCAACTTGGCTTTCTCACAGAATACCTACTTATGATGTGTTCCTGAGTTTTAGGGGACAGGACACTCGTTTTTCCATTGTCGAGATCCTTCACAAGAATCTTGTTCATAACAAAATTCTGGTTTATATGGACAATGAGGCGGTGGCCCATGACAGAGGAATTAGCTGGGAGCTTTTAGGAGCACTCGATGACTCTCATATCTACATACCCTTCTTATCTAAAGGCTATGCTTCTAGTAAATGGTGTCTCCATGAACTAGCCCGCATGGTAGCACGCAAGAAGTCAAATGGGAAAAGAATCCTGCCCATTTTCTGTGATGTGGAGAAGGAAGATGTTAAGCTTGAAAGCAATTTATACAAAGATGCCCTAAGTGACCACAGGAAGTATCACAACAACGACGACGAAGTGATGGAATGGGAAGAGGCTCTTAAATATGTCGGGGACATGGATGGGTATCACTGGACAACTAACAGGTAATGCTGCTTTTTTATTTAGTGCATTTTACCTTCTAAATCATGAGCTAATAATCAAGTACACTCGACTAGATTGTTAACACTCTCTTTGGAAGAGCTCTTTAGGTGGGTAAAGAAATCTGAGGTGAAGAAAACACATCCTTTGTTGGTTGGAAGTATTAAGATACGGAGGGGAAGACAGTATAGGGATTTGAAAAATGATGAGAGAAAAATGAAAATTGGCATGTTTACATTGTAAGTTGGACTGCATCTCATTGAACAATTACTATATCATTCTTCACAATTGTCGCTTTCTATTACTTTTGATGGTATATTGGGAAATAAGAGAAGTAGTGTGACTTTCTCCCCTGCTTTCTTCACACCTCCGCGAGGAACAAAATTTAGTGGGCTCAGCAGAATTCGTTTCACTTCCAAATCAGTATCTTCATTTTCTCTTGCTCTTCCAAACATTGGTTTTGCATTCACAATCATTCCTTCCCCTATAATTCTTTCCACTCAGAATCTTGCTTTCCAAACAGAGTGTTAGCTTTAAGTACTTACAACATTGCAATGAATAGAAAAAAAAAATGGCACGCAAAAAGAACGAAGAAGATTTTGGTGAAGGGAGAAAAAGTGTGATTTATATTAATCTAGGAAATTGATTTAAATTGTTACGAGATGGGTAAAAGTTCATCCAAGTTTACTGTTTGTTTGCACGAGCCTCCGTGGAACTTTTTCATAATATTTAAGATTAAAATTTGTTACTGAGTGTAATAACATTAATTAAAGGAGCTATGAAATTCTTAATTCAATTATCTCCATAACAGAACATGAAATGTACTGCAAAAGTGCTAGATGGAATAAATGAGGTATTGTCACCTCTGCATTAGTCTAATTTTATTAAGAGAATAATTAAAATTTAAAAAATTAAAATGAAAAAAAAATTAATATGTAAGAATGTTTAAAGATTATTTAATATGATTATTTTTCGAGAACAAATGACAAAATAAATTCCAATCTTTTAAATGATTTTCATTTTAATCCCTACCTTTAAAACTTATGAAAAAAATGTCCAGCCTTTCGAATTTGTTTCGAATCTATTACGAGTCTTTCGACACCATTAATAGGAGGGAATGTTCCATTAGATTATTTCCCGAATTCTGACTTTGCCACTAAAAGAAAAAAGATTATCTTGACTTATTATTCAAAAGAGAATATATTAGGAAAAATAATTTAACGTATGTATAACTCAAGGAAGAGTATTTATTTCACTCCATATCAGCCTTTTTTTTTTTTGGTTTATTCCAAGTATTTTTGAATTTTTTTTTTTTGGTAAAACAGGGAACCCCGTAAGCCGATAGCCGGCGAGCAAACTTTGGGAGAGCGACTGCAGGACCCACCACAGTACTTCAAGTAAGAATCCCTAACGATACTTCTGTGATTCAAACTTCTCCCCTTCGTGAGGGGGAGAGAGCCCAAGCCAGTTGTGCCGCTGAGGGCGGTGGTAAGAAAGATGGGTTCTTCTATAAAGCATAGTCATCAATGCAATGTTATAAGTACCTAAAGCTAAAAAGGACAAAAGGGCATTCGAAAATAATTTCTTCTATAAAATATAGTCTTCTCAAGATTTTGCTTAGAACCCATGCCTAATTTTCTTATGTCAGAATTCAAGTTCTGTTGAGAGCGACATATCATTTCAGTTGGTTGGATCCAATCTCACTGATTCTATCAAGAACAGCAACATCACATTGGTTTTGCGAATTTTTAGGCCACCTTAAATTCCTTCATACTGAGCAATGTCCGACCAAATTCTAGCATAGCTGTAAACCAATAAGGTGTTGATATCCTTTTATTGCGTGCCCGACCAAAATAAACCTTTTCTTTCGTTGTGCATTGCTGCAGCCTCGAAGGACTAATTGAAAGGATTACTGAAGATGTTTTGAAAGATCTGGAAGGTGCCGATATAAGGAGAACTCAAGCAGTTGAAGACTAGTGGTTGTCGATAGGAATCTGCACGGAAATAAGCATCAAGGAAAAAAGAACAAAGAACTGGAAGTCCATTCCAAGTGACCGCACATATCAAGCGATGGGGAGAATTTCCACCCCTCTAAGTGAAGGCATACATCGAGGGAGTCGACAGAAAACTTACGGGTAATTGCTCCCATTTCGATTATGACAACATATGTCATTCAATTGATTTAAACAATACATAGAATTTCAAAGTAACTACAGTGCAGCCTTTTGCATACAAATAACCGTACATTCAAGCAAATTTTTATTCTTTAGAACAATTTTATGATCTCTAAGTTAACAAAGAGGATTTCTAAAATTTGACGCAGGTGTTCTACTAGTTTGAAGGCCAAATCCAAAAACACTGTATGAACTTATATCTACAAGACAAAAGTATCCCCACTTTCCAAATGGCCCAAAAGAATATATGAGTTATGGGAAAATTATTAAAAATTCCTAAATTTATTATAATTTTGTCAATTCAGTTTCAAGTTTATTTTTCTGATCAATTGAATCATAAACGTTTTGAAATTGTGGCAATTTAGTCCCTTCGGCCAAAATTGGCCGATTGGCATGGCGACAAATTTTTTAATAATATTTTATTTTTTAATTATTTTATTAAGTTTTTTTAAATCTTTTTTCCCCTTTTTTTTTTCTCCTCCTTCCTCCTTCTTCATCCCTTCTCCTCCCTTCTTCTTCTTTTGGCTCGCCAGTCGCTGGAGCCAAAGGAAGAAGGAGGGAGGAGGGAGGAGAAAAAAAAGATTAAAAAAAAATTAATAAAATAATTCAAAAATAAAATATTATTAAAAAAGTATCGCCAATGGCCACGTCAGTGCCAATTTTGGCCGAAATGACTGAATTTGCATAATTTCAAAAGATTTAGGACTCTATTGACTAAAAACATAAGTTTATGACTGAATTGATGTAATTATAATAGGTTTAGGATTTTATGGTAATTTTTCCTATGAATCTCTACTTGAGGGATGAAAAAACCAACTTTTAAGTTTTCCATCCATTCGAGTTGATGAATTCTGACAAAAAAAAAAAAGTGATGAATACGCTCGAAATAGTCTCTTTGCAACAATAATTTTCGGTTTGGGGCAAAACGAATTCTATTGACAACGGACTTTTTCAATTTCGGGTTTGCTCTCTCTCTCTCTCTCTCTCTCTCTCTCTCTCTCTCTCGTTGAAACAGACGAGTCATAGATTCAGAAGTCTAAAAAACGACATCTTTATTCATTGGCGAGAAACAACGTTGTTTTGTCTTGCTGACATCTCTATTGTACTCACCCACACCATTAGCCACGTTAAATGCCACGTTAGCTTGCACGGACAAAAAATTTGATGGTGCACATATTTGTATATTAAGTAATGGTCCGTGCACTTTTTGGGAACTTTGAAAAGTGAAGATATTTCTGTCCTCCAGATTTAAGTTCATGTCTTCTTTATAATAATTAAAAAAAAAAAATTGCCGCAGTTAAAATGCAAAGAAGAAGAAAATGCTCAAAGAAAGAGGAGCACCTCTTTTCATCATATGTTAATTTTATACCATCAATTTTGTTTTTGGAATAGCCCTAAAAATATCTTAAAAGAATATGTCCCGAATTCTCAAGATCTTGCTTGGAACCTGCATCTAATATTCCAAATTATTTTTTGTAGCAATCAACATGTTATTGTAATATAGATACCTGGATTTTACATGTTGTCAACGAGATTATCTCCTCAAGTTTGGTAGGTGGATCCAATTTCATTCATTCTATCAAGAATAGCTAGTTCGCATTGGTTCCTGAATTCTAGAGCATCTTAATTTCTTCGTGCAAGCAACATTCGATGAAAATTTGGTGTAGCTGTAGATTAATGGGTGCTAATACTTAATCTCTAGTCATAAAACCATTAAGTTTTCATTTACGGATTATGTTCTCAAAAGTAGCATTCTATAGTTAAATATATCCGAAGGAATTTTGTGGTCGAACAAAATTGCATAGCCGTATATTTATCATCTACTTTTTCATTGTTTCGTTTCTTTTGTGTAGCGAGTTAAAGATCTTCAAGTCATTATTTTTTGGGACATCAGATGAATAATTACATTGTTATTTTTATATCCTGTTACTTTCTGTCTGTCTGACTAAAATGAACTATCCTTCACCTGTGCATCGTTGGTACTGAGAGCTAGTCAAGAAGGTTGTTAAAAGGTTCTGAGAGCAAGGGGATTGCTAGACGTTGACACTTGAAGCCATCTTTTGTTTCTTTGTCAAAGTAAAAAAGGATGGATTTGCTTTATAGTTAATAATATTCCATACAACTGCATTCTCTTTCGATTGCTTGGAGGATCTAGATATTTCATTTTGTCATGAAATTGGTTTACAGTTCTAAAGCTTTGGTGCACAATTTACAAAAGGTTAGCATATCGCTATGAACGAGTGAGAGATAGAGTTTGAACTCTCATGCTTTATTGTAGGGTTACTGTCTAGGGAAGCCTTCGCATGAACTTACATATATGGAGACTTGGCAGCTATCTAGCGCTTGTCCGTCTCTAACGCCATGAAAGGATAAATACGGTGAAAAAGAAACTTTCATATTATTAAATTTATGTCTGGAGGAAAGATAACATTAGCTTAAGTTTATTATTTATCCTTAGGGGCTCGAGTAGCTGAGTAAAATCTTCTAATCATATTTAACATTTTCACAATTTTTTAAAAAAATAAAATCTCACAATGTGATCGAGACAATTTCAACAATCAGCTAGGTTTATTCAAAGAATTAAGTTACTTCAGAAGGAACATTAAATAGCAACCTTATGGAATGAATTTCAAAAACAATTAAGGAGCCCGGATCAAGTTGTATTACATGATCCCTTGACTATTTCATTGCGTTATGATGAAGATATTATATGAATTTTTTATCCAATAAGAATATTTTATAAATTCTAATCCAATGAGAATAATCGTAATCGCAGAAAGACCATATTTCCAGTAGCCATGATAAGATAGCACAACTGAGACACATTTAAGTGACTATTAATTCCCCGCATAACACGCCTAGTTTGTATGTTTGGGGATATGTGATGTCATGACCTACCATGTTCATCCGAAGGAAAAAAGACATAAGTTTAGAGGTATTGCCTAAAAAATGAGTCTACGACCCTCATTATAGATGTGGGCTCTCCTAAACCCATATCTTGTGCTATATTAGGGTATTCACATTGATGCTATAAGAATTTTCTAATGATAAGTCGCCACTAGCCTATTGAGGTAGGTTAAAAACCAAGTATGGCATGAGAGTATACTTCATTACCTATGCAACTAGAAAATCTAAGGCTGAAAACTTGATTACACTAATTGATCAACTAATGCATTTTCAGTACTTAATTTTGTTCATTAAAAAAAAAAAGTGTTTGTTAGGCAGTCTAGATTGATTTTTAGACCTATCAACTAATATATGAGGTGATCATGTAGGTACGCAAATATTAAAGTAATAATCAACAACCAAGAAAGTATTAAATAACTAATGCTAAGATATAAGAAATATGTCATTCCCATTCCCAACTAATTTAAAGGGAAATCACAATCGATATATTGAAAGCACGCCATCAATTGATAATTTGTCTCAAAAGGGAAACATTGGAGCCCTATTAAAAAGACCTAAGAGTTTGTTCAATTTTGAACTTGATTTTTTATCAATGATTTTCCCACATTTTAAGAGAAAACTACTCAAAAACTAATTTTTAATTTTTTTTTCTGATTTTCTAAAAAAATGTATATTCGAATTTTTTTTTTTTAAATATATATATTTTTGTAATTTTTATTCCAAAAATAGGGATTTGGGCAGGGCCCTCGGCCCGGTTCAGATGTGGGTCGGGTAAGGACTCATGGGTTTGGGTCATGAACACTAAAAGCCTAATTAAAGAAGTGGGCTCAATGACTCCAACCCATTCGGACAGGGGCCATGATCATGCCCAAATTCATCAAAGGAAAACACTTAAGCTTACTTACACTAAGGTCACTATTAAGCAACTTCCAGCATGTCAGAAAAAGCCCAGCTCCGAAATTAGCCCACTCACTCCTTCCTAGACATAAAAATAACCTTATACCCAATAAACTAACCTAAGCCCAACAACAAAATTCAGCCCGTACCTAACACAAGGCCCCCCACGTCTTGAGTCCACGATGGACTCATCTCATCCCCTGAACAGCAGCTTCTCTCCCACGACCGAGCCTCCACCAAGCCCACCGCCTAGACCAGCCGGGAACCATTAACGGCACCCGGACCTCCACGTCCGACCACGCCTGGTGCTCGGCGAGTCACGGCCGACAACCGCGGCCGCCGCCGGAACCCTTTGCCCTGGCTGGCCCCCTCACGGCGGGGCCAACCTTGCCCCGAACGGCCAAACCGAGACCCACTCTAAGGTTTCGACACACCCCTACCGTTCGAAAGCCACGCCTCAGCGACGCTTGCCCCCATCGGCTCGATCAAAGAAAGGGGCAGCGACGGCCACAGACGAAACAACACGACAAGAACGAGTATTTCCCACACAAACTTTCAAATCTAGTTCAGGCATTATATCAAACAATTGGGGTGCGCTACTATAACGAGGGATTTTTGGCTCAACCGAAGCTCGACCCTTACCGGGACTCTCGACACGCGACGAAAAAGATATCGGAAACAAAACGCGGGGCGACGCCGGCCGGACCTCGCTGGAGCCGGACGACCGGGAGCTCCGGCCCGGCGCGCCCAAAACAGGGCAAGAGCAGAGCCGAGCTTACCTGTTCGGCTTAAGGGCGTCGCCGGTAAGGTCGTCGGACGGGTCCTCGAGCGGCCGAGGCGTTGGCCGAGGATCCCTCTCTCTCTGTCTCTCAGTCGCTCGGATCTGTCACTCTCCGTTTGCCCTCTCTCTCCCCATCCCGGTCTCAAGCTCTCCAAAGCCCCCCCAAAAATCCCCCCTTTCGACACACGCCCCCTCTATCCCTTTGAAGCATCGGATCGTGCGCGTGGCTTCTTAGTTCTTGCCTTGGCGCTGCGATTGCCAACCTGACCCCCGAACGGACGTCTCGCGCGACGCTTGTCTCCTCCGTGCCATCCTTTTGTTCGCGTTCGTCGTTCTCTTTTCTGCAGAACGCGAGGGAAAGAGAGAGGCAGAGAAAGAGAAGGCTAGGCCGATCTTGGGGTAAATAAACCAAAAGTGGGCCGGCCCAGGCGAAGAGAGAGAAAAAGGAATGTAAAAAGGAAGAGGCCGGGCCGGCCTGCCCATTTTTTCTATAAAAATTTCTGTTACTATCAATGAAAATGCCCCTAATGTCTATATGCCTTGTAATTTAATATAAATTATTTTTGCTACTGGTTAAAAATTAATCCCTTTCTATACAATTAATGATTGCTTAAACGGGTTGTCAAAATTTAGGTATCAATATGTGATCTGCCCTATCTTTAATCAATCGGAAAGATTATCAGAACAGCCATCGTCTTGGTACTACAAATCCAATTATTATGTGATACTAACACATTTCCAATTATAAATATAGTTTCACTGCACAAAATCTTATGTACATCCCGTAATACCTAGCAACCTTGGAAGTCCCATTTGGAATAAGATGCATATAAAAAATACAACGTTGTAAGCCATTTTATTTAATCAATAACCAGAACAAGCACATAAACAAGTATTCAGAAAACCATATCATGCTAGACTCAGTAATATAAGGGACAAGGTTTGTCACACATTTTGATGTCCTTCTAGAAGTTCTGGATGATTAAGCTTCAAGTTTGGTTCTTCTATGGTAAACTCTAGCCATCTTTCTCTTTCCTCTTTTTGGAAAAAAAAAGCATACCAACAAGAAAGGATCTACAATATATATATACACATGACAAACGAAGCAATAGTTTAGAAAGTTCATATTTACAGGCTGCACAGGTGATTTATGGATAAATTGATTTTTTTTTTTTTGAATTGCAAACACGATATTAAATATATGAGAATTTTTTGCATATTATATATTTGTGTATAAAAAATTCATAAATCAAGACAAGCACACTGTAATTGTAAATAATTTAGCATGAAATACAATAGGGGTGAGCATGGTTCGAGTTGGGCCAATCCACCCCCTAACCCTAGGACCAACCCGCACAATGCTAGTTCTCAATTTTTGGGATCGAGGACCGATCCTATTGAGCTTGGAAATGAGGACCGGACCGACCCAATGGGTTCGGTCCGGTTCCAAGGTCAACCCGGGACCAATCGATAATTTTTTATTTCATTTTTTGTATTCCATAAAAAAACGATTAAGGACCGGATTGACCCAATGGGTTTAGTCCGGTTTCCAGGTCAACTCAAGACCAACAAATAATTTTTTATTTCATTTTTTGTAGTCTTTGAAAGGGCAATCGAGAATCGTACCGACCCAATGGGTTCGATGATGAGCAAAGTCGGCTAAAAAAGACAAGCGGTGAGGGTCAAGTGGGGTGAGTGTCGAACAGAATGAACATCGAATGTCGAACGGGGAGCAACAAGCCAAGCAAACATCGAGTAGCGAGCGAGATGAGTGTCGAGTGGCAAGCGGAAAGTTGTTTCTTTCGATTTTGGCAAATTGAATACTAAGAGGACAAATATGATAGAAGAGAACAAATACTAGAGGAGGATGCCATAAGGAGTTGATTATGCCTTTTTGGACGCCGAGAGGACTCCTTACAAAAACATTTTCCTCTTTCATAAATTATAACTATTCACACTGTAAAAGACATTAAAAATCTAAGTTAGTAAAGAATAATGTAAAATTACTTGAACTCCCCATTAAAGAGCTATTTAATGTTGTTGACGCTATTTATTTTAAGATTTTCTCTATATAAAAAATTATAAATAATATTATATATATACTCCGGGTGGGTCCGGGTTGGATCGACCCAAAACTCTTAGAATTGATGACCGACCCACACAGTGTTGGTCTAGGAATTCTAGGACCAAGGACTGACCCAGCCTCTCTGGAAACCAGACCAGGACCAGTAGGGTTGGGCTGGTCCAGGGTCGGTCCAGGGTTGACCCTAAACCGATGCTCACCCCTAAAATACAAGGTGGAGAAGCCTCATGCACTGCACGCATGGACCAACTCGCAACAGTGAGTGGGGCAGGCAAGTAAGAACAAAAGACAAATGAAGCCAAGCCCACAAGAATGGAGTCATAAAACAAAGGAGTCCACCATCACATACGTATGTCACGGGAAATCGATTATATACATTCGCTTCTTTTCCTATTCTGTGATAAGCATCTTAACTTTTTTCAATTTGAGCAATGTCAGACCAAATTTCAGTGTAGATGTAAACCAATTAGGTTGTCATTTTGATATTTTTTGTATTGTGTGCCTAACGAAAACAGATGTTTTCTTTTATTGTGCAAAGCTATAGACTCAAAGAAGTACTTGAGGTTACTGAAGAGAATTCTAGACATCTGAAATATGCCCATGCAATATGTAGGTTTTGGAAATACTTAAGTTGCTATCAAAGACAAAAAGAAATGGAATTCCATTCCAAGTAATATCTCTTCATCTGTTTAGTAAGTGACTTATGGTACGAGTAAATGTTTAATAGAGCCCAAATTTTAATTGTATTTAAACTGCAAATCTTAGTCAAAAGATTAGTTATGAAAAATATTAAGGTAAAAAGGAAAATTGGGTCCAAGTTAGAATGTTCAATAGAGCCTAGATGGTAGCGGCCTGAATTTTCGCTGGTGTGAAGAGAAACTAAAAACACGATCAACACAAGAATGGACTAGAATAGGGTGTGGGTGTAACTTGAAAAAAGAAAAGACAGGAAATTATTTAATAAAAATCACAAAATTTTGGGAGTGGGGCCAAATCTTGCTAAATGGAAAAAAATCGCTTAAAGTTCTATCATAAAAGAAAAAGAAAAGAAAAGAATCATTTGAGAGGCTGATATCCACGATTCTCTTCATTTTCTGGATAAAGCGTACGTTGTCCACAAATAATTGTGTGTTTGTGGTATCTCTCTATCAAACCTTCTGATTAAAGGTCTCAATAGTTTGTAGAGAGAGCCAAATGAGATTGACTGATGGTTGGCTTAACAACCTATGTGAATCATTTCTCACATGAATTGGTTATCTTGTTTCAAAAGGGTCGCCATAACACTTGAATTAGTAAAAGATAACAAATGTTCCTACACAACACTATACAAGATAACCAATGTTCAATTATTAAAAAATGGTGAAAAATGTATTTTGACACACTGGCCAATATTGGACTAATGTAAAGGTTTCAGATCTAAGATTGGGAAACCAAGATGTGTATTGGCATATTTTAGAGAAAAAAAAAAAAGTCAATCTGAACATACTAATTTTTTTCTGTGCAAAATTTGAACAGACTAATTAGTTGACTTAAAAAACACTATTCAATATCCAATCACTTTACTTAACGTTATTGTCTGGCTGTAAAGAAAAATCCCCCACCTTCTCTGGGGCTGTTTGGTTCAGCATTCCCAAGGGGCTTTCGGCCCCGAAAGCCCCTTGGGAAAAATTTAAACCGTTTGGTTCAGCATTTGAAGCCATACTTGGGGGAATGCTAGCATTTGGAATGCTCTGGAATGCTGAGGGGGGGTTTAATGAATTTTTTTTCTTCCAATATAGCCCTCACTGATAATTGGGTTTTCTTGTTTTACCCTCAAAAATGACTGTTCATCATCTTCCTCGTCTTCCTTGTTTCTTCAAGACCAAAGCTCAGCCGGCGAAGCTCAACCGGCCGGAGCTGGTCGCCCACGCACGGCCGTCGCCACACATCGCCGTGGCCACGCACCACCGTCGCCACACACCGCCGTGGCCACGCACCACCGTCGCGTGGGTCGCGACCTCAGCGGCGTCGCCTGGGTCGCGCGACCCACGCGACGGGCTAAGCGGTGCTCGCTGACCAGATCCGGCACCGCCGTTGCGTGGGTTGCGGCCTCAGGCGGCGTCGCGCGACCCACGCCGCTCAGCCGCCCGATCCGGTGGCCACGCACCGCCGTCGCGTGGGTCGCGGCCTCGGGCGGCGTCGCGCGACCCACGAGACACGGAGCGGTGCTCGCCGACCAGATCCGGCACCGCCATCGCGTGGTCGCGGCCTCGGCGGTGTCGCGCGACCCACGAGGCACGAGCGCGCCGGTGCTCGCCGACCAGATCCGGCACCGCCGTCGCGTGGGTCGCGGCCTCGGCGGCGTCGCGCGACCCACGAGACCCACGAGGCCGGCACCGCCATCGCGTGGGTCGCGGCCTCGGCGGTGTCGCGCGACCCACGAGGCACGATCCGGTGCACCCGGCACCGTCGCCCGGGTCGCGGCCTCGGCGGCGTCGCGCGACCCACGAGACAAGCGAGCGGTGCTCGGCCCGGCCGGATCCGGTCGCCCGAGGCCGCGCGACCCACGGGGACGGCGGTGCGTGGGTTGCGCGACCCGCCGCCTCCCCACCACCACAGCCACCCGCCGCCTCTCCCACCACCCACCGGCCGCCTCCCCCACTAGCTCCGATTGCCTCCCCTCGCTCCCCTCCTCTGCGTCAACACCTCCTCCTTCTTTTTCCTTTTCTTTTTTTCCCTTTTCTTTTCACCTCAAAGCTATTTTGCAAAATGCTACATCAAAATAAGAGTTCCCAAACACTTCAGCATTCACCAAATGCCCATTCTTATGAAGATACTTGGGGAAATGCAAAGCCATTTCCCCAAAGTTGAACCAAACAGCCCCTCTGTCTTCTAGCTCATGTACTTTTTTCGGCATGTAACGGTGAAAAGCGTGAATATATTGGAAGGAAAAAAATAAAAACTCAAATTATTTGCCATTTACTTAAACTACCCAATGTCCTTCCAAAGCCGTTTAAAACATGGAATGTTGTGCTAAATTGATCCCTTCCTTTTTTCTTTTTTAGTTGCCTGTAAGATTTTTCCTTTTCTAATATTCAACTCCCCGTTGTTGGGCCACGTGCATCCCACGTGACTTGGTCTTCACAAATTTTCCTCCAGGAGGACTTTGCCTTTGCCCTTTGCCCTGTATTGTTAAGTTGTTGACTCCTCTCCGTCTCCGTGTGCCTCCATGTTCTGATTTTTGCCGACTCCCTTCGTTTCCCAGTAACTCGCCTTCAACCTTCCTGCATCGACTTTGCCTTCTTCTCTTCAACTTGAGAGGTTATAGTCGATCTTACTCCACTGCACCCTCCCAGTTAGCTCTTTTCGCAGAGCGGTTCTCTCCTGTGGGTGAATACAGCTGAGAGGATCGGCCCACAGATGGAATTCAACGGAAGTCAGGCTCTAATGATCATCCTTGCTTTGACTGTAGGAGGACTGTATGTGCTCTGATTGCGCTTCTGTTCGAGCTATTGTTGGCAGATGATGGGCAGAAAAGAAAACTTTGCTTGGGGACAACTCACGAAATCGAAGAGGGGGGGGGGGGCTCGGAGTCAACCTCGAGAACAGATGATGCGTCTGGAGAAGAGAACGAGGCGCTAAGGAGGGACTCGGCGTCAACCTCAAGAACGGACGATGTGTCGGGGGAAGAGAACGAGGCATTCAACACATCGGGAACAGAGTACGACGTGTTCTTGAGTTTCCGGGGACCAGACACACGCAACAATTTCACCGATTGCCTTTACCGTAGATTGAGACTCGCTGGATTCCATGTCTTTCTAGACAACGAAGAACTCCGAGTCGGCAAAGAAATCAGTGGAGAGCTTTTGAAAGCACTTAACAAGTCTCGAATCTACATACCCATATTCTCTCATGATTACGCTGCCAGCTCGTGGTGTCTCCATGAGGCTGCGCATATGGAAAAATGCACCTCAAAATCAAATGGGAAGAAAGAGATACTTCCCATTTTTTATGATGTGGACCCTGATGATGTTAAACTCAAAACCGAATTATACAAAAATGCCATAGCCAAGCACGAGGAGAAATTCGGCCTTGATGAATTGAAGCGGTGGGAGGCTGCTCTCGTAAAAGTTGCACGTCTCAAGGGATGGGATGGGATCTTAAACGGAAAGGGTAATCTTCTTCAATTTTTTTGGTTCTTGTTAATAGACGCAGTAGCTAGACTTCTCATTTGAAGAAATTTTGTCCTCAAAATTTTAGGAATAAAGCAATGCGACATTTTTTCATTCTAGGAAAAAAATAATAGGGCAAAAAGGTCCACTTCAATTCAATTTATGAGTGAATCTGATGACTCTTACTTGAATCCGGTCCGATAGGTCTAGTGAGAACTTACCAACTAAAATCCGTTCCCCTTTTTTTGGCCCAAAAAAAAAAAACTTGTTTACTTAGATAACAAGAGAACAGTTTTACCTATTAAGAATATCTATTGCGCTTCTTTCGATTTTGCTCAAGTCCCCGAATTTTTCTTTTATCTCAGAATTCAACTGCTACATGAGCTCAATCCTATAAATATATCTCAACAATACTGGCATGTTGCTGCATGTTAGCAGTATGAAAAAAAAAATATTAAATCTTGCTCCGTCCATTCCATCAAGAATATCTCCTTCACGTCAATCGGCTCATGCATTATCTGAATCATCTCTCATACATAAAATTGAGTGACATCCATGAAATTCCAACATGTGTATTAACTGATTGTGCCGCTTAATTTCCACGACTTATTTAACCATATGGTCCCTAGAGAAAGAGAGATCTCATATCCAGGAGGATTTTTACCCTTTTCTTTCATGTCGTTGACTAAAACAAAAATTTTCTATTTTGCTGCAGCCAAGGGGAACTAATTGACTTGGTTGTTGAAGAGGTATTCTGTAGGCTTAATGCCAGATGCGTGGATGTGCCTAAACATCTGATTGAAGATCATCCCCAGATAAAAGCCATAACAGAAAAGTTGTAAGTTGACTCTGATGGTGTATATTTCCTTGGTATTCATGGAGTGGGTGGCATTGGTAAAACAGTACTTGCGAGGATTGTGTTCAACAGATTATCTGATCATTTTGACGGCGTTAGTTTCCTTAATGATGTTCGAGAGTCATCGAATCGTGGTCTTATAAACTTACAAAAAAAGTTATTATCAAGTTTTGTTGGTTCTGTGATTAATGACCAAATTAAAGAGATTGAGGATGGGATCCGTTGGATCAAGAAAGTATGTAATACTAAAAAATGCCTCATTGTTCTTGATGATCTAGACAAAAAAGAGCAACTCGAAAAGCTAGCTGGAGAATCTGATTGGTTTGGTTCTGGTAGCAGGATCATTATCACAACTAGGGACAAAAGTATCCTGATGACTCAAGTGGAATCATCTAATGAACAAGGCCAAAATCAAACCAAAGGAATTTTAGCTTATGAAGTTCGTGAGATGGAATATGGTCGAGCACTTCAGTTATTTTGTAAGCATGCATTCAGAAGAGACTCTCCTGTAGAAGGATATGACCATCTTGCAGAGAAAATTGTCCGTAGAGTAGGGATGCTTCCTTTGGCTGTTGAGGTGATAGGTTCATCTCTTTATTGTGAGGGCTTGGTCCTGGAGGAACATCTTGATAAAATAGAGTTATGGAAAGACACATTGAAGCAATTAGATGAAGGTCCTCACAAGGATGTCCAAGATGCATTAATGATAAGTTATGATCGATTGGAGCCTAAGAACAAAGAAGTATTTTTAGATATTGCTTGCTTTTTCACCAATGAGGACCAAACATATCCAATTATCATGTGGCGTGACCGTAATTACCATCCTTACCATGCAATTAGTATTCTCCTCCTGCGGTCCTTGATAAAAACTAGAGATGGTAAAAAGTTTTGGATGCATGACCAAGTTCGAGATCTGGGAAGGTACATTGTCCTCGAAGAATATCCTTGCAAAGAAAATCCTCACAAATTTAATAGGGTATGGATTCAAGAGGATGCTTTAAAGCTATTGGAGAGAAAAGAGGTAAATGGAAGAGTATGTCATACAATATTTATTTGGAAAGAGAAACTCGTTGAATTTTTTCTTTTAATTTACAGTTAGCTTTGTTTAACTTCCCATTTGTCTTCTTAGTGAGGCAGCTCTCTTTCAAACATTTGGGTCAAAAGGTCTTGTAAATATGTGGAGAGAGACAAGATAGATTGCCTAATAGTTAGCTCTGTTTTCTTGATTCTGTAGAGTAGAAAATAGCTTTTGGGAAATTCTGAAACAACAAAGGACCGATTCACGTGCTATCCGAGCAAAGGCAGAAGAAAACTTGTATGAAGAATTTTTAAATTACTTTCAAACATAATTACACAAAAAACTAAAAACTATGAAGATTGGATTTGACATGGCAATTATATTTCTTGAAAAGTAGAAAATGAGAAAGGGAGAATAAATTTAGGATAAATGTTCAAATGGAGCTGAAATTTTCTGTTAGTCATGTGAACAAAACATATTAAGTCAACTTAGGAGAAGTTGTGTGCCAGGTTGGTTTCCTATAGGAGAAATTGTTTACCAGCGCTCATATGCTTCTTTCTTTATAGCTTTTCGAGAGTTTAAAGTTTTATGAACTCAATAATCTTGAGTCTCTGGTGGCAGAGAAATCCAGATGTAGAAGCATTAAGCCTGACTTCCAATGGCTGTAGCCGCAACTTTACACCTGAAGAGTTTGCCGCTCTACCAAATCTAAGGTTCCTTCGATTGAAAGAGTCTGATTTTTGTGGTGACTTCAAGAATCTTCTTTCGGAGCTAAGATGGCTTTCTTGGCAAACGTGGGAAACAACTTTCCATGCGAATAACTTTCACTTTAGCAATTTGCATGTGCTTGACCTTTCAGATAGCAATATTAGAGATGGTTGGGGTGGGTGGAGCCAAATGAAGGTATGATTTGCCTTACTCTACATACTTCTTTCTGGTCATTACCTCATTTGCGATAATAGAAGCAACATATAATCTTCACTTCTTTATAGGGATAAGTACACTAATGGTGCCATAAGTTGTGTACGGCGCTCACTTTGGTGCCAAAAGTTTTTATCGGATCACTTAAGTGCCAAAAAATTTGAAAAACGCTCACTTTGGTGCCAACTCCGATGAAATTGGCCGGAAATCCGATGTGGCCTTTTTTTTATTAATTTTTGACGCCGACGTGGCTCGTCGGAGAGCTGAGTCAGCATCCAAACACCAAAATGATGTCGTTTGGCATCTTTCCCCCAACTTTGAAACCCTAATCCCCAAATTGAGAGAGAGGGAAGCTCGTCTTCGTGTCTTCTTCTTCCTCGAAGACCCACACCAGCAACGGCACTGGCACGGCACCAGCAACAGCACCGGCAGCACACTAGCAACCACACCAGCAACGCACCAGCAGCAGCAGCGCACCAGCAACCCCTTCGATCCATCTTCTTCCTCCTCCTCCTCCGCCCTCGCCTTCGATTTTTCCTGCAACAATCTCCTCGCTCACCTGGTCGAGCAACTACAATGGTGGCTGAGTGACGGTGGCTGAGCAGCGACGGTGGCCGAGCGACGGCAGGCAAACGACGGTGGCCGAGCGGCGGAAACCCTAATTTTTCCCCATGTGAGCTAAATGGCGTCGTTTCCATGAAGCCATCCATGTAGGACGGCAAAACGACATCGTTTTCTTAAGGAGGACCGAAAACGATGTCATTTAAAGGCCTATCGATTTTTTTTTTTTTTTTTGGCCGGAATCATTTTGCCGGAGGCCAGAATCTTTCGCCGGTGGCACCAAAGTGAGCGTTTTTCCTCCGATTTGGCACTTAAGTGATCCGACGGAAACTTTTGGCACCAAAGTGAGCGCCGTACACAACTTATGGCACCATTAGTGTACTTATCCCATTCTTTATATCATTACCTCATGCAATTTACCCAATGGTTGGATGCACTCCTCATTCTATTTGAGTATAGAACATATTTTGCAGGAGTAAATCCCAAATCTTTTCATATCATAGTAAAATACAATTATGTCCCACATAGAAAATGCCTCATGTGGATTACAACCTTGGTTTTTTAGCTGTGAAAGTTGCTTAAGCTTTGGAAATGGCATATTCCAATAAAATTAGCGTATTCCAATAAATGTAAGTGCCATTTTGCTTCAATATGCACCAGAATATGATTTGAATGACGTAAACTTTGAGTCAAGTTGAGTTAGAAAAGTCAACTGGAATCAAGTTTGAGATTGGTAACATTTAACTTGATGGTTTATTTGGAATAGCTAAGTTGATTATTTGAATCAAGGCGAGCTTGAGCTTCATAATATTTGATTCAAGCGGCTCACTAGCCTAATTTAAGAGCTGATTGTCCATGTTTTGTTTATGATCTATGTTATGTTTATGATTACGTTACTGAACTGTAAATAAATGAAAATTCCATTACTTTTACTTTTCTATTTTACCTGAGTTAATGAGCGAAGGCTCAAGCTTTACATTGAATCAAATCAGATCTCACACGGGGGTTGAATGCGGTGATGTTGAAGATTGTTGTCCAAGGTGGTGTGCTGGTGGTCAATGGCAGTGGGTGGAGAAAAACTAGGGGTGCTGGTATTTAGTGCTTGTGGGTGATCTGGGAATTAGAGTCTTCTGTATTTTCGTAGCAATGATACTTTAGCCTTTTGTTTATGGACTTTTGTTATAAGAAGGGAACTAAGGGTTTTTGAAAATAAAGCACGTGAAGTAAAAGGTGGGATGGTCCTTTGTTACCTGTGGCATAAATGTGACTCCTAACAGGGGCCTAACTCCCAGGTCGGGGATTTTTCTAAAAAAATTAAAGTATGAGAGTTATTTGCAGCAACCCTAAAAATACTGGGAAATTCAAATTACCTAGATTATCCTAAATAATGACTTATGAATAATAAGCTTATTAGTAATATTACGACACATGCTGATGTTTCTCATTTATTTTTTCATGTTGACTTTTTTTCTGCAGATGGATAGATTGAAGATTCTAGATCTGACGGGTTGCGTAAGGTTAAAAAAGACACCCGAGTTCTCTAATTTCATGTCTTTGGAGAAGCTAATTCTTGCTAGGTGTGTCGAGTTAACCACAATTGACCGCTCCATTAATAAGCTAGAACACCTAACTTCTTTGAATATCAAGGGATGCAGGTTGCTTGGGGAGTTACCCGAAGAAGTCAGTGCTCTACAATCTTTGACAGAGGTTATCATGCCCCAAACTTTTCAATGCTTCAAACTTTTGGAGGCATTTGGCAATCTGAAATCTTTGTTGAGTTTGATATTAGACGAGCACCTTGGAATCAGCCAACTTCCAAGCTATATTGGAGGGTTAGTGAAAGTTACATATTTATCTTTACGTTGGTGTATGGGGATAGAGAAGCTTCCATGCTCTCTTGGAAAAATGGAAATGTTGGGCGAGTTGGATTTATCAATGTCAGGAATAGTTGAACTACCTGATTCCATTGGAGATATGAAGAAACTAAAAGTCATTAGAGTAAGCTATACAATGATAAGAAATTTTCCTCATGCGATTGGACAAGTGGAGATGCTTGAAGAGTTACATGCCAAGAAATGTTGGGATCTGACAGATGAAAATCTAGAGGAAATTGGGAAGCTATCCCATTTGAAGATATTGGACTTATCATATACTCATGTATCTAGATTCTCCACGGTGCTAGGTTGTCTCTCTCATCTCCACACACTTGAATTGGGTTCGAGTGACCTTCAGGAGGTACCTGATCTTCCCTCAAGTTTGACACGCCTTCACATGCAAGCATGTCAGTTCCAATCTATCCTTGACCTCTCAAGTCTCGTTAATTTAGATTATCTGGAATTATCTAGATTAACTGTTTCAAGAGAGAAACCTGACCCAAGTTGGACAAACAATTTGCCAGTTAAACAACTGATCCATCCGCTTCCAAGTGGCTTGTCAACTTTGAAATGCAGGGGCATCATGCTACTACCATCTCTTTCCAACTTGAGAAAATTATCAGTTCTGTGTGTCATTGAATATCCAATGCCATACTTCTCTATCTCTCAGGAGCTAATACATTTAACAGAATTGAAACTAAGTAAGTGCAAATTTGTTGAGATAATATATGTGTCATGCTTGAAGAATCTACAGCACCTAGAACTAAACAGATTGGACAGGCTGGTTAAGATTGAAGGTTTGTTAGAATTGGCATCCTTGTTGTACTTTCGTATTTCTGACTGCTATAGGATAAAAAGGTTACCCAACTTATCAAAGTTAGATAAGCTACAACACATTGAGCTAGAAGCTTGTCCAAAAATAAAAGCGATTGAGGGCATCAAGGGCTTAGAAAGGTTGGTGTGGGATAATCGTGGTTGCATTGTACTAGAGAGATTGCTGGATGTCTCAAGATCGACTTGGATTTCCCGCAAAACACCAGAGTGCCAGGTTTCCTGAGTTTTAATGGACCGGACACTTCTTACAGCATTGTCGATGTCCTTTACAAGAATTTGGTTCGTAACCAAATTTCGGTTATCAGGGATGATGACATATTGAGCTTTGGTGATGGAATTGGTGAAGAGCTTCCGCAAGCACTCAACGACTGCCATATCTACATACCCTTCTTATCTAAGAACTATGCTTCTAACTGGTGGTGTCTCCGTGAATTAGCCCACATGGTAAAATGCATGTCAAACTCACATGGGAAAAAAGTAATCCTGCCCATTTTCTATGATGTGGAGGTTGATGATGTTAATCTTAAAAGCGCTTTGTACAGAAGTGCCCTAGATAAGCATAGGTGGAAATTTGGCAATGAAGTGGAGGAATGGGAAATGGCTCTAAGACAGATTGCGCACATAAGGCGGTTCAACATGAATGGTAACAGGTAATGCTGCTATCTTTTATTAACCGGACCAAATTGAACTTTAGCACCATAGAATTTCATGATAAAAAAAATGTAAACTTCTGCACAGAAACAGTCGAGGACACTCAAGTGATTTCTTATGCTTTGTATGAAAGAGTTTCTTAGGTCGGTGAAGAAAAAGAAGGCAAAGAAATTTGAGGTGAAGAAAATGTTTTCTTTGGGTTGGCTGGAGTTGTAGGGTGCGGAGGTGAAGATAGTGTAGGGATATGAAAATGAAGAATGAAAATTGAAAATTGGCATATATATTTCTTTGTATTTTGACTTCTATGAAGTTAATTTGTTTGCAACGCCCGATAAAATTCGTTTTCTGAACGATGTATCCAGACGATGTATACAGAAAGCCTATTGTTAAAGCAGAGAAGGTTGCCTGGGCTGGACATCTCATTCTCCTATGAAAATTGAAGGATTTAGATAGGCTTTGGATAATTACTATATAATCCTTCACAATTTTGTCAATTTTTATTACTTTTGAGAATTCATTTGGAAATGAGAGAAAAAAGTGGGAATTTCTCCCCTGCTTTCTTGACACCTCGGCGAGAAACATAGTTGGTTGACTTGGCAAAAATTTATTTTACTTCCATATCAGCATCTGCATTTTAGGATTCAACCCAGACATGGTAAATTCTTTCCACTCTGAATCTTGCTTTCCAAACGGAGTGTTTTTGTTTAGGATACAACTAAAGAATAGAAAACAAGGCACTCAAAAAGAACGAAGAAAATTTCTATAAATGGAGAAAAAGGGTGATTTAAAATTAATCTAGTAAATTGATTTAAATTTTCACAAGATGTAAAGAAGTTCGTTGGAGTTTAGAACACGTATGAGATTCATGAGGTAAATCATTTAACTCTCTTGGCCATTTTAAGTTTCCGATTTATCGTTGGTTTGATGTTACACAATTATCATTTTTTCTTATTGAGGTAACATAGTGTATAAGCTTCTGTAGAATTTTCTAATAATCTTTGAGTTGAAAGTCGTTTTGAGTGCATTTTATGATATAAAGTAATGATAAAAGGTGCTTTGAAATAATCACTTCAATTGTCTCCATAACAGGAACATAAAAGGTAGTGCAAAAGTGTTAATCCAGAATAAATGCAGTGGTTCCTGGAGTGAAATGAAATTAATGAGTCTTAAATTTATGTATAGATGGAGTGACTAAGAATGATCAATTTTAAGCATATATACATTGTGAAAAATTTGATAACACCTTTCAAGAGCCAGAAAAATTGCTAAAAAAATTAGATAACATCCTCCAAGAGCGAGAAAAATTACTAAAAAAATCATAAACCTATTACAATTGTGTTGATTAAGTCTTAAACATTTTTTTTTTGGCCAATTGAGTCCTAAATCATTTGCATTTGAGTCAATTCAATCTATATGGCCAATTTTGGTTGGCTAGCTCTAACATGGATGTGATGCGGCCGGTGCTAAAGTAGACAATTTTTAATAATATTTTAATACTTTTTTTGATTTTTTTTTGTTGATTTTTTTGAATTTATTTATTTTCTTTCACTTTTTTTTTCCCTTCACTTCTTACTCCAACTAGTCACTGGACCTTGACAATCAGCCAAAGGCGAGGGCCGGTGAGCTTGTTGACCTTGCCTAGGCTGCCTATGTGGTTGGTGAGGCAAGGTTGAGACTTGCCTAGCCACTAGTGAGACCCAAGCCATCGTCAGAGCTGCTAGGTTGAAGGCTGTGACCTCTTGCAAGGGCAAGTCTTGCGTAGCCCAGCCCAGCCTAAGCCGCCCTCGTGGCCTTTGGCGAGCGCAACCCCATGGGGCAAGGCTGATAAAATCAACCTTGCCGACCCTCGCCTCTAGTTGGTCGTCGAGGTCTAGTGACCAACTGGAAGAGAAAGAAAGGGAAAGACAAAAAAAAAAAAAAAAAAAAAGAAAAGGAAAAAGAAATGAAAATAACTAAATAAATAGTTTGAACTATTAAAATATTATTAAAAATTGTTCACATTAATGTTGGTTGTGTCATATACAACAGCTGGTATCTATGTTAGTGCCAACTAGTCAAAATTAGCTGGATGAACTAAATTGACACAAACGTAAATATTTTAAGACTCGATTGACAAATAATAATAATAATAATAATAATAATAATAATTAATAATAATAATAATAATAATAATAATAATAATAATAATAATAATAATAATAATAATAATAATAATAAGTTTAAGATTAAATTGACACAATTGTAATAGATTTTGGAATGTTTTGGTAATTTTTCTTCCAAGAGCCTGCCATTGAATGATAAACTGAATTTTGCAACAACCAATGTAGAATTGTCGATGTGATGGTTTTTTCTACCTTGGAATGTGCCCTTCAACCAAAAAAGAAGATCAAGTCTTTGAATTATAATTATTCATGTATTTGTTATGTATTATGTTTTTATTATTTTGTACCCTTGGAAGGGGGTGTGTAATGGGTTAAAGTGGTATTTTTTATTATTTAATTTTGTGTCCAATGCTCCTTGCCTTCTTTAATTCAAATAAAAATAAATAAAATACATAAGAAGACAAAATTTCCACCACTAACCTCAGGATTAATATGATTTTATTAATAAAAAATAATTAAAAGTTAAAAAGTTAAATGATGAAAAAAAGGGAAAATTTTCAATAAGGGTTCGAAGTGCCCTCGATTTCTAAAATGAGGACATGAAGTAAATATATCTCAAATAGAAATATGAAGTACTTTCATTTTCTCAATAAGGGCATGGAGTGGCCATGTTAGTCTCAAAGAAGGAGTAAAACCTCATCGACTGGTGAGAGCATTTTCATAATTTACTTTTTCTTATTTTCTTTCATTTTTCTATTATTTTATCTCCAACCCTCAAGTGGGAGCGCTGGACTGCCCTCTTGTCTGGTTTTTTGTTTTTAATTTTTATTTTTTTAGAATTAGTCTTTTTTATGGAAAAAATAGAAAAAGGAAAAAAGAAAGCAAAAAAGGGAAGAAAATAAGAAAATATAACGGATAGAAATGCCCTAGACCAGTCGATGAAGTGAGGTCCTTCTTTGAGACTGACATGGCCATTTATAGTCCTTATTTGAAGCAAGGCTCACTTCAGGCCCTTTTTTTGAGAAATAGAGAGCACTTCGGACTCTTATTTGAAATTTTCCTAAAAAAAGAGATAAATAAGTATGAATATTTAGGAAAAATTATCTGATATGGTTATTACTTAAAGGCCAAGTGACAGTAAATCTCTATATTTTTAACACTCTCCAATTTTATCCTAACCTTTAAACCTATCAGAAAAGTAGCCAAAACTCTCTAAGTTGTATCAAAACTATTCCAATCCATTTAATACCATTTATGAGAGGAATATTCGGTTAGATTCTTTCTCGACTTTCAATTTTGCCTATAGAAGAAGAAGATTTATCTAGTTCTAGTATTCAAGGGAGGACATTTAAGGGAAAATAATGTAACGGATGCATAAGGGAGAATATTTATTTATCTTCATATCAGCTAATTTTTGTTTATTAAATGTATTTACAAATTTTTGATATGGAGAAAAAGTGAAAAATTAGGTTCTTCTATGCAATATTCAGATAGATCTAGTGTGAACTTACCAAATAATATTTGTTCACTTTTTTACGCCAAAAATAAAACCTTTTCACGAAGAAAATAATAAAACAGTTTTACCTATAAAGAATATCTATTGTGCTTATCACTTTGGATTTTATGAAAAAATCCGAGCATTATGAAAAAAAATATAATTTTCTTAAGTTTTGTTAATCTTACTACATCCATTCCATCAAGAATGTATACTTCATATCAGTCAGCTCATGCATTATCTAAAGCATCTCCAATACATCAAATTGAGCGGCTTTTCATGAAATTCGAGTGTACGTGTCAGCTTACTATTGTGCTTAATTTCCATCCATAGAAACTGAAACGGTTGACTTATTTAACCATGGGATCGTCATATCCGAAAGAAATTTATACCCATCTTTCATGTCATTGACGAAAAACGTATTTCTTGCTTTGTTGCAGCCATGGAGAACTAATTGAATTGTTAGAGAGGTTTCACACAAGCTTAGGGGCAAAAATGTGGATGTCCCTGAACATTTGGTTGAGGATCACAGACATATAGAAGCGATAATAGATAAATTGGATGTTGACTCTGGTGGTGTGCGTTTTGTTGGGATACATGGAATGGGTGGTATCGGTAAAACAACACTTGCGAAGGTTGTGTTCAACAAATTACTTTTTCAGTTTGACAGTGTTAGTTTCCTCCACAATGTTCGAGAATCGTCCCGACATAGTCTTGATGGTCTTGTAAACTTGTAGAAAAAGTTATTATCGAATCTTATTGGTTCTGGAGATACTATCTGAATCAAAGACATAGGTGATGGGATGGCTCAAATCAAGAGAGTATGTAGGACTAAAAAGGTTCTCATGGTTCTTGATGATCTAGACAAGAAAGAGCAACTCCAAAAGCTAGCCGGAAAATCTGATTGGTTTGGTTTGGGTAGCAGGATCATTATCACAACTAGGGACGAAAGTATCTTGATGACTCAAGTGGAATCATTCGGTGAAGTGGTCCTAAATCAACCTAAAGGAATTTTGGCTTATGAAGTTTATGAAATGGAATTTGGTCGAGCACTTCTGTTGTTTAGTGAGCACGCATTCAGAAGAGACGATCCCATAGGAGAATATGAGCATCTTGCAGAGAAAATTGTCCGTAGAGTGGGAATGCTTCCTTTGGCTGTCGTGGAGATAGGTTCAAGTCTTCGTTCCAGTCAAAAAATTGTAGAATGGGAAGATAGGTTGATGCAGTTAAATAAAGGTCCTTTGAAGGTTGTCTGCGATGCATTTTATGAAGGATTAGCATATGAGGAAAAAGAAGTATTTTTGGATATTGCTTGCTTTTTCACCAACGAGGACCAAACTTATTCATATATCATGTGGGATGATTATCAGAGTGCAATTAGTGTCCTCCTCCAATAGTCCTTGATAAAAATTAGAAATGATAAATTTTGGATGCATGACCAATTATGAGATCTGGGAAGGAAAATCATAGTTGAAAAATATCCTCACGAATGTAGGAGGGTGTGGATTCATGAGCGTGTTGTTGCAATGCTATGGGACAGAAAAGAGGTAAAATGGAAGACTATGTCACATTATTTTTATTTGGAAAGAGAAACTTCTTGCATTTTTGCTTTCATTTTATTGTTAGCTTGTTTAACTTCCCATGAGAGCTCTCTCAAACATTTGGGTCAAAAGATCTTTTAAATAGGTGGAGAGAGACCAAATTTTTTTTTCTAGATTTGTTGAGTAGTACATTGTTTTCTGGAAGTTCTGAAACAACAAAGCGCCGTTTCACGAGCAATCTGAGAAAAGTCAGAAGAAAGCTAGTGGTATGAAGAGTTTTTAACTTACTTTCAAACACAATTAGAGAAAAAAAAACTATGAAGATTGTAATTAATATGCATAATATTTTTCTTGAATTGTAGAATATGGAAAATGGACAAATGATTTATAAGATATCTTCAAATGTATGCTTAACTAATCTCGAGTCTCTGTTGGCAGAGAAATCAAGGTCTGGAAGCCCTAAGCCTGAATTCTAGTGGTGGCTGGAGGAGCATCTATACGGCTGAAGAATTAGCTACTGCATCAAAATTAAGGTTCCTTAGAATGAAAGGCCTAGATGGCATCTTTGAGAATCTTCTTCCGAAGCTAGGAAGGCCTTTTGGGGAAACATTGGGGATGGCTTTTCATGCAAATAACTTTCACTTCAGTAATTTGGTCATGTTTGACCTTTCAGATAGCAATATTGGAGATGGCCGGGATGGATGGAGCCAAATGAAGGTATGATATGCCTTACTCTATGTACTTCTTTCTATCATCACCTCATTTGCAATGATAGAAGCAAGACATATTTTACTTCTTTGCATCATTACCCCATACGATTGACCTAAAGGTTGCATGCACTCCCCATCTCGTCTGAGTGTAGAATATATTTTTCATGAATCAAAGTAAAATATCCCACATAAAAAATGCTCCATGGGGTTTATAACCTTGATTTTGTAGTTATGAAAGTTGCTTACTTAGGATTTGGAGTTGGTGTACTCTGATAAAGTAGCCGTTTTGCATCAATAAGTTGATGATTTAAATTAAGGCGATCTTGACCATCAAGAGACTTTATTCAAGGGGCTTACTAACCTAATTTAATAGTTAAGTGTTTCTTTATAATTACATTAATGAACTGTCAAATAAATGAAAATTACATTGTCTATGCTTTTGTAATTAATTCGAGTTAATGAGCGAAGGCTAGAGTATTACATTGAATCTAGTTTTTAACCACAACGTCAAATCAAATCTCAGAGAAATCTATGGTATAGATTCGGGGTGGAGAACAGATGTGATGGAGTGCCTTTTCCATTTTTAAAATTAATTTTAAGTCAGTTTTTGAGCTACAAAAATTGTGTGAAATCAATTTAGCTCGATTGGGTACCCTCCCCACTAACAGTTGCCATTTAGTCACTTCTTGTGATCTTTCTACAATTTTTCAACTTAAAATGGATGCTCCTATTAAGTTGAAGGTAGAATGCCCAAAATCATTCTCACCTTTTAAATCAACTTCACTTTGCATCATTCAATTTTGTTAATTTTGGTTGTTAATGTGCAAGTGTGAGTATGCATGTAGGCTATTATGCAAATACCTATTTTACAAATATCTTATGCACACTAGATTTTCCTAGAAATTGCATTGATTATTTTAACAATTTTTTAATCCATCACTTTATATCTCTGACTATTAAGTAGGCTTTACATTACACTTGAGAGAGGGGGGAGGAGAGAGAGTAGAGATTGTGGTCGGAGGTGGTGTGCTGGTGCCCGGTGGTGACGGGTGGAGAAAAACTTAGCGTGTTGTTATTTGGGGTTTGTGGGTGATTTGGGAATTATACCTTTTTGTGTTTTCATAGCGAGGATACTTTAGTCTTTTGGCTATGGAGTTTTGTTCTAAGACACATACTTCTGCAAATGGCAAAAAACCTTAAAGTTTTGGACCTGACAAACTGCAAATGCTTAACAAGGACACCTGACTTGTCTGACTTCCTTGATTTGGAGATATTGATACTCGCTGGCTGCTCCAAATTGATTACGGTTGATTGCTCCATTGGTAAGCTACAGCTCTTAAAAACTCTCAATATGGATAGATGTGACTCTGTTGAGGAGTTGCTTGAAGAGGTTGATTCTTTAGAATCTTTGACAGAGTTCATCATCTCTGGATCTTCTAAATTGGTCACACTCATGGAGAGTGTTGGCAATTTGAAATCTTTGTCAAGCTTCAGTGTAAATTATTGCAAGGGAAGCAACAAACTCTTGAACTCTATTGGAGGATTAACAAGAATCACACATTTCTCTATAAAAGGATGTGAGAGGATAAAGAAGCTCCCGCACTCTCTCGGAGGATTACAATCATTGGTCGAGTTGGATTTATCATTCTCAAGAATAGACAGTCTCCCCAATTCCATTGGAAATCTGAAGAAACTCAAAGCCATCAAGATGGGACATACAAAGTTAAAAAGGTTACCAAACGCAATTGGACAACTAGAAATGCTTGAAGAGTTACATTGCCCAGAGTGTCCGGATCTATCAGGCAAAGTCCCAAATGCTATTGGGAGTCTTTTCCATTTGCGGATCTTGGACTTGTCATGTACTCGTATTTCTAGTTTGCCAGACACGATCACTCATCTCTCTCGCCTAGAAGAGTTACATGTCCGGGGTTGTGGGGATCTAATGGATGAAATCTTAGATGCAATTGGCAGACTATCCTGCTTGAGGATCTTGGACTTCTCTCATACTCCTATTTCTAGATTGCCTGCCACGATCACTCATCTCTCTCACCTAGAAGAGTTACATGTCCAAGGTTGTTGGCATCTAGGTGAAATCCTAGATGCAATTGGCGGACTACCCCACTTGAGGATCTTGGACTTCTCTAATACTATTATTTCTGCTTTGCCTGCCACGATCACTCATCTCTCTCGCCTAGAAGAGTTACGTGTCCAAGGTTGTTGGCATCTTATAGGTAAAATCTCAGATGCAATTGGCAGACTATCCCGCTTGAGGATCTTGGACTTCTCTCGAACTGGTATTTCTGGTTTGCCTGTCACAATCACTCATCTCTCTCACCTGGAAGAGTTACGTGTCCAAGGTTGTTGGCGTCTTACAGGTGAAATCCCATATGCAATTGGCAGACTATCCTGCTTGAGGATCTTGGAATTCTCTAATACTTTTATTTCTGCTTTGCCTGCCACAATCACTCATCTCTCTCACCTAGAAGAGTTACGTGTCCAAGATTGTTGGCATCTTATAGGTGAAATCCCATATGCAATTGGCGGACTATCCCACTTGAGGATCTTGGACTTCTCTAGAACTAGTATTTCTGGTTTGCCTGTCACGATCAGTTGTCTCGCTTGCCTCAAAGAACTTGTGTTGGGGGGCTGCCGGGAGCTTCAACTAGTGCCACAGCTTCCCTCGAGTTTGATAAGCCTTATCCTTGATGCTTATCATTGTGAAATCATCCCAGACCTCTTTAACTTAGTTACTTTAGGTCACCTGAACTTGTCTTTTCATACGTATGATCTCGAGGCTCCTCACCAGTCAGAGGAAATTCTGTCCCCTTGGAAGATTGTAGAATCCATCCATCGGCTTCCATCTAGTTTGTCAACTTTGCATCTCACAGGTATATTGCCACCGCAGCGATTCTCCAACTTTAGGAACCTGTCAAGTCTCTCCATTTCTAAATGCTCAATGGCACATCTCCCGGTGCTTGAACACTTGGAGAAGTTGAGGAAATTGTCCATAGAAGACTGTCCATCCCTCGAGAGAATTCCTGATCTATCATGCTTGAAGAATCTAGAAACTTTGTGTCTGTCTACATTGGGAAGTCTTGTGGAGGTACAAGGTTTGGGCGAGTTGGAATCGTTGGAGTCACTACAGATTATCTGGTGTGAGTCATTAGATGGATTACCTCAACTATCAAAGTTGGCAAAGATCAAACTTTTTTGGCTAGACAACTGCCAAGTGCTACGGGCTGTCGAGGGTCTCAGTCCCTTACAATGTTTGAAGCATTTGACTATCATGGGTTGCATGTCCCTGGAAAGGTTGCCTGATTATCCGAGATGGACTGAGCTAGACACCGATTGGAAAGCACCAGAAACATCGAGTGCTAATTAGGAGTGGCCAAGAACGTCAGGCCCTGCGTCTATATCAGGAGCTAGCATCAATCAATGCGTTACCTAGATTTTGTACCCTTGTAAGTCTTGTCTCTCCATTTATTTGTGCAGAGTGGGCTCCTGATAACGAAATACGTGGCTTGTCCATATATATTAGTTTGTCCCACAAATTCATTAACGACGATGAGCATTTCATTCTTCATTTCTTGATGAGATGCACATGAACTGTTTTAGAAAAGTTTCATATCGGAAAATTAATATGATGTGAAGTAATTAATATATCCTAATAGATCCACAATTCATTACCTTAAAATTTTTACTGAAGGTGGATTTAACTACATATGTCAATGAACTTAGATTTTGGCTCCCTCCCGGGTTAAGGTATCAGAAATTCGTGTCTTCTTCTCTTACTTTCGTGCTCCTAACACTCCTATCCATTCCTTGCTTTTATAACTTTTATCAATATAGTAACGTACGTATATCATACATTAAATTGTCCATGACTTTGTTATAGGTTTTACATGATATGTTTATCATCCTAGTGAAAAGTTAGATTAATGGTGGGAAATAATGAGGTCAGATGGATTGAATTGATATATATGCTAAACATTTAAAAATTATTTGGCAAAAAAAAAAAAAGTTCAAAACTGAATTGATACTATTGCAATAAATTTATGATTTTTCCTTTTATATAATTTCCTCAAACAAAGTCCTCAGCAATAGATTTGTAAAGCCAACAACGAGTCATGCCTCTACCACTTCCAATGTGCGGTTTGATCCATGTGAAAGCCGGATACAAAATTCTTATAAAAGGTATGAGTGACCTTAAACAAAGCTTTTTAAGGAATTGCTCCTTGCAATGATTATGATTGGGTGATGCTCAGTGTAATAGTATATGTGTGTATTTCCTCTTGAATATTGCTCATCCTAAGGCATCATGACAATTCTTGCTCAGAACTCTCTCTAATCTCTCGCTGTTTTTGCTATTTGCGTTTGTGTGAAACAGTTTCATTTGCTTTAAATTTAAACTCAGGCCAGCCGTTGACCACATTAGGTCCAAGCCAAGGGTTAAAAGCTTGAATTTGTCTACAACTGGTTACTTACCTCGCAAACCGATAATTCGAATGTTCAAATTAAGGCTTACCTCATATTCTTATCATTTCGTGCTCATACAAATCTGTAGTGCACTTCTCGGCTGTTCCTTAACATTGCTGCCACTTGCCCAGATCTTATTCCTTTGAAAACCTACCATGTTTTGACTATTTTTGTGCACTGCTTGTGGCATCCTAAAATCTCGTGACAACCTCTAGAGTGCCATGAACCATGATTAGGTAATGGAAGTGCCGTTTGATTTTGCATTAGCCATTGAGTTAATGAATTTCAATTAATTTAAGGCCGAGCATTGTAAAGGATGATTGTTTGGATGGAGGTGTGTCTTCAAGTGACCCAAGGATTTATTAAAGTGCAAATTGATATAGAAATCTTATTCTTGGTGGTGCACTTTGTAAGTAGAATTTTATTGATTTAAATTATAGAGTTTTGTGGGCTTATAAGTTGAAATTAGGAGTTTATTTAAATAAGGGTTAAATGGAATAGGAATAGGAGGAGAGGGTGGGCTGATTTTTAGGCCCAAAAGACCATCCAACCAGCCCACGCCAGCCCCTTGGTCGACTGGCCCATGAAGGCCCAAGACCGGCCCAAACCTTGAAGCCCATAAGCCTTGCATGCGAGCTGCCAAGTGGCATGGAGGTTGAGCAAAGTGTGGCTGCCCCCATTGGCTCCTTTGGGCGGCTGCATGCAATCAAATCATTGAAGGGGAGGAAAGAAAAGGGATGGAGAGCTCGAGAGGGAGAGGGGTGTCCAAAGAAAGAAGAGAGAAAGAGAGGAAGAGAGGAAGAGGAGACGCTGTCGAGCCCGCCTAGTCCCACCGTCGTTATTGCTGTGTTTTCCTTCGATTTGAGGCAAGTGAAGTCCTAAAACCTACCCTTTGCATTTCTGTGTATATGTGTAGTAGATGGTAAGTTTTGGTTGTGGTAGATAGGATGAAATTTCGGAGCTATGGAGAGAGATTCGTTGGCCATGCATACTGTTTCTGGAAAGACCAGTTTGACCGTCCATGAGATTGTGTGTTGCATGTGACTTTTTAGTCAGAATCTTGTTTCAATTTCTTCATGAAATTTGTAGCGAACACCTTGAAGAACAACATACAAAAATTTGAGGCAAAACGGACAAGAAATGGTTAGTGAAATGATTTTTCTTTGGAGAGACTAGATCTGGAATTTGTCGTGATGAACTTCAGTGGTTTCGTGGTCTGTAAAGTAACCTTCTTGTGAAAATATCACCTTGATCTCTTAATGAAAGTTGTAGTGTACTTCTTGAGGTAGAACATATAAAAAATCTAGAGAAAAAAAACAAGAGTAGGTAGGTGAAATTGTGGTCTTTCGGAGATGGTTAGATCTGGAAATTTCGGTACTAGGAACATAAGTTTTAACCGCCTATATTTAATTACCTAGGATGAATCTGACTTTGATGTCTTCATGAAGTATTTAAATTATGGTCTTGGCTATCACATAGTCAAATTCCATAATTTTTAAATGTCATTTGGGTATTTAATCGAAGATTTTCTAAAACTGTGCGATCTGATGTGTTCGGACTTGGTAATGTTGCAATGCGTGGTCTACACCGTTTTTTATGAGATTATTTTGGAAAATTTTTCTGCATAAAATTCCTTTATTTATATCTTGCCTACAGAATATTAAAATTTCGTAATTTTTGAAGTTCATTTGCTTATTTAACCAAAACATTTTCAAAAACTGTGCAAGTGGAACGGACAGAATTAGTAGTGCTGTGATGCGTGGTCTGTATTGAACTATATATGGATATTTTGGTGTAGTGTTCTTCATGAAGTATCTGCCTTTATGTCTTGACTATCACATGTTCGAATTTCATAATTTTTGAATGTCATTTGGGTATTTAATGAAAAAAATTTCTAAAACCGTGCTAGCTGGATTGTGCAAATTTCAAAAGCTGTGATGCATGAACTATCCTGTTTTGTATGAAATTCTGGTGGTGCTGTGTTCTTCATGAGATGAATGCCCTTAGAGTTTGTCTATGATGTACTAAATTCTTAGGAATTATTAGAGACAATTACTAAAATTTAGGAAATGTAAATTAAAAAGAATGTTTTCTGTTTTCTAAAATAATAGTAATTGATCTTGCTGCATATGTGATGATATATGGCATTGCATATAAAATCAAAAGCTGAAATTGACTTTGTTGCCATCACATCATGTGCCATGTTAATATTGAGACACAATTGTGAACATGAATTGTGATAAATGAGGATGTCGTCGGAGGTGTGAGCCGACGATGCCCCGGGATGTGGGGGTACCGGATGCCCGGTGGCCTAGTGGCGTAATTCCAGAGGGTCCTCAAGAGTTTCAAGATGTCCAATGGTATACGGTACGTAATTCCAGGGGGAATGCCTGGTGGTATGTCGTACGTAATCATGGAAGCCTCGGAGGTGTGTGCCGGGGGGATTCCTCGTGATGCCAAGTGGGATGCGAGATGCCCGGAGGTGTGTGCCGGAGGTTCCTCGCGATGCCAGGTTGGATGCGAGCGATAAATTATGGGATGCAAACATTTGTCCCTAGATGAAAAATAATGAAATCCTTGTGAAAGATAAGAACTGAAATTGAATCATGTGCATGTGTGTATGCATATGGCATGATGCATGATTTGCTTATGAAAGTAAATTGATGCTATTTGATATTGAAAATGCGATCATGAAGGCATGAATGGATCTCATGGTGATGTATGCTTGATAGCATGGATGATACAAGTTATGGTGATATATACACGATGGCATGGTGAGATATGCATGACTGCATGGTGGTATATGCACGATGGCATGGCGAGATATGCATGACTGCATGGTGATATATGCATGAATGCTTGATGATAAGTGCATGGTGGTATATGCACATATGGCATGGAGATATATGCATGAATGCTTGATGATAAGTGCATGGTGATATATACACATTTGGCATGGTGATATATGCATGGCTGCAAGGTAAGTTATGCTTGAATGCATGAATGATATGTGCTTTGTTATGATGCCTTGATTGTTCGGTTTGACGCAATGAGTAGCTTGGTGGATCTTTACTGTTGAGTGGTTGTACTCACCCCTTTTGGGGATTAACATTTCATACTAGATAAGATTCCCCTGCTGCCACTACCACTAGTAGATGGATCAAGTGGTTGGATATGATCGCGAGTAGGAGGATAGCAAAGGAAGGAACTTTTGGACACCGACACTAATCGATGGACTTTAAGTATACGACTGTTGGAAGAGATGTCGATCATCTTTTGAAGTATAGCCAAGTATAGAAAACTATGGCATTTTGATGTACCGATGAATGATGTCCATCTGGTTTAAGTAAATAAAAGTGTTTGGCTTTTACTTATAAATGTTTAGTTGGTGTGCATTGTTTTCTGAATATAGGGAAATGAGTTGTTTGGATGTGCATCCGCCATATGAACTGTGCAAGGGACCGATCTAAAAAATGTAAACCCCAATGGTTGTATGGACTCGCTGCAATTGAAATGGTATCAAAGTGACATGTTATTAGGAAAAGTGAAAGGTAAGTGAACTGTGGCGACCCTAACGGATCGGGGGCCGTTCGAGGGGTGCCACACTGCTGGACTTCTTCAACTTTTCTTTTGTGGGTATTGTCTTCAGCCTTGCACTCCACTTAGCAATTAATACGAAAGGATCGAATCTTATTGGAATTCTTCCAAACCTGGGCCGGGAAGTGGTGAGTGATGTGAGGCGATGAAGCTACGGGGAGAGAGAGTTCGCTGATGTTTCCTCTTGCAGACGTGCAAGCACTGTAGGAAATTGCTGAACTTGCGAATCCTTGCACCCGAGGGGCTGATTCTGCGTCTGGACTAGCCGCACTAGATTGGCTAGGACTGTGAACTCGCTTGAGGTGCTGAGATGGCCTATGGAGAGCTTCACCCATACCAACGCGCTGGGGCCTCGTTGGAGCTAGAACGTTGCGAAGAGGCTCATTGGTGTTGCTTGGAACTCACCGGACAGAGGAGACTAGGCTGGGAACAAATGTAGAGAGATTGGAGATCGCCAAAAGGCAGAAGCAGCTCATGAAAGAGATTTTGTATTAAAGTCTTCCTGGCTGGGATGGTAATTGATGACTTTCTGCACTTTTATCACTAAGACGATCGGTTTGAGCAAAATCATTGTCCATAAGCATACGATGTGGGAAGACTTAAAGGTGTCGTGAGGCATGCAAAGAAAAGAGACATAGCTGGTTCGGGATTTGAGCAGCTTTTGATAGAAAGAGGTCACGCCTATTTCCTATGGCATAGTACCTGCTAGAGCTACTGACAATTACATGGTTTCTATTTTCCACATTTGACTTAATACCCTGATTAACCATTTCCTCTTACATTGTGCTGCACTTTTTTTTTCCCTTCCTTCTCAGTTCATCTACTTGTTTTTGGCATAACGAACTTCTAATGCCAAAGCTTGTCTCTGTAATGAACTCGCCCTGGATATGCAAATCAACAAAGATAAATTGTTTAGCTAAAAATCTGGGTAGAAGACTCATGTGGACCGATTTTCCTATGTATCTTTTCATTTTTTAGTACAATTTAATATGTGACTTTTTAGTGGAGTTCTTTGGCAACATATTGAAATGAATTACTGAGATTACAAGTTCAAAACTTTATGATATCTAAGTGTTGTCATAATCGAAGGTAGTAACAAAGAGGCAGTTTTCATTGATCATGCTTTTAGCTTGCTTGCATCCAACCACATTACGGTCATTCAGATGTGGTACAGACGACCACAAGAGTTGGCAGAGTTTCTTGTGCAAGAGAATGATGTCTAAACAGAAGCCGAAAATATCATCTAGGTGACTAAGGGCGTGTTTGGTAACGTTTCTGTTCCGAGAAACAATTTTTGAATAGAAATATATATATATATATATAGTTTCTGTTCCCGAGAACAATTTCTGAGTATAAGAATGCGTTTGGTAATCGCAAAAATTTATATTCCAGGGAATAAAAATGCGTTTGGTAAATTTGTATAATTTTATTGTTTATTTTAGTTTTTCAATACTTTTTATTATATTTTTCCATTTTTCTTTTTCTTTTTTTTTTCTTTTTCCTTCTTTCTCTTAGTGGCCGATTGCCGGCCATGGCGGCGGTTGGCGACCAGCCGGGCGAGCTTTGGCAAGCTTGCCGGAGCCTCGCCAGCCACCGCGAGGGTCGGTGAGCTCACCGAAGCCTCGCCGGTGGCCTCGGTGGCGAGGCGAGCCTCGTCGGTGGCCAAGCAAGCCTCGCAAGGCTTGCTTGGCCACCGAGGCCACCAGCAAGGCTCGACCTCACCCAAGTAGTGCGAGGTCGGCCTCACCAATGGCTGGGCAAGCTCGGCCTTGCTAAATCTGGGCAAGGCCAACCTTGCCCAGCCCAAGCGAGTGTCGCTATGGCTCAATGTCTCTAGGGGCCGGCAACGCTCCAGTGAGGTCGTTAGCCCTCGTCTGGCAGGTCATCGACGCTGGCGATGGCCAAGGTTGGTGACCGGCAAAAGGAAGAAGAAGAAGAAGAAGAAGAAGAAGAAGAAGAAACAACTTTTTTCTACTTCTTATTTCTTTTTCAAATCTGTTCCCAGGAACAAAAATACTATTTTTTTTGTTGCTGGGAACAAAAGTTTACAACTTTTTTCTACTTCTTATTTCTTTTCCAAATTTGTTTCCGGGAACAAAAAAATATCTTTTTGTTCCTGGGAACAAAAGTTTTACCAAACGCGTTTTTGTTCTTTTTTGTTTCCCGGAACAAAAGAACAGAAATTTTTGTTCCGGGGAACAGAAACAAAAATAAACAAACAGGCCCTAGCTGAAACCTTTCTTGAGATTACCAATTTGTACAGCCTGAGAACTTAGATAATTCCTGGTTTTGGAATACAAAGTTTCAGTTGAAATTTCTGGAGAAATTAGAGATTTGACGTCCTTTGACTTCTCAAACTTGAGAAAAGGTAAAGCCACTTCAAGGAGAAACAGTATACAGGACATGAAGATGTTGAGGATCAGCAATATACCCTGGCCTCTCTCTGTGGCATTAACAGATAAATTTGCGGATCAAATGATGAATTAAATTGGTTTCTCAAGTTGTAGTGATTGGCCTTTTGCAAAATATTATTGAAGTGGACTGGAAACTCTCATATCTACCTCTTGTGGAAGCTTGTCATTAATAATCATATCTTAGAAGATGTGAGGTTTATAGTTGTAGAATTAAAATTTTCTATAAGCATTGCATTGAAGGTTCGCATCCTATTATAGAAAAGGGATCTTCGAAGACACGCATGCGTATCTTAAAAATAACCATGCCAGATCTAAGCTACTCTGTAAAGGGAGAACTTTTAAGGTTGGTGTCCGCCGTGATTTACGTTGAAATCCCAGTTCAACATGATTTAGAACTGTCTCGCACGTTCGTCTCTCCGCTTCCACGTTTCTGGGTATTTCTTCGCTCATTCTGTCCACAACTGCTACATATTGCTGTTGCTGCGACCTCCGAGGACAAACCAATCAAAGACAAATATAATCTTGTCCGAATCAAGGCAATGTGTGCAGGCGCAAGTCTCAGATTACTTGGTTTTGTTTGTAAGCAATGTGATCTCCATCCCTTTTGATAGCCTTTTCATTTCCTCAAAACACCAAAGAAGATGACATTCGAGACGTGAAGTCACAAGCAATTTGGTCTTAAATTTGTGTTGGACCATATTCGACGAAGGGAGGCTCTACTTTGCAACAAATTCATCTAAAATTTAACATCTACTTCAAAAAAAATTGTAAAAATTGTTAATGTCAAACGTCTATCATGTCACATAGAACGGTCAGCGGCCACGTCAACTATTCCCAACCTATTTTTGCTGAAAGATTACATTGACAAATTGTCAAATTGTTTACGACTAAGTTGGCCAAAATTTAAAAGCTCAAAATTGAATTGATTTGTTGTCCAGTAGATTTAAAACTGAATTGATCTTTGTTATTCTAATTGGTCAACAACAATCAAAATAAACTCTAAGTAAACACTTAATGTGCGAATAGTTTTTTCCATACCACTAAAAGTTTAAGATTGAATTTGCTTAAGTGGATCTATTAAACACCACCAAAAGTTTGTCCTATTAATGTGTGAACAATTCGTTATACGCTTAGCGTATATTGCGGCTTTTGTATTTTGACTATCTTACTTTATTTTTATTTTTTGGGACTCTCTTACCTGACGCCAACGATTTAACTGAGGCCGAGCACCGGGCCTTGCTTGGGCATGCATGGCCTGAGAATGCCAGGATCGGCACCTTATTTTTGTCGGCCCATGTGTCGGGCCTTGTTCATGGTTGGCCTTGGCCCGATTTTTAAAATTGAAAAAGTTTTTTTAAAAAAAACCAATTTTAGTTCAGTTATAAAAAGAAAATTTAATTGATAAATTTGATGAAAAAAACTCATTATGTTATACCAAATTAAGTACATGTACATCTTCATATAATTTGGAAAAAAAAAATTGCACACAAGTTGCACCAAAAGAGAATGTATAATAAACAAAGTATTTTCAGCACTGTTTCCCTTACTATAATTGGACGATACGTTATCATTATTATCCTCTTGCTCATATGGGGCACATTCTTCTTTAGTTTCTTCCAAAAATCAATCATGCCGTACACCTACCAAATTTAAAATTTTTGCAGATTGTTGACATCCAAACTTTCGTAACGGTCTAAGTAAGAAAATTCTTGGTTCAAGACCTCCAATCATGGCAACTCTTGTTTCTTGACAAATAAATTAGTGTAATGTCCTTAGTATCTTAATTGCATGTAGAAATTAGGAGTGTTGTATTTCATTAGTAATTATGCATCATTTGTTCAATAAAACAAGAGTTGATTTTTTGTGTTAGTCAAACCCAAAAAACCAATTCTCGGTAAAAAATTACGAAAGAAAAAGAAGACATAAAAAATTGCATATATATGCCAATTTAGATGGGTGTATAGAATTAGGCCTTTAAGTTTCCAATTTTCTTAAAAATGGCCAAAGGTTGAATTTTTGGTTGAATCTTTGACTAAATAAATTAGAATCTCATTAATTTATAATTTCGTCTTTGTGACGTCTGATATAAGGATGGTGAATTTCGAAGTTTTCAATCTGATTAAGGAAATTTCAACCAATGAAGCCGATCAATTATTTAGAGCATGATACTTGACACGTAAGATTGGAGTTACTTAAACTCACACTTCGTGCCACTTAATGCGATCACACAAAAGCCAAAAGAAAAAAAAAAAACGTGTTCTTCTACCCATTTTGGAGGGGTAGCGGCACGTGTACAAGGAGAAACAATCCCTCGTTTATTGGTTGAGGTTCTTACGAGCACGTAGGGTAATACGCCATTTTTTTTTTCAGAGAGAAAATCGAGAAGAAATCCCCTCCAGAAGTTGCCTCTCCCGGGTTAGAAACCGAATGACACCACCGTATGCCGTTCACCATCCCCGATCAACACAACTCCAGTCGCTGGCCAATACAGAGCCGAGAGGGACCTTTTCTCAGAGCACGTGAGAAATCTTCCTGAAAACCAGTCCCCGACGTCTTCCATCTGCCTTGAACACGACTGATCATCGCTTGTCACCGTCAGCTATAGTTTCGAAAGGGTGACGAACGTGCTCTGTTCGGGTTCATTGCTGAAAGTTAGATCTTTTTGTTGGCCGTGACTCCGACCCTCAACGACAACCAAAGCTTCCGATCCAATTACCAATCACAGTTTTGTTTCCGTCCATTAACAATGGTGATTATTGGCGAGCAAAGTGAGCAAGAGTCACAGATATGCATATTGCCGAATTTCTAATAACGTACTTTCAGGTGCTTGGATTGGCCTTGGTGGTTCTTAACATATTGAGTACATTTTGCAATATTGGGGGCCCTTATCTTGGAAGGCCTGTGAATGGACATGGAGATGGTATTCCTGAGGCGGTCCATGGCAGTTGCGGGGTGGTATATGAACGGTTCTAGCTGAATCATTGTTGTTCATAGATGTCATCTTAGATCATGTGTGGGTTTGGTCAGTAGTAGACTGAAAATTATATATATATATGTATGTATGTATGTATATGTATATGTATATGTATATGTATGTATGTATGTATAAAGCGAAGGGGGCAGAATAGAGAATAGAGGATGGGCTTTATATTGGAAAATAAAGTTGGAGTGGGCTCAGGGCCTAATCCATAATTGGCTTAGTACAGTCGTCCTTCAAGATGGGCTTAATTAGGTTTAATGAACTTTGGGCTTGACCAGTCTTAAGTGAGCTTGGGCTTAGCTTAGTGTGATTTGGTTTTGGGCTGAGTTTGTTCTTTAATGAGTTGGGCTTACACTAATTGGAAGACATTTTGCTCAACACCAACATAGCTGAGAGGATTTCAAACCATTCTCAGGCATCTTATAAATTTTTTTTTCTTTTTCTGTTCTCTATTTAACTTGTTAATTATTGGGGAAAAACAAACATAATCAATGATGTCATAAAAATAAAGCACCCATATATTAATATCAGACACTCCTTAAAAAGAGGAGGGCCGGGTGTGAGTAGCCCTTATAGCTTTGGGCTGAATGCGGCTCGAGAGCAAAAACCTTGAAAAGGCACTAAAACATGAAATTCCTAATTCAAATAGATTATAATTGAACATTGAGACAAACCAATGGCTATGAGAGGCTCAAGTTTAGGCCGCCAAAGTATGGAACGAACTAAGCTCGAACTTAGTGATACTTGATTTGAGAGGCTTCTCTAAGCTTATTAAACTTTTTTATACTACAATTGTTGAGACAAGGCAAGTTAAACTTTGATCATGCAAAAAATCTAACCTAACACGTGCATTTAATCCCCTCACACATGTTTGTTAGGGACTCGAAACAGAATTGTTTTTTCTTCTAAATATTGTGTTAATAGATCAATTACATTACTAATCACTAGATTACATGTATGATTGTTCATTTATTAAGGCTTGCTTAGGTCATGGAAATTCTCAATTAAACCTGAAAACTGTTTATTTATTTGACCAAACCCTTCTCTTTCCTGGAAAATAAGAAAACTCCAGTTTAATGGAGAAAAAGAAAAACAAAGCGTGGTCTGGACTCAATGCAGATCACAAGGACGGTCAAACGAGGGAAAAAGAAAAGAACTTGCTTCGTGAGTTCTTCCTCGACTCAGTAAAGTTCCACGCATTCACTTCACCAATAATAGTGCATTGGTGCGGAAGACGCGATTGACATCAAAGGACGGGAAAACGCCAAGCCAAGCCAATTTTTGATTAAGACAAGCCGAGGAGGGAAATTTATGTGTTCATATGATAGACATTTTTTTTTCGTCATTATCTCATAAGAATTGCGAGTATAATGACGTAATAACAAGAAGTTGGTTCTATCCAATCACCGATGAGTTTCATGCACAAGAGAGCGTGGACTTGCGAAGTCTGTTCATTTGTTTATAAGTAAGAATTTGTATTCCAAAAAATATTGTAAGTGGAGCAAGTCATTAAGCACCATGAAACATATCATGCATCAATCATACTACTTATGTATAGTAGTTTAAAAAAATCCACAATCAATTTCTCTGTGATATCTACATATAATAATCTGAATCTAATATTTCGTATAAATAAACAACTAGGACGATAAACGATGCTAGCAAATATTTGGATACAACCAAAATAATCTTGTGACATGTGAAGAAGCCATAAAGCTTCAAGATGCGAAGGTAAAAATCGAAATCAATTGCCTTAATTAATTAAGCCGTAATACTTTTTGGAAAATTGTATTAATTATGATTCCTTTGACAACAACTTGCTAAGATAATCAAAGGTGAAAATCTATTTATTGAGATCGAAAGCTGATGAGGTCTAGATTGTACAATTGAGCAACCAATCATATATAAAAGAGTACATCTGGCATTCGTCAATTATGATTTCAATATCAAAAGAGATTATCTCATATGTTTTCAAGATAAAGTTATCACAAAATTAATGTATTATGATTGTGTATGTGCCCTAAGAGAAAATTATTGCCCGACAACATTGATAGACAAGATCATCCGCATAAAAATTCTCAACTAACAGCATGGGAAATTTCCAAACAAACACACTAGACAATTCATGGTACTTAGTACTTACACAACCAACTTTTGTTTTTTGTTTTTATTTTTTTTTCCCTCTTATTTCACTCGAATAGCCAATGTTTCTATCTGTAATTTTGTCCACCTTCCAGATTCTTTCTTTCCTTGCACTCCAACTTGACTTGAACTTGCTGAGGTTTACATTTCCTGTTCAACAATCGGAAGATTAATTATATATATTTGTTTCTTTGTTTGTTAAGCATTCCACAAGCAAGGGGAAGTTCAAGGTTGAGCCCATCGGTATATTAAGTTGAAATCAATTTCACTCAAAAACTGTGATGGATCAATTATAATATATTAACTACTCTACTCCATATCAATTTTCCAATATGGAGTTTTTCTAACATAATTTATAAGCGCTAAGTATATGTCAATACAAGGCACTTTAAACTTTAGTCATGCGAAAAATCTAACCTAACTCACGCATTGAATCCCCTCACACATGTTTGTAGGGACTCGGAGTAGAATGCTTTTCTTTTTTCTCTAAATATAGTGTTAATAGCTCGATTACATTACTAATCACTAGATTACATGTGCGATTGATTATTTACTAAGGCCTGCTTAGCTCTTGGGATTTCTCAATTAAACCTGAAAACTATTTATTTTAATTGACTCCCTTTCCTTTCCTGGAAACTAAAACTCGTCCAACGTGGGTCAGACTCCATTGGCAAGGATGGTCAAATGAGGAAAAAAAAGGGAGTAACTTGCTTCTTGAGTTCTATACCTTGACTCGGTCAAGTTCCACGCATTTAGTACACCAATAATAGCGAGTCAGTGCAAAAGACGCGACTGAAACAAAGGACCGGGCAAAACTTTCGACTAAGACCCGCCGGGGAGCGAAATTCATGTGTTCACAAATCACCGATCAGTTTCGTGCCCAACAAATAGGGAGGTCTTGCGAAGTCTTTTTATTTATTTATAAGTAAGAATTTAAATACCAAAAAATATTATAAGTGCACCAAGTCAATAAACACCGTGAAACTAATGCATGATAGTTTGAAAAAATCCATAATCAATTTCTCCGTAATATCTATATGTAATAACCTAAATCTAACATCTCTTAGATAATAAATTATGCTAGGGGTGAGTATGGTCCGAGTTGGGCCAGTCCACCCCCTAACCCTAGGATCAACCCGTACAGTATTGGTCCTCAATTTTTGGGACTGATGACTGACTCTATTGAGTTTAGGACCGAAGACCGAACCGGTTCGGTCCGATTCCAGGATTAATCCGAGACCAATAGATAATTTTTTTATTTCATTTTTTGTACTCCCTAAAAAGGTGATCGATGACTAGACTAACCCAATAGGTTTGGTGACGAGCGAGGTTAGCTAAGAGAGGCCAGGGCGAACATCGAGTGTCGAGTGTTGTGAGCGTCAAGTGGTAAGCGGCACGAGTGGCCAAAAGCAAGCAAGTCGAATGTCGAGTAGCAAGCGAATAAGTTGTTTCTATCGATTTTGACAAATTGAAGATTAAGATGACAAATAAGACAAAAAAGAACGAGTACTAGAGGAGGATGCTGTGAGGAGCTGTTTATGCCATTTTGGACGATGTGAGGACTCCTCAAAAAAACATTTTCCTCATTTGTAAATTATCGTTGTTGATGTCATAAAATACATTAGAAATCTAAGTTATTAAAGAACGGTGTAAAATTACTTGGACTCCTCACTAAAGAGTTGTTCAATGTTGTTGCGTTGTTTATTTTAGAGTTTTCTCTATATAAAAAAAATATCAATAATATATTAGATATAACAATTATACAGTCAAGGTTGGTCCGGATTAAACCAACCTTAAACTCTTAGTACCGAGGACCAAACCTTACAATGCTAGTCCATGAATCCTAGGATCAAAGATTGACCCAATCTCCTTGGGAACCAGACTGGGACTAGCAAAGTTGGGTCGGTCTAAAGTCGGTCTAGGGTCAACCCTAGACTAATGCTTACCCCTAAACTATGCTACTGAAAATTTGAACAAAACCAAAATAATCTTGTGTCATGTAAGCAAGCCATAAAACTTGAATATGCAAAAGTAAAAATTGAAATCAATTGCCTTAATTAATTAAGCCATAATACTTTTTGGGAAATTGTAGTAACTATCATTCGTTTGACAACAACTAGCTAAGATAATCGAGGGTGAAAATACATTTATTAAGATCGAAAGGTGATGAGGTCTACGTCGTGGTAGGTGGACTGTGAGCACGTAATCTACTTGACTTCAAAATTAAATAAGTGCTAAGCATATGTCCAAATCTTGACAGACCTTGCGGCATAGCAAAGAAACTAGCACATATAATTAATGCAATTGGTTGTGCTTGCCTGATGGTCTTCCTATATCCAAGTCTCATTAGGCTGGAGTCTATAATTATTGGCTAGCTTCTGAGATGACCGACTAAAATCAAGATGAAGAGGAACTCGAAGGCAATCCTAAGCATGGATATTGAGCCAAAAGATGAGTGCGATGTGTTTTTGAATTTCAGGGGACTAGACTGTCACGACCGACTTTTTCGGTGCCCGTTCAAGGCCAAGTGCCTACAGAGGCTAATGGTTTGGCTAGGTTTATTAGGCTTAGCTTGGACTCTTCTAAGTCCACCAATTCACGACTTAATGGTCCAAGTTTTTTTAACCTGTAAGTTAATTTTAAATAGGAATCGTCACTAATCAATTTAGGGTGGGTTGATTAGAAACTCAAGCGAAGTATTGGGGGAAATACTTGCTCATGCGTAACCAGAGAAACTAGGTTCGGGAACTTAATTACACTTAATCACTAATGCCCTTCTAGTACCTAATCTTGTTTAAACCCTAAGGTTTTTTTTTTTTTGGATTTTTTAGGGGTTTTCCATGCATTTGTGGAGGAAAAACATTTTTTTGGACATTTTTCTATTTTTTAAACATAAAAGGGATTTTTGGACTTTTTGGTCTTTTTCTGGAAAATATAAATAATTTTTTTTGGCTTTTTCTGATTTTTTTTTGGGGAAAATATGGGATATTTTTTATTTTTTGATTTTTCTGGAAAATAAGCAGCCCCCTTTGGCTGCTTTTTTTTTCTCTTATTATTATCTATTATTTATTATCCAAAAAAAAGGAAAAATACATAAATAGAGAAATTAAGGCCTAATTAAAACCTAATTAAAATTTAGGTGTCAACATAGACACACGCCTAACCTTAGCTGATAGCCCTTACGTCCATTTGATGCGCACCGCATGGTCAAATGGGGAAAAAAGAAAAGAAAAAGAAAACATGGGCTGAACATCATTAGCAAAGCCCAAGGATGATTCAATGAGGAAAATAGAGATGAACTTGCTGCGTGAGTTCTGAGTTCGAGCTTGACTTAGTAAAGTTCAATGCAGTCCCTTCACCAACAATAGTGCGTTAGTACAGAGATGCAACTAAAAACAAAGGATCGTGAAAAAGCCAAGTCAACTTTTGATTGAGACAAGCCGAGGAAGCATATTCATGCATTCATATAACTTATCGATAATCTTTCTGTGATATTTAAAGGGCGCTTTTAGTAACGTTTTTATTCAAAAATAGTTCCCGGAATAGAAATAGAAAAAACCATTTCTATTATAGGGAATAATTTTTTAACAGAAAACGTGTTTGGTAAACTTGTATAATTTTTTATTTCTTTTAATTTTTTAATATTTTTTATTTTATTTTTCCTTTTTCTTTGTTCCTTTTGGCCGGTCGCCAACCTCGGCCACGGCCGATGACCGGCCAACGAGGGCCGGCGACCTCGCCCGCCACAACGAGGCTCACCAGCCCCCAATGAGGCCGGTGACACTTCAGCGAGATCGCTGGCCCTCGACAGCCAGTCGCCGACCATGGCCGAGGCCAACAATCGGCCAAAGAAAAAAGAAAAAGAAAAAACAAGAAGTGTTTCTCGAAATTGTTCCTGGGAACAAGAAATAAGTTTTTTCTACTTCTTATTTCTTTTCCAAATCTGTTCCCAAGAACAAAAAAATAAATTTTTTGTTCCTGAAAACAAAAGTGTAAACAAACGCGTTTTTGTTCTTTTTTTGTTCCCCGGGACAAAAGAACAAAAATTTGTGTTGCGGGGAACAGAAACAAATTTAAACAAACAGCCCCCATAGACTCTATAGTTACTTAGAAAGTCAATTTCCAATTAGTGGTCATTGAGACTCATGGGCAATGCAGATTAATATGTAGGGATAGATATTACCTCTCCTTTTTCCCTTTCAAAAAAATTGAAATGATTGAAATTTTTCTACTTGGAATTGTCTTAGGTCTAATTCATATTACTTTAGCTGGATTATTTGCAACTGCAAATTTACAATACAAATGTGGTTTCATTTCTCGGACAAGCCTTAGCCTAGTGCTGCATCATAGGTCATCTAGAGCAGGGTTAGGGCGAGTGAATATAAGATTGCAGTGCGAGATTTCGAGAAGCTTGAGATGAGCTTTTTGGTAAAGAAGATGATCTGCTATTAGTCTTTAGCATGAGAGATATCTATAAAAAAAGAATCTGCAACCATCAACTTCCGTTCCCGCTCAATGGCGTGTTTTCAGTTGAGTAAAACTTTGAACCCGCAGTTTTGTTTATTTTTTAAAAAAAATAAAGAAGCCAGTTTCAGCTTTAAATTCATCAAAGCTGTTTGGCGTTTCCAAAAGAGGATGAGAACGGGGAAATGGAAGAGGATTTCCTTGAAAGCAAACGGCCCCTACCAATCGGTCAAAAAGACACTGAGTAAACGGTTAAAAGGGGGGAAAACGGTCAAAAATATATGTTAGTAAGTTTTTATTTTATAAGATTGCAGTGCCATTTGATTGCAGTGCCATTTGATTGCATATATTCTATAGATGTTAGTAAGTTTTTATTTTATTTTATTGTAATGGTCTAAAAATACCATGAAATAATGTGCAACAAAAGCAAAACTAACCTTAATCTTAATTGTTGGGGATAAGTGAACAAAAATTTCCTAGAATTTGTCGTAAAACTGCAAACAAATCTTACAAGTTTCAAATGGTAAAATAAAATCCTAAAATTTATTGATTTGGTGCAATAAAATCCCTCCATTAACTCTGTTTGATTTGGCTAACAGAAAAAACTAATATGTTATTTTTATTATTTTCAACACGTGGCACTGATTTGGCCCTTACTGAGCACAATATCGGAAAAAAACTTGAAAATTGAAAAAAGAAAAAAAGAAAAGGAGGATAAAAAGGAAAAAAGAGAAGGATAACAGAAAAAAGGACACGAATTAAAAAATAAAAAAGTTGAAAGTCTAAGTGACGAAGGATTAAAGGATAGGCAAAAGGAAGATCCGCCAGCTTCCGTATAGGTTTTTAGTCACTTTCATGACTTAGGCATAACAAATCATTGGCATTGTTTTCAAACTTGAAGAACTTACGGGTTCTGGAAGTTCATAAATGGCCGATTGCACACTTCACGGTCCTTGTAGACTTAGAGATGCTAGAAGGTATTGAAATTAATTTTTCTATATATATCAATTGAGAGAAATTCACATATCCTGCTTGAAGAATCCACCCTACTTGGTTTCGATTCAATTAGAGAGCCTTCTTCAGATCGAAGGTTTTTGGTGTAAGAACAATTGCAGCCTAGATGATATTATCAATGGTTTAGTAATTATCTACATGCTAAAAAACATATTGGTTATGAAAAGTTGCAATTTTTTTTTAAATGAAGATAGCATATGAAAAGTCACAACTTTTATGAAGATAGAAAATTCTATGTGCTTTAATGGAACACTTGTCGAAAGCATCTAATGATAGCTTATAAAAGAAGCCTAGTCCTCTCTCCACCCATCAAGAAAAAGAAAAGTTGTATTCTATTCTTTATTAGATAAAATGCATAAGAAAAAATGGGTTAAGGGAGAGAAATCGGATTTTATCATTTCTCCTATTTTCGCAATAATCGAAAGCTCAAGAATATTACATTTTCAAGGTTATTTTTATGGATACAGGTATACCTAAATACCTCTTGTCATGAATAAATTATGAAGATCTAAGATTCTTTTATTATGAATTTCCGCATTATCGATTACATTATTGCTAACATTTGGAGGAATCAAAATCCTTGGGGAACCTAGAGATACTGGGATCTTTTGAAGTTGAAAAATCGAGGGCATCTTAACAAGATTTTTCCTCGGATGCTTGATTAAGACCCCTTATTGGAATACCAATCACAGTTTACTGTATCATTTAATAAAAAATTAGGTTTGGTACACAAACATGACTTTGTCTCCAGTGCCAAACTTCACACCTCCCCCAGGTGGTCACTGGCTTGGAGCTAGAGCTTTGCCTAACCTGCTTTTGTTTCATTCCCATTTTTTTTTTTTTTGGTACTTCTGCATTCATTTGACTCCATTTTCGACATTATTAGGTTCTTTTCATGTTTTGTGCACACTTACTCCGCGTGTGCTTTTTTTCGCTATCTTCGATGAAAAAGGTAAAAAGAATCTCCACAAACACATATGCTAAGTGGAAATAAATTAATCAATGGATTGTCATCATTAACACTTCTTCGATAAATATATAACGATAAACCAATTTAATCTCGCCATCCCAATGCCATGTGTTTGTTATATTAAAATATTAACACTATATGTCATCTAACAGTTTAAATTTTTTGAATAGTTAGTAATGATCCCATATAGTAAGAGGTCATGACTTCAAATATTTCCAAACCCATGTTTGCTTCATATTATATATTTCCACAATTTAGTCTTAGGTTAAACTCCAGCTTGTGCATGGGGGGCGTATTATATTTAAATATTAAGACCACGCAATTATCTTACAACTCAAACTTTTAGAACAATCAGAATTTTTTTTTTGTTAGTTATCTATTATTCAAATGAACCAAACGTCTTAAGTATACAATAATATATACAAATATACTTTGTGGCTTTTGGCATTTGAAAGAATGACGAAAATTTTAATGAAGGGAGGGATGCATGATTAAAGTTTTACGAAATGCATTTGAACCGGAGAAAACTTGATTGAATATTAGAACCTATAAAAGTTTTACGAAATGAAGTGTTATCTTTGTTGACCATTGAAAGTTTCCAGTTTCTCCATTTTTGTATGATGCACAGTTATTATTCTTTGTTATAGTGTGTGGGTTTGGCGAAATTTTAAGTGAAAGTTTAAGTTGAATGTCTATTGAGTCCAGTCTATTATAGAGAGATAATAGCGTTAATGGAGCTGTGAGATCCACTTTTTTTTTCATTGAATCCCAAAAACGACAGAAAAGATACCGCGAAGTGTTAAGTATGGAATGACCAAGGTATTACTTTCATAACTCATAGTAATTTAAACTGAAACAAAAAGTGATGACTCATAAAGATATATTTAGATGGAGTGATTATAACATTTGATTGTTTTATAAAAGGTGCCCGTTAGCCCTTGTCATTGTCATTGGACTGTTCATCTTCTTCTCTATTGAGATCGGCCAACTTGTTGCACGGGGCTATGAGCGGCCGGCAATGGCTAGATAGAGGTCAACATGCTCGCGGTGACTGATCGTCGCTGAAGTGCGACTGCCACGCCATTTGGGTCACGACGACCATTGTGGGTCACGGCGAGATTTGAGTCACCGACCTCGCTGCGACCCAAATCTAGGCCGCTTGGGGTCACCTGACCCTGGGCAGCCCTCCCCAGTTGTCTACGAGGTTGCCTAAGGTCTTGCAACTTCAGATGTCGACTACCAATGACAGATTTTGATCGCCGGCGGCCACCTATCCTCACTGGCCAACATTTTTGTTTTTCTTTTGATGAATTTTTTCTTTTTTTTTAATCACAAAATTCATTTGTAAATATAATCTCTCCAAACACTATTTTGCTCAAAGGTACTTCACAATGAACTTTCATATTACAATTTAACAAACACAATTTGCATTTTGAAAAGCGTTTTCAACCTAAAGTTCTTTGTATTTTCTCAATAGTTTTCCCCAAAAGTCCAACCAAATGCACCTAAGCCATTAAGCACAATAAGTAACTATAATAGAATTATTAATAAAATAACCGAAAAAATCTTAAGTTTATTATACGGATATCAATTTAATCCTAAATTTATCAATTTAACCAATTTAATCTTATACATTTGCGAAAAGTTCCACTATAGTCCATCAAGTAAATTTTGATTCGAAATCATTAACGTAGCGGTTCAATCATCTTTGGCCGTGTATGCCGATGACATGGATGCCATTGTTTTGATTTTTTTTTTTTTTTCCAAATTTTTTCAGATTTTCTTTATTCAAATTTGCTCAAAATGACGTTGATTTGATTGATGAAGTAGTAATAATTCTCCGAAAACCATAGGAATTATGATTTATCTTTCATCCCACTTGATGTTATTTTTAAACAATGGTTATTTTAGAGAACAATAAGTGCATTCAAAATTTTAAGGCTTATTAAAAAGTGCAATTCCTAAAATATTCAAAATGTGCAATCAAGTTGTAAAGTTTATCAAATTAATGCAATTAAATCCTTCCATTAACCTTATTTAACTTAGCTTATGAAAAATGCTAATGCGGATTTTTTTTTTATTGTTTTATCTCCCCTAAGTAGGGTTAAATTTGTTAAAGTATTATGCATAAGACTAAAACGACATCATTTTGGTCCAAATGATTTTTTTACCTAATTCTTAGTTAAACCTTATTAAAAAAAGGATAATTTTTTTTTTCCAAAAAAGGAAATAAAGTGCATAGGTGAGGATGATTTATGAGGGTTGCCAAACTAGCAAAGTGAAAAAAAGAAAAAGAAAAAGAAAAAAGAAAAAGCGCACATTGACAAAGTTATGTCAGATTTTTTGTTAGTCAAGTTGGACAAAGCTAAAAAGGATGTGATTACACTAATTGGACAAGTATTAAGACTTAATTGCATTGATAGTTCATGAGCTAGAAAATTACCCTTCAAAAGCAACCCCATCTCTCCCCACCTATTTATACACATCGACATATGTAGTTGATGGTGCATCACTCAAACTACTTGCATTAAGTGTGAATATGTCTCTATGGATGCTGATTTTTAAATTTCAAGCTAAGCACTCCTAAAACCGCTGCATGTTATTGTTCAGTATTCTTAAAATGTTGTACCCTTTGAGTGTAAAAACAACTTGAAAATAGCAATTCAATGTTGTAATTTTGGGAAGTTATTATTAGTTAAGAAGCATACATACATTATCAAAAAGACTCTCAAACCAAGTAATGAAATCTAGCTTGGAGCCACGTGTAACTTCACTATAGTGGTAACTTGTTGGGGAGGTTTTTTGTTTTTTTTTTTTGGTCGGTACTTGTTGGGGAGGTTTTTTTTTTTTTTTTTTTTTGTCATTCTTACTCTAATCCTACTCGACACTCACTCGCAGACTTGTGCCCTGCCTCTTGCAGGGCATGGGAGTCGCAACCCACTCTCGAAACTTACGCGTCCCTACCCCCATCCCCCCCTGAGGAGGTGGGGATTTGAACCCCTCACCTCCCCCTTCCATGTTGGAAGGGTGGCCACTGGGTCGTGAACTTTTTCAAAACGTTAGAGACCAACTTCTAGAGTGAGTTAAAATTAAGTGAGTATGAAAATATGGAGATTGCAATGTGAACTTTTTCAAGACGCTAGAGACCAACTTCTAGAGTGAGTTAAAATTAAGTGAGTATGAAAATATGGAGATTGCAATGTGAGATTTTGAGAAGTTTGAGATAAGCTGTGCGCTTTTGGTAGAGAAGATGACGTGCGATTAGTCCTCAAAATGAGATATTTCTCCATAAAAGAGCCTGCGAGCATCAGCCTCCCTTTCCGCTCAATGGTGTGCTTTCAATTGAGTAAAATCTGAACGCCATTTTTAAATAAAAAAACCAGTTTCAGCTTTAAATTTATGAAACCGGATTGGTGTTTTCGAAAGAAAATGAGAAAAGGAAAGTGGAGGATCCTCTTTAAAGCAAAAGCAATACCTACCGATCGCTCAAAAGGAGCTTTACTCTGCCGTGTCTGCCACTAGCTCGGCGATCGGTGGAGCTTTTTGACTTTAGGGGTTTCCATAATTTATTCTGCGGGTCCTCTCTTTCCCGGAAATTCACCTTCGCTTTCCCCCGCGTTTCTTGACGTTTTCTTCGCCTCGAGAGCAACCACAGAGCCAAAAATCACCTCTCCTTGAGAAGCCTTAGTCGATCTTCTTTCTCGGAAATTCACCTTCGTCGCCCCCGCGTTTCTTGATGTTTTCTTCGTATTGAGAGCAATCACAGAGCCAAACCTCTTCTAGAAAAGCGTTAGTCGATATTCTTTCACTAAATCTTGTCACAGTTAGCCTTTTTTTCTTTTTATTGCTCGCTGTGTTTAAATTGTTGGTGAATGCATTGTAGATGATCGGCCACAAATTGGACTCCATCAAGACGTCGCTTTAATCACCATCTGAACTTTGACATGCCGGGCTGGCTATAAGTAGGTAATCGACTTGACTTGGAAATTTAATTAACTTCTTAGTATATATAAATATATCAACAAACATCGAGGCACAAGAAAGAGACTTGAACATATAAAAATTCATTGTGCTTGTTTGATGGTAGAGTCAGAGTGAGTGAGTAAGCAATTAAGGAGATTGCAGTGTGAGATCTGGAGAAGCTTGAGATGAGCTTTGTGTTTTTTTTTTGTAGAGAAGATGATGTGAGATTAGCCTTAAAGATGAGCTTTGTGTTTTTGCAGTTTGCCATTTGTACCGCTTGCAAATAATTTTAAAATATTTGTTTCTTCTTTACATTTTTTTATAAGTATAATTTGTCTTTGACGGACACGAAAGAAAATTAATTATAGTGTTGTCAAGTTTTAAATAGATGACTTCTTTGGGTGACATGACATTTCCAAATATTTAGCTCATCTAGTCCCACAACTAGTTTTCTCCACAAGGATCAGGAGAGGCTCCAATCAAAGGGTAGAGAGCGAGGCTTTCTCTTAAGATAATTCTGTATATCTTGACATTTAGCTCGACTAGTCCTTACAGATGCAAATATATCGTCCTGTCCATGTGCATTGAATGTGGCTCCGCGCACATAGCAGAAAGCGTAAGCTCAAATGCTATGCTTTGGAAATTAACTTCATGGCATCATGTGTCCAGGCTCTGAATAAGGGGAAAATGGGTTTTAGACTTCTTAGAGATATAACAAAATCTAGAATTGGCAATTTGAGTTCACCTGTTAAAATTATGTATTGATTGTGGCAATAAAAGTTATATATATATATAGTGTGTTTTAATTCGTGTTAGAAATCATCGGTACTACAAAATTCCAATGCGGAAAAAAGAAAGCATTTTGAACAAGGATAGCCATTTGCCTTACATGGCACTAAATTTCGGCAATAGAAAGCTAGTGTAATAATCATGGATAGTTTAACAAATAAGCCATCAACGCAAATCAAGCGTGTAGATTTTAGATTTAGTAAATGTGTTAAATGAGATTGTACGGTAATATTTGTCATCATTAATGAAGTCAATTCCAAGACGAAGTTATCGATTTCATTCTGACACTTTCAATAGTACAATGACTATGAATGTTTTCCTTACAATTCCACGTTGATTACAAAAGAAAGGGGGTGGTTTTGTTTTGCTTTCAACTCTGTGGCTGAAAAGCAAAAAACTCATCTAATACTGTTTTATTTTGGCTTAAAAAAGCAAAAATCAACTTTTTTACTCTCTCGTCAAAAAATGAAATGTTTCTTCAAATATTAAAATATGGTAAAAAGTATATTTAGATATACTTGTCAATATTGGACAAATGTAGAAGTTTCAGGTCAGAAGATTGAAAAATTAAAGTGTGAATTGGAAACAAAAAAAATCTCCTATTAGTTGACAAAAAAAACACTATTCGATATCCAATCCCATTATTCTTTTGCTGTAAAGAGGAACCTACCTCTTCTCTGTCTTCTAGCTCGTACTTTTTTTGGCCAAGTCACGATGAAAACCATGAAATATCTGCAAAATTTTACCATTTATTGATCAATCCAATGTCCTTCTAACGTCGTTAAAACATAGAAAAATCTGTTAAAATTTCAATTTTGCACCTTTCTCCCTTTTCTTTTTTATATATTGTTCTCCAGTCTTCAACCACCTGTCGTTTAATTATACCGCGTGTTGTGCCGCGTGCGTCCCACGTGACTTGGTAATATTGGGCTTTAAATTTTCCACTGGGAAAACTCCTCCCAGTCTCAGTGCCCATCCAAAGGTCTGATCTTCGGCAACGTTGCTTCGTTTCCCAGAAACTCGCCTTCGATTTCTAGGTTACTTTCGAGAGAGAGAGTGAGAGAGAGAGGCGGGGCACGCACCCAAGAAGAGCACGCAGACACGGCAGAAGGTGGAGGAGGCGGTATTCAATTCCTTTTTTCCATAGCCCGCTAGAAGTCGTTCAGGCGAGTGATGAACGCAGAGAGGAGGAACCGGTTTTTAGGAGAGAGGGGTGAACACCAAATCTTTCTGCTACGGGTACTCTATATCCCAGAAGTTCACCTCCATCGCCCCGGCGTTCTTTACTTTTTCCTCGTATCGAGAGCAATCGCGGAGCCAAAAATCGCGCCTGTTGTTCTGGGATTCGTTGGTGAATACAGGGTAGAGGATCGGCCGCATTTTGAATTCCATCGAGGCATCACCATCTGAACTCCGTCCACTAGGCAGACTGTAAGCACGTAATCTACTTGACTATAAAACTTTAAATAATTGCTGAGTGTCGCGACCCAATTTTTTCGGGGTGTGAACCACCTAGGGTTTGGCTAATGGATTGTTAAGTCTAGACTTAACTCGGGCTCTCCCAAGCCCATACCAATTCGCGACTTAGGTTCAAGTTTATAACATGCAATTGATTTTCAATTAGGAGTCGCCACTAATCTATTTTTGGTGGGTCGATTAGAAACCCAAGTAAAGTAATGGGAGATTTACTTTACTCCTACGAACCAGAGATTATGGGTACGGGGACTTGGTTACACTAGATTTCTTTAATGCCCTTTCGGTACCTTTATCTTTTATTTTGAAAAAAATTGTTTGGCAAGCAACTTGAATTGATTTTAATTCCTTAACATGTGAGGTGACCATGCAGATGCGCAATCCACCAATTTAACACTCAAGAAAGCAAATGAATAAATTGCAGGACTTACCTCATAACAACGAAAGCATCTGCGTTGTTAGTTTAGAATTCATATCAGCAGTCCTAAATATGATTTCTAATTAACACGCAATTTTTGTTTTGTTTTCCACTTAATTAATGAAAATCATGCAATATGCAATGCATGCTTATAATCTAATATGAAATGATATGGCATGACAACATGTCCTAAACCATATGAATAAAAATTTTATGATCTCTTAATGAGCATGCAATTGTTAAATATGAATCTAAATTAACCAAAATGACTTAATTCTAATGACGTGCAATGCAATGCAATGACGTACAAAATTATTTCATCTAAAATGACATGCGACATTGCAATTTAATATGCGAGCTATATGTCACGCGACATTTATTAAATGACCTAATCTGATGACGGTCAATTTCTAATTAGAAATAAACCTAACAATAATCACTAAATGACGTGCATTTCATGGACCTAATTCTATATGACATGGGTATTTTTATTTTCCTAACAAAACATGCAATTTATCTAGGAGAGATTATCTATCTATAATTGATAAACATGCAACCCTAACATGCAATGACGTGCAAAGAATGCCTTAATTCAACATGATATATGCATGATGATTTTTTTTTGTTTTTTTTTATTAATTTCGAAATTAAAATTTTCACATGCAATTCAAATAATGATAAAACTAACATCCTAAATGAATGTGCTTTTTCTTTTGGTTTTCTTTTCCATGATTTAAAATAAAATTCTTATTTTAAATATAAAAGATAATAACCAAACCTAATCTTAATTCAACATTTTTTGGATTTTTTTATTTAAAACTCGAGATAAGATTGCAATTTTAACCCTAAATCAGCAAATCTAATCCTAACTCAAATATTTTTGGATTTTTCTTTTATGAAAATAATACCGACTCAACCAACAGCGAATCAAATAAGATAAGATTGATATCTAAAAATTGACGAACCATATCTCGCGCATGAGATCGGGTTGGCCAATTTTAAATTAAATCGCAAATCAAATCTCGGGCTTGAGATTGGATTGTCGATTTTTATAAGGGATTGCGAGTCAAATTTCGGACACGAAAATCGGACTATCAATCCCTAGCTTGAGGGGCACTTTCATATTGGGATCTCAATCACATATTTAAAGAGAACAATTTCACTAAAAGAATAAAATAAAAAGGAAAGAAAAAGAAAACAGTAAGTAAATAAATAAATAAAAACTACCTAATTTTCCCTTTTCCTTCCAAGCTTCGTGTTCGTGGCAAGTCACCAAAGCAGAGGATCGGAGGTCCGGCAGGGAAGAAACTCCGGCGGCAGCAGGTGGCGGAGTTCGGGAAGGGGACTCGCGGGTCACTGCCAATTGCGAACAGCGGGTGCTGTGCAGGGGGTTTGGATCCGAGCGGCGTCGGCAAGGGGAGTCACGGACGACTGGGCTGGCGTCGCGGGTTGCTCGCGAAGGAGGCGCGGCGAGGCTCGACGTCGGGCCGGCACGGGCCTGCGTCACGGGGGCTGCGTCGGGGCGCTCGGATCACGGGCTTCAGCCGGCGGGGTGCTGCGGGGACGGCGGGAGGCCTCTGTGGCTGTGATGAGGAGCTCCGGCGTCGGATCGGGCTGTTGGGCGCGGCGTGCCGGTGAGAGAACCGAATCGGGGGCGAGCGTCGCGGCGCGGAGCAAGGGCGGCATCAAATCTGGGTCTTCGATGAGGCTCGGCACCGGCAAAAGGGAAGCGTCGAGCTGGGTCCGGGGCTTATGTCGTCGGGGACCTTGGATTTGCAAGCGGAGGGAACCCGGGTCTTTGGATCTTGACTCGGCTGCGACTGCTGGGTCACCGGTGGCTTGGGATATGACGGCGGAGACAGATTTGCGAGAGGAGGGTCGCAACGGCGGGGATTGGCGCGGCGTCCGGTGTCGCGGTGGCGCGGAGGTGCTTTGGTGCGAGTTGCGGGAGCGGTGAGTGGGGCGGAGGTGCTTTGGGAAGATGATGAACAGTAAAGGTCAAATCAACCTTTCTTGTTTCGGCCGCTTCCCCCTCAAACTCACTTCTCTCTTTTACTTTTTCTTGTGTACTTTCTGCAGGAAAATTTTCTTCTCTTTTTCTTTTCTTTTCTGAATTTTTTTCTCCAGAGAAGCCCCCTTTCTCTCTCCGTACGCGATTGCTTTTATAGGGGGTAAGAGATAAGCTTTCGATTTCCCCTTCAAATTTACATCCGCGATACATTTTCACCAACCGATCACTATTGATAAAGATTTAAGATTACAATGAATATTTTCTCGAAATCCAAATCTCGCAAAGATAAATCGCAATATTTTTTCACACATGTGCTCTTATCCAAAATATTCATATCCCGGAAAAATTTAAAATTTTTTATTTTTCACGAGATAATTAAAAACATGGGCTTGGGTCAACCAGCTCGCTCCGTGGGCTTAGTCCAACTAATTTGAACCCGTTCGCACTGGTCCAATAAATAAAATGCCAATAACAAAATAAATGCAAATATAAATCTATATGCTATGCAATTAATAAAATTAACCCCTAATTTCCTATGTAATAAATAAATAAACTAAATCGTCAAAATTTAGGTGTCAACAATGCCCTCTTTGAAGGTGAGCTCGAAGAGGTTGCCTTCAAAGATAATTTGAGACCTAAATTTTGGTTATGTGTATGCAATGGATGATATTTTTGTTGGAACATAAATTCCATTTTTAATGCAACTTATATGATGCATGGAAATGCTAATGCAAATGATAGATGAACCTACTTGAAATAACTTACCTTCGAGGAGGATAGAGTGATTCGAGGTAGTGGGTGTTACTTGTTCAGGACCCGTACCATTCTACGGTCGCCTAGAATAGTAACATGACTTTGTGAAGAGACTGCTTCCTAGGACCCGTACCATTCTACGGTCGCCTAAACGGGTTTGGTTGTGTCTAGGACCCGTAATTCTAGGGAAATAGGTTTTACCTTCCAAGACCCGTATCATTCTACGGTCGCCTGAATAGGGAAATAGGTTTTGTCTAAGACCCGTATCCACTTTCCACTTTCTAGGACTCGTACCATTCTACGGTCGCCTGAATGAGAAAATTGCTTTTCTAGGACCCATACCATTCTACGGTCGCTTGTTAGAGCAATAAATGTTGTCTAAGACCCGTACCATTCTACGGTCGCCTAGACTGAGGTTTTGCTTGGCTAGGACCCGAACCATTCTTCGGTCGCCCAACCTTGCGAACAGAGATCAACTGACCAGGACCCGAACCATTCTTCGGTTGCCTTAATCAGATTGAATCTAGAGAGAAATTTTTGGGGGACAACTCAATCGAGTGTCGGTATGTTTAAAATGGAATACCTGTGCGATGACAAATATTCAAGGTATGGATAGAGATATACTTACCTAGTATCATCTCCGATCTTCGGGGATATGTCTCCTGCAAAACAAGGTTGTAGGAGAGACAACATGCATTGGTAATCATAAACATGCATCAATTTAATGGAGGTTCATGATAATTTTCATTAATCTTGCATCACCTAATTTCCATTTTGAACACATGAGTGTCATGAATGTGTCAAATGAGGGATCATTTGGTCTGAAAGGACTTTTTCTCTCATCCTCATGGCAATTTCATCCTGACCTTTGATGCAGGATTTTATCAATCACTCTATCTCACCATCGTCATGCCAAACAAGGGTCTGAGCAATTTCGCAAGTGGTACGATCTCACCAATATGAGAGGTCTTTAAGAAAGACTGCAACGCTAGTTTGGTCCACGGCTTAGCAAAGGAGACTCTTTGAGTCGAGGCTATTATAAAAATGAATGATATTTCACAATCATCTTGGGGTTTACAAGCCAAGAAAGATGAGAAATGAAGCAGAAATTATCTTACTCACACTTCTTCAAGCGATGCTTTCAAACATATGAACTTCTACGTTAATTCAAGTGCCTTACTCTGAAGAGACTTTGCAAGGGACGTAACATAGGCTGGGTTCATGGGTTGAGAAATGAAATGATCAATAGGCTCAAAAAGTGTTTAGGGGGTTAAAGTTGGTGATCATCTTGACATTTCCACCAATTTTCCTCTCCACATCAAATATTTTCTTCACATCACAACTCCACTAATTGCAACATCTCAACATTTGAGTTTTTTTTTTTTTTTTTTTTTTTTTTTTTTTTTGGGTACCACCTTGTTGGAGATACGACTCACTTCATCAAGTGTTTGATTTTTTCTTTGGGCATTGGCCTTGCTTTTACCAGGCACACTGCTTTTTCATGCCCCATTTTTTTGCACTCCTTTTTTTTTTGACAAAGTCTTCATTTTCAGCATTGTAAATCATGCTACTTTAGTGGTTTGATCTTTCTTGCCTTGCCCCAGTGTGGGGGATGATCACCAACTAGGTTTAATGTGAAATGAATTCATAGGCTCAATGGGGCTATGCAATGAATAAAGTGTATAGGATAGAGAAAGAACTGCTCTTCGTCATCCTAAGGCACTTTAAATTATCGTACAAGTCACACTGTAAAAGCAATACTCGAAGATTGATGCAAGTGTGAGTAAGAAAATTCCTATCATTCATTTCAAATCTTGTCCTAGTATGGGATGACTCTTGACAAGGATAATTTAAAAAGCTCTTCATGTGTGTGGGCTCAAAAGGATGAACAATGGATATACCTGTAGTGTTTCGGGTAGCAGAAGAAACTGCCTCTCATCATCTTGGTTGACATACCCTTTGCGAGATCACCCTCTTCCTTGTGGGCATGGAATTTTTCACACAACTCACTGGGGGTCAATGTATGGAATAGGGTTTGGAATAGGGTTTGCCTTTCATTATTCCAAAGTATCCCCTTTCACACATTCAATTCATCTCACACAATTCATCAAGGAAGAAAAATGCAAGATGTGCAACAAATTTGAACAATTCAATTCACTGAGGCAATTTACTCATCATAGAAATGCTTGCAGCTCAAATCATGACAATGACAAATTCTATCATGGATAATACTTCTTGAAAGCATTAGAATTTACTGGAGTTTGAAAACTCACGACCATCCATTTCTGCTAGGATGACACCTCCTAAAAGTACCTTCCTTACCACATATAGGCTGTAATTTGGAGCAAACTTGCCCCAAATATTTTTCATTGCAAGTGCGCTTTAAACCTGTTGATCACAAGTCAGGTTTATGATCATGGAAACTTGATACACTATTCTTAGATGTCCCTTGTCATAACAAGCTATAGAATCATGCTCTGAGACAAGAAGCAACTGAGTCAGACAAACAAACAGGTTTAATATGCTACAAGCTTTGGGAAAATGTTTTTTTTTTTTTTAGCAGTGAAATGATTTTGCTTTTTAAAAAAGTTTTTGGGAAGAAGCATGAAAGAGTCCAGCCCTCAGGATTTCTCCGTGGATGATATTTTTCTTTTTCATGGTTGGATATCGTCATTGGACTGGTTTGGTATACTCCATCATGTCCTCAAAATTGGAAATAAATTTGTAATTTCATAGAATCAAATGAATTACATTATTAGAATGGAAATTGTGATTCCTAAACCCCTAAAAAGAGAAAAAAATCGAAAACGATTTCTTAAAAGCGGAAACCAATCCTAAAAAGTGATAAAAATTCCCACGAAGGGGAATGTGCAACAGTAACAAGTTACTCTTGCAGGCTAACGTCCATGTCTTCCAAAGGTCCTTCGTCATTGGCTCCTATGAAGAGGTCATCGAACAAACCTATGATTCCTTCCAGGGCGTCATCAGAGTTCTCTGTCTTTGGAGGCGTCAGATCGTCCATGTCATCCCATCCACGTGGAACTATGTTGTGGGAGTCAAAGTAAAAGCTGGGAGGAGCTGAATACTTCACCAGGTAATCAAACTTGCCACTAGGCTGCCCTAGAGTGTCCATTACTTCCACTTCATCCTGCTTTGTCTTAGGGACATTGTCATGTTTGGCAATGACTAGTGGGTTATCTTCTAGTTCAAACATGTCATTATTGCTCATCTGGGTCTTGTATTCCTGTTTCGGAACTACTACCTCAGGGAAAGCGGGTGCGGGAGTCAAATCCGCTCGGAGGGATTGGATTTGGGTTGTCATGAGTTGCATAGAGGTGAGCAACTGTTGGAGTTGGTATTCCATGGCAGAGATACGATCATGCATTTCAGTTTGTTCGGCCATTCTAGCTCTTAATCGCGTGATGATGGGCGAACGTGATGGATCCGTTATAACCTAATTATAAGAAATGAACAAAAATAAGCATTCTCATATGAAAATACGTCGATCCATGGCAATATTCTAGAACTTTATTCATCAATGGAGCTTTTGACAAACCTATTGAAATAGAAATTCAAAACGTCCTAAACAAATGAACTAGGAAAGTAAATGACTCAAACTTCCTAATCTAAAACTAAAAATAGCAAGATTGATTCAAGCATTTCATTTGGCTTGATCAATATACACTCGGGACACCATTCGGCGCAATCGTTTATTCTCCTCTTGAGCTTTTTCAGCAACTCTTTTGAGGCGTTTATTCTCAGCTCGATTGGTGATCTTCAACGGTGCCTCCGGTATCTTTGGAAGCAGCTCTTCAGGAATCTTGTGCCGTTTGATATACTTAATCGAGGCATAGTACTTCATTTCCCTGCCTTTCAATTCCTCCTCGGGCCATTTGAGTTTTTGTGGACGGCACATGTCCCACATCGATTTGATGGTGAGAATGGAATCTCCATGGCCTCGGCTTCCATCAACAAAGCTAACTTGGAGCGGATCCGCTTGTAACGTCGGGGGAAGCCCTTGTACAACTTGATACTGACGAGTCACTCTAGTCGGATAGTACTCCAATGCTCCAGTGAATCCCAATAGAGGGATTGGGCCAACTCTTCCACACAAGAGTCTCGCTACCCGAACTTGGAACCATTTAGCATGCCATAGGAAACCCTTGGGAGTTGGTTTTTTCATGAAAGCTAGCCACCTAGAATAATGATAATCTGGTGCATGTTTTTGATTGTTCTCAAATCTCATAATGGGATGATTAGAATTACTAACATCATGTATAGTCATTGAACCACCAAATCCTTTTATATGAGAAAGGAACCGGATTTGTAAAAGTTCAGGAGAGAAATGGAGAGTCTTATCGCCACCTCTTTTGAAATGAGTGAGAGAAAGAAAAGTTTCAGTTAAAACAGTGTTTACAAAAAAATTTCCTTCCAACACTTGCCTAACAAATTGAGCAATCAAAGGGTTAATAGCATTCTTGCAGTAAGGAAATACTATAAACCCAAAGAAAGCTAAGAGGAAAATCCTACGAATTTGAAATGAGGTGCCTTTTTCAAAACATTTTTTCAGAAAAGATAAAGGACATGCATTACGATGGGCCTTTAAAACCTTTCTTATGTCATCTTCTTTAATTCTCAGAAAATCAGATAAGGCCATAACATGATCTATTCCGATAGGCGGACTAATCAATTAAGCTTTTAAGGACTTCCCTATGGTGATGCTATATTCTTCCAAGGTGGGAGTGAGTTCATGCTTACCGCCGAAGATGAAGGTAGAAGTCTCGGGGCACCAACAAAGGGGGCGAGTGCTTGGACAAGGCCGCCATGGATGTTGATACGCAGCAGTGGAAGCAATCGACCAATATGTGACTCTACGAATTGACGGCTATTCTGATTTAACTTGTCCCACCAAGTGCTAAGCTCTTCCTTTGGAGGGAGAATGATCCGAATGTCCGGTGTCCCCATTGTATATTAATCAAAGCTCGGGACAATCCTAATGCCATGGACCGACAAAATAATGTGACAAAGTAAGTAAATTGCAAAGGCAAAAATTAGAGAACTTACTTTACCAATGATTGACAATCACATAGACATGCGCATGGTAAGTGGCTCAATTTCTACTCTATAAGGCTTATCAAGGTGGAGCCACAGAATGATCGGACTAGCCACGGGCTTGTGGACTATGTCGGGTCCTCATGACTCGGCTTGGTCAAAGAGCCGACTCCGGGTCGCGGGCATGCGGACCGAGGTGGGTACTCTTGACACCATGAAAGAAACTTCGGGATTGAAATGGGCGACTCATACCGCGAGCATGCGGTCGAAGTGGTATCCATCTCAATACCATCATAAATGATCAATGCGGCCCGGTCCGGCGGCGGGTTGTGTGTGCAAAGTGTAGTGATAAATGCAAGGCATGCATGACAATTTATATCAAGCAACACTTCATATATGAAAGTAAACCATACATTCCTACACCTCCCTGCATAACAAAGGTTAGCAAACACTTCCCCTTATACCTCCCATCCTGCAAGAACATTTAACACCTTAAATGTTAGGGACGTACCTGGAATCCTCGCTGCCAAACAAAACATTTTTCAAAAGAAAAGAAAAATTGGCCTAAGTCCACTAAGAGTTTCAACTCAAGTCCCCAGCGGAGTCGCCAAGCTGTCGCGACCCAATTTTTTCGGGGTGTGAACCACCTAAGGTTTGGCTAATGGATTGTTAAGCCTAGACTTAACTCAGGCTCTCCCAAGCCCATACCAATTCGTGACTTAGGTTCAAGTTTATAACATGCAATTGATTTTCAATTAGGAATCGCCACTAATCTATTTTTGGTGGGTCGATTAGAAACCCAAGTAAAGTAATGGGAGATTTACTTTACTCCTACGAACCAGAGATTATGGGTACGGGGACTTGGTTACACTAGATTTCTCTAATGCCCTTTCGGTACCTTTATCTTTTATTTTGAAAAAATTGTTTGGCAAGCAACTTGAATTGATTTTAATTCCTTAACATGTGAGGTGACCATGCAGATGCGCAATCCACCAATTTAACACTCAAGAAAGCAAACGAATAAATTGCAGGACTTACCTCATAACAACGAAAGCATCTGCGTTGTTAGTTTAGAATTCACATCAGCAGTCCTAAATATGATTTCTAATTAACACGCAATTTTTGTTTTGTTTTCCACTTAATTAATGAAAATCATGCAATATGCAATGCATGCTTATAATCTAATATGAAATGATATGGCATGACAACATGTCCTAAACCATATGAATAAAAATTTTATGATCTCTTAATGAGCATGCAATTGTTAAATATGCAATCTAAATTAACCAAAATGACTTAATTCTAATGACGTGCAATGCAATGCAATGACGTACAAAATTATTTCATCTAAAATGACATGCGACATTGCAATTTAATATGCGAGCTATATGTCACGCGACATTTATTAAATGACCTAATCTGATGACGGTCAATTTCTAATTAGAAATAAACCTAACAATAATCACTAAATGACGTGCATTTCATGGACCTAATTCTATATGACATGGGTATTTTTATTTTCCTAACAAAACATGCAATTTATCTAGGAGAGATTATCTATCTATAATTGATAAACATGCAACCCTAACATGCAATGACGTGCAAAGAATGCCTTAATTCAACATGATATATGCATGATGATTTTTTTGTGTTTTTTTTTATTAATTTCGAAATTAAAATTTTCACATGCAATTCAAATAATGATAAAAACTAACATCCTAAATGAATGTGCTTTTTCTTTTGTTTTCTTTTCCATGATTTAAAATAAAATTCTTATTTTAAATATAAAAGATAATAACCAAACCTAATCTTAATTCAACATTTTTTGGATTTTTTTATTTAAAACTCGAGATAAGATTGCAATTTTAACCCTAAATCAGCAAATCTAATCCTAACTCAAATATTTTTTGGATTTTTCTTTTATGAAAATAATACTGACTCAACCAACAGCGAATCAAATAAGATAAGATTGATATCTAAAAATTGACGAACCATATCTCGCGCATGAGATCGGGTTAGCCAATTTTAAATTAAATCACAAATCAAATCTCGGGCTTGAGATTGGATTATCGATTTTTATAAGGGATTGCGAGTCGGATTTCGGACGCGAAAATCGGACTGTCAATCACTAGCTTGAGGGGCACTTTCATATTGGGATCTCAATCACATATTTAAAGAGAACAATTTCACTAAAAGAATAAAATAAAAAGGAAAGAAAAAGAAAACAGTAAGTAAATAAATAAATAAAAACTACCTAATTTTCCCTTTTCCTTCCAAGCTTTGTGTTCGTGGCAAGTCACCAAAGCAGAGGATCGGAGGTCCGGCAGGGAAGAAACTCCGGCGGCAGCAGGTGGCGGAGTTCGGGAAGGGGACTCGCGGGTCACCGCCAATTGCGAACAGCGGGTGCTTTGTGCGGGGGTTTGGATCCGAGCGGCGTCGGCAAGGGGAGTCACGGACGACTAGGCTGGCGTCGCGGGTTGCTCGCGAAGGAGGCGTGGCGAGGCTCGGCGTCGGGCCGGCACGGGCTGCGTCGCGGGGCTGCGTCGGGGCGCTCGGATCACGGGCTTCAGCCGGCGGGGTCTGCGGGGGACGGCGGGGAGGCCTCGGCGGCTGCGATGTGGAGCTCCGGCGTCTGGATCGGGCTGTTGGGTGCGGGCGTCCGGTGAGAGAACCGAATCGGGGGCGAGCGTCGTGGCGCGGAGCAAGGGCGGCGTCAAATCTGGGTCTTCGATGAGGCTCGGCACCGGCAAAAGGGAAGCGTCGAGCTGGATCCGAGGCTTATGTCGTCGAGGACCTTGGATTTGCAAGCGGAGGGAACCCGGGTGCTGGATCTTGACTCGGCTGCGACTCTGGGTCACCGGTGGCTTGGGATCTGACGGCGGAGACAGATTTGCAGAGGAGGGTCGCAACGGCAGGGATTGGCGCGGCGTCCGGTGTCGCGGTGGCGCGGAGGTGCTTCGGTGCAGAGTTGCAGGATCGGTGAGTGTGGCGGAGGTGCTTTGGGAAGATGATGAACAGTAAAGGTCAAATCAACCTTTACTATTTCGGCCGCTTCCCCCTCAAACTCACTTCTCTCTTTTACTTTTTCTTGTGTACTTTCTGCAGGAAAATTTTCTTCTCTTTTTCTTTTCTTTTCTAAATTTTTTCTCCAGAGAAGCCCCCTTTCTCTCTCCGTACACGATTGCTTTTATAGGGGGTAAGAGATAAGCTTTCGATTTCCCCTTCAAATCTACATCCGCGATACATTTTCACCAACCGATCACTATTGATAAAGATTTAAGATTACCATGAATATTTTCTCGAAATCCAAATCTCGCAAAGATAAATCGCAATATTTTTTCACACATGTGCTCTTATCCAAAATATTCATATCTCGGAAAAATTTAAAAATTTTTATTTTTCACGAGATAATTAAAAACATGGGCTTGGGTCAACCAGCTCGCTCCGTGGGCTTAGTCCAACTAATTTGAACCCATTCGCACTTTGGTCCAATAAATAAAATGCCAATAACAAAATAAATGCAAATATAAATCTATATGCTATGCAATTAATAAAATTAACCCCTAATTTCCTATGTAATAAATAAATAAACTAAATCGTCAAAATTTAGGTGTCAACACTGAGATATATACATATCTTGACAGAGGTCGAGGCGCGAGAAACAAACTCGCACGCATAAATGTTTGATGCAATTGGTTGCGCTTGTTTGATGGTATTCCTATTTCCGATTCCCCTTAGGTTGAAGCCCATAATTGTTGGCAGGATCTTAGGAAGAGGAGCTCGGAGGCAATCAGATGGTGCATTTGTTTCGCAAAAAAAAAAGAGTGATTTGGAAACATTTCTCTAAAAATGATTGTTTATATCGTTTGAAAAATAAATGAATGCAAAATTTATTTATTATCCATGAAAATATTTAGGCATAAATTGTTATCAATGATGACAATATTTTCTATTGACTAATTTGTCTAAACAATATAAACAATCATTTTTTGGAAAATATTTTACAAATTACCTAATTTTCACGAACGCACCCATAATGTTTTCCTTCGCATGACTTAAGAAGTGGCAGTCTTGTTACAGATCTCTATGTATTTACTTTCACTTTTTACTTGCATATTTTTTCCTTAATGGTAGAACTTGGTTAGATTTAACATTGTCATTTTAGTAAATTTTTCCATTGTAAAGGCCTAAAAACACTAAGAAATACGCTTTTCCTTACCAAAAAAAAAAAAAAAAAAACACTAAGAAATACGCTCTAGCACATAACACGCCTTAATCTTAATTTTGTAGTACACATCTGATCTCATGTGCACGGCCACAATTGCAATTGCAAAGCGACATTTTGGCCATTAAGTGAAATATGGTAGACGACATTTTTAAGAGAAAGAAAAAATTCATATTAGCAATCCACTTATCAATCTTTAACAAATTATTGTGGTAGCAGTATCGGGCTAGAGCCCAAAATTAGAATTTCATGCAAACTTGTCTTGGCAAAGACATGCCAACTTTAAATTAATAAGCACAAGTTTTACATAAATTTATATCAAATAAATTTAGTCATTATATTATTCTTAGTAAATTAGATTAGTTGTTTAAAAAAACTTATGCTAAAATTAAGTGAATTTCAAAGACATTAAATCAAATACGTATCTAGAAATTTGAAATCTAAATTAATATATTAAATAAGATTATAAGTTGAAATTTCAATCTTCTTGTGTATTTTTATCATAAGCACATCACAATGGGGTTGTAAAACTAAATGATGAGACGATACACCATTTACATCTAGAATTAGATGTCACTTTAGTACTTTTTATTAGTGAAACTACCTGATGGTCAATTAAATAGCAATTATTCAGTTGATAAGTTGATAAATAGAAATTATAAGTTAAAGTGCTTGAGTTAATATGATGTGAATACGTTTATGATTAAGCACAGTTAAAAATGTGCAATCAAATGCATACTGAAATAGATTTAATTTTCTTTGAACAATTTGAATCATTATCCAATATTTTCAATCGTTCGTTATTTTATAATAAGTAAACAAATTGACAAACTAAGAAATAAGATAACGCCTATTTATGATGACAATATTGTTGTTTTAAATTTATATAATTAGATTAAATGCATGTATCTTCAACTGTATTGGACTTGTATATGATTTATTTAATTTTATTTTACATAGGCATACTTGGAAATCACCGGTTTAACCATTTGGAAAAAGCTGATGATGCTGGAGACCATATAAACCACTCACTGCTCACTTGTCTTATTTTAACTTCTTCACCATGAAAGCGATCGACAACAAATAGGGAGAAGTTTATTTTATTTTTATTTTTGGTAAAAATAGGGAGAAGTTTATTTGTATTGGAAAAAAGACAGATCGAAGAACCATATGAATAAAAGAGCAGAACCACCCTTAGAATTGGGAAAATTTCAAATAAAGATCTGAAGTGCTATTATTTTCTTAAATAAGGATATAAAGTGAACATTATTTCAAATAAGAGCTCGAAAATAGATATATCAAGTAAGGACCTAGCTTTGTTGGCTTGCCGGCTAGCAAAAAATGACAGCCGATCATGGGTATTTTCATTTAAATAAAATCTAATTAGATTAAAAATGTAAAAATTAAAAATTAAAAAAGCAAAAATAGAGGGGCTACCAACCCAACTCGCCTAGACCTAGTCAAGGGTTGCCATCCTTCACGTAGGCTTGGCGGCCCTCGCCCAACGCCCGGGGCCTCGTTTTTCTAGGTTGGGGTGAGGGCAGGGGGGGGTGGGGGTGGGGGCCCCGGGGGCACTTGGTGAAGGCCACCAAGCCTATGCGAGGGCCGACGACCCTCACCTAGGTCTAGGAGAGGGTCACTGGCCTCTCTTGTCTCTGGCGAGGGCCTGCTAGCCCTCTTGCATGTGTTCTTTTTTTATTTTTAGTTTGGAAAAATAAAAAAGAAAGAAAAAAGGAAAAATTTTAAAAGACGGAATTGTCTTTCACCGAACAGTGAGTTCAAGCCCTTATATGAGATTGATATGGCCACTCAGGCCCTTCTTTGAGAATATGAGGACACTTCGCGTCATTATTTGAAATAATTTCCATTTTAGATCATTATTTGAGAAATTGATGGCACTTCAAGCTCTAATTTTAAATTTTCCCCTTACAAATTTATTTTGAAGAGGTTAGACTTTTGTCTAGTTTGTTCATTATTAAACAAATTGAAAAACAAAAAGTATGTACGGCAACCCAAGACTAGTTGAATTTTATTGAAATAAGTTATATCATTTTGATCTTTCTGTAATTTATTTTGTTTACTATTTAGATAAAGTAAATGTAATTTTAATTTACTCATATATGTACCTTTTTAATTTTTTTTTTTAATATTAGAAAACTCACATGGAAAAAATCACCCGATTGTGATTAAAATATGGTGCTTCTTTCGATCTTATTTAGAAATTGAGAAAATACCTTTTCCCCCTAAACGAGAAAATACTTTTACCTTGCACGAATCGTGCTTCTTTTGCTCTTACACTAGACCCCATATATTGTAGTTTTGTATAAGAATTATGCAGAACTTCCATAGCAACAATAGTATAAGTTTATAGCAGTCCAATTTGAATTTTATGACTTTACATTTTAATTAGTTAGTCAACCTCGGCATTACTATAATTCGTATTCCTTCCCAAGTAATTTAATTTGTGAATATTCCGTCGATTCCGTAAAATATCTTCTTCGGCTCATCTTCAAAACATGATGAATTAACCCTTAAAAATTTACTTATAATATAATTTTGCACTTTTCTCATAGCTTAGATAAGAAATGTTCCCACTTCGATGTTATTATCCAATATTACAAACCTTTACTTAAAATGACATCACTTATGTTTTTTTTGTTATTTCGTTAACTGAAATCATCGATGATTTAGTCAACCTTACTTGCTATGCAAACAAAAAGAATGCTAAAACTACTGGAAGAGTTTAAATTAGGACAAGAGATGGAATGTCGTGTATGTCATGTGTCTACTTGGAAGCCATCACCTTTTCTATTTGGGGATATATTAAAAAGCTAGTTTCTCTTCTCAATTCTTGAAATTGAGGGCCTTTCCATGAGATAAATTTCAACGGACATATCGACTGATTATAACGCTTAATTTGCATGAGTGGTCATTGGAATAGTCAGCTCATTTAACCATATCTTTGACTGAAACAATATCTTTCCCACTTTGCTGCAGCCACGGACATATCTTTGTATTGTGCTCATTTCTTTTTGGATTTTATGCCACTGCATTATTTTAGTTAGTCGATTCTAGCATTAGTAAAACAAATTACCCTGTCCAGTTTTATGAATATTATTCCGTTCCTTCCATCAAGAATATCTCCTTCATGTCGGCTCATGCATTGTTAAACATCTCAAATTCGTCAAACCGATCAGGGACATATTTCCACAAATTTCCACGCATGCATCAATTTAATCATACTGTGCCAAGCCGAAGGACATTACCTATACACTTTCTTTCTTACCTTTGACTGAAACAACTTCTTCCTGCTATGCTGCAGCCAAGGAGAAGAAATTGAGTCATTTGTTGAAGAGGTCATGCGTAAGATCTGTGACAAACGTGTGGATGTGCCTGAAAATTTGGTTGAAGATTATCGTCAGATAAAAGCCATAATAGAGAAGTTGGATGTTGACTCTAGTGGTGTACGTTTCATTGGGATACACGGAATGGGGGGTATTGGTAAAACTACACTTGCAAAAGTTGTGTTCAACAAACTATGTTTTGGCTTTGATGATGCTTTTTTCCTGAATGACATTCGAGAAGCCACGCAACATGGTCTTATAAACTTGCAGAAAAAGTTATTATCAGGTTTTTGTGGTTCTAGGATTGTTGAACACATTAAAGACATTGGAGATGGGATGCAATTGATGAAGAAAGTATTTAGGACTAAAAAAGTCCTCATTGTCCTTGATAATCTAGACAAGAAAGAGCAACTCGAAAAGCTAGTTGGGAAATCTAATTGGTTTAATTCTGGTAGTAGGATCATTATCACAACTAGGGACAAAGGTATCTTGATGACTCAAATGGAATCATCCAGTAAAGAGGACTTAAGTCAACCCGAAGGAATTTTGGACTATGAAGTTCATGGAATGGGATTTGATCAAGCACTTCAGTTGTTTTCTAAGCATACTTTTGGAAGTGACTCTCCTATGGAAGACTATGTTGCTCTTTCAAAAGCTATTGTTGATAAAGTGGATAGGCTTCCGTTGGCTGTCGAGGTGATCGGTTCATTGCTCTATTGCTGCAGCTCTACCCTGGAGCCACATTTTGATAAAAGAAACCTATGGAAAGACACGTTGAAGAAGTTAGATAGAGGTCCGTTTAAGGATGTTCGGGATATATTAATGATAAGTTATGAAGGATTGGAGAATGAGCAAAAAGAAGTATTTCTGGATATTGCTTGCTTTTTCACCAATGAGGAAAAAACATATCCAATTATCATGTGGGATAATTGTAATTACAATCCTCACATTGCAATACCTATCCTCCTCCAACGGTCCTTGATAAAAATTGGAGATGATAATAAGTTTTGGATGCATGACCAAGTTCGAGATCTGGGAAGGTACATCATCCTCAAAGAATATCCTCACAAATTTAGTAGGGTATGGATTCATGAGGATGTTGTAAAACTATTGGAGAGTAAAGAGGTAAGATGGAAAAGTATGACCCATAATTTTAATATGGAAAAAGAAACTTCTTGAATTTTCGCTTTTATTCTATATTTAGCTTTGTTTAACTCTCCATTTGTTTTGTGAGACCAAATAGATAGATTGTCTGATAGTTAGCATTATTGTCTATTTTTTGTAGAATGCAAAATAATTTTCTGGAAATTCTGAAACAACGAAGCGCCGTTTCACGTCCTATACAAGGAAAGTCTGAAGAAAACTAGCTATATGAAGAATTTTAAATTACTTCCAAACACAAATATGGAGAAAATGAAAAAAATCCTATGAAGATTTGAATTTGATATGCTAATTATATTTCTTGAAAAGTAGAATTTGGGAAATGGAGAAATGATTTATAAGATATATTCCAAAAGAAGCTGAAAATTTTCCGTTGATGGTGTGAACGAAAACATATAAGTCTACTTGCTGGGAAAAGGTGTGTGCCATGTTGGGTATTTTGTTGGAGAAATTGTTTACTAGCGTTCATGTTCTTCTTTTCTTTATAGCTCTGGAGTAGTGTTGAGAGTTGTGCTCTCAATTAATCTTGAGTCTCTATTGGCAGAGAAAGGAAGATGTAAAAGCACTAAGCTTGACTTACGATGGCCACAGCATTGCACCTAAAGAATTGGCTGCTCTACCAAATCTAAGGTTCCTTCGAGTGAAAGGCATTGGTATTTTTGGCAACTTCAACAATCATCTTTTGAAGCAAAGATGGCTTTTTCCGCGAAGGTGGCAAACGATTTTCAGTGCAAATGACATTCACTTCCATAATTTGTTCATGCTTGACCTTTCAAATAGCAATATTAAAGATGGTTGGGATGGGTGGAGCCAAATGAAGGTATGATATGCCTTACTTATGTACTTCTTTCTTTCATTACCTCATCTGATTGTAGAATATATCTTGCATTAGTACCATTCTGTCTTGTTATACACGTAAGTAAAGCACAATTATGTCCCACCTAAAAAATTCTCTATGTGGTTTACAACCTTGCGTGGTGTAGGCCTTGGAAATGGTGTATTTCAACAGAAGAAAGTGCCATTTTTCTTCAGTATGCATCATATATGCTTTGAATGACATCAAGTTCGAGATTGGTAACACTTAACTTGAATTGCGTAAAGGATCACAAGTTTATCTGGAATAGCTTAGTTGATTATCTGAATCGAGGCATGCTCGAGCTTGAAAATGTTGATTCAACCGGTTCACTGGCCTAATTTAGTATTTTAGTATTTGCTTATATGTATTTTGGTTCTAAGCCGCGCACCGTGGGCTTTGAAATAAAAGATGTGAAGTGAAGGGTGGGATGTTCTTCGTATTTCCCATGTGGTATAAATTTGGCTCATAACATGGGTCAATCTCCATAAAAGAATAAAAGTAAAAAACTCAAGTTGGCGATTATTCTGAAAAGTTCGAAGTACGAGGATCATTTGCAACATCTTTTATTCTACAGCTGATTCTCATCTATTCTTACTACCAGATACACTGATGTTACTCATTCTTTTACTTCAATTTTTTTTTTTTTTTACAGATGATTCAATTAAAGGTTCTAAATTTGACGGGTTGCATACAATTAAAAAGGACACCTGAGTTGTCTAACTTCATGTCCTTGGAGATGTTAATTCTTGCTCGGTGTGTCAAGTTATCCAAAATTCGCAGGTCCATTGGCAAGCTTAAACGCCTACACACTTTAAATATCAAAGGATGCAAGTCGCTTTGTAGTTTGCCTGCAGAAATCGGTTCTCTACAATCTTTGACAGATATTATCATGCCCCAAAATTTTCAACCCTTCAAGCTTCCCGAGACATTTGGCGACCTCAAATCTCTGTCAAGTTTTATATTAGACGAGCACCCTAGAATCATCCAACTTCCGAATTCTATTGGGGGTTGGTGAAACTTACACATTTATCTTTATGTGGGTGTGTAGATATAAAGGAGCTTCCATCGTCTATTGGAGAAATGGAAATGTTGGTTAAGTTGGATTTATCACATTCAGGAATAGTTAAACTTCCGGATTCCATTGGATATCTAGAGAAACTAGAAGTGATTGGGGTAAGCTCTACAGAGATAAGAAAGTTTCCCCATACTATCGGACAGTTGAAGATGCTTGAAGAGTTACATGCCAAGAATTGTCGGAATTTGACAGATGAAAACCTAGAGGAAATCGGGAAGCTATCCCATTTGAGGATATTGGACTTATCGGATACTCTTTTATCTAGATTCCCTTCGGCGCTAGGTTGTCTCTCTCGTCTCCATACACTTGAATTTGGTTCACGTCACCTTCAAGAAATACTTGATCTTCCCTTAAGTTTGACACGCCTTCACATGCAAGCGCATCACTTCCCATCTATTCTTGACCTTTCAAGTCTCTTCAGTTTAGATTATCTAGAATTTTATAGATTAACCACTTCAACAGAGCAACCTAGTCCAACTTGGACGAACAATTTGCCAGAAGAGCATTTGATCCATCCGCTTCCATCTAGTTTGTCAACCTTGAAATTTAGGGGCATCAGTCTACTGCCACCCTTTTCCAACTTAGAAAAATTGGTGGATCTGTGGGTCATTGAATATCAAATGTCACGCTTCTCTATCTCCCCGGACCTAATACATTTGATGAAATTGAAACTAAGTGAATGCAAATTGCTCGTGGAAATAGCTGGTCTGTCACTCTTGAAAAGTCTACGGTGCTTGGATCTGAACAGATTAGAAAGTTTGATTGAGATTCATGATTTGTTGGAACTAGAATCCTTGTTGTACTTCCGTATTTCCCATTGTTGTAGGATAGAAAGGTTACCCAATTTGTCAAAGTTAGATAAGTTACAGCAGATTGAGATAGAAGATTGTCCGAAGATAAGATCCCTCGAAGGTCTCGAGGGCTTAGAAAGCTTGGAGTTGGATAATCGTGATTGCAATGTTCTGGAAAGATTGCTGGATGGCAAGACATGGACCTGGCTTTCCCGCAGTGCCTCTTAGTACAAGACGTTCCGGACTTTTAGGCCACCGGACACTTATTATAACATTGCCAATTTCCTTCGTGAGAACCTTGTTGGCAGCATAATTCGTCTTTTTGCAAACAATGTTCAATTGAGATGTGGTCATGCAATTGCTGAGCGGTTCCTGCCAGTGGTCAACCACTGCCATATCTACATACTTATCTTATATAAAAGCTATGCTTGTAGTAAGTGGCGGTTCCGTGGACTAGGCCACATGGGAAATTGCACATCAAAGACAAATGGGAAAAAGGAATTTGACTCATTTTCTACGACGTGGAGATGGATGATGATAAGCTTCAAACCGATTTATATGTAATGCCCTGGATCAGCACAGGTGAAAATAGTGGAGGAATGGGAAGAGGCTGTGGATATCTGGGGTTCGACCTGAAAACTAACAGGTAATGCCGCTATTTTGACTTAATTAGGGGGTAATATGTCATTCAACTGAACTTTACCCCGTAGACTTTCAAAGTCACTGCAATGCAAACGTTTGCTTAAAAATATTCAAGAACACTCAAGTTGATTCTCACGCTATGTTTGGAAGAGTTTTTTTGGGTGGCTGCAGAAATTTAAAGTAAAGAAAACATATTCTTTGAGTTGGCTGGATGTTGTAGGATGCGGAGACGTACAAATAGAGAGATGAAGAGAGAAAAATGAAAATTGGCATTTTTAAATTGTAAGTATAGTGATTTTCGTTGGATAGTTACTGTATTATCCTTCACAATCTTGTCATTTTCTATAACTTTCGAGGGTATATTTGGAAATAAGCGAAAATGTGTGACTTTGTCCCCTGCTTTCTTCACGCCTCGGCGAGGAACAGAATGAGTGGATATCTTAAGTTAAAAAAAATTAAGGAAATTTTGATTTTACCCATTGAACTTTTGACATGGTGTTTGGTTGGTTTAAAGTGTAATTTTTTTTTTTCGAATTTTGTGTCAAATGCCCTTTGCCTTTCTCAATTCAAATAAAAATTAAATAAAATACATTAGAAGAAAAAAATTTCAACTGTTCGAAATGTTCGTTTATTGTCTATTATTGCTCATTAGCACTATTAGTAATTATTTTTACAAATACAACTTAAGAGAAAAATAAACAGAGCATATATATTCCTTCAAATCAGTCTTATCCTTGTAGTATTACTTTCGGGTTTCTTGAAGTTTTTAGATTTTCACAATTTTCATCTGAAGTCATTCTTTTGTTGCCGCTTTTATTAGCCCAGTATTTTTTATTCACCTTCTAGGTTTCTATGTTTTTTCCATAAATAAAAAGATTAAATAAGAAAAACTTAATTTAAATAGTGGCGAACTTCCTTTTCAATTTTCAAGCTTGTTGTCCATTTGAATTTGGAATGAGGGTAGAAAAGGCGTTGAATGAAGGGATATTTCCAAATTGATTAAGTGCTTCCTTAAATAAGACTTGTGCGCATGAAGTGAACATTGTTGAGATGTGGGGATAACTGTATTTGAATGTGCAGTGGATGCACCCGGTGCACTTGGGTTTCCACAAGAACAGAGACTTTGGTACCAAGTTAGAAATGCGGAAGAGAAAATTGAGAGATTTTAGTATATATATATATAAAAGAGTACAAGGACAACCTATTTATAGGCTTAGACAAAGAAAATCAAATTGGATGTGCATAATCAAAATAGATATAGAAAAACAGAGAAAATATCCTAAATATCTCTAAAAGATATTTTAATATTATTGCTAGCATCCCTAATATTGCTAACACCAAGTAATATGTTTTTGTTAGAATCTCTACAAATAGCTTGTAATAATGATCTCTGGTTTCTCGAGATTTCATTTCCAACCCGTGTCTAATTTGCTTTTCTCAGATTTCAAGTTTTGTTGCCACCGACATGTTATTTCAGAAAGATCCATGGAAGTTATTTAGTTATTTCTCTACATGGCCCCCAGATATGTTCGCAGAAGTAAATCCCTGTTGTCCATTTGGTGTGGGGAAACAGAGTTGCAAAACGGTAGGTACCATGAAAGACGTTAAGGTTTTGCTTTGTTCTCTCCTATGGTGTATGAGTTAAAAGATATTCGGCTTATGTTTGTTTGAGACATTGAATCAACAATTAGGTTGTCATTTTGTATCACTTTGTTTCTCATCGGACTAATATGAACATTTTTCTGTCTCTAAGCACTGCTGCGGCCCCGGAGAAGCGGTAGGATTGATTATTGCAGAGGTTTTGAATCATCTGATAAATGTCAATTCCAGAATTTGACTGAAGCTTACCTGAAGATCAGTGATAGCTGACACCCACTGTAAGGAAATTGTTTCTCAAGCCTTAATTGGGTTTATTGATGAAGAAAAAAGAAATGGTGTTCCATCGATCCATTTCACGAGAAAAAAGAAATGGTGTTTTTTTTTTTTTTTTTGGTAAGAAAAAAAGAAGAAAAAAAGAAATGGTGTTCCATCAATCCATTTCACGAAATGATATTCTCTAGAACTGCATTTATTTTCTAATTGTGGAGGAACTAGAAATTTCGTTTTAAAATGAAGATGAATTAAGATTCTTATGCTGGGTACTCTGTTTGGAAGATTTGGATAAAATTCGAGTTACTTGTTCATGTGTAAGATCTAGCAAATTGTTGAACTTCTGTACCATATTGAGAGGTTAGTGAAGCTTGCACATTTGTCGTTAAGGGGGTGCTGGGAGGTAAGAGGAGCTCCAAACTCTACTGAAGGGCTAGTTAAAGCTTACACATCCGTGTGGATGTGGGTGCTCTGTGATAAACTTGTTGGTTGAGCTGGACATGAAATATTAAAGATGGTCGATCTACCTGATTTAATTGGAGTTTTAAAGAAATTGAAAGTAATTAGAACAGACTCTTCAGTAATGAGAAAGTTACGTGGCTAGTATACAAGTCGGACTGGTGAAATTTCTAGTGAAATTTCCTGATTTCTCAAAATTTTGCGTGGAACTTGAGTACAATTTGCTTATCTCAGAGTTCAAGTTCTGTTGCAACCGACAAGTTATTTCGAATAGATCCACGGATTTTAAATGTTTGTTCATCAAAGAACTAATGACAACTGATCCCCTCAAGCAGATCCCTGTATTTCATCATAGCCAAAGGAATTGTGTGGGGAAAATAGACCTTAGGTTTTTTCGTTCAATTCTCTTCTTCGCTGTATGAGTTAAAAGATCTTCGGTTTAAGTTTGTACGAGTCACTAATATGAACTTTTCTGTCTTTGTGCATTGCCGCAGCCCTGAAGAAGCGGTTGAAATGGTTATTGCAGATGAGGTTTTTAGGCTTCCGATGGATGTCAACGCCAGAATTTGACTGGAGTTTAGTTGAAGGTCAGCGATAGCACATATGCGCTGTAAGGAATTTTGAGAGAACGCAGGCAGATGCTGGATCTACTCTAGAAAGTCATTGAACTTTTCTAGCACAAATATCTTCAGGAATTTCAAGGTAAATTTTATGGACGTTTACTGAAGTTTAGCATACTTGCAATCATGTCATTGAATTCTGATTTCTTTCATTAAGAGAATGAAACTTTTAACTTTTTATTTTACCTAATGATGCATTTTGGCTGGATTCTGCACAAATTGGAAATCTTCTCGCAAAATGCTAACATGGCGAACATGTGGCCAATTTTTTGGATGCCATGTCACTACACATGTTCACCCATCACTACCACTTGTCCACCTTGTCGACACATTACTGGAAAATTGATTGTTACAGTTAAAAGTGTATCAATTATAAAAGAAAAAAAAAAAGGAAGGAAAGTACAGGGCTTTGAGTAGTAGAAGTCAAAATTCTCATAATTGCGAAATCTACTAAAATTCATTGACCACCGATGAAATCTACCAGAAATGTTCAAGAAATGAGAGTGAAGTTTGCATTTGATATGTTGGCTCGGATGAGTTACTGTTAAGAAGTCGGAGTTTTCTGATCAAACTACCAATGAAGCCTTGTTTCACTCGACCGAACCATCTGGGGGGCTCTTCAGCTTGTTAAACCCGATCCAATGATATGGCTTTCACATCTCTAGGTTTCATCACAAAATCCAATGTGTCGTTCTGCGTCAAGGCTTGGATCTTCTCCTCCATCGCCCTTCTATTCTCCCTGTCAATTACTTATTGAGATGAGGGTGTTTATCTCACCCCAATATCCTTATCAACGCTGCTTGGGATTCGGTCGGGTAGCCCATCCGTGTGTCCTCGTAATTAAGACCGTTACATTCTGCTCTCAGACCATGTACTATGATCCTCCTCGCCCTTGTTTCTGTGATAGGACTTTGAGGATATAATTACGAGATTGTCAGTAGAAGATATTCAACCTTCGCAAAAAATTGGCTCGAGTATAATCCCATTGAGTGATAGATAAAAGGTCGTTCTGCATCTGGAGGTTTGCATCATTTCCCTAAGTGAGGACAGTAGTCAGTGGTAACCACTCGTCTTTCAATTCTTGCGTCCTTGATGTATGGCAATAACTCATCGTCGGCCAACATGTACATAGACTTGCCGGCTTTCCTTTTCTAGTTCCACTCTACGTGGTCATCTTTATAATTTGGTGATCCAGTGTTTTTGAGAGGAAACGGTGGCACCACCACCCTAGGATGGCCTTTTTTCTTCACACCCTCGCATGTTCACGAATTCTGATGCAAATAGCTATTTTATTTACATTATCAACAACCAAGATATCGCATGTGTTTCAATTCTGTGTAGTGAGTTAAAGATCTTCAAGTTACAGTTTTGTTTGAGACATCCAATCTACAATTAGATTGTCATTCTAATATCCTTCTCTTCTCTGTCTGTCCGACTGAAACAAACCGTCCTTCACTTATGCATTGTCTCAGCCCCGAAGTAGTTTTGAAGGTTATTGCCGAGGTTATTGAGAGCAAGGAAATTATTAGACGGACTCCTAAAGCCTTCTTTTGGTTCGTCGTGAAAGAGAAAAAGAATGGACTTGCTTTCCATGTCATAAAATTCTGTACAACTGCGTTCTGTTTCTTTTGTTTGGAGGATCTAGATATTTCATTTTGTAATGACATTTGTTCCCAATTCTAATCCTGAGGCATTATTTCAAGGTCAGTATATGTATTTGAAAGAGAATATCAGTGAAACTCCCATGCTTTGTTGGAAGGTCAGTGAATTATTCACATTTGTCTTTGTAGCTGTACCGTGAGATAGAGGAGCTTTCAAACTCTATTCGGAGGTTTAATTGAGCTCGTACGGTATTGTTCACAGAGGTGCTCTGCAACAAAAGAAAGGAGCTTCCATACTCAGTTGGGAAATTTAAAAATCGCTTGTTGAGTTGAATTCGCACCATTTAAAGATAGTTGATCGACTTGATTCAACCGGAGATCTAAAGACAATGAAATTAACTAGGATGAGGACAGCTCATCTTTAAGAAAGTCACCAGATGCCATTAGACTGTTACAGATGATTGAGGTGCATGTCAAGTTTGTGGGCCTAGCAGGGGAAATCTGAGGTGAAATTGAGAGATTATCCCGTATGAGGATCTTGGGCCTCCATTCATCGACGTTATTCCTGGATTGCCCCGACATTCTATTCTCTCTTCATGTCTAATTTTTTTTTTACTTAAATAGTTACTGACGAATCTGACAGTCACGCAAGCTTCTTTAATCCATCTACGTTTTGATGCATCTAGCATCCAGATTATTCATGGTCTCCTGATTCTGGTTAGTTTAGATTTTCCAAACACATCTGACGTTGCCTTGAGCAATATATCCACCGGCTTCCATGTAGTTTGTCGTTGTTGTGACTTTTGCTTGAGAGATATTGCTAATGATTTTGATCCTGGATAACTTTTTCGTTCTTGAATTTAAACCTGTGGGAGACGTAGATTGCTTAGTGTGCAATAACCATACGTGAAATTGCAGTTTTATACTTTAAGAATGTTTGCTTCCAACGTGATAATTGTTCGTCAGTGACAGCAATGGGGAGATTGCCCAGCAGATTTACGAACTTGCACTTTGGCAAGCGAAGGGTCACTGGCCTTGCCGCGTCAGAGGTGTAATATAAACGGACTAATATGTACCCGAAGCATGTAATGATATTTTCACCAAGAGGACCTTGCCCTCTATCATCGACTCCTCTGTCTGTGTCCACCTCCAAGGTCTTATTCTTGGCGACATCAATGGGAAAGCTGAGTACTTTTTTTTTTTTTTTTTTTTTGGGTACTGAGAATTTCTTTAACTAAGTTTGTGAACATCAGAACATAAAATATCCAACATAGATTTCAAGGGATGAAAAAGCCAATTAGAGGGAGCTCTCTTTTCTACTGGGCCTTTGCCACCCAATCTACGAACATATTTAACTCTCTTGGACAATAGGATAGCCGGATAAAACTGAGATGGGTCAGCTTCATTTTGCACTCGTCGGCCCAGGCCCTTATGTCCCCCCGGCCTTGCTCTTCACTTAACAAGCAGTTGATTAAAGCAACTTTAAATTTTTATCACGTACTTTAAGCATATAAATTGTTGGTAACCACTTTCATCATGTGTTGGATTGACGAACAAATTAACTTAAGGGAAAAAGCTACTAAAAATTTTAAATTATATCTACTATGACATGTTGATACTTAACTTTTTTTGTGACAAAAAAATTCCACATCATGTTTACTGTGACATTTACTCTAAACTTTTTCCAGTAACATAAAAAATCCAAAAATATGTATTTATGACATATTTATCCTTCGTTAATATTTCGTTGAATGATTTTCCAACCAAAACAAAGTCATTTCACTTAATTCACGTGAGCACTGTGTTAATATTGTTTGCTTTCTAAAATTTATTTATGCAGATTTTTAACAGTACCTATTGAAGAAATCTTGACGGAGGTTAAATTTGTCACATAGGTATAAGTTTGAGATTTTTGGTGTCATAGAAAAAAAGTTAAGGATAAGTGTTTCATAGTGAAAATAATTTAGAGTTTTTGATAGATTTTTCCTTTTAACTTAATGAAGCTTCAAACGGAATTTGACAAAATAGAATTCCCAACCAAGGGAAAGAGGAAACTCGACCTCTTGAGGGAATAATTGAACCCTCTTGCACTTTGGAGAAACAATGCTAGGTTGTGGTGGAGGAAAAAGAGTTGAATTGTTGTGAGTTCGACTTGTTGGACGGAGATTTTATTTTTTTTTTAGTCAAAAAAATTATATTCATTACTAAAAAAGACATAGAAGTACATTGTATTTGTGATAAAGCAAAGCGAAATAGATTTTTCCCTTTAACTTAATGAAGCTTTAAACGAAATTTGATCAGATAGAATCCTCGACCAAGGGAAAGAGGAAACTCGACCTCTTGAGGAAATAATTGAGCCCACTTGCACTTTGGAGAAACAATGCTACGTTGAGACGAAGGAAAAAAAGTTGAATTGTTGTAAGATTGACTTGTTGGATGGAGATTTTTCTTTTTTGATCGAAATAAAATAGTTTGCATTACTCAAAAGGATACAAAAGTACATAATTTTCATGAAAGAGCAAAGCAAAATAGAGCATGAATATTGAAAAATAAAGCTAAATCCAAAAAACAAGGAGGACAACAAAGTACCGGCAAATTTAAGCACAAACTCATTCTACAATAATAGATTTGTCAAACAAAATCGGTGGCTAATCATTAGATCTTGTGTCTTTGTTAGTGATGAGCATAAGCCGAAAATTTCTTTTTCAATAATTATGATGTTACTAGTTGGTAGTGTGCGTCTAGATTCGGTTTCCTCTACACTATAGTCATATAGAGATGATCAAAATAGGTTAAACAAACATAGATCTAACATGTAGATGAGATTAGATGGAAGTTATTTGGCTAAAGAAGTAAGCAAAATGGAAGCTCATGGGATAAGAGTGCAAGTAGTGATTTTCCCAATTAAAGTGTGCATGGGTAATTGGATATTGAGTGCCAGACACCGCAAATGCCAAAACTTGATATGGGTGAATACTTAAGTATCAAAATTTCCAAAGGATATACTTAAGTGTCAAAATTGAAGAAGAATGGAATACTTCAATGCCAATGGCCAGAAATTCCGACCAAACTATTGACGTGACATTTTCTAGCTACTTTTTTTTTTTTTATTGACAAGGCAATTCTTTTTTTTTTTTTTTTAAACAATTGTCCGCGTGATGCTATAAGTCCCAAAATTACTTTTTAGTATAAATATTAATTAAAAAAATTTTAAAAAAGGAAGCCACAGCCCTTACCGTCGTCGCCCCACCATCACTGGAAAGAACTCGGCGATGGTGGGGCGAGGTTAGCTGGGCCTTTGGTAGTGGCTAGTGAGGCCCCGCTAAACCTAGCTATTGGTTAGCCATGGTCGCTACCCATTGCCTAAGGCCCAACGACCTTGGTTGCCTCTCGTCCCACCATCGTCATCTCTTTCCAGTGATGGTGGGGCAGCGACGGCGATGGCTAAAGAGGCCCTCGCCAAATGCCATTGCCTCTTTTTTAATTTTTTTTCAAATAATTCAGTTTTTAATTTTTTTAATTAATATTAAGTTAATAAATTTTAGAGCAAAATGACGTCATTTTACACGTTCATTGCTGAGTAAGCATTCCACATTAGATTTTTGGCTACCCTCGTTAGTGTTAGCACTTAAGTGTCCCAATTTTCAAAAAGTGACATTTAAGTGTACATTTTTGAAGTTTTTGCATTTAAGTGTCCACCCGTGTCAAGTTTTGATACTTGCGATGTACTTTAGCCATTGGATATCACTCAACTCCACCGAAGCTCTATATTTCATTATATCTTTCAATTCCTCGCATTTACTTTTCATCTTAATTCCAAACATATATTTCATTTCCTTATAATTTCAAGTCCAATGCAATTAGCTTTTTATCGCATTTATGTTGGTAGTTTCATACTCCATGAAAGCCTCGTTTGCGTACTCTGTCCCCGAGTTCGGAACCGCAAAGCGATCTCGATCATTTTCCAATCTTCAAAACTCAGGATTACCTTAGTGCACGTTGATTTTTGTCAGCATCTCTTTTGACTTGCTCGATTGTCCCCAATATGTTCTCGTTAAATGCTTTTGAAGAGCTTCTTAACAATATTGTAACCATAATTGTCCATTCCAGACTGTTTTTTTCTCCCCTCAAAGATGTTTCTTCTCAATTTGGAGTTCTTTTGTGGACCATGTAAAATTGAAAGAGTAAAACTAGTCCTTTGCTATGAAGGAAGCCATTTTGCTGCTCAACACCACCATATCTGAGAGGATTTCAAACCATTCTCAAACATGTTCAAGTTTTTTTTTTTCTTCATTTAATTTTTCAATTTTTGGGGGAAAACAAAAACAATCGACGATGGCTATCCATGTTTCAATCTCAGACACTGCTTAGAAAGGGAAGGGGTTGGTGCGAGTAGCACTTTTAGTTTTGAGCTGAATATGGCCTGAGAAAAAAAAACTTTGAAAAAGCACTAATACACGGAATTCCCAATTCATAGATTGGAACATTGATACAAACCAATGGCCCGTGCTGCTGTTGCGACCCTACCAGATTGGAGTCCGAGGGAGCGTGTTCAGAGGTAATGTCGTGCGGGGATCAATGATCCTCATTCAGCATAGGTTTCCTCAAATCCTTAGCTTATGTAACGTTGGAAAATTCATTTAATTCATGCATTTATGAAATTCTATCTAACTTGGAGTCATCATTAACCTATTGGAGCCAACTAGAAGCCAAATGAAACATAGGAAGATGTCTCACTTCTTATCAATCGATTATCTAACTAATGCCCTTCGATATTGTAATTTGATTGTCTATCAACTAATCGATTCATTACGATCTTCTACCATTTATTATCCTACCCACTAAATGATGTCAATGACAATCAATGTGATAAATGTAAGTGTAAAAAAATTGTTAGAGTAATTGAACATTAAACCAAGACTAAATCTAATGACTTAAGTTTTTAGAATAGTTGACAGTGATCCCACAAATATCTCACATAGTATTAGAGCCACGAGGTCCTAAGTTTGAATCTTATATAGCCCCATTTACCTTCTCAATTATATTTTTACGCTTACTACTAGACAGAAAGACCAAATTAAGTGTGAGAGGAAGTGTTAGAGTAATTAAATATTAAATTACGCATTTATTTAATAATTTAAACTTTTAGAACAATTTGTAATAATCCTACCAAATCTCACAAAAAAAAAACAAACATGGCACGATATCGAGCAAAGAGTATATATGACATCTTTATTGAGACCCACGACGACAACCCTCTCGAGTTAAATCATAAAATCCAAATTATAGTTTGTTGACTAAAGGAGAGACGCTTACTAGGAATTCTCTAATGATATTAAAGGCTCAAGGAGATACTTGTTGAAAGTAAACCTAATATAAACTCTCTAGTTTTTTTTTTTCACTTTTCTACAATTTTTAATTTAAATTTTTTTTTTTATCTAAGGAGGAACTATCTAAAAAGTTCAAATAGCCCTAAAAATCAAGAAAAAGGTGACATCCTAAAATATGTGAACATGATCTAAAGGAAACTCAACCAATTACAATACAAGATCCTAACTATCTGATTGAGACCTTTATTTTCTTACTATTATTAATTATTATTTTATTTATTTATATTTTTTATTTCTCTCCCGCGTTCAAACACGTGACGCACAATCGGATTCTCATTTCCTTTTTCTTTTCTTATCTTCTTCGGTCTAATGTTTCCAGAACAAGTATTCCTGCAGATTTCTCTTTGTTCCGCTTTCCTTTGCTCTTTCATTCTGGGACGTGAATACATATTATGGGAACAAAACCTCCATTAAACCACACTCGGGTCCAAGCTTTCACAAACTTCCATTGTTCTTTCTCTCTTTCACACCAAACACCTCCAGGGAGAGACACTTAAGACATTCATTTCCAGAAAACAAACACTTGCTTAATCTCAATTATCTATTCCCATTCATTCGTTCACTCTTTCCTTCATTCCCAGCAAACAAGAACCTCGATTACATTAAAACGTTTCAATGGTTCAGTCAGTTATGCTATGCAACTCATGGCAAATTAACTTGCTTCATATATTGATCCATATGCAGCAGAGAAAATAGCAAAGTGAGCCAGAGTTGAAGAGACGACACGTAGATGAAATGATACTAGAACAAAGCAAGCTTGATCTATGGAAATCTCATGATCGAATCAGAAATAATCCAAAACAAAAATAAAGTAGCGATACTACGTGGATTATGAGTACATATTGATCATTAACAACAACCACGCACACATGCTATATGAACAAACGATCAATAACCAAGCACGCTGCTGACTTAGGAATTTCTTCAAACACATTATAGGCAGTGAACTCTCTTTCAACCAATCACACTTTCAACTTTCACCGATTTATCTGGGAGGCTTAATTGAACGAAAATCACGAATCTCACGACCAATGCAAGCGATTCTGAAATATCGATAGGAGAGCACCTGCGAGGGGAGGGAGAGAGAGAGAGAGAGAGAGAGAGAGCCCGGCTTCAAGGCCTTGTATCCGTTTCTCTCCTGGGTTTCCAACTTTGGGCTTCAATTGTCAATTCTATGGGCCGCATGAAGGATTGGAGTCTGATGGGCCTGCATTGCTCGGCTCAATTGAATAAATCCGGATTGCAAGGGCTAGGACTTAGGTGATTGGCCGAACTGGTCCAAATTGCACGAGCCTTCGCTTCTAATAAAAAATTCTAGGAAAAGACATGCTAACGACTTGGTGATATCCAATCACGGATGAATTTTATGCACAAGAAATAGCATGGACTACGAAGTCTGTGTTTATATATATATATAAAGTAAGAATTTATATACCAAAAAAAAAAAAATGATAGGTGGACCAAGTTATTAAGCACCATGAAACATATCATGCCTATTGTATAGTATCTTAATATATACACGTAATAATTTGAGTTCGACGTCTTGACAAAAACAAATTGTCATTCACAGTAAGTAACTATGATTTCTTATTCCTAGCAATCCAAATATGAATTATAACCAGGATTCAAAACGAAGAGGATAACAACTCAAAGTGCCTTAATTACCAACTCGTGCAATGCCAACTAGTCATAAAGAAGGTGAAAATCGAACTCAATTGCCTTAATTACTTCAACAGTAATTATTTCCAGAATATTATCATAAATTTGACAACAAGCTCATTAAGATAATTAAAGGTGAAAATCTATATGTTTAAATCGAAAGACAATGAGGTGTACAAACGATTTTCGATTTTGATGGCCATGGCACACCTAAAATTGACCAAGCAATCGTATTCGAAAGAGTATTTTGAGGAAAATTCCGAACAAACTCGCTAGATAATTCATATTAACCAAACACATTTTTGTTTTTTCCTCTTATTTTGAAGAACGGAGATTCTCTCTTTCCGCACTCCAACTTGATTTGAACCCGCTGATGTTTACATTACCTGGTCAACGATATATACTTTTATCTGTTACTCATGCAACAAGCTACTGATGTTCATATTTGAGTTAATAATCAATCCAAGAACCAATGAATATCTTCCATGGCAAGGAAGTATTTCTCATCTTCTCTGGATGATCTCCTGCGAGCTTTCTTTCCTCCTGTGAAGTTGTTCGTTCAATTTTAGATTGATTGGCGGCCCTGCAACATGCAGGGATGATGAGACTTCATTTGTATAACTCAAAAATTGAATAAGAAAAAGGAAAAATGGTGGCCTCAAATGACATATGCGGTGATCAAGTCAACTTTTGGTTAGGACAAGTCGAGGATGAAGATTCATGTGTTCATATGGGTTGTTGATGAACATTGGTTTTTGGTTTGATCTCCCGGACAAGTCTTCGCTCAACGCTTCATCAGAGACCCAGCCATAACCTAAGAAAAATTGCTAGGACATGACATACTAACAACTCGATGAGATCCAATCACCAATAAGTGTCATGCAAAAGAAATAGCAAGGACTGTGAAGTCTTTTTATTTGTTAATAAGGCTCTATTTATTTCACAATAAATATTTTTTAGAAAGTTATTTTCTAGGAAAATGACAATATTTTCTGCCGTTTAGCTGACACTTGAAAAAGACTTCGATAAAATTTTGTCATCATTTGATAAGAAAAAAATTTAATTTTTAAAATTTTAAATTTTATTCCTTTCTTTTTTCCTTCTAATTTTTTTTCTTTCTTCACCAGCCGCTTGGCCTTAGCGACAATCGACAAGGGTTGAGCTTGCGTAACCCAGCGAACTCAAGCCTTGTTGGATCTTGGTGAGCTCAAGCGTCATCAACCTCGACCGAGACTCCACCTTGCCAGATTCAGCATGGTCGAGCTTGAGGTGAGGTTGAGGCAAGCTCGAGACTTGCTAATTCCTAATTTCGATTCCAACCTATGGTCACCCTGAGCTCGCCGGATTTGGCGTGATGGAGCCCCGCACGAGGCCAATGAGGCTCAAGCTCGTCCATCGCCATGGGCTGCTATCGATAATTCAGCACTAAAACCAAAGGTGGAGTAACCTCACGTGCTGCACGTGCCAAAACGACGCGGATCTTTTCCTATTCTCGATTACGAAAAGTAAAAAAATTGCCCAGTTTAAATATTCCGTATACTCCACCAAATCATATTTGCTATTTATTTTATATAATTAGGAAGAGTCAGTGATCTTCTATGCCTCCTCCTTTAGTTCTTGTTTGGATGGTGATTGCCATTTTATCGAACAGATTGCACACCACAAGATGACATTCATGAACGACAGACTATTGAAAGATTTCCATGCGCGCATGACGGATATATAATTCAGTCAACTTTTATGATCATAGAAAAAGAAAAGATACGCCTAATTCTATGATCAACCCAAAATAAAAAATTACTACCTATAAGTTATCCATAAATGCGTATTGGCACACTCAAAATACTTGAAATAAAAAATCAATTTGCACGAGACCCAGGTGTCGGGCGTGCGAGTGGGCATCGGTTTCTCGTGTGGCAACAATGGCCTCTTTGTCTGGATATATTACTCTTCATTTTCCCATGAAAACTTACTATTGGTATTTGTCAAAAAGTTATTATATATATCACGAGTTATTTTTCCATATAAAAACATACTAGTGAGATAATAATGGGGATAATTTACAAATCAAATATAAGTTACTAGTTGCTTTCTATCCAAAGAAATTAGTAGTTACTAGTATAGTTGCTTTTCATCTATATTAGGAGAAAAGTCATTGACTAGAAAAAGATAGATACTCTATCTTGTGGAAGATAACTAAGATTATGCAAGATTTGCAAATCACGAATGAAACCACTAATTAATGTCATGTAATTCTTTTCTTCTTTTTTCGTTGAGTTCCCATTTAAATTTTTATTTCTGCTGCGTTTGAGTCATGCTGTTTTATGATCTCAAAAATTGCCAATCAAATTAATGTCCGCATATTTGTTAGTGATTAGTTTTTCTCAATCGTTTCTTAATTCCTATTTTTGTGTTCAAAAAGCTGTGTACGCATGTTGTGTGGAAAATTATCACTCCAGAGTAATTAAATTCAGCTTATTTTCCTCAGATTCAAATATCCTTTCTGTTAAAAGGTCGACTTCTTTCTGGGCATAAACTATATTTAATGCTGGAAAGGAAATAGAATATATTGCGAAGTCTTTGTATTTGATTATAAGTAAAGAATATCCATACCAAGAAACTATAGGTGGACCAAGTCATTAAGCACCATGAAACATTTCATACCTCAACCATCAATACAATGTATAACATTCTCAAAAGTTCAAGAACTAATTTATTTATAATATCTACACATAATAATCTGAATCTAACGCCACTTTTAATAGACTAAAAAATGTCATTCACAATAAGTTACTATGATAGTGTTATCATAATTTCTTATTCCTAGCTATCCAAACATGATAATACCATGTCTTAATTCCAAACAAGTTTCAAAAGAAAGAGGATAACAACTTTCAGTTCAAGCGGTGAAACTGTTCATTGGAGTTCTTTCTCCCAAGAAAATACTTGTTTTGAAGTTCTTGATAGCTTCAAAATCAACTGAGATGGAAAGGTGATGAGATCTATGAGCAAATTTTATATTTTGATGGTGACAGTACATCGTACAAAATGATCAAGCAATCATATGCAAAAGAGTATGTTAGGGGAAATCGCTATTCGGCATCCATGATATCAAAGGAGAGATTATCTCATCCATTTTCAAAAGACAAATATATCACGAAATCATTATTCTATGAATGGGTACGGGCCCCAAGAGAAAAATTATTGGCTAATGACGTCTTAGGCAAGATCATCATCATTTCTTACTGCTTTCCCATGAAAGTTCTCAACTGAAAGAGTGGAAAATTTTCAAACACATTAGACAATTCACATTAATGACTAAACTACCAAACCCATTTTTGTTTCTTCCTCTTATTTTACTTGAATAGTCGATGTTTCCATCTTTTTGAATTTGTCCCCGTTCTAGATCTGATTTTTGGAGAGTTCAGATTCTTTCGTTCTCTGCACTCCAACTTGACTTCACTTGTGAGATGTGAGGCGTGATGGCACCGCATATTAAACTAATTAGGCCGCGTTTGTTTGTGTTTCTGTTCAAAAAGTGTTTCAGGGAACAGAAATAGAAAAAACTATTTTTGTTCCAGTGAACAATTTTTGACGAGAAAGACGCGTTTGGTAAACTTGTTCCGGGAATAAAAAATTAATAGAAACATATTTGGTAAATTTATATTCTTTTTTTTTCTTTTAAATTTTTAATATTTTTATTTATTTTTCTTTTTTCTTTTCTTTTTCTTTTTTTTTTTTTTTCTTCTTTTGGCAAGTTGCCGGTTGCCGGCAGCCTTGCCTAGATCCGCCTAGCGAGGTCGAGCGTCGCCGGCCCTTGGTGAGGCTCGGCCTCGCCGGGGGCCAGCGACGCTCCAGTGAGGTCGCCGACCCTCGACGGTGTCGCCGGCCCTCGACGGCCGGTCGCCGGCCATGGCTGAGGCTGGCGATCGGCCAAAGAAAAAAGAAGAAGAAAAGAGAAGAAAAGAAAGAAGAGAGAAAAAATGTTTTTCAAAAGTGTTTCTGGAACAAAAAAATAACTTTTTTTTTGTTTCTCATTTCCGTTCCAATTTTGTTCCGGAAACAAAAAAACAGATTTTGAACAAAAACGCAAACAAACGCGTTTCTGTTCTTTTTTTGTTCCCGAGAACAAAAAAACAGAAAATCTGTTTATGAACAAAAAAAAATAAGCAACCATGCACGCCCTTAGTCTTTGTTTCTTCTTTCCTGTTTTTGATAGAGCAATGAGGTAATGAGGCCGTGATCCTCTCTGTTTAAAGTGTATCTCTTTAAGGTGTCCACGCATCGACTATGACCACCCACACAAGTCACTGTGCATGACGATATACAACCCCAAGCAACACTGGTCACGATGCCCAGCCGAACCACCGCCAGCAACAGTCCGGGCCTCGCGACTACTGAGCCAGAGCAGAGGCCGACGAAGAAGAGAGGTTGGGGGGGAGAAGAGGGGGGAGCAGGATGGGCTGTGATGGTGGCGGCAGTGCGGAGGCACAGCTGGCAGAACGGATGGCGGTGCGTCTGGAGCTGGTGCGGTGGAGGAAGGGGAAGGGGTGAGAAAAGGAAATGTACGGATTTGTTTGGTTTTTGGATAAATTTTGAATTGCTGATCTAGATGTAACATTACAAGAAAACAAATATAATATCAGGGCATAGCCTCACCAAAGTTTCGTCCTGTAGTTTGTACAGGCATTAGACGAATCGAACCCTAGGATCTTATGATTTTGGTCCAACTCGTACTTCATTAGACGGCAAAGCGTACGCTGGTCTCTTAAAAACAAACATGTCTTCCTAAACATACCGCTCAATGTGCTGCTTAGCACATAGGGTTCAGAATACGAGACAAGTTGCATTGCTTGATATAACGTGCACAGATGATGAAAGTTGATTTGTATAACTTAAAAGTTGAAAAAGAAGAAAGAGAGAGCGGGGCTTTCTCTTTGTCAGGCTCATTGGAAATAAAAGATGATTATCACATGTTAAAACGAATACTTCTCGGGTAACATTATGCATCCTAATATGTAGGTCACTAGTCCTTATAGATCCGATTACGTTATCCTATCAAAAGTGCATTAAATGAGGTTTCACTCATACAGCGAAGAGCATAACCTCAAATGCTAGGATTCGAATATCAAGTTCGTGGCATTGTGACTAGGGTCGTGATAAGGAGGAAAGAAAGTTTATAGGCTTCTTTGGAAGTAATAAAAATCTAAGGCTAGTAATTTGGGTTTGCATGTTATATCCGGGTCTTGTAATTGTAGCAAGTCATGTTATTAGAGAATATTATATTGTCAATTATATATAGAAATTATAAATGATTATACAATTATGTTAGAACTTGTTAGTTTGTATTAGAGATTGTCAACCCTAGGTGTTTATCATGACTTGTCTGACAAATAACCCATCAACACAAATCAAGAGTGTGGGTTATATATATATATATCCGGTAAAAGTGGGTCCACGGATAACTTTTCTATTTTAATGAACCAACCAATCACATGCAAAAAGAAAAAAAAAGAATATGTACGTCAGGATAAATTGATATTTGTCATCATCCATGACATCAAATCCAAGAGATATGTCACTAGTCTATGTTTCAAAGGAGAAGACGTCACGAAAGGTGCCGGGAATAATAAATGGATAGGCTCTAATAAACAATCATTACTTGACAAATGACCACGTTTTTGTTTTTTTTTTTCTCTCATTATTTTACTCTCTTTTTTTGACGAGAAACAAAGCTGATATTATTAGATACTAGGTAAAGATAATACAGCATGAGCATCAGTACAAAGAAGATCCAAAAGAGCAGAGGGGGGACTAGACACCCAGTTGTTAGGAAGGAAATCAAAACACCGGGCCTTAGCAACCTAGTCAGCAACCCGATTAGAATTCCTACTGCAGTGGGCTAAAGAGAGACCCAAAATAGACTCCAATTTGTGCTTTGCCCGGTCCACAAGGGGTTGCATTGACCAATTAAAAGTAGAGGACGACAATAGACTATCCACTAGCAACCGACAATCGATAGAATAAGAAATTCTTTTTCTGGGAATTAGGGATAAGGGTTGAAGAGATAAAATCTAGGGTTTCAACCAAAGCGACCGCCTCCGCTTGCTCAGCCGAACCTACCTCAATATGCTTTGCAAACCCATTTCGAATCCTCCCAAAAGAATCTCTGCAAACACAAGCAATAGCAGCCCAAGGTCTTGCGCTTGGATGGTGAGGACGAAACGGAGCAGATCTGGTCTACGAAGAGTCGAAGAGAACTGACGTCTTCTCTTTGGTCGTCTCTCTGGGTGAGGCGTGGCCCAATGCCGAAGGTAGAAGTCTGCTAGTAGATTGATGGGTAAGCTGAGGTCCTAGATGTGGGGCTTCGCTTGCTTCAACAGCACAGGTGCGTGGGTTATTCGTGCCGTCTTCCTCCTCTTCCGGTTCATACTGCTTTCCATGGTGTGCGTCGGCAATGCTGTTGTGATTTTGCTGCTGTGGTGGGTATTCAGATCTGGTAGATCTGAGATTTCCTTCTTCAGATGCAGAGGCAGCAGACATAGCTTCGATTATACCGGTGCCGAGACGCAGAGGAAGGTTTTCTGTTTCTTCTGAACCGCGAGACTTGCCATGGGCGTCATCCCTGGGTCTTCTGAGCTGCGATCTGGGTCTTCCGAGCTGCGATCTTGTTAGATGTGCATATTCGGTGGCTTTAAGAGGCTGGGCGTCAGTTGCAGGGGTGAGATCGACGGCAGCAATTGTTCCGCTGGTCAGGGGGGAGTGACCGGTGGGGTCTGGTCTGAGTCGCGGGCGTTCTTCCACAGCACATGTGAGTTTGTTCAATACTTCTTCTTCCCTTTCATCCGGTTCGTAATGCGAGCTTCGCTAAGCCGCGACATTCACTCTGAGCTGCTGCTGTGGTGATGAATAATCACATCCAGTAAATCTGAGGGATGATTCCTTGATTGCAGAGGCAGGGGAACGTCTTTCTCTACGATCTGAAGCACGAAGCATGCTATATTGAGCATCTTTCACTGGTCTTTTATCTTGCAATGGTGCTGGTAGTCTGGGTTCTTGATCTTCGGTTAAAAACGAGGAACTCTCGAGTGGATGATCTTCGGTTGCAAAGGCGTTGGGTTCGGAAGCGATGATTCCACGGGTCTCTTCCACATCGGGATCAATCAGTATTTCCGCTTCAGTTCTATGTCTGCATATCCCGAGAGGGCTAATGTCTTCATGAGGCTGTACAGATGGTAACGGAGCCACTATATTTAGGCTTCTACATAGAGATTGACTATTGTCTTGCATCACTTTGTATCTGTTCTGCATCGTCGGTGCTCCTGCGGGGGTAATACTTGGACGCGGGATGGCTTGATCTAGACTTGTAATTCTGTTCTGAACAGGTGTGCACTGTGTCGAGGCTGAACTTCTTGACTCTGAATAAGATGATATCGGCTGGACTTGTACCTCCGGCGACCTGTTGGTATCGCCAATGATATTAAATGAGGCATCGATATTAATTATAAGAGTTCCAGGTGGTGGAGGATGCCATTTTTCATATTCCCCTTGGCATTGATTCTTTTTGGGGCTTTTCTATTCCAAGCGGAAACGGTCCTTTGATGTGGTGGCGTTGAACAAGGTTCGGTGCGGATTTAAGGTATGATGGTTAAAGATAAATTGGTTGTGATCTTTCCATATGCACCAAAGAACTGTGGCAACCATTTCAAACTTATTTGAGTCACCTTGCCTCACAAAATATCGAGACAACCAATCATCAAATCTTGTTAAGCCAACTCGATCTGTGCATGTTTGCAGGGATGAGTCGTTCCACACTTGGGTCGTCCAGGGGCATAGCAGTAAAGTGTGCTCAATCGTCTCGGGTTCCGACTTGCATATTGGGCATAACGGTTCCGGTACCATCTTTCTCCTATAAAGATTATCCAAGGTAGGAAGCGCATTCTGGCATGCACTCCATAGAAAGAATTTAATTTTCAGTTGTACCACAGAGTTCCAAATAAGCTTCCAAATGAGTGGGTCAAAATGGTGTGATGATGTTGGTATAGATCTGCTAGGAATGTCTGGTTTCCTATTTGAAAAGTAGCCACTCTTTACTGTATAGGTTCCTGATTTATTATTTGGCCAAACCAACTTGTCTTCGGTAGTTGGGAGTCCGAAGGGTGTTTCCTTAATTGCTGTTGCTAGGGGTTCATCAAATAAGGATAGCAGTAGATCTTCCTTCCAAATTCCAGCTTCAAAATCTATCAAATCAGCAACTTTGGGCGGTTCATTCGGGCTTGCCATTCCTCCAATTCTTCCTAATTTCAGCCACTGATCCTCTCTAATGGAGATTTTCTGTCCATTACCCACAGCCCAAATAAGTTGGGGAGCAATTGCATTTCTTCCCCACGACGGATAAGAACCTTTTCCCGCTTGCCAAAAGTTACAATTTGGGAAATAAAGGCCTTTCATGAATTGGGATAATAGTGTATTCGAACTCTGAGACATCCTCCAGGCTTGTTTCCCTAACATGGCCGTGTTAAAAGCTTGTAGATCCTTAAAGCCAAGGCCGCCTTCGTCCTTTCGTAGTTTTAGAGTCTCCCATTTACGCCAATGTAGAGCAGAATTCTTGTTAGAGCTTCGCCACCAGAAATTAGAGATTTTCCTCTCAATTGCTTTGATAATTGAAGTTGGGATTCTGAAAATTGACATAGCATATTGAGGTATCGCCTGAACCACTGCTTTGAGAAGAATCTCCTTTCCAGCTCTTGAAAGTAAGTTATCCTTCCAACTTTCCAATTTCGAGTTGACTCTGGCCAATATCCATGCGAACATATCTTTTTTTGAGGATCCCCAGTCTGAAGGAATTCCTAAGTATTTCCCAGTTTTTGTAATTTCTGGAATCCGCAGCACCGATACCATGTTACTTCTAAGGCTATCTGGACACCCTTTGCTGAAAAACATTCCTGATTTGTTGAGGTTTATGGCTTGACCAGATGCGTAACAGTAGTGGTGGAGTACAGTTGACAAGTTCTGACATTCCCGTATTGTGCCATCTAGGAAGAAAATAGAGTCATCAGCAAATAATAGGTGGGACAGGGTTGGACAGGTCCGGTTTAGCTTGATGCCGTGAATGTTATCCTCTGCTATTGCTTTCTTCATCATATAAGATAGGACGTTAGCAACAATAATGAACAGATATGGTGATAACGGATCCCCCTGTCGAATACCTCTAGATGGCTTGAAATAGGGTAAAGATTCACCATTGAGATTGATGCTATATGATACAGTGGTAACGCATTGCATAACTCACTTCATCCAATCAGCACTAAATCCCATTTTATGTAAACATGCTTGCAGGAAGTCCCATTCGATTCTATCATAAGCTTTCTGCATGTCGAGTTTAAGAATAGCCTGAAATTTTTTCCTCCTGTCTCGAGTTCGTAACCGGTGGATAACTTCTTGAACAATTAGGATGTTGTCCTGAATTTGCCGACTCCCGACGAAAGCGCTCTGCTCCTCAGCAATGATGTCTGGTAAGAAAGGTTTGAGTCTATTTGCGAGTATTTTAGAAATGATTTTGTAGATAAAGTTACACAGACTTATGGGCCGAAATTGATCTAACCTTTCTGGGTTTGAATTTTTAGGAATAAGAGTAATTCGGGTTCTATTGATGTCTGGGTTTATGATTCCAGACTCAAAGAAACACTGTACCTCCCTGAAAACATCCGCACCTATGTCTTGCCAATGCTGATGGAAAAATAGGCCATTCAGACCATCCGGTCCAGGAGCTTTGGAAGCCCCCATTTGGTGAGTAGCTGCATATATTTCTTCCATTGTCACCGCTTCTTTTAGTTTCGAGTTCATAGCTGCAATAACTGGTGTTGGGATATGGTCAAGAATAGGCTGGAAATTTCGCGGTCCGACCAAAGTATATGAGTTATTGAAATACTCCACCGTCATATTTGTAAGGTTCTCAGAATTTCTCACCCAATCTTCTTCAGCATTCAGTAGCATCGAGATATGGTTCCTGTTTCTTCGTTGTATAGTGGCCGCATGAAAAAATTTGCTATTCCGATCCCCCCATTTCAGCCACTTAACCCGAGATCTAATACCCCAAAACATTTCTTCCCGACGCCATAGCGAGTCGATTTCTTTATGAATATGCCGAATTCTGCTTTGATCATACTCCAAATTAGGGTTATTTATGTGGAACATAAGTTCATTTTTCAGCCCCTCAATTTGTTTGGAAGCATTAGGAAAACGCTTTTTGCTCCAGGCCGTTAGACGCATCGCTACATTAGATAATTTGACAACCATGTTCTTCCTATGGGACGCCTCCCATGTCCGCTTTACAATTTCCTTACATTCGTCATCCTCCACCCAAAATGGTTCATATCTAAACTGTCGCTTCTTGCGTGTTAAAGCAGGTAGAGTTGACAAGATAAGAGGACTGTGGTCTGAACCAATGGCTGGTAAAGCTGTAACTTCAGCATTCGGGTAAGTTATTCTCCATTCCATGGTACATAATGCTCTGTCCAGCCTTTCTTTGACATTTTCTTCACCCTCTCTTTTGTTCGTCCAGGTAAAAGCGCACCCTTTGGCTTCCAAGTCCATTAGTGAACATGCATATAAGAAGTCCCTGAATGCGGTAAGGCGACAATGTTCAGCCATCCTCTTTCCTACCTTTTCCCAATGGTATAATATTTCATTAAAGTCCCCAATGCATATCCAAGGGCAGTGATTGGAGAGACTGATTCCTTGTAGATCATCCCATAGGATAAGGCGTTCATGAAATACATTAGGAGCATGGAGGAAGGTAATTTGCATATTCTGGTTATTTTCATGCAGAAAACAGTGCACATGTATATAGAAGTTAGAGTGAGATTCGATTGAAAGAGAAACCTGGTCATCCCAAAAGAGAGCCAAACCCCCCAATAAACCTTCTGGATTCACAATAAAGTTGTGTGTAGTCTTAAGCCTTCTTTTCAAACGCTGAACTTTCTGCTCTTGATTCTTTGTTTCCATAAGAAAAATAATGCTTGGTCTTTCTTGAGTCGCAAGGACTCTAAGAGCTTGAATTGTCAGGGGAGACCCCAATCCCTGACAATTCCAACTCAGGAGTTTCATGGCTGCACCGGTGGCTTATTAGGGCCAGCCACCAAAGCCCATTGAATAGATTTCTCTTCCTCCGTGATCGGGATTTCTATGAGTTGTGAGTTGTCAGCATCAATTGATTTTGTGGACTGAGCACCATAGGGGCAAAATCTTTTTCCTTTCTTGGATGTAGGACGTTTAGTAGATTTTGCTTTACCTTTCGCTGAGTTTCTTATTGTTGGTAAATAGGGCTGCTTCTCTCTTTCAGCTTCTTTGAGGTTTTCATCATGAAGGGTGAGCATAGATTCAGCATCCAAGCAACTGCTATCACGTTTTTGAGGAGATTTGCCTTCCATAATAGTCAAGGCTCGGGAAGATACAAGTTGTGCAGCTCATTGTTCTTCCTCATAAGAGTGCTGTGATCAGGGAGGCAAAAGGGCCTGCTTTCCTGCATTTGATGGTTCTTGAGTTTCATGGATTTCCGCTTGAAGAGGAGTCTCCGGCACCATTTCTTCTTCTTCAATGAGTTGGGATTGTTTTCCATAGAATATTTTGCCATATGGGCTTAGTATCCGTGCTTCCGCTCGCAACCAATTCCCAAAATTACCCGGTATGTCTTCTTCCAATCTTGTAGATTCATAAGGAATTTCCTTGCAAGCCGAGGCATAGTGGCCAATTCTACCACAAGAGTAGCAATAGTGTGGTAGCCTCTCGTACTTGAACTCGATCCACAGCTTTTTGCATCCTAAATTAACCACTATCCCTGTCTTGATAGGAGTAGCTAGGTTGAGCTTAATCCTAGCCTTCCCAATCTTATATATGCCATTTCCTTTTGCTTCCAGCTTCACCTCAAGAACTTCGCCGATCCTTGAAGCAATTTCTCGAACTACCTCCGATGTAACTCTGCCAAAGGGGAGGCCAAATAGATGCACCCAAAATGGGCATTGGGAGAAATCATAGCAAATATCGGGAATATCCGGGTCACACTGTTGAAGCACAAGGAGGTTACTAGAAAAAGACCAAGGGACAGCATCAAGGATTCTCTGTTTTTTAGCTTCCGATTTAAATGTGAATGAGAAAAATCCAGGTTCTAAAGTGGTACAGGAAACATTATCTGTCTTCCAAGCCCATGTCATAGTCTTAATAAATGCCGGGAAATTAACATTTGGACGGGAATAAAGCTTTCCAAATAAGGTACGTCTACCTTCCGCAAGTTTTTCAGCCGATATTCCTTGTGTAACATTTATCACATCATCCTTAGACCATAAGTTACCAAGGCTTTTACAGAGCGCCTCTAATCGGCTCGATTTTGTACTAGAATCAACCATCTGCTCGACTATAATAGCACAAGGAGACCTGGGGAAAGCTTAAGAAGCGACATGGACCTACAAGAGAACCTGTGCATACTTAACTTATCTGTTTGGGGTGCAAGCGAACATCTTCCAGCCTTTGACCAGCAACTAAACAACAGAGGAAGCCCACTTCCGAGCAAGACATGGAAAGCATCCGTCGCAAGTGAGATAGTGGGGTTAAGGCTTGGGTAAATGGGCGATGGTGCTGGGCCGAAGGAAATGGAAGGGAAGGGAAATGAAAAGCGAAGGGAAACCCGAGAAAAGAGAAACGAGGAAACCCAGAAGAAAAAACGGACGGAGAGCCCAAATTAGGGTTCCCGAATGGAGGATCGAAAACCAGAGGACATATTGGGCGGACGGTGGATGTCGATCATAGAAACAAAAGATGGAGGACTTCACCGCGAAGGAGCTGGGTCAATTAAACGGAATAAACACAATCGAAGACCTCCATGCGGGGAGATTGAAGCTACCAGACGGTAGAGGAAAACCCAGATATTTTGGGAGCTTTTTTTAACCTCTCATTATTTTACTTCGAATGGTCAATATTTCCCATGTTCCCTCTATCTGTATTTGCCCAACTTCTAGATAGCAATTTGAATGAGCTCAAAATCTCCTTCCCTCTTCCATCCAACTTGATGTCAATACTAAACCAGCGCTCATTTTAGAAAATTGATGATAAAAGAAAGCTTTTCCAGATACTTATTAAACATACTCGATACGAAGCACTTTTTATTTTTAGAACCTTTTATTCTTCACAGTACAAAAAAAGTTTTGGTGCTTTGAAAATTGAAGAATTTTCTTATGCGATTACTTAACAAATGCTCGATAGAACTAGTTAACAAATTCCATTTGAGCATAATAATGAATACCGTGTCTTTGTTGGTAAATGTGTAAATGAAATATAAGTTATTCAAGATTCTGATGTCGTTATTTTAGATTATTAAGTATGTTCTGAGTTGTATAGAAGTATTTTTTCTTTTACTCGTACGGAAACACATTAAGTTAATATAACGTGGAGTTTCTTATATATAATCCCATTTTCCTTGACCTTTGTAGTATGAAATAGTTAGTGCAATGATATTATATGAGCTAAAAAAATTTGCCCAAGAAAACCAACCTAATCTCGTGCCACCTATTTACGTTCATCAACATATCTAGTTGATGGTGCATTGCTCGAACTGCTTGCACTAAATGCTAATATGCCTTTTTCTCGAGTATTTAGGGCATGTTTGGCAACGTGCCAAACAGTGCCAGATTCTGATTTTTTTTTTCCAAAATCAGTTTGGGACGAGAATCGTGTTTGGTAAAATTTTTGTTTCCGAGAATAAATTTGTTCCCGGGAACAGTTTTGGACAAGATTTGAGAATTAAAAAAAAAATTGATTCTCTGTCCGAGAATCAGAAAAAGAATCAAAATAGTGAAACCCTCACTCTTCCCTTTCGTCATCCCGGTTGCTATCCGCCACCGCCCGCCACCGTCCGCCGCCACCCGTTGCCGCCGTCTGCCGCCGGTCGTCAGTCCAGCGAGGTCGCCGGAGGCTCGCCAGGCCAGGGCAAGGTCCGGCGAGCTCGCCGGTTTCAAGCCCAGCCACCGGCGACGCTGGGCAAGCCTCGCCGGCAGATGAGCGAGGCTTGCCTGGCCACCGGCGAGGCTCGGCCGACGAAGGCCGACCTCGTTGAGGGCCGGCGACCGGCCACATGAAGAAGAAGAAGAATAGGAAAAAAAGGGGAAAAAAAAGAAAAAAAGAAAAAAAGGAAAAAGTAAAGAAAAAAAGTAAAAAAAATTATTTAAAAATTATTTAAAAATCAAAAGAAATTAATTTGGAACAGAATCAATTAGCACGGTATTAAATGCAATTCAAGTCCAGAATCAAAAATTTTGGATAGTTACCAAACGCGCTTTTTTACTCAAAATCAGTTCCCGGGAACAGAGTAAAAAATAATCATTTCTAGTCAGAATCAACTCCCAGGAACAAAATCGTTACCAAACGCGCCCTTAGTGGTCATCAATGGATGCTGACTTTTACATTAATCTTTTTACACTTTGAGAGTTGAAAACAATTGAAAAATAGTATTGTGTTGTATTGTGGGAAGAAATTATTAGTTAAGAAGCATAAATACCTTATCAAATTGACTCTAAAACCAAGTAAAGGATTTTTTTTTTTTTCACATCGTTCCAAATGTTTAAAATATACATATATTTTTAGATAATTACGAACAGATCATGGATTTCCTCAAGGTCAATTTTATCACGTATTACCTAAATTTTATGATTTTGATGTGTTTTCTGATCATACTCTATTCGCTAGTTCTCTTATCCGTTCCATAATAAATCTCGTATTCTTTTATTAAAAAGTAGTCGGTTTATATTTCAATTGCTTGAGCTTGTTTTGAGTTGATCTGCTAATTACGTGGAGGTCATTTGATTAAACATGTAACTGCAATTTGATTAAATTGGAATCTCGATTGTAGTATTATATATTTATATAGATATTCGCTAATACCCACTTATAACAACATTGACGAAAACGAAGACTGGATTTCTTTATTCAAATCCATGGTTTAGTTTTCGGCATCTCCGGAATTTTCCCCGCTTTCACATGCAAGTGTCACGGGTACAAGCATTTGAATCAATAAAAAAAGAACCATGCCATTTTTTCTAGTGAAATACAAAAATTAAATAAGACTAAGGGAAATAAATTACAAATTTATTTCGTATTCAATTGCCCTATCTGAAAAAGGGAGTCCCCATTTTCCCACGCACCGCACAAGACCAAATGTTAAATGGACATGATGCCATTCGATTTGATAATTAAATATCAATTTGGCCATTCAATGAATCTAGACGTGGCATTAATTTCTTTATTGAGCTGGCAATTAAGGGAAAATAGCAATTCAAGTATTATAAGTTAACTGGTGATTAATATTCTATAGGCACAGGAAACCAAGCAAACAAATTGCCACTAAACTAATAGAAGAAAACCGAACTAGAAAAGGGATTTGGTCTTAAAATAAGAAACTCTACGGGACCCTAAAGACAATCACAACCCTTTATTTAAACATAACAAATGTTTGAGATATAAACGCGCAGTCTATTGTTCTACATTTGGTGGGTTGCTAAGGGGTTGCTTGTTTCTTGGAGGGACCACACGGTTACATGTCTCAATCGCTCTATATTATCATTAACATCACGAAATTACCAACAAATCAGTAGTATAACTTCATACGTTCGCTGGCTTCAGACATTGAAACGCTCAAAAGCAAAGGAATGGCTCCTACAATGGAGAGAGACAGTAGCTCAAGGATTGAGTACGAGGTGTTCTTGAGCTTCAGAGGGTCTGACAGTCGCCAAACATTCACCAATTGCCTCTATGAAGGCATGAAAGGTGCAGGGATCCGAGTTTTTAGGGATGACGACGAGCTCCGAGTTGGGCAGAAGATCAAGGAAGAGCTCCCACGGGCCATTCAGAACTCAAGGATCTACATGCCCATCTTGTCAAGGAACTATGTGTCCAGCAAATGGTGCCTCATCGAGCTTGCCACAATGGTCGAGATGGCATCAAAGTCAAATGGCACGAAAGAGATCCTCCCCATTTATCTCGACGTGAATTCAGATGATGTCAAGCTCAAGACTCCGCTGTACCGTGATGTGTTTGTGCAGCACGAGACGAACTTTGACGCCGGCCAAGTGAAGGTGTGGCGTGGTGCCCTCTTGGAGGTCGAGGAAATCAAGAGATTGAACTTGAAAAATTATCGAGGGTAAGGAATTTTGTAGTAAACTTTGAGTTCTTTTCACATGCATTATATTTTAGAAAACAGGAGAGTAGTGAGTTTTCCTTTTTAGATTTATTTTCATCATGAGCTCGTCAATTTCGTGTTTCGAGCATAATAAATTGACTTGCGCGTTGGCGCAGCTATGGCGAACTCATTAAAGTGATCATCCAGGAAGTCCTGGTCAAGCTGAATGCCAAATACAAGAACCTGACTGAACACTTGGTCGAAGATCATGTTCAGGTCGATGCAATTATGAAGCTGTTAAGTGTCGACTTTCGCGGTGTGCGTTTCATGGGAATCCATGGAATAGGTGGTATTGGGAAGACAACACTAGCGAAAGTCATTTACAACAAAGTCTCTTCTTGCTTTGATCGTTGCAGTTTCCTCAAAAATGTTCGAGAGATCTCCAGAAGATCGGACGGTCTTGTACATTTGCAGAAGCAATTGCTGTCAAGCATCCCCAATTTGAGGTTCAGCAGCGATACTTTTATCCGCGACGTTGACCAAGGGATCGACATGATAAAGAAGGCACTCTGTGACAAGAAAATGCTCATCGTGCTCGACGATGTGGATGAGAAAGATCAGCTCGAAAAGCTGGTTGGGAAGAGCAATTGGTTCGAAGATGGAAGCAGGGTCATCATAACGACAAGGAACACGAGCATTGTGACCGACCGGATGGAAACATTAGAGGTCGACCCTCCCCGCTATCGGCATGGAGGTATCTTGTCATATGAAGTCAAGGAAATGGGATTTGGTCAAGCGCTTCAGCTATTCTGTCGACATTCGTTTAGGAGAGACTCTCCTACAGAAGATTATGACAGCCTATCGAGACAGATCGTCTCAGCTTTAGGGAAGCTTCCTTTGGCTATCGAGGTGATAGGGTCATCTCTTTCTGGCGTTTCCACTGACAAGGCCTCATGGGAAGAGACGCTGAAGAAGTTACAGAAAGTTCCTCCGAAGAAAGTCCAAGAGACGTTGATGATAAGTTATGAGGGATTAGAACCAACGCAGCGGAAAGTTTTTCTATACATCGCGTGCTTTTTCATCAAAGAAAATAAGAAATATCCGATTTTCATGTGGAGCGATCATGAATACTATCCTCGTGACGCAATCAGAGTCCTCCTTCTTAGGTCCTTGATAAAGATTAGAGATGATAATAAGTTTTCAATGCATGACCAAGTTAGGGATCTCGGGAGGCACATTGTCTATGAAGAGAATTGCAGATTTCCTGGCAAGCGTAGCAGGGTATGGAATCCTGAGGAGGCATTGAACTTATTGAGGAATAAACAGGTATAACTTAACAGAACGTAATTTAGAGGCCATTCTGCTAGTTATTTCCAGGAAGTAGACAAACTTCACGTGGCTCACAGAGTTGACTTTTTCCTTTATTGTTTGATTTGTTCTCATTCATGCTGATCACTAATGGCAGGCAAGTGAAGAAATAGAAGCACTGAGTCTGAACTATAATGGTCAAAGTGATGGTAGAGGCTATACCTTCACTGATGAAGAATTACATAGTCTACGGAGTCTAAGGTTCCTCCGAGGGAAAGGGTTGAATTTTGTTGGGAACTTCAAAGATCATTGCGAGCTAAGATGGCTTTCTTGGCATGATTGTCCTCCAAATTTCACAGCAACGAATTTTTGCCTAGTTAATTTGGTGGTGCTCGACCTTTCCAAGAGTAAAATTACTGAAGATTGGACCGGATGGAGTCAAATCAAGGTATTAATGTCTCCCCATATTGGCTTTTGATGCTTCTAATTCTTGGGACACAATGTTTTTCGTCCTCCTTTATATGATGCTTAATTTTTGTGCAGATGGCGAAAAAGTTAAAAGTTTTAGATTTGAGAAGCTACAATTGCTTGAGAAGCACACCTGACTTATCTAGCTTCGCATCTCTCGAGATATTGATTCTTGCTTGGTGTTCCAAGTTAGCCACCATAGATCGCTCCATTATTAACCTACAGAAGTTGAGCACTCTGAATATGGAAGGATGCAATTCTCTTCAGGAGTTGTCGGAAGAAGTTGGTTCTCTAAAATCTTTGACGGAGTTAATCATGCCCAAACATTCTCTGCTGTGCAAGCTTCCGGAGACAATTGGCAATTGGCAATCTTTGTCAAGTTTGAGTATAAAATAGAATGAGAGAATAAGCATACTCCCACACTCTATTGGAGTATTAGCAAAAATCAAGCATTTGTCTATAGAAGGTTGCAAAGGGATCAAGGAGCTTCCGCCATCACTCGGGGAATTAGAATCGCTGATTGAGTTAGATCTGTCATTCTCAAGAGTAGTCAATGTACCCGATTCAATCACAAATCTGAGGAAGCTCAAATTCATTAGGATGGGAAACACCAAGATAGGAAAGTTGCCTGATGCCATTGGGCGATTGGAGATGCTAGAAGAGTTACATTGCCCAGAGTGTCAGCACCTATCTGATGAAATCCCATGTAGCATTGGGGAATTGTCCCATTTAAGGATCTTGGACGTATCGGGCACTCGCATCTCTGGATTGCCAGCCACAATGAGTCATCTCCCTTGTCTCAAACAACTTGAGTTGAAGGAGTGCCATGAGCTTCGACAATTGCCAGAGCTTCCCTCGAGCTTGACAAGCCTTACCCTTGATGTTTATTACTGTCAAATCACTCCAGACCTTACAAACCTAGTTAATTTAGAACACTTGGACTTATCGTTCCACAGGGATTCTCATGGGGGCACTGGCAAGTGGAAGGAACTTCTCTCACTTTGGAAAAACCTAAAATCTATCCACAAACTTCCATCTAGCTTGTCAACCTTGAAACTTACCGATATCACACCGCTGCCACAATTTTCCAGCTTCAGGAACCTGTCAAAACTCTCCGTTTCTAGCTGCTCGATGACGCATTTTCCAGCTCTTGAACACCTGGAGCATTTGAGGGAATTGTCTGTAGAAAAATGCACATCTCTCGCGGGATTGCCTGATCTATCAAATTTGAAGAATCTAGAAACCTTGCATCTATCCGACTTACAAGAACTGGTAGAAGTACAAGGTCTGGGGGAATTGGAATCTCTGGAGTCCTTAAAGATTACATGTTGCGGGTCAATAGAAATATTGCCCAACCTATCGAAGCTGGGAAAGATGAAGCATTTCGATCTGGAATGTTGTTCGGGGCTAAGATGCGTTGAAGGCCTAAGTGGCTTACGACATTTGACCCAGGTGACTCTTAAAGATTGTGAGTCCCTGCAAGGTTTGCCAGATCTACCGAGAGGGACCAAGCTAGACACAGATTGGGAATCACCAGAAACGTCGGACCCATGTATTTATATCAGCGGCTAGACCAATCGGAGCCTTGGGATACACTCATACAGGAGATCGGGACAGAGTCTGAAGATTACACAACACAGCTCTTGCTAAGAGATCTTTAGATGGCAATCTCTTAAGCCGGTATTCTAACTGTTATATTCGGAACTTTTTTTAGGAAAGGACAACAAGTTTACAGAACAGTGGATAATCCTAAGGTGTAAGGTGTGGGCATATTAAAAATGGGTCATAAGTTGTCCCGTCGTCTTCGTCCTTATTCATCTGAATTTTTATCGGATCAAGTTTCAAGGCCTTGGAGACTTCAAGAGGTTAGGTTCCCATCATTTGATTCACGATCAACTGCTTAGGCACTTGAATTAACGTCAGCATAAGAAGACAATTGGAGATATGCTAGTAATCAATTTGTCAAATTAGAGATTGTATCCACATCGTTTGATAATTATAAATTTGGCACTTACTTCCTTGATATTTATTTGTCTACGATCATAGAAGGCTAAATGTCCTGCGTTTTTCTACACTGCAGTTTCTCTAAAACATGGTATCACATGGTAGAATGGTTGGTGTAACTTGTGTTCATTTTTTGAGTTAATGTGTTAAGTTTTCTCCCTTTTTCTTTTAAAACTTCCCATGCAGTCAGGAGCAATAAAAAGTCACTTCTGGTATGTGCAAGTTGTACTTGTTAGCTGGATTCACTTTCACGTGGAGGAAGCCCAATAAATAGCAAGTCCAAAAAGGCTCAAACTCATATGATAAGTCATATGGAGAAATGGAGTTTATTATTATCTTTTAAGTGATAGCAATAAGGAAGTTAGCAGAGATGCAGAGATGCAGTAACAAGAGAAAAAGAGAAAGCAGAAAATTTAGAGTTTGGAAATCAATATAATTTACATCAAACTAGTATTGGAGGTCGATTCATGGTCCGATTAAGCTGAAATTTTGTTACTGTGTTTGTGGCATAATCTTCTTGAATCTGTACGGTTTGATTTTCATTTGAAGATCCCTACACTAGGTTTTTTGTAGATTGACCAAAACCTACATTTTTTGTCAGATGCAAAAAATGCAAAAAAAAAAAAAAAATCCTTGATCTCTTGTGAAATTTATGCATATTGCCAAGAATGACATTCTTGAGGTTTGTGATGCTTTGTATTTACTAGAGAAGAACTTTATTCACCCGATTTTATTAATAGTGAAGATTTTTTGGTGGACTCCGACGTCATGATTTTTAATCTCCTCACAAAGATGAGGTTTTTCACGTAAAAAAATTGCCTTGTATTTACGCGCTTGATATTTATTTTGCTCTACTATATTGGTTCTTATTAGATTTACACAAGATAGGAGATTATTTTATTCTGCTGCGTTAATACGATATTGTCCGGATTATTACTATTCTCTCATCAAAGTGGTATAAGAGTTTTGGTCATTGCTTGATTTTTCTTCCTTGTGTTAAACAATAGAAACGAATACGAGTAAAATTGTTATATTGAATTGTTTAATTTAGCATATTTGGAAAGGAAAAATGGAAGATCTTTTATATGTAAATGATTCTTATTTGCCCATATTTGCTAAAGAAAAACCGGAGACTAAAACTAATGCCAAATGGTCTATATTTCATTGTCAAATATGTGGTTATATTAGGTAGTGGATAAATGATAATGTTTTGAACCATATCATTGAGGAAATAGATGCATGTAGTTTGTGGGATAAGCTCAAACAATTATATGCTCGAAAAATTTGGAATAATAAGTTATTTTTGATAGAACACATGATGCTTTTGAAATATCTAGATGATATTTGTTTGACTGATCATTTAAATTCTTTTCAAAGAATTATCAATCAGTTAGCTGCAATGGGAATCAAATTTGATGATAAGACACAAACGTTATGGTTATTTGGTACTTTGCCAGACTCTTGAGAGACATTTCGAACATCTTTGTCTAATTCTACCCCGGATGGTACAATTACCATGAATTTAGCCAAGAGTAGTGTTTTGAATGAAGAGATGAAAAGAAAGACATAGGGATCATCCTCTTCACATTATGATGCCTTGGTTATTGAGAAAAAGGGGAAGTGTATCTCGAGGCTCGAGAAATAGAGACAAAAACAGAGATAAAAGCATAGGCAAATACAATAGATTTGCTAATGTTGAGTACCATATTGCCATCAGAAGGGACATATTCAAAGGTTTTTCCATCAATTCAAAAGATGAAAGGCAAAGAGAACAAAAGTGATAATGACAATTAAGACAATCGTGTTGTTGCACTTAAATAAGAATTTCTCATTATCTTTAATAGTGATGCGGTGAATTTTGTATGTCATAAAACTAGTTGGGTAATTGATAGTGGTACATCTATTCATGCTACGTCTTGTAGGGATTTCTTTACATCATACATGTCGGGTGACTTTGGATCTGTAAAGATGGGAAACAATGGGCTAGCTGAAGTTGTAGGCATTAGTGATGTGTACTTAGAGACCAGTAATGACACGAGGTTAGTATTAAATAATATTAAGCATATACTTAATATTCATTTGAACTTGATTTCTACAAGCAAACTAGATGATGAGGGTTATTGCAACACCTTTAGTGATGGTCGATGGAAGCTCACTAAAGATTCTCTAATTGTGGCTAGAGGTGAAAAATATTCTTCATTTGTATTATGCAGGCAAAGTTGTCCACAAACAAAAGTAATATAGTAGATAGCAAAGAGAGAGTTAAATTACGGCACAAGAGACTCGGTCACAATAGTAAGAAGGCTTTGTCAATATTGACTAAGAAGAAGCTTCTTTCAGGTATGAAAAGTTCAATGCTAAAGAGGTGTGCTCAGTGTTTAGCAGGAAAACAAAGTAGAGTTGCATTCAAAAGTTTTCCTCATTCAAGAAAGTTAGGTATACTTGATCTAGTACATTTTAATATTTGTGGTCCTATGAAGATAAAATCACTTGGTGGTTCTCTTTATTTTGTTACTTTCATAGATGATTATTCAAGAAAAATATGGATTCCTTAAAAACTAAAAATCAAGTTTAGATGCTTTTAAGCAGTTTCGGGCTTCAGTTAAAAGACGGACTAAAAAGAAATTGAAATGCTGTAGAACTGATAGTGGGGGAGAGTATATTGAACTTTTTGATGAATATTACAAATGACAGAGCATTTGATATCAAAAGACACCTCCCAAGACATCTCAGTTAAATGGCTTAGCTAAGAGAATGAACAAGACATTAGTTAAAAAGGTAAAATGTTTCCTTTCACAGTCAAAGTTGTCACAATCCTTTTGAAGTGATGTTTTAAGTACAATTACACATATATTAAATCTTACTCAATGCATTCCTCTAGAGTTTAATGTTTCTAATAGAGTATGGACGAGCAAAGATGTTTCTTATGATTATTTGCATGTCTTTAGGTGTAAGACATTCGTGCATATCCCCAAAAATGAAAGGTCTAAACTTGATGTGAAAACATGACAATGTATATTTACTGGCTATGGATAGGAAATGTTTGACTACAAATTTTATAATCCAGTTGAGAAGAAAATTGTAGAAATAGAGATGTTGTGTTTATGGAAGATCAGACAATACAAGATATTGAGAAATCAGAGATAATTTCAATGCCATAGGTTAGTAATGATTTGGTTGACTTGGATCCAATTCCTCTCACACATATTCTTGCATAGGTTGATGAGATGAAGTAGGAAGTGAATGTTCTAGAAAACAAACATGCTCTTGAACATGTTCAAACAAATAATATTGTTGTTGAACTAGAAGCTCCATTGGATGCTCTACCACATGTTCCAGTTTGGAGATCCATTAGAGACCGTCGACCTTTCACCAAATATTCTGAAGATGAGTATGTATTATTGACAAACGCAATAGAACTAGAGTGTTATGCAAAAGCAATAGAAGATGAGTGCAAAAGCAAATGGCTTGATGCTATGCAGAATGAAACGCAGTCATTTTATGATAATCATACTTTTGAACCGCCGAAGTTGCTTAGAAGCAAAAGAGCTTTGAATAACAAGTGGGTATACAAGTTGAAACAAAATGAACAAACTTCACAACCACGATACAAAGCTAAATTGGTTGTTAAGGGATTCGATTAGAAAAATGATATTGACTTTGATGATATATTTTCTCCAGTGGTGAAAATGTCTTTTACCCGTGTGGCACTAGGTTTGGCAGCTAGCCTAGATTTGGAGATTGAGTAGATCCATGTCAAGACAGCCTTCTTAAATAGTGACTTGGAGGAAGAAATATATATAGAACAACCAAAATGTTTCAAAGTGAAAGGAAAAGAAGATTATGTTTGCAAGTTGAAGAAGAGTCTTTATGGCCTAAAGCAAGCATCGAGATAGTGGTACAAAAAATTTATGTCAGTTATGATGGAACAATGTTATAAAAAGATTTTGGCGAATAACTGTGTATTTGTCCAAAAATTTTATGATAATGACTTTATTATTCTTGTCACATCCCGAACTTCGAGCGCGTTCACATCCCTCAATGGTCGATAAAATTTGAGACATCCTAGAATGCATCGTCGATTCAATTCATTTTAATGCACATGCGGAAGCGTATAAACTAATCCCTTGACAATAAAATACATGGGCTAGAAAAGCAGGACAACAAATATTCAAATCAACACATTATTAGAAATCATAATCTGGTTTACAAATAGAGGCCAACTCTAGGGTCTAAGTATATGAGGTCTTTCTTCAAAAGAACTTCTAGTCCACCCATGCTTCTGACCCTTCCGCCTCAAGTTCCGAGTTCTTCACACTAGGGATCTCAAAAGTTAAGCCTACGACAGGGTGAGACAATGTTTCAGCAAGTTCACTCCCTAAACCCCGACTAGGAAGAAAATACACCTAGAGGCAGTCTATGCATACAATACAAAAGACTTACCTCGCCTTAGTTCCCTCATGCATGTTAGCACAATTTATATATCGCATAAGTGCAGTAACAACACTCGAGCATTTGGAACGTCTCATTTCAATCTTAGTCAATTAATCATTCAATACAATTGATACATCATTTAATCAAATAATCATTCACAAGGGTCCCGATTATAAGGCCAAATCGTTATGACATGTTCCTTATCATGTCACACAATTTCGTCCCATAATTAGGCGCGGACAATTCATATCGATGGTTCCATACACACCTGATATTCACTCTCAATATTCAAATTCCCAATCCAACCTCAACATCCCCACTCAATATTCTGGCTCAATACTTAATACAAGGCTCAAGGTTCTAGATGTGCCTCCTTCCCAAGAAGTTCCAACATCGCGTGGCACTTAGTCCTTGACCACAATCAGTCATAGTACGAGGTACTAGAGGTGGCTCCCACAAATTCATACTGTCGTGTAACACTTAGTTCTCGACTATACTAAGCAATAGCTCAAGGTACTAGAAGTGGCTCCCACAAAGTCACGCTATCATGTAGCATGTAGTTCTTGACTATAAAAAGCACTAGTACAAGGTTCTAGAGGTAACTTACACGAAATCTCGCTATCGTATAACACTTAGTTCTTGACTATGCATGAAAGTACTACAAGGCTTCTAGAGATGGCTCCCATATGATTCAATTCACCAAGTAGCACTTAGACCCTGACTACAATAAGCAACAGTACAAGATACTAGAGATGGCTCACAGGGGGTTCTATTATCATGTAACACTTAGTTACCGACTCACAACCCATCAGGTTCTCTCAACACAACACATGTCATCTCAATTTTCAATAGTCATCTTGCCATGACTATGAACCATCACACAATCACTCAATCATGACCAAGGGCATTGTGCTCTGTACTTAAATGCTTAATTAAGATAACAAACTTGGCATATTTTCTTCATACTAAAAACACACGATAAAATAATCGTGTGTGGGTACACGGTCAGTTTGAGCCAAAAATACTATATCTTCATTTTCAAAAATCCTACTATTTATTATAGTGCCTAAAAACATTTATGGTGTTAAAAATCAACGCTCGGTATTTTCTGATTAAATACCGAAATTATACAATTTTGGGATAAATATTCAAAATTACAATCACCACTCAATTTGCACAAAATAACATTCAATTGTAGAAACTAAACACACAATTGTAATCAGCATGAAATTCCGGTCATCGGCTATCTCGCTAGAATTTCTGGAAAATAATAAATAATTAAATAAATACAAAAAAATTAAATGGATACAATTAATTACCAAAAATGCAAACTTAGGCCGGAAATGCTTAAATAATCGCCCAAATGGGCCAGGAAAATTTTCGAACCTATCTAAATAAATAATACAACTTATCTAGTCTCTAATCTATCCGTTCTAACCATCTAACATGCACAAACGAATAATTAAATCGCTACTCTGTTCTAACTAACTACATAAACCATATTTAGCTTAAACTAATCATCCCTTTAAACGTCATTAACTCTCTAAGCAAAGTTTAGCAAGTAAACTCACCGGTTTGGCGCAAAAATCGGTTCACAGCGACGACGGCGCAACGGCGGCCGAAACTTGGGCTTATGGTGACACCAACGAGAGCTCGCGAGGGCTTGAAAAAGGCTCATCAAGCTCACAACTAAGCTGCTGGGTTCAGTCCTAACTTGAGGGAGCTGCTGGACGGTTTGAGTGGGCTGAACTGAAGGCGTGAAATGGAAACGAAGGCATTGGGATGTGAAGCCACGAAGAGACGCTGGCATTGGGGTTGGTAGACGTGCATGACGGTTGGCGTGGACCTTATTTGAGAAAATTCGAAATTCGATTTTCAAATTTGAGGTAAGCCGCCTTTCAAATTTTATGACCACTCTCAAAATTGAACCGGATATTCAAGTTAGAATTAGACACTTCAGTTGACAAACCAAGATGTACAGAAAATCCTGCAAGAGGATATTGATAAGGGAAGGATTGAGCTTCAGATTTCTGAAGATGGAACGCCGAAGTATCATGGGTGATGATAGGTGTCAGTCGATACGGAGCTTAAGGAGGAGTCATTGTCAAGAATTCACTGTAGCAATTGCAGTATTCGACCAGATAGTACAAAGTAGTTCAGAATCGGCGTCAACTCGATGGTAGACCAACATGAAGATGGATATTACCGAATAGGTTGCAAGTGTCAGATGTGCTAGTAAATGAAAGTTCAGTAATGCAAGCCGAGAGAACTTTTACAATCACTCGAGGATTCCAAGTGGGAATGGCAATATATCACGATGAAACGTTGTGACAGGCTGACCAAGGAGTCAGAGGAGTAATAACTCCATTTTAGGTTGTGATCGATAGACTGATGAAGTCGGCTCACTCCTTAGTAGTATGAAAAGATTTGGACTTAGACAGATATGCATAATTGTATGTGAGTTAGATAGTTCGTCTACATGGAGTGCTAGTGACGAATTTATATCAAATCTAGACCTGGGGTTCCCAGTTTCAGTAGGACAGTCAGATGATTCCTTTTAAAGCATTGTATAGCATAGTGTAGAGAACTTTAGTTTTTGAAATGAAGTTAGGGAAAGAAAGGTCACGGGCCTAAAGTTAGTTCAGCAATCAGTGATTGCAGTTGCTATGATTAGAAACAGATTAAAGACCACTTAGAGCTGCCAGAAAAGTTATATCATTGAGAATTGAAAGCCCTTAAAGTTCCAAATTGTGATTACATCTTTCTGAAGGTGTCACCAATGAGGGATGCCTTGCGCTTCAGCAATGAGGGAAAAATTGAAACCGAGGTACGTAGGTCTCTTTGAGATTCTATAGAGAGAATCAAGATCCTAACGTATTGTCTTGCGTTGCTACCGAGGTAGACGCAAGTGCATGACATATTTCACGTGTCAAGGTTGAGGACGTATGAGCCTGACCCGACCCACGTGCTAAATCTAGAAGAATTAGATGTGGATGACGGAGTGTCATACGTGGGAAACCTAGTTCGGTTGGTGGTTCAAAAAGACCGGATTCTGAGTACAAAGAAGATCCCATTGGTTAAAGTGGTCTAACAACACCACATGACTAAAGACTTGATGAGATGACGATACGTCCACCTTTTTGTTTAAGGATTGATAAAGGTTTAAATTTCGATGACAAAATTTTTATAAGAGGAGAAGAATTGTGACATCCTGAAAATTCAGTTCTGATTTCGATTGGATAAGTTGAGCTTTTTATCGACGCGACTATAGTACTTTTCTCTGAGATGACTACTCATGAGATAACTAGCCTATCGGGTAAAGTTATTAAGAGATTTTAATACAATAGATTTGAGGATTCAACCAAGAATGGACTACTCGATTGTGCTCATCTACTAAGGTCATTATGTCATTTTGATATCCTGTGTCCGTATTTGAATTCTCGAGATCTTTACGACAACTGAGAGTCGCCAATGTGTTGAAGGGGTTCATTGTGGCTCGAAGAAAATTAACCACAGGTCATTTGCACTAAAAAGTTCTTAAAGTTACCCATTGGATTAGGTTATGCAAAAATCACGCCAGATTGAAATTAACTACGAATTTGAACCCGATTTCAGAAATTGAAAATTCCGTCATGTCATGAATCATTTTAGGAACGTTAACTCATCTTTTGAGGAATTTCCGGCGAGTTCGAGATTTTTACAGAAAATCGATTCGGACGATTTGGAAAACGAGCGGAAATTCAGATTGGCCAATTGAAGGGATTTTTGGTATCGGGTGTGAGTGATTTGGTGATAGGTAATTTCGTGGGCTTTTACCTTAACAAATCGGACCTTAATCGGAGGAGTTTGTTCAGAAATCGGATCTTGAGAAAAAAAGAAAATATAATTTGGAATTGATGGAAATTCGGAGGTTGGAGGGACTGGTTTATTTCGATCCTCAATTGGATTTCGAATTGTACAACTTGGTGAAGAAATTGGCCCTGGGATGACCAATTGACAAAGTTATTTGAAGTTGAGCTGAAATTTGAATTAATAGAACCTTGTTTAAAGTTTTCTTTTTAATTTCTAAACCCTCCCCTTGGTCCCACTCCCACCGAAGCTGCACCTCCATCCATTCATCTCGGCCCCCCTTCGCAGCCCAATCACAGCTCTTGGCCATCCATTTACAGCGAACCCAGTAGCCGCAGCTTCAACCCGTGACGCCAAGCCCGCACCCCCTCCCGCGATGGTTGATTCTAGCTCGAGCTGTGCCCGAATCAACCACCATTGCAGCACTTTGGGCCAGCAAGGGTTGTGGACCTTATGAGGCTGTTTTCGGGCCCGTCTCGGCCCCGCTTGGCGGTCCCGCTTTGGAGGTTGTCGTTCCTTGCCGCGTCCCCATCGTTTTGATTTTAGCGGATCATTAATCGGATGAGTTTAACTCACTAATAATCGTTTAGTAGGTTAATGACACTTAAGAGTTGATTAGATTAAGTTAAGTATGATTAGGTAGTTAGTTAGATTAGATTAGTGAAATTTAATTAATTGCCGATGCATGTTAGGTGGATAGTTAATGCAATTAGTGAGTAAATAGACTCTAGTATTTTTTTTTTTTTTTTGTGACCTAGGAACCACGTATAGCCGACAGTTGGCGAGTAAACCTAGGAGGACACGTAAGCGGGAGGACCTACCACCCCTAGCGTCCCACTTAAGACTCCAAGCAACCGTGAGGGGATTTGAACTCCTTCTCTTCGTGAGGGAAAGAGAGCCCAAACCATCGCAGCCACCAAGATGGTGGTATAGACTCTAGTATTTATTTAACAAATCTCGAAAATTTTCTAGGCCCGTTCTAGTATTAATTATTTTCTGCAATTATTTAATTATTTATTTATTTTTCGAAAATTAGACTGGGTTAGCCAGTGACTGGAATTTTATGCTGATTGTGATGGTGTGATTTGTTTATTTAATTGAGCTTGCATTTGTACCGAATTGGTGTGAATTGTGATTTTAGGATATATTCCTAAATTTAATTATTTTCAATAATTGGTTGGAAATTAATCAAACGTCGGTTTATAACATCAAAAATATTTTGGTGGACTATATAAAATGGTAGGATTTATGGAAAGGAAATTATTATATTTTGCCTAAGGCCAACTGTATACCCACACACGGCTATTTCACCGAGTATGATAGAAAGTGAGAAATTGATGAAGAACGAACATCGGCTCGGTGACTTGGTATGTCATCTCGTAGAAAGACATTATATTAGTTTGGCTCAATGACTCGTATGTCATATTGGAGAAATAACATTATATTATATTGGCTCAGTAACTTGGTATGTAATCTTGGAGAATGCACATGGGCTCGGTGACTAGATATGTCATCTTGAAGAATGCATGCGGGTGGGGCTAGACCCCACCATACCCGCGTGCGGGTGCGCGATTTTGGTGCACTTATTTGGTGCACTTAGCACGCCTGCGCGCCCGAGGTTTAATTAGCACTAATCCCTTTGTTATTTATTTATTTTTTAATCAATTCAAAGGTTGCCTTTTGTTTTGAGAATTTTTGGAAATAAATATAAAAAATGAAAACTCGAAATTTTATTTTAAAAAAATTATTATTCCGAATTTTTGTTTTGTGTTTTTTCAAGACAACCTTTGGAAAATTACTTATTCGGTTTGCAAATTTTTCCAAAGGGTTGCAATTGTTCGGTTTTCGACTTCTTCCGAAGAGTCGCATTTGTTTATCCGAACAATTTTTCTAAATGACGTGTTTGTTCATTCTTTGACAATTTTTACGAAGAGTTACAAGATTGTTTCATATATATACTTGTCAATTTTCAGAAGGAAAATTGTGGTCATTTTCGAGTCTTCTTTCTGAAAAACTACAGCCAATTTTTCGATTGTTTCCTAAAGAGATCTTGGAGAAATACTAGAATTGCTATCTAGTATTCTCATTTGAGACTTTGTTGTATCTTGGAGGATTTTTACTGGTGACCATTAGCAACTTTGTGGAGCAAATAAATCTTTAAAAAAAACGATATCACGCCTCAAAGTCTGACTTGAGTACTCTAAATATCCGTCCTCATTATCCTAACCAAATTCGAAGCCATATTTTCCCAACATCTATCACATTGTATTGTTGTCTGGGGATTATTTATTCGCTTCCGCATGTGCATTAAAATGAATAGGTCGACGATGTGTCATGGGATGTCGCTAGTTAATCGACCACAGAGGGATGAGCACACACTCGGAGGATCAAGGCGTGACAAAATCAGCAAAGTTCAAATCTCAAATCAAGAACTAGACGGGGAGAAGAGAGATCCCAAAACGAAATTGGGAGAGAAGAAAAAGCAAGAAAAGTTCTGTTGTTGGGGGGTGAATGCCTTGTGCGTTTGTTGATAAGTGTCTTAATGAGAGATGATTATCTAAGTCGTTGATGCCATTTTGTTGGTTGGTGAGTATTTTTAGAGTTCTGTAAATGATTTTTCATTTACTAACATGGGAGCACATTAAGTTAAGATATCGCGGAATTTCCTATAATAATCTCATTTTCAATGACTTTCTTAATCTGAAATGGTTAGTGCAATGATGATTCATGAGCCAGGAAATGATTTTTTCATTTACTAACATGGGAGCACATTAAGTTAAGATATCGCGGAATTTCCTATAATAAACTCATTTTCAATGACTTTCTTAATCTGAAATGGTTAGTGCAATGATGATTCATGAGCCAGGAAATTGCCTAACAAAACCAACCTATTCTCGAACCATCTATTATGTTCGTCCTCGTATCTAGTTGATGGTGCATTCCTCAAGCTGCTTGCATTCATTGCAGATATGTCTATTTACCGCTTATCTAATGCTCATCTACGGATGCTGATCTTTCATTAGAAAGTAGTAGGTTTATACTTCAATTGGTTCAGCTGGTTAGGCAGTCATTTGATTTAACATGTAGTCGGAGACGTAACTTCGATTTGATTAGATTGGTATGCCTCTTTTGATGTAATATTTAAATGGATATTCGCCATTTTTCACATGTAACGACATTGACAAAGACCGAGGCTGGATTTCTAAATTCAAATTCATGGTTTTTTTTTTTTTTTTTTTTTTTTTTGGTGCTGGAGGAACCGGCTTGCAGCCGACAGCCGCGCCGTAAACCCCAGGTGACACTTAAGTAGGAGGACCCACCACCCCTGAGTCACACTTAATACACCTAGCGCCTCCCCTGGGTTTTGAACCCTTCACCTCTTCGTTGAGGATCAGTAGAGTCTTAGCCAGTGGAGCCACCGCGGCCGGTGGTTCAAATTCATGGTTTATCTTCGGCATCTCCGGAATTTTCCCCCGCACGTGCAAGTGTCTCGGGCACAAGCATTTTTTTTTTTTTTTGAGTCCATAAAAAAGAACTGTGCTATATTCTCAAGTGAAATAAAAATTAAAAAGACTGAGGGAAATAAATTACAACTTTTACTTCGCATTCAATTTTCCCTGATCTATCCCCGGAAACCACAACTTTTACTTCGCAATCAATTTTCCTTGATCTTTAACCGGAAATCCTCGTCTACCCCCATTTTATGGCTATTCAATGCCCCAACCTACTAAAGTACTCCCAAAGATTAACGACAATTGTCTACCCCACTTAGCGTCTCCGATCATTAGAGATGCTTCTCCTTAATCCGAGTGCCCCTCTACGTCAAAGGTATCCCAACTCGAATCCCCATTTACGCCCAACTTCATTCTTGGTCACTTTCTCAAGACGGTACCACGGAGTCTGTCATTGGGTCCGTCTTGCCTACACCCGTGTTGCTACACCACAACGCCCACCAATCTACCATCAGCTTTGATACTTTTTGTTAGGAGCACGTAACAGAAATTCGATACCTTCACTTGGAAAGATAGCCAAGAGAGAACCCAAGTTTAAGTCTGTTTACATATTCAGTTATGTCAAAGAGTAAGGGGCTAACTGGGAAAATATTAACTACTCATACTACACCAATTTTCTGATGTAAGACTTCTCTAGCACAACTTATACATGTATCTCAATACATTGTTGCCTCTATTAAATCTTAACATTAATAAAATTATCATATATTTCACGACTTGTAGGTAATAGTTTGATGAATGAGGCACTAAATGGAAATGCAGACGAGGCTAGACGAGGCTAGACGAGGCTAGAAAGTGTTGTTATAATTGGATAATTTTGACGATTATTCAACTTTCCACTAGCACATGAATATTGAGCACCCTCCTCCTACCATGAAGTTCAAGCGATAGCTGTATAAGGATTTAAAAAAGGCAAAGAAGCCAAAAATATATATTGAAATATATTCTTTTGGCTTTATTTTATTTTTCCTTTGATCCAGACTGACTTGATGGTGTTTAAAACCAAAGCAGTTCAGATACCGAGCAAACAAGCAAAAACAAACACTTCTATGCTCATTCGGTAAAAGTAGTTCCTATGATGATGGAGAGTGCAACTGGCTCAAGAAATGAGTATGACGTGTTCTTGAGCTTTAGAGGGCTTGATACACGCCAAACATTTACCGATTGTCTTTATGAAGTCATGAAAGGCACTGGAGTCCGTGTTTTCAGAGACGACGATGAAATCCAAGGAGGGCAAAACATCAAAGACGAACTTTGGCAAGCGATTGAGAGCTCCAAAATTTACATGCCCGTCTTCTCTAAGACCTACGCGTCAAGTAAATGGTGCCTCAAGGAGCTGGCGAAGATGATAGAGATTACATCCCGATCAAATGGAACGAAAGAGATCCTTCCCATTTTCTTCGACGTGAGCCCAGGTGATGTCAAGCTTAAAACTTCACTTTACAAAAATGAATTATCCAATCATGCGAAGATGTATGAAGCTGACAAAGTAAAAGCGTGGGAAAAGGCGCTCATGGAGGTTGGCAAGCTTAAGGGATGGAAACCGAGAAACTTAGGGTAAAGAACTTCCTCCCTCAGACTTTAATTTTCTCTCCATGCCTATCAAAAGATGAAAACTGCTGCAAAACAAAGAGCTTACAAAGTTTCGTTTATAGAATCCTGAACTTATAATTATCCTGAGTTAAAATTGTTGCGTAAAAATATCTATGCAATCATGATCATATGACCGATCATATATCACACTTATAATTTTGTACCTCAGACTTCTTCTAGAAAATAAATTTAGTGAGTTCAAATATTGTTTAAAAGAATAAATAGGCTAATATCAAAAAAAAAAATATCGAATAAAATATTCCAAATAAAGCTAATATTAATAGACTTTAATTTATCGCAAATACTTACGCGCCTCAATCCTTACTCTCTCGATCCTGGGTTTTCAGTGTGTGTAGCCCACTCGTGGCTTTCCGGTCTTCCTAGCCTTTTCAGCTGACCCTAATCAATCGTGGTTCTTGAAAGTCTTGCCTAATCTCTTCATGCTGAAAATGATAAGTCATACAAGGAAGCGAGCTATTGTCATCTCTTTGCTATAGGTTATCAACATCTCTCTGTTATAAGCTAGCAATTTGTCAATTTTATGGGCATAGTCCCAAATGGTAATTGCCTGTTGTGCTTCCCGGTATAATGACACAATATCGTCAGGACACACTATCAATGTCACAAGGTTTGATGTCTTCTCTTCTACTTCGAAATTTCAAAATTTAAGAACGAGAAGTTCTTCATCAAATTTCTTTTCCCCTTTGACTGAAATGTTCTGTGTAATTGGCAGCCATGGCAGACTCATCACATCGGTCGTTGAAGATGTTTTAATTAAGCTGAACAACAGAAACAAGATTCTGACCAAACATTTAGTGGAAGATCGCAAGCAGGTCGACGCTGTAATGGAACTGCTGGACATTAATTCTGGCGGCACTCATTCTGTGGGAATCCGTGGGATTGGGGGAATCGGCAAAACGACACTTGCGAAAGTTATTTTCAACAAATTATCCCCTCACTTTGACTGCAGCAGCTTCCTGGAAAATGTTCGAGAGATATCACGACGGTCAGATGGTCTTGTGTACTTGCAGAAGAAACTCTTATCAAGCATTCACCGATCAAGAAATAATGAACTTTATGATGTTGATTGTGGGATCGACATGATAAGAAGACAGCTTTCAAATAAAAAGGTTCTCATTGTTGTTGATGATATGGAAGAGAAAGATCTTCTGGAAAAGCTAGTTGGTGAGTGTGATGGGCTGAAATCTGGTAGTAGAGTCATCATAACCACTAGGAACTTAAGTGCCATTCGAAATGAACCAAAAACAATCTTGGATTATGAAGTCAAGGAAATGGAATCCGATCAATCCCTTCAGTTGTTTTGTAGACATGCTTTTGGAAAAGACTTTCCTCCAGGTGATTATGAAAGTCTTGCAAGGGAAATTGTGTCTACTTTGGGGAACCTTCCGTTAGCTGTGGAGGTGATAGGATCTTCTCTTTCTTGCAAGCACGACAATAGAGCTTTATGGATAGAAGTATTGGAGAAGTTAAGGAAAGCTCCTTTGGGGAAAGTCCGAGAATCGTTGATGATAAGTTATGAAGAATTAGAGAAAGAACAAAAACAAGTGTTTCTGGATATAGCATGCCTTTTTGTCCAGGAAGATAAAACTTACCCAATTTTCATGTGGAGTGATTGTAACTACTATCCTAATTATGCAATTGATGTCCTTCTTCATAGGTCCCTGATAAAAGTTGAAAGCGATAGCAAATTCCGGATGAATGACCAAGTACGAGACCTTGGAAGGCACATTGTCCAGGAAGGGGATTGTAAGTATCCTAGCAAGTTTAGCAGGGTGTGGACTCATGAGGATGCCTTAAACATATTAAGGAGTAAGCAGGTACAATTTACGAGTAATCTTTCAGTCCTCAAGGAGTTACAACTTTTTCTTGTTAACTTGATTTGAGGTCCACTCATGTTAGTCTCTACTGGCAGGGAAATGAACATGTAGAAGCACTAAAAGTGCGTGGCCATACATTTACAGATGAAGAATTACTCAATCTACCAAATCTAAGGTTCCTTCGAGGGACGGGATTAAATTTTGTTGGCAACTTCAAAGATCTGCTTCCAATGCTAAGGTGGCTTTCTTGGCATCATTTTCCTCCGGAATTCACAGCAACAAATTTCTGCCCCATCAACTTGGTTGTGCTCGACCTGTCCAGTAGCGACATCACAGAAAAATGGGGTGGATGGACTCAAATCCAGGTATGGCAGCCTCAGTGCTTTGTTCCTGTCTGAAATGTTTTTTATTCTTTCTCATCATATACATTTCTTCTGCAGATGGCAAAAAAGCTGAAAGCTTTAGACCTGAGAAACTGCAAATGCTTAACAAGGACACCTGACTTGTCAAACTTCGTGGACTTGGAGATATTGATACTCGCTGGCTGCTCCAGGTTAATTACAGTTGATTGCTCCATTGGTAAGCTACGGCTCTTAAAAACTCTGAATATGGATGGATGTGACTCTCTTAAGGAGTTGCCTGAAGAGGTTGGATATTTAGAATCTTTAAGAGAGTTCATCTTCCCCAGATCTTCCAAATTGGTCACACTCACCGAGAGTGTTGGCAATTTGAAATCTTTGTCAAGCTTCAGTGTAAAGTATTGCAAGGGAATTGACAAACTCCCAAATTCCATCGGAGGATTAGTAAGAATCACACATTTCTCTATAAAAGGATGTGAGGGGATAAAGAAGCTCCCACACTCTCTCGGAGGATTAGAATCATTAGTTAAGTTGGATTTGTCATTCTCGGGAATAGAAAGTCTCCCAGATTCAATTGGAAATCTAAAGAAAATCAAAGTCATCGACATGGGAAGTACAAAATTAAAAAGTCTACCAGATGCAATTGGACAACTGGAGATGCTCGAAGAGTTACATTGCCCAGAGTGTCTATATCTATCAGGTGAAGTCCCAAATTCTATTGGGAATCTGTTCCATTTGCAGATCTTGGACTTTTCATGTACTCGTATTTCCGGATTGCCAGCCACAATCACTTATCCATCTCACCTAGAAGAGTTACATGTCCGGGATTGTAGGGATCTTACGGGTGAAATCTCAGATGCAATTGGCAGACTATCCTGCTTGAGGATCTTGGACTTCTCTGGTACTTGCATTTCTGGTTTGCCTGCCACGATCAGTTTTCTCCCTTGCCTTAAAGAACTTGGGTTGAAGGAGTGTGAGGAGCTTCGACTAGTGCCAAAGCTTCCCTCTAGTTTGATAAGCCTTGTCCTTGATGCTTATCATTGTGAAATCATCCCAAACCTCTCGAACTTAGTTACTTTAGATCACTTGGACTTGTCCTTTCATAGGTATAAGCTCAAGGCTCCTTACCAGTTAGAGGAACTTATGTCCCCTTGGAAGATTGTAGAATCCATCCACCAGCTTCCATCTAGTTTGTCAACCTTGCATCTCATGGATATACCGCCACCGCAGCAATTTTCCAACTTCATGAACCTGTCGAGTCTCTCCATTTCTAGCTGCTCAATGGCACATCTCCCAGAGCTTGAACACTTGAAGAAGTTAAGGGAATTTCCATAAAAGTGTGTCCATCCCTCGAGAGAATACCAGATCTATCATGCTTGAAGAGTCTAGAAACCTTGTATTTGTCTGAACTAGGAAGTCTTGTTGCGATACAAGGTCTGGAGGAGTCGGAATCCTTGGAGTCACTACAGATCATCTGCTGTGAGTCATTAGAAGGATTACCTCAACTATCGAAGTTGGTAAAGCTCAAATCTTTTGAGCTACACGATTGCCAAGTGTTACAAGCCATCGAGGGTCTCGGTTGCTTACAACGTTTGAAGCATTTGACTATTCTGGGTTGCGTGTCCCTGAAACGGTTGCCTGATTATCCGAGGTTCACCAAGCTAGACACTGATTGGAAAGAACCAGAAACATCAAGTGCTGATTAGGAATTGCCAGGAACAGCAGACTCATGTGTCTATATCAAGGGCTAGACCAAAGAGTGCGTTGCGATCCACTCATTTCGGAGACTAGGACAAGTAGTCTAAAATTACCTCTTGAAGAGATATCTTTACTTTTGTTTAGGCGTGTTACTTTGTTTTCGTTCCCATGCAACTCCTGTCTCTTATTTTCTTTGTCACCCATAGTCCTGATAATGACAGGCCTGGATTGTCCATGATTATATTAATTTGACCTGGGTATTCAATAGAGAAGAAGAGCCTTTTCATCTGAATCTCTTGGAAGTCTCATGCAGATCAATCTTCATATACAACACCTTTGCAACACATTTGGGAGTTTGTTTATGAAAGTACAAACTAACAACTAAAACATATTGTTGTCATATGATGTCTGGGGAAATTTCAATCAACGTTGGAAAGAAGAATGGAATCAGATTTAGAAGCATGATAATACTCTCTTTAAGAAATTATTTGCCTCAAAACATTGCTAATTGCTACTAGCAAAAATCTTACAAAATACAACAAAGTCTCGATGAGAATACCATATAGCAATAGTAATTTCTCCAAGATCTCTCAAAAGGAAACTATTGGAAACTATGGATGTATATCTTTTGAAAGAAAATGAAATTGGAAGTTATTAAAGCATTGAACACAAATGTCGAATAAATATATTTAAATGGATACAACCTTTTTAAAAATGAAGAAGTTATGTTCGACTAGACATGATTTTCCAAAGGTTAAGAAGTCATGTCCTAATAGACAACACAACCTTTCAAAGGTTGTGTAAGCGTCTAATAATTGTTAGGAAAAAATAATAAATTCAACTTTAAATAATTAAAAATAATAGTCACTCTATTATGAACAGTCATATTATTTTAATATGACACAATGGTTATTTTAAAATTATAAATTCGAATTATAATAAATAAAAAATAATGATCATTGATCATTGTTAAATCCTATTCACATGCGCACTCACATCAACAAGGTACCTTTTAATTTGTTTTACAAACAAACTACCAACAATATCTAGAACATCGGCAAATTTGTTTTGCCTTTAGTACCTTATGCATGATGGTATGTCCCACAGCTTTCATGAAGTTATTTTGATTTTAGTTTCCTAAATTCTATTGTGGAGTAGATAATACTTCCTTTCGATTTTCAATGCATGCTTTTGTTCTAAGTTTTAAATTGATATATTTATCATCCTAACGGTAAAACTTAAATTATTGGAGGGAAACAATAAGGTGATAGATGCCGTTCTTGCTAGAAGCTGATAGATATGATTCAGTTTCAATTAGGGCTGGATGATGGAGAAACTATATCTACATCTACATGGACAAAGTAGTCTCGTCTAAAATACAGACTAATGAATGCTATGATTTTTCTAGAGTTACTGGAGGCTTCACTTATGCGATTAGTTATCTACTTTCATAAGTTCTAAATCCTATAACATTATACAAGAATTGTTTCAAATGGTCATTAATTGATTACTCCTTATAGAAGTTTTGACTCGTTTATCACAGACAATGGTATTTGAAGGAACAAAAGCCCCCTCCAATGCGTTGTGATTCGAGAACAACGCGTCGGGCGTCCGCCACTTTCGTTGCACAGTTTGATCCACGTGAAACAAGCTGGATAAGGAGATCTACTGAAAGATACAAGTGACCGCAAACGAAGCTTGTCAGATGATTACTACTGATGAAGGTTTCGACAGGGCAACGCTTAGTGTCCTGATATACTATGTGTGTTTCCTCTCGAATATTATTAGTCCCAAGGCATCACGACAATGCTTGTTCAGAAAGTACTGTCAGTCCTAAGAATAATGTGGGTGGGGAACTTAATAAACAATCATTCCTTTGACAAATGACCACCTGACGTAGACAGTGTCGTCATTTGTTATTTGTTCGCAGCTTGCACATAAATGTTTCTGATGTTATGTGACATCCCAAATTTTCAACCCTGTCTTCTACTGAATAAATCGGGCATTTCATTGACGCATCTATAGGGTTATTCTCGGGAGGCCGATCACTCTCGAGATAACTAGACTATCCTGGGAAATTATTAAGGAATTTTAAGGCAATAGACTTGAGAACTCGATCGAATCGGCTTCGACCGTGTCCATCTTTAGAGGTCATTACGGCGCAGTTAAAAATCGATTTGAAATCGAGATAGATTGGATCGACAGAGATGTGTGGCTAATCGTGGGTGACACCACTGAATTAGAAAATTCTCGTCGACCGACACTAGACTGATTTTCTTATTGTTTTGGTACCCTGTGTCCGTACTTGAGTCCTCGAGGTTTTCACGACAATCAAGAGTCGCCATTGAGTCGAGTGGGTTTATAGTGGCTCGAAGAAAATCGACCACGGGTCATTTGCCTTAAAAAGTTCTGAAAACTACCCGATAGTCTAGGTCACGCTAAAAACGCGCCGAATGAAAATTAACCGCCGATTCGAGTCCGATTTCAGAAATTGAAGTTTGGCCATGTCACAATAAATTTTAGGAGCATCGACTCCGTCTCGAAGATTTTCGGAGATTCGGGAAATTTTACGGAAATTGGATTCGGACGTCACGGAAATTTGGCCGAAGTTCAGATTGGCTAAATTAATGGGAAATTTAACTTTTGGGTTGAGCCTGTGTGTGTCGGAGATTTATAGAAAATTTCTTGGGATTTTTCTACGTCGAAATTGGACCTCAATTTGGGAATTTATTGGAGAAATTGAAGTTCAAATGGTGAAATTCATCATCCCCTCACCCTAGAATATCGACTACTTGAGAGTTATGGAAGTCATTTGGATGGCTAACGGGGCGCCAAGTGTTTTTACTTGGCTAAGAGTGATTCATGGAGATATTCTTGCAAAATATCAAGCTAAGGCCCACCTCTTCCTCATCCTCTCCATCTTGCTGCCGTGAACTACTTCTCTCTCCTTTGCACCCTTTCTTGCGTGCGACACCTCCAACAGAAACTGAAGAAGACCAAGCTACCCGAGAAGCTCAGCATCCACCGAAACCGAAGCTGCTCCATCGTCTACGCCAGCCTCCACTACCGTTGGTTCCCTTCGGTCAGAGCTTTCCTCGATGGCCTTGCTTGTTGACTGAGCGATCTGGCCAGCAGCAAGCTTGAAGAAGCCCACGAAACCTCAAGTTGAAGCTGCTGTCGTTCGTTGCTTCTCTAGCGAAGATTCCACCGAAGTAAAGTCTCCAGCAAAACTTCTCTCGAGTGTTGACCGCTTGAAGCCACGACTCCACCGAGTTTGGTCGGCCACTCACGCCAGCCTCCACCAAAGTCAGCAACCGGCAGTCCAGCGAAACTGCCCCTCATCCGCGCCACCTGCCCGCTCCTCCTTTTGCTTCGATCAGCAAACGAAACCGCCGAAGCTCGAGTCCAACGTCTTCAGCCCGAGCATATCGTGGAGTCCACGAAGACCGAAGCCAGCTTCTATTCGGTCAGCTTCTCTCCTTCAATCACCAGCGTGGACTCCTCCCCTGCCAGTGAAGCCCCGCGCGGACTCAGCAATTTCCTCAGAATTGAAGCCCACGAAGACCGTTCGCCAGTCTTGCTCCCCTTCGGTCTTCACGCCACACCATCACGTGGCCAACTCCACCGAGGTCTTGCGGTTGACCTCTGTAATTTGCACCAACCTTCGTGTCTTCACCCAGCATCAGCCGCGTCCGCTCCTTCCGATTTGTTGAGTCAACCGAGCAAATCCACTGCAGCTCACCTCAACCGCCGAAGGAATTGATTGGCTGAAGTCGCAGCACCTCCAGCGAAGACCGAAGATAGGCCCACGTCTTTCTCTCGCCAGGCCCAGCTCAGCAGCCCATGTGATCTTCAGTCCTTTGGGCCACAGAATTCAGCACAAGACCAGCAAGCCCAGTTCAGCTAGCACAGTTAGTTCAGTCCAGAAATTCAGCAGGTCCAGCCCATTCCAGTGCAAGAACAAATCTCAATTGGGCTGAGATTTGTTGGGCCAAGGTCAAGGCCCGGTCTAAGTCCGCCGGTGTCGTCGAAAGTCCGATTTCGGCCGCCGTCGCGTCGCCGTTGCGGTGATTCGGTCTCCGCTTTTGTCAAGTGAGTTTTACTCACTAATGCTTTCTTAGTTTGCTAATTATGCTTAGGGGTTGGTTAGATTTAATTAAATGCAATTAGGTGGTTAGATTAGTCTAGAACAATTAAATTAGTGACTTAATGATGCATGTTAGGTGGTTAGACTTAGTCATTAGCAAGTAGAGACGTACTTTTATTTATTGAATGCATCTCGGGGATTTTTCCCGATCCGTTTCCGCGTCCAATCGGGCAATACCGGCCTAAATTGGATTTTTAGTATTTATTTATTTATTTTTCGAAATTAATTAATTATTTATTTATTTTTCCGGAAATTCAACCGGGATGGCCGGTGACCGGAATTTTATGATGAGTGTCGTGGCGTAGTCCGTTTATTTAATTGAGCCATATTTCATGCTGAATTGAATTATTTGTGAAAGAAGGAATTCTTCTTTAATTGAATAATCTTTGGTTATTAATTGAAAAAGAACTGGGCTTTGGTTGATAATGCCAAAAGGATCTGAGTGGGCTACAGAAAATGGTGGAATTTATAAAAAGGAATTTATTATGTTTCGGCTAAGGTCAATCAAGTACCCACTCATGGCATTTTATCGGGATTGATAAAACTGGTTATTTGATTATTTGCTTGGAATGATATGATATACCGGCTCGATGACTCTACGGAGCATCTAGAGACAGTACGGTATGATAAATTGTGTGTATACCGGCTCGATGACTCCACGGAGCATCTTGAGACAGGACGGTATGATCTACCGGCTCGATGACTCTACGGAGCATCTGGAGACAGTACGGTATGATAAATTGTGTGTATACCGGCTCGATGACTCTACGGAGCATCTTGAGACAGGACGGTATGATCTACCGGCTCGATGACTCTACGGAGCATCTGGAGACAGTACGGTATGATAAATTGTGTGTATACCGGCTCGATGACTCCACGGAGCATCTTGAGACAGGACGGTATGATCTACCGGCTCGATGACTCTACGGAGCATCTGGAGACAGTACGGTATGATTTGATAGCTCGATGACTCTATAAGTTGTCTAGAGATAAGATAACATACTATCTATATATCACCTAGGGTGAGTAGTCTTGGATGTTGATCAGACTTATAGAACGTATGGAAGGGGTCGATCAAGAGATAATTTGGATGACATGTAATCGACTAAGTCGATTGATCGATGATTCGATCTGATTGGGTGAGGTGAGGTGATGATGTATATTTGATATATATATACTAACTTGCAGGAAGGAGCTGAGGCCAAGGTAAGTCCTCTGACTCGTGATGTGCTTAGGCAGCCTAAGGTGTATTGGCTTACTAATCGGGTATTAGAGGGTAGGATTCGCTGAGACGTGGTCTCATTGGTTATTGAATAACCATTTCAGGACCCTAAGGAGAAGCTAAGGAAGAGGAACCTGAAGGGGAGAAAGACTTTTGAAGAAGAAGAAGATCCAGAGAGGGATCTTGAATATAACCCGGATGTGGACTGAGATCCCATCCCTTTTGTGAACCCTGTCTCAGTATAGATAGGTGTGAGACAAGTATGTTGTGAATAGTATTGTAAATATACTATGAGTTGTGCTGTTAATGAAAGTGTGGTTATGAATTTCAATATGAAAATATGGCCTACTTTCCTATCCCATTGTTTTATTGTCTGGGATTTATAATCTGCTTCCGCATGTGCTTAATAAAAAGAAAGGGTCGGCGATACATAGTCCTGGGATATCGCATTATAAAATCGACCAAGTATCTATCTGTTCCATCTTTTGCCCACCTTCCGTTCAACTTAATAATAAAAGATGTACCTACTGTTGAATTTGAATCGATGACTCCTACCGCAAGAAAGCGACACTCGAACTATTGAGTTAAAGGAGGTCATTTATCATCACATAGAGAAACGAAAAACGGATTCTTATCTTAGAAAATTGATGCTGAAGGGGCGGTTTTGCTAGATACTTGTCAAACAACTTTATACACAGCAGTTCAATTTTTAAGACGTTTATTTTCCATACTACAAGAAACTTCAGGGTTTAAAAGAATTTCCATCGTTTAATCTCATTTTCCTTGACTCAAATTGGTATCCTCTACCGTGATATGAATATAATTATACAGGCATTAGCTGTTTTCCACATAGAGCGACATTGACGAACACGAAGACTGGATTTCTTAATTCAAATCCAGGGTTTGGTCTCGGCATCTTCGGAACTTGCCCCCCTCACATGCTAGAAAACGGAGTCGTAAAACGTGAAGCTATGGAATTTGACCCCCATCAGTTTGGACGCCAGTAAGAACGAGAAGACTTGGGATCCAGTCCAGATTGGAGGAAATAAATTTTGCAGGAGTGCCAAGATATTCTGTTTGGCCTATACTTACATCATGCTAAATTGCCAGTTCACTCCAATCAGGTTTTGTCACTATGAATTTGCCATTATCACTGTAATAATGGGGGTGTTATTTACTACCAAAAAAGTCTGGGTACAGCCAGGTAGGGGGCTGGAAAAATATTCCCTCCCCACGGGAGGACCGCCAAGGAGTTCTCTTTAAGAGAGTCTCCTCAACCCCCAACCTGAGAAGAGGAGGCTGAGCACTTAAATGTGAAGCTAAACCTCTTCAATGAAGGTTCCGGACCCTCAGAAGGGGCCAGGGTGGTGGCAAATCATATTTGCTAATTATACATATATAAGTAGGAAAAAGTTAGTGATCTTCTTTGCTCTTGCTTTAGTTATTGTTTGGATGGCGATTGCCATTTTATCGAAAAGATTGCACACCACAAGATAACAATCATGAACGACAGATTATTGGAAGATTCCAATACATGCTTAACGTATAAATAATCAATTTTTATGATCATAGAGAAAGAAAAGATATGGCTAATTTATGATCAGCCCCAAATAAAACCGTACTAGGTCATTCGTAAACGCGTATCAACACGCTCAAAATAATTGAAATAAAAAATCAATCTGTACGAGACCCACATGTCGAGTGTGCGAGTGGGTGTGGATTTCGCGCGTGGCAACCACTGCCTCTTCGTCTGGATATATATATATATATATATATATATATATTTATTTATTTATTTATTTATTTATTTATTTATTTATTTATTTTGTGACCCAAGGGAACTCCGCACAGCCGACAGCTGGGAGTAAACCCCTGGGGAGGCACGTAGGAAACCACCACCCACACACCCCGGGTAAGTCGCCAAATGTCTCCACCTGACTCCCTGCCACTTGCGTCGCAGGGGCTTCGAACTCCGGCCTCCAGCGTGGAAGTCCTAGAGCCTGCCAGCGGAGCCACCCTCGCGGGTGGTTCATCTAGATATATTGCTCTTCATTTTCCAGCGAAAAGTTATTAGTGATATTTGTGGAGAAGTAATTAATTATAAATATGTGTATATATATCACAAGTTACTTTTCCATGTAAAAACTTACTTGTGAGATAATAATGTGGATAATTTACCCATCAAATATATGTTACTAGTTACTTTATATGCAAAGAAATTAGTAATTACGAGTATAGTTGCTTTTCATCCTATATTAGGAGAAAAGTTAAAGATAGATACTTTATCTTATGGAAGATAACTAGGATTATGCAAGATTTGTGAATCACGAATGAAGCCACTAATTAATGTGGTGTAATTCTTTTCTTCTTTTTCCGTTGAGTTCCTATTTAAATTTTTAGGAATATGTGCACTAAAAATCCTATAATTTATTATGAAAGTGCAATAAAATCCTAAAATTTACAAAAAATGCAATTAAATCATAAAATTTGTCGAAATAGTACAATCGAGTCATCTCATTAACTCCATCCATTTAGATTAACAGAAAATGCTGACGTGTCTTTTTTTAATATTGTTTCTCTCCTACATGGCGATGATGTGGCTAAAACATGGAACACTAGGTTACAATGAAATCATTTTGGGTTTAGTCCTAACTTTTTAACCATAAGCTTAGCAAAATAAAATAAAATAAAACACAAAAAAGTAGCAAAGGCAAGGGTGGAGGCCCTTCCACTACCGCACTCATTATTGGAAAGGGCCGACGAGGGCTCAGCGAGGGCCTCGGCCAAGGCCAACGACCCTCGCCGATCATAGGCGAGGGCCCAGCGTCGCGGCCCTCCACCCAATTCTAGGCGAGGGTCACTACTGTAGCCCTTGGCGAGGGACGCCAGACTGCACTAAGAGCTGCTAATCCTTATTGAGGGCCATTAACCCTCATCGAGGGCCACCACAATTAGGTGAGGGCCAACAACCCTTGCCTAGATATAGGTGAAGGGCCGCAACCTTCGCCAAGCTTTGCCAACCCTTTTTGGCGACGAGGGCGACAATAGCATTTACCTTAATTTTTTTCCTTTTTTATGAGATTTTTTTATTTAATTTAATTAATATTTTGGTTAAATTAGAATTTAACTTCATTATCGCCATGTTGGGAGAATAAAGTCATATCAGTATTTTTCATTAATCTAAATGGATATAGTTAACAAAAGGACTCAATTTTGCTACTTTAATAAATTTTAGGACTTCTAATGAATATATCCTAAATTTTTATTTCCACTGCATTTGAGTCATGAGTTACCAATCAACTTAATTCATAATTAACTTAATATGCATTTTTTGTTAATGAAATGTTTTTCTCAATCATTTATTATTTCTTATTTTTGTGTTCAAAGAACTGTGCACTCATGTTGAGTTGAAAATTATCACTCACTAGTGATTAAATTCAAATTATTTTCTTAAGATTTAAATATTTTTTTTTAAAAGTTAACTTCTTTCTAGGCATAAATTATATTTAGTGCTGGAAAAGAAATATAATAAATTGCGAAGTCTTTGTATTTGATTATAGGTAAAGAATTTCAATACCAAAGAAATTCTAGGTGGACCAAGTCATTAAGCACAATGAAACCTTTCACGCCTCAACCATCAATCTAATGTATGATATTATCAAAAGTTCAAGAAGCTATTTCTTTTGCAATATCTACATTTAAAAATCTGAATCTGACATCACTTATAATGGACTAAAAATTGTCATTCATAGTAATTATGATAGAGTTATCATGATTTCTTATTCCTAGCTATCAAACATGATATTTCTATGTCTTAATTCAAGCAAGTTTCAAAACAAACAGGATTGCAACTTTCATTTCAAGTTATGGGGAACAGATATAACAAAGAATTATCCAAGAAGCATAGACAAATAAATATGTCAATGCATGCATTGATGCGCACACATGTTGACACTAGAGTTGATCTTCTGTTGTCCAAAATGTTTGCATCGATGAATTGTTATTATATTGTACTAACTGGTTCCAATAAGAACACCTCATAGCTTTATTTCTCAAACTCACTTTCCTGTTTATTTTCTCGATTAGTTTCCTAGGGTGTGTAGCTTGCCTTACAAGTTACAAACTAAAGCATATATACATACATACATATGTATGTATGTATGTATATACTGATTTCAGTAGCTTTAACTTGCCTTCTTTTTCCCCATATGCACTATGCGTGTTTTATTTGGAAAATAATAATTATTTTCCTCACATGTGCAAGAATTTCTATAACTAGAAAACAGCCTGTAACTTCATCATGTCCGTTAATATAGCAAATATTTGGTCTAGGAGGGCACGCTTACAGCTGCGAGCTGTAATCTTTTGTTTTCTGGGTTATGTTTTGTTTTGTAGCTCTTCTAGGATTTGCTTTGCTTGGAGGCTTTCTATCTTCTTCTCATGTTTAATTAAGTTAAATGAAAGAAATTTTATTTGGACAAAAAAAAAAAGGTGACTGAGGAAACTACAAATATCCTAGAAAACTTTATGGCTATTCAACGCGCCAACCTCAAGTCTTCCACGCCACTAAAGATTAACAGGAATTCTCAACCCTGCTTGGGGTCTCCGTTGATGCCTCATTCAAATCTCACCGTTAATAAAATCATCATAAATTTCGCGACTGCTTCTATTTGCATCCAGTAACAGCTTCGGCGGATGAGGCGCCGAATGGAAACGCAGACAGGGCTAGATGATCTCATCCCGTCAAAGATGGTTTGCCAAACCAAATGTTGAACGGGTGAAAGTTTCTCGTTAGTTTGATAAACGGGTGAATTCGATAGAAAACTCGTGATTCAAGGTCAAGGTTTCTCCTTAGAAGGAACAAAAGCCCCCTTCAATGCATTGTGATTCGAGAACAACGCGTCGGGTGTCCACCACTTTCGTTGCACAGTTTGATCCACATGAAGTGAGCCGAGTAAAGAAATCTACTAAAAGATACAAGCAACCACAAACGGAGCTTGTTAGGTGACTACTACTGATGAGGTTTTCGACAGGGCAATAGCTCAGTGTCCTGATATATCTGTGTGTTTCCTCTCGAATATTATTAGTCCCAAGGCATCACGACTATGCTTGCTCAGAAAATATGAGTGGTCCTAAGATTAATGTGGGTGGGGACCTCAATAAACAATCAGTCCTTTGACAAATGACCACCTGATTTAGACAGTGCCATCATTTGTTACCTGTTCGCAACGTGCACGTAAATGTTTCTAATGTTCCCATCTGTGTTTTACCGTCCTTCCGTCCCACTTAATAATAAAAGATGTACCTACTGATGAATTTGACTTGATGACTCCTGCCGCATGAAAGCGATAGTCGAACCACTGAGTTAAAGAAGGTCATTTATCATCACATAGGAAAACGAAAAACCGATTATGATTTTAGAAAATTGATGCTAAGCGGGTGGTTTTGCTAGATACTTGTCAAATATATTTGGTACACGGCAATTCAATTTTTTAGACTTTTATTTTCCATACTGCGAGAAACTTTGGGGTATTAAAAAATTAAAGAATTTTCTTAATTAATTGCTTGACAAATGCTATTTAGACACTCGTTAAGAAAGTTTATTTGAGAATAGGTTTTTTCTTTTGGGTAGTTGGAATGATAGCCACGTGTGTTTGTTGGTAGATGTGTAAATAAGAGATGTATTGTCTTAGGTTGTTGACGCCATTAATGTAGATGTATCCATTCTTCTACTCACATGGAGTCGCATTAAGTTAATATGACGTGGAATTTCATTAAATCTCATTTTCCTTGACTTAAATCGGTATCATCTACCGTGATACGAATATAATTATACAGACATTCGCTGTATCCCACATAGAGCGACATTGACGAACACGAAGACTGGATTTCTTAATTCAAATCCAGGGTTTGGTCTCGGCACCTCCGGAACTTGCCTCCATCACATGCTAGAAAACATAAGTTTTCAGCAAAGCTAGAAAACGGAGTCGTAAAACGTGAAGCTATGGAATTTGACCGCCATCAGTGTACACGCTAATAAGAACGAGAAGGCTTGGGTTCCAGTCCAGGTCGGAGGAAACAAATTTCACAGGAGTGCCAAGAAATTCACGTCACCGCGCGTGGGGGGGGTGTTGATCTTGCGCAAACACATCACGAGGACCTCGTCAAGCCACGAATTTGCTTCATTTCTTAGCACCCTCTATATAATCGAGCTCGCTGTTTGCCTAATCGGAATAATTTTCGAAATTTGGTCAAAAATCCGAATTTATATCAATTTTGAACTATGAGATTTGATTGAGAAGTTGTCAAGCAATGGATTTTTATGGGAGTGGTAGTTTAGGGCATTGTAAAAACTGTAAGGTTTGACAAAAATCGATTTGAAGTACAATTTGATCGGCACAAATTTCTGAAATTTCCCGTAGACAGACATTCGTTATAAATGAGTTTCTTCGTTAGTACTTTATCTTATCGACAATTAAGAGTGATCTAATCAAGTCGTTTGTTAGAGTAGTATATTACTTGATTTTTTACAAGGCTAGGACATATGCATAAACGGCTTCATCTCGAACGCGTTGTGGTGGAGTCGGACTGCCTGTTGTTGGTGGAGATCGTTCTGGAGAAGCAGCCGCCGCCATGGACGGAGCGCCACCTCTTCGCTGTTCTTCACGATGTGATCTCTCGATGCCCTAATCTCTCACTCCAGCATGTTCGCAGAGAAGCAAACCTAGCAGCTGATTGGGCTGCCAAAGCCCACCGGGATCAAGGCCCGGTCCGTAACTAGCTTATTTTCCCTCCTTTTATCTTCCAGGATATTGTATTTAGGGATGCTTTAGCATCAAGTTGTATCTCCTGTTGATCTAATATATGGGTAGTTTCGAAAAAAAATAAAAATTCCCATGCTTTATTGGAAGGCCAGGTTAGCACATAGAGGAGCTTTGAAATGTCAGTGTTTATGCAGGTGCTCTGCAACAAAAGAAAGGAGCTCCCACTCCAAGTAATAAAATTTTAGTAGGACTGCGTTCTTTATATTTGTACTACTATTTTTTATTTTATTTTTTTGGTTTTTGAAAGTTTAGCATGAATTTATCATATGTACAAGATCGTGAATCATTGCCAGCTATCTAGTGTTTTTGGAGGTCTAGAACTTTTGCAATTATATTCCATTTTTGTCCATCAATTACCGAATCTCTGAGCAAGTACAAAACCAAAGTATCCAGGCAAACCATATCATGCTACCGTAAGTAACAACAAGGACTGTGGTTTATCACACACTTTATTGTACTTTAAGAAGTTGCAGCTTATTAAGCTCTGAGTTTGGTTCTTCTGTGGCATTTTCAAGCATCCTTAATGCACCTAACGAAAAAACAAAGCCAACAATCATATATATATGCACACATGAACCACGAAGTAATCGTTGAAAAGTTCGCATGTATAGGTTCAATAGTTTTCCAACATACAAACGCTTTGTCATAGACATGAGAAATATATTAACTGCATAGGAACGAAAAACATAAATCAAGACAAGCCCACCGTAACGCAGTGTGAAGGAGCGAGCATGTAGAAAAACACAGCAAGCCCGGCCCCCGAGAAGGGAGCCATGAGAAAACGACGGAGTTTCTTGTTCACTAGCGAGCCCCGGCGGATTACTAAAAATAAAAAAATTTGCTCAGTTCGAATATTCCATACACTCCTGGAAATCATAGTTGCTAATTTTTCTTTTTATATAATTAGGAAAAGTTGGTGATCTTCTATGCTCCTGCTTTAGTTCTTGCTTGGATGGTGATTGCAATTTTGTCGAAAAGATTGCGAACTCATCACATATAATACATGAATCGTATTAATTATTGAAAGATTTCCATCCATGCATAACATATATATAATTCAGTCAATTTTTAAGATCACAGAAAGAGAAAAGATATGGCTAATTCGGACACCAAAAAAAAAAACAAGATATGGCTAATTCTATGATCAGCCCGAAATTAAAAATAAAATAAAAAAACTACTACCTATATGTTATCCATAAATGCCTATCAGCACACTCAAAATACTTGAAATAAATAATCAATCTACACGACACCCAAAAGTCGAGTGTGCGAGTCGGCATCGATTGCGCATTTGGCAACAACGGCCTCTTTGTTTGGATATATTACTCTTTGTTTTCCTGCGAAAACTTACAATTGATATTTGGAAAAGTTATCAACCATCTATAAATAAATATATATATTTATATATCACAAGTTATTTTTCCATATAAAAACTTAATTGTGAGACAATAATGTGGATAATTTACCTATCAAATATATGTTACTACTTACTTTCTATCCAAAGAAATTAGTAATTACTGAATAGTTGCTTTTTCATCCTATATTAGGAGAAAAGTTATTGACTGGAAAAAGATGGATATTTTCTCTTGTGGAAGACAACTAAGATTATGCAAAATTTTTCGAATCACGAATGAAGCCACTAATTAATGTCATGTAATTCTATTCTTCTTTTTGGTTGAGTTCCCATTTAAATTCTTCATTTCTGCTGCGTTTGACTAATGTTTTATGAAGTCAAAAGTTACCAATCAACTTAATTCATAATTAAATTACTATGCACCATTTGTTAATGAAATGTTTTTTCTCAATCATTTCTTAATTCTTGTTTTTGTGTTCAAAGAGCCGTGTTCACATGTTGTGTCAAAAATTATCACTAACGAGCAATTAAATTCAACTTATTTTCCTACGATTTAGATATCTTTTTTGTTAAAAAGTCGTCTTCCTTCTGGGCATAAACTAAATTTAGTACTGGAAAGAAAAATAATGAACTGTGAAGTTTTTGTGATTGATTATAAGTAAAGAATTTCTATACCAAAGAAATTCTAGGTGGACCCAGTTATTAAGCATCACGAAACATTTCATGCCTCAACCGTCAATCTAATGTATAACATTCTCAAAAGTTCAAAAACCAATTTTTTTTTTTTTTGTAATATCTACATTTAATAATCTGAATCTAATATCACTTTTAATGGACTTAAAAAAGTCAATCACAGTAACTATGATAGAGTTATCATGATATCTTATTCCTAGCTATTCAAACATGATATTACTATGTCTTCATTCCAAGCAAATTTTAAAAGAAAGAGGATAGCAAGCTTCATTTCAAGCTGTGAAACTATTTATTGGAGTTCTTTCCCCAAGAAAATACTTGTTAGAAGTTCTTGACAGCTTCATGATCTACTGAGATAGAAAGATGATGAGGTCTACAAATGAATTTTCAATATTGATGGCAACGGTACATTGTACAATTGACCAAGCAATCATATGCAAAAGAGTACATTAGGAGTAATTTCTATTCGTCAAGATTTATATTCAACATTTGCTATCTTAAAATGTTGCTAATGATCATAAACTAATTCTATCTAATGTGATATTTATAAAAAAAAAAAAAAAGTAAGTTGAATTGAAATTGAGCGTTTCAAGGAAAGAGAAAGATCGAGTTTGCAAAATTACATTCTAGTTTTATATTCACTAGTCGACCAGTTATAATTGTTTTGAGATAATCATACTTGTGAATATAATATATCATTATTAAAAAGATATCAAGAGAGATATAAATATGATCGATCAATCTATGATATTGCATATTATATCTACTCAAAAATGAGATACCTATTATGAGCTACTGTATATTCCTAACAAATGTATGATAATGGATGTTGCAAAGATGTGAAGAAAGAGTTATGTTCAGCTCATCATATGTGAGTGGGAGATAATGGGCTTTTTATTTGATGGACCAAGTCAAGCCCGTTTGCCTATGTTAGGCCAAATCTAGCCCATAAGAGAAGGCCTCATGAGAGGAAAGGGAAAATTATTTTCTAAGTAAAGATAACTACAATATATAAATAAATAAATAAATGGAGAATGTTAAGAGTAGCGTTTTAGAGAAAAAGTCTGTTCTTTTTCCACCCATTGGAAAACAGTTTACTCCCTCTTAAAGAATGGAACTCCAAGACTTCAAACGATTTCTTTAAGACTGCAACGGTACTTAATCTGTGACAAACAATATATGTACATCTCTATGATATGCTTTTGATCGATGTTACATGTTTTCCAAGCACGTTTCTAGGTTTGTTTTCAGTATTCGATCGTTCGAGTATCGGTTCAACTTTTAGGAATCTGTTTCCGACATTAATCTTGCATGCTTTTGTTTCAAATTTTAAAATGATATATTTGTCATCCTAACGAAAAAGTTAAATTATTATAGGGAAACAAATAGGTGATAGATGCTATTTTTTTTTCAAAAAAGGGACCCTGCAAGCTTGGAGACTGATAGATATAATTCAGTTTCATTGAGTGCCGAAGAATGGAGAAATTATATCTACATATACAAAGTAGTCTTGTCTAAAATACTAAATTTATGAATGATATGATTTTCTAGAGTTAGCGGAGGCTTTGCTAATGCGATTAGTCATCTACTTTAAAAAGTCACATATCCTACGACACTATACGAGACCTATTTTTAATGGTCACTTGCTGATTACTCGTTATAGAAGTTTAACTCATTTAGATCAGAATGGATCGTTACTAAATGGTATCAGAACAAAAGCCTCCTTTGATGCATAGCGATCCAAGAGCAACGCGTCAAGCGTCTGTCATCTTCGTTGCACGGTTTGATCCACATGAAACGAATTGGATAAAGAAATCTATTAAAAAATATAAGTGACCTCGAACAGAGCTTGTCGGTGACTACAACTGGTGAAGGTTTGAACTGGGCAATACTCAGTATCCTGATATATGATATATCCATGTGTGTTTCCTCTCAAATATTGCTAGTCCCAAGGCATTACGACAATGCTTTTGCAGAACTGTTCTCTAATCTCACAATGTTATTAGTCCTAAGAATAATGTGGGTGGGGGCCATAATAAACAATCATTCCTCTGACAAATGACCACGGGATTTTTTTTAAGTGTCATCATTTGTTATTCGTTCCCAACTTGCGCATACATGTTTCTAATGTTCCATCTATCTGTATTTTGTCCACCTTCTAGCTATCAATTTGAATGAGCCCTACCTGTTTCATCTCCTTGGTTGCATGTCTTGGTCTGCTGCGCGCTTGCATACCCAGGTGATTTACTATCATTGTTGTCCTGGTGTCTGGCCGTTTCATCCATCGTCGCCTTTAAATTGTCCGACGGTATGGTCTTCTGTTTCATTCAAGTTATTTGCCCTGTTTACTTCGATTTATTTCTGCCTTTCACATCTACGGATTCTGGTTATGGATCCTGAGGAAGAATCTGTGCGTCTGGCTGCTTTGTGTCAACGACTGGGTCGCCTTTGCTCTGCACAGGAAATAGAAATATGGGAGGAAGAGCCAACACCAGCCATATTAGCAGAATGTCGTTTAACCCTTGTGGGTAAAGTTTTCACTCAATCCCCTATTAACTTCCCAGCATTACAGAGTACATTAACGAGGGTATGGAGGAATGATCATGTCGACTTTGCTCAAACAGAAAATGGTTTATATCTGGCGAAATTTCGGACAGAAGCTGAGAAAAAGAGTGTTGGAAGGTGGTCCATAGCTCTTTTCTAGTCATTTAGTCTTCTTCAGGCCTTGGATTCCTAACACGCCGCTACACTATTATGACTTTACACGATGTCCATTTTGGGTGCAAGTTGTTGGTTTGCCCTTGGAGTGGACTACGAACAGATGATACGAAAGGCGGTTAACCAGATTGGAGAAGTTTTAGACGTTCGCGTTGATTTTAAAGAGCATTCGGCTTTAAGGGCTGGACAGGTAAGAGTTGAACTTCCACTGAATGAACCTTTAAAGACTGGCAAACTGGTTAGGATTGATGGGAGAATGCTGTGGTTGGATTTCCGTTATGAACGGTTGTCTCATTTCTGTTATTCGTGTGGGAAACTTGGCCATTATGCTTCATACTGTGCAGACTATCCTTATGATGAAGCTAAAACAGATGGTAAGGAAAAGATGGCTTTTGGTCCTTTGTTAAGAGCGGAGGTTAAACAATTTAGTCCTTATTGGCAAGCATTCTACAACCCCCCGGAACATCTGATTCAGAATGAAGAGACCGTACTTGAGACACCTCCAAATTTATTGCCGACTGTCCCTCTACTGTCTGCTACGGATCGTAGCACTGAAGTTCCAACTGCTCCACCAGTAGTACAACATCATTCTGCCCTAAGTGAGCCACTCCAGCACCCCCGGCAGACTTCTCCACAACCAGGTCATATAATTACAACGGCTTTAATCCCTGCACAAGCCAAACAGAAGGGCCCAATAAGTTCTATTATGGATAAGCCACCACAACAAAAACTGAATGCTCCCCGAGTTACTCATAAGTTGGGCCCTGCAAAGAAACAGAAAAGATATTCTCCCTATGAATCGAAACATATCATGATAGAGAACTTTGATGATGCTCAATTGCTGGACACACCTGTTTTGGACGCAGCAGAAGGGAATACGTGGGCTTTGGGGGCTGGCCCTAAACAGCCACCGACTTACAAATGAAGCTTATCTGCTGGAACTGTTAGGGTTTGAGCAATCCCCTGACAGTTCAAGCCTTAAAGGCCTTGACGGCCAAAGAAAAGCCTGACTTTTTGTTTTTAATGGAGACTAAGAATACTGATAATGTTCTTAATCGTTTGCAACGACGATTAAAGTACAGTCACTCTTTTTTACAGAATCCTGTAGGTCTTGCCGGAGGCTTGTCGCTTTTTTGGAATGATACCTTATCGGTAGACATGGTCTCTTATTCGGCGGAATATTTTGATCTCATCTGTCGGGATTTAGTGGAAAACAAGCTTATGCGCATTACCTGTCTTCACGCACCATACTCCTACCATAATAGACAGTTACTTTGGGATAATCTTCGTCTAATCAATTCCTCCAATAATCTCCCTTGGATATGTGCTGGAGATTTTAATGAAGTCCTGTACTCTTGGGAAAAGGTGGGTAGGCAGGCTCTGGAACGGTATAGAATGCAATCTTTTCGAGATGTTATCAATGACTGTGCATTTATGGAGGTTGAGAGCAAGGGCTGCACTTTTACATGGTCGAATAATAGAGATGGTCTGGAACAAATCAAAGAACGGTTGGACCGTGTTCTGTGCACGACAGAGTGGAGACTTCTTTACCCTGAAGCTCAGGTCTTTACCTTGCCGACTATGGGGTCTGATCACAGCCCACTCCTCTTGTCCACATCGATATCTTATCCCAGATGTCAACGCCCTTTTGTCTTTGAAGCGTATTGGAACCAAGATCCGGAGTGTAGAGAGGTTATTTCTGACACATGGAACTCCATCCAGGTACGCAATTCCCATCTTTTGCGCAAACTCAGAATTGTTTCTTCTAATCTACAAAAATGGAGCCGGGCAAAATTTGAGAATGGTCACTTGAGAGTGCCAGCCTTACAACAGCAGCTCCAATCTCTTATTAACAAGCCATATCTTTCTAACACTGATACCGAAGAAGCAGAACAGCTGCGTGGGGAAATCCGAACACTATGGCAGCAGGAAGAACAATTTTGGGCAATGCGGTCTCGTGTTAACTGGTTAAAATGGGGAGACAAAAACAGCAAATTCTTTCATGCCACTATAGTGCAGCAGAGCCAGCACAATAGGATTGGAATGTTAAGGGATGAGAGCCTTAACTGGGTGAGAGATATTCCGACCTTAAAGGAGATGACTTATGACTATTTCTCTACCTTATACACCTCTATTGGTTACCGGGACTATAGACCAATCCTAGATCAATGTCAACCGTTAGTATCTGCTGAGATGAATGAGCATTTAATTGCTGAGCTTACAAGAGAGGAGGTTAGACTGGCAACTTTTCAGTTGGGTGCGTTGAAAGCTCCAGGGCCCGATGGTCTGAATGGACTTTTTTATCAGACCCATTGGGATATCATTCAGCATGATATATTCCGTTTAGTTCATGAGTTTTTTTCTTTGGGGGTCCTGCCTAGAGATCTTAATAAGAAGGTACTAGTGTTGATCCCTAAGATCAACCACCCTGAGAGCCTCGATCAATTTCGACCGATTAGCCTGTGTAATTATGCTTATAAGATTATCTCTAAGGTGTTGGCGAATGATCTCAAACCGTGGCTTGGTGAACTCATCTCAATGAAACAGGTTGCCTTCGTGAGCGGGCGTCAAATTCAAGATAATGTGTTAATTGTTCAGGAGGTTATTCATCACTTCAAAACAAGGATCAAGAAGCGTCATTTTAATGCACTACTCAAGATGGACATGCAAAAAGCCTACGACAAGGTTGAATGGGATTTCCTGCAGGATTATCTACTTAAATTGGGTTTTCATCACTCCTAGGTTAGAATGGTGATGCAATGTATCATAACTTCATCTTTAAGTGTACGTTTCAATGGAGAACAACTCCAATATTTCCAACCATCAAGAGGCTTACGTCAAGGGGACCCACTTTCCCCTTATATCTTCATTTTAGTGGCGAATGTTCTTTCCTCCCTTATTCATCAAGCTGTAAATATGGACCATCTAAAAGGGATCCAGCTTAACAGGTTTTGTCCTACTCTTTCCCATCTATTTTTCGCTGATGATTCGGTCTTCTTCCTTAAAGGAACCCTCATGGAATGTCAGAATCTAGCCAATATCTTGAATCAATATTGTCTAGCTACTGGCCAAGTCATTAATAGGAATAAGTCTGGCATGTTTTTTACTAAAACCTGTCCTTGGAGTCTTCAGCTCAATTTAGCAGCAGAATTTAGGGTACCGATATTACAGAAGTATGGGAAATACTTAGGAATTCCATCTGATTGGGGACGATCCAAAACATACATGTTTAGCTGGATATTAGGCAAGGTAAATGCAAAACTTGAGGGCTGGAAAGAACTTTTATTATCAAAAGGGGGCAAGGAAATCCTACTGAAATCTGTCGTTGCAAGCTATTCCGTAAAGATGCTATGTCCATTTTCAAACTTCCTATATCATTGTGTCATAAGATTGAACATAAAATCTCCAATTTCTGGTGGAGAAACGATAAACGAGGGGTGGAGTGCATTGGCAAAGTTGGGATTTGTTAAAAACAGCCAAGGTGAATGGTGGGTTAGGCTTCCGAGATTTGTTAGCCTTTAACAAAGCGCTACTTGGCAAGGTGCGTGGCGTCTACTTCAACAGCCAAACTTGTTATGGTGTCAACTCTTCAAAGGATTATATTTCCAAACTAAAGATGTTCACTCAGCTGAACTCGGCACGCGCCCATCCTGGGGTTGGCGGAGTGTCCTTTTTGGAAGGGACGCCATCCTACCTAATGTACGATGGTCTGTTGGGGATGGAAAGAACATCAAAATTCGTGATCATAGCCGGTTACCCTCTAGCCCAATTGGAGGACCAGCTACAAGAGACGAACCAGGGCTGGTGGCAAATCTTATTGACCCTGTCCACCATACCTGGAATGTTCATCTTATAACAGATTTATTTGATGCCAACATCACATCAGAAATACTTAATCTCCCTATCAGACCGCTACATGCTGCTGATCAGTTAGTGTGGACAGCCACATAGGATGGCAATCATACAGTAAAAAGCAATTACAGGACTATTATCAGCAAGCCAGTAACGCCATGGGGTCACCACGCATCATCATCATACCAACAACCCAGCATTCTTTGGCGCAAATTATAGAAAATCAACACAAATCAGAAAATCCGTCTATTTTTATGGTCAGCATGCCACAATGCCCTTCCTACCAAGGCTAATCTGTTTGCTAGGCATATCATCTCTAATCCTATTTGTGAAATATGCAATCAACACTCTCCAGAAACAATTGAACACTTATTCTTCTTTTGCTCATGGACACACGGGATATGGAATCATCAGCAGATCAACATTCCAGTCTCTCCTCTCAACATTCATCGTCTCGACGAGTGGTTTTCAAACAGAGCAACAAACACTAAACTAGTACCTGGATTGGAGACTATCGCCCATCTATTCTGGCAGATTTGGTGCCAACGCAACAATCGGATCGTCCGTCGAATCCGTCCTGATCCAACCCGAGCTGCGATCGACGCTTTTGCCCTGACACGGATTCACGGCCTTTCTTCTACAAATCATCAATGATCGGAGGAATCGCAAACAGGGCATCCCACTGATCGTGGATCAGTTTTACTTTGGAAACCTCCAGATTGGGGATACCTCAAATGCAATATAGACGCATCTCATCAACCGGGAAGTCAAGAAGGAAACGTAGCATGTATCAGCAGAAATCATCAAGGGGTACTTACCGATGTCTATACTCGATGATGTCCCGCCGCTTCTCCCTTTCAAGCCAAAGTACAGGCGCTCGCTTTCGCTCTTCATCATCTGCTGCATCAGGGACTCAATATGGCCAATATTATCATCGAATCTAACTGTTTGGTCCTACTCGAGATTCTTCATGAGAAACGGAATCCCCCATGGGAAGAACGAGCGCTGTTCGCAGAGATTGGTCATTTGCTTTCCCTGTGCCCTAATTTCAGACTTCAGCATTGCAAGAGGGAAGCTAATGGTGTTGCCGATTAGGCTGCCAAGGCTCACGGTAGATCTGATATGGCCCATAACTGGAATATTTTTCCTCCTTTTATCTTACAAAGCTTGGTAGCTGCCGAAGCAATAGCTTCCGGTTGTAATACCCAGTTCTTTTGTAAAGCTGTCAATTAGTAATGCAATACCTATATTTCTGACCCAAAAAAAAAAAAAAAAATGAGCCCAAAATCTCTCTTTCTCTCTCTCTTCCAACTTTATAATAAAAGATCTACCTACTGCTGGATTTGAAATGACGAGTCTTGCCATGCGAAAGCAATACTCCAGCCACTGAGTCAAAGTTGGTCATTTATCATCACAAAATGAAACAAAAAATCAATTCTAATTTTGGAAAATTGATTATAAACAGGTGGTTTTGCAGATACTTGTCATATTTGACATGCAGCAGTTCAATTTTTAAGACGTTCATAATACAAGAAATTTCGGTGCATAAAAATATTAAAGAATTTTCACAATCAATTGCTTGACAAATGCCAATTAGATACTCCTTAAGAAAATTCATTTAAGAAATTTTTTTTTTTTTAGGTAAAATAATTGCCATGTGTTTGTTGGTAGATGTGTAAACGAGATATGAATTGTCTTATCTCGTCGACGCCATTATTGTAGGTTGCTGAGTATTTTCTAGATTCTGCAGATGTATCCTTTCTTATACTCACCTGTAGAATTATGAAGTTAATATGACATGGAATTACCTACATAAAATCTCATTTTCCTTGATTCTGTAATCTAAAATAGGAAGTGCTATGATGATCCATGAGCTAGGAAATTCCCCAGCAAAACCAACCTGATCTTGCACCACCTAGTTGATGCTACACTGCTCAAACTAGTTGCATTAAATGCAAATGTGTCCATTCACCGCACATTTAAGGGTCATCTTAATGCTGATCTTTTTTCTCTCGAGCTGAGCAATCTCAACAACATTTATCATATTGTTTTATTATGAAGTAGTGGGGTAATACTTCAATTGGGTCAGCTAGTGCTTTTTAGCTACGGATAAGAATCATTTGATTGAACATGTTAGTCAAAGATGCAACTGCAATTTTGATTAAGTTGGTAATCTCTATTTTGATATGATATAATTATACAGACATTCGCCGTTTCCCACGAATAACGACATTGACGAACGCGAAGGCTGGATTTCTTAAATCAAATCCAGGGTGTAGTCTCAGCATCTCCGGAACTTGCCCCCCTCACATGCAAGTGTCAACGGGCGTGGTATGTTGGTCAACGGGGTCGCTTGTTTCTTGAAGGGACGCTACACCACCATTAATCATCATGAAATTACCAACAAAATCGATAGTGCTACTTCAGAGAGAGTTTGGTGTATAAATTTCAGACTGTAGGGAATGACTGATCCCCGAAAACCGGATTCGACACTAAATCGAACCCCTAAATCAATGCGGAAGACGAAGCCCGGGAAAAACCACGCATCACCGATCGTAAAGCACACCACGGATTCGAGCGTACCTTGTTAGCCACAGATTAAACACCAAACGCCAATGGAGGAAGAGAATCCGGTCGAATCAATCCGATGAAGCCTTGAAGGGAAGAAATTGGAAGCCGTATGCCTACTGTCCTTTTGGGAGAGAAACGCGGGAGAAAAACGTAATTCTGATTCAACGTACATTACTTTCTCTCTCTCTCTTCCTTTTATACCTCCCTCTTTCCACGGGCCTTATTCCCGTGGGCCGGGCTTTCGGGCCCAACTTTGGCGGATGGGCCTTAAGCCCAAATCAAATAAAGCCTTCATCTCCCACTCGCACATGGTGGTCCAAAACCAACATGGGCGGACAGGCCCTACTCAGGCCCATCAGAGAATAATCCATCATAGACTCTCTCTTAACATGGTGGGCCGAACAGGATTCTCTTTACCTCACTTCAACATTCATACTGGTGAATAATCCGTGCGACCAGCATACTTTGAGAGCTCGTTGCCATACATCTGTTAGGAATATGTAGCAGCTCATAATTGGGCGTCACACTTTGAGTAGATTTAGTATGCAGTACCCTAGATCGATTGATCACATTTATATCTCCCTTGATCTCTTTTAAACATGATATATATATATATATATATATATATATATATATTGTATTCACAATTATAATTATCATAAAGACACTCATAATTGGTCAACCAGTGAATACAAAACCACAATGTGATTCTCCGAAATCGATCTTCCTCTTTCCTTCAAACTCTCAATTTCAGTCCAGCTTGCTTTTCTAGAAATGTCCCATTAGATCGAATCAAACACATGACCATTGGCAACATCCTAAGATAGCAAACACTAAATAGAAATCTTGAGAATAAGTAAGAGTCATGAGGGGACAAAAATTGAGGAACTCTTTTCCTCAAGAGTCTCACACGTCATAAAAGTTGAGATCTAACTTTTTGCCACTCTTATTGGTCGTCTTATGCATACGTAGTATGAAATACGTATTACGGTATTAACTCCTTTCCCATGGAGCGTATGTCTACACTTTTTCAATACCGTACAGATGATAGTTCGACATACCCAATGTCTAACTCGAGTTCACGTATCTACTCATTCACAAAATTCATCGAACTCACATCCGGCATCTTAGACGATAAAGTAAAATATGTGGGGTATTTTACTTTCGGACATCACAAGTATTATGTTCTCATCTTAACACTTAGTTAAGGCGACATGCGTATTTTAAGCTTGAGCTCTCGATTATCACCTAGATAATAAGCTTTAAATACTGTCTCATCTCTATTTATCACACAGTAAATAGAGGCGATTACCCGTGTGAGTAGGCTAATCTTTTATCTGTCCGACATACTTCTCAACTTAAAATAATACACTAAGTATTAAGATGCATAAAGATCATACAAAGATTCATAGGCATTAATCAATGAAAAACAAAATTTCATAAATGTGAACAACTCAGGGAAATTACAATTCAGTACATCAAACTCTACGCAATCCTAGAGATTTTACATGACCACAAAACACATCTCTAGGTATTGGCTTTGTCATATGATCTGCTACCATTCTATGCATAGATATGTACTGCAAGTTCACATCCTTTCGTGCAACCATATCTTTTACAAAGTTATACTTGGTATCTATATGTTTGGTCTTGCCATGATACTTTGGATCTTTGGTGTACGCTATAGCTGCTTGGCTATCACAATTAACCAATAATTGATTTGCAGCTTTCTCAATAACACCTAAATGATCCAAGAATCTCTTAAGCCAAACTGCTTCTTGTACTGCTGCTGATAATGCCACGAACTCAGCTTCCATCGTGGATAAGGCTATGCATGTTTGCTTCTTACTACTCCATGATATGGCGCCATTGCTCAGTAAGAAAGCAAATCCTGAGGTAGATTTTCTTTCATCTAAATCTCCTCCCCAATCAGCATCTCGAATAGCCTTCAAGTCGCAGATCCTTTCCTTGGTAATTCAACTTGTAATCAGCAGTTCCCTTCAAATACCTCAGTATTCTCTTAACGGCTTTCCAATGTGCTGGACCTGGATTGGATTGGTATCTACTCACCATTCCAACTGCAAAACATATGTCGGGTCTTGTACACATCATAGCGTACATCAAGCTCCCAACAGCACTTGCATAAGGAACATGTTTCATTTGTTCCTTCTCTTGTGGAGTCCTTGGACACAGTCTATGGCTCAATCCTTCACCTTTTGCAATAGGAGTGTCTATGGGTTTACAATCTTGCATACGAAATCGTTCAAGAACCTTATTTATATAGGTTTCTTGCGAAAGAGACAACGATCTCTTCGAACGATCTCTTGAAATCTTAACTCCAAGAATGTATGCAGCCTCACCCATATCCTTCATCTCAAAGTTGGAAGACAACCAACTCTTGACAGTCTTAACAAACTCCATATTGCTTCCAGCTATTAGTATATCATCAACATATAATGATATGATCACAAATTGATCCTTGGATCTTTTGATATATACACAATGATCCTCATCAATCATCGTAAAATCATATGCCATTATGGCATTATGAAAACGTATATACCATTGTCTTGATGACTGCTTAAGACCATATATCGACCTCAAAAGTTGACATACTTTTTCTTCTTGGCCTTTCACTATGAAACCAACAGTTGTTCCATATATATCTCTTCCTCTAATTCTCCATTGAGGAAAGCAGTCTTTACATCCATTTGATGTAATTCAAGATCCAGACTAGCCACTATTGCCGAATAATGCGAATTGAGGTAAATCTCACTACAGAGAAAACGTATCTTCATAATCAATTCCTTCCTGTTGATTATACCCCTTCGCCACAAGGCGAGCCTTATGCCTTTCAATCGAGCCATCAGCCTTTCGCTTTATTTTGAGAACCCATTTGTTCCCAATAGCTCAAGCGTCCCTTTTGCGATCAACCGCTTCCCGACTTGGTTTGATTTCATTGACTCCATTTCCTCTTCCATTGCATTGATCTATTTTTCCTTACTAGGGCAATTCGAGCCTCATTAATATTTCTTGGCTCATCCTCATCTTGTGGAGCAACCATAAAAGTTTCCCCTTCAATGCCAAAACGTCGACGGGGAATACTTTGGCGACTTGTTCGCCTAATGGGAGATTGTACACTTTGCACATCATTTCCCATTATGCTCCCACTTGGATTAGGTAATGATGTCGCCTCATCAAGTGGTTCCAATTGAGAATGAGTTGAATTCAATTCATCACTTCTCATATTACTCCCACTTGGATGAACTCCACTAATATCATTATCCTCGATCCAAGGTCTCAAATAGGGAACAATCTTCCCTATTTCGCCCTTCTTAGGAAATTCATCCTCTAGGAATGTGACATCTCGTGATTCAAACTCGCTTATACTCCAACTTTCCTGCTCACCTATGAACACATACCCTTTTGAGTGTTCTGAGTATCTTATGAAAATACTCTTCTTTCCTCTGGGACCCAATTTCCCAAACTTGTGAGAGGACTCATGTGTGTAGGCAGCACAACCCCATGGCTTAAGAAAACTTAAGTCCGGTTTTCTACCTGTCCATAACTCATATGGAGTGGAAGTAACTGATTTGGAAGGCACACGGTTAAGTATATAAGCAGCGATTAACAAAGCATCACTCCAAAAGGTAATGGGTAAGTTAGCATGCGCCATCATGGACCTAACCATCTCCAGGTAGGGTTCTGTTTCTTCTCTCTCGCAACACCATTTTGTTGATGAGTATATGGAATAGACAACTGTCTTTCTATTCCTTTTTCATCACACAATTTTCTGAACTCATCAGATAAATATTCTTGACCTCGATCGGATCTCAATGTTTTTATTTTCTTGTCTAATTGATTCTCTACCAGGTTCATAAACTTTTTGAAACAACTTATTGCTTCAGATTTATGAGAAATCAAATAGACATATCCAAATCGAGTGTAATCATCTATAAAAGTGATGAAATAAACAGCCCCATGCCTTCCTTTCACATTCATTGGACCACATATATCAGTATGGATTAAATGCAGAGGAAATTCAGCTCTTTTTCCTTTTCCAAATGGTTTCCTTGTCGTTTTTCCTTCTAGGCAATGCTTACATATGGGCAAATCGACTTTTTCAATATTGCCCAACAAGCCCTCTTTGGCTAGTCTGTTCATACGCTGTTGGCCAATGTGACCAAGTCTAGCATGCCACACATTCACATCATTATCATATTTATTAGAGACGTGAGAAGGGAATAACAAACATTAGTATTAACATAATCAATATCTAATACAATAAAACCATTCAGAAAATAACCACAACCATAGTAATTTGTATCCAAAAACAAATTCACACCTCTATTACGTAAGTTCATATTAAAACCTAATTTAACCAACACTAATACGGACACTAAATTCCGACGAATCTCCGGAGCATACAGCACATCATGAAGGAACAAAGTGCGTCCACCACGCATATTCGGTTGGCATGTGCCAATTCCTTTCACTTCAGCTCGGAGTTGTTTCCCACATAGATCCACTTAGTTCCAGCTTGGTACTCATCGGAATTCCACGAAGGATCCTCTATCCTTCGCTACATGGTCCGTCGCTCCCGAATCCACACCCACAAAGGATTAGACTCGCTTAAGAAAACAGAACTCGACACAAATAAAGTTCTGAAAAGTACAAGGGGTGCATACCTTCTTTGGCTCACGACAGTCCGCAAGCATAGTGACCCTTCTTGTCACAATTGTAGCATTTCACCCTTGCAAGCTTTTTCATGCGGGGACGCTTCCCTCTTTCATGTTGGTTAAACTTGGGTTTCTTCCCCGAAGGACCTGCTTCTTCCTTGCCTTTTCCCTTATCAAACCAGCTTAGGGCGCTTGCGCTTGGAGCTCGAAGCTCCATTTGAGCTAGAACTAGCATGATAAAGTTCAGCATCCGGCTTAGCCGCCAACAAGCGGTCCTCTTCCAGCTCAAGATGACGCATTGCATCCTCAAAGGTTTTGATATTTTCATTGTGAGTCGTGCACCTTCATGTGCTCCCAACTCGAGGCAAGGAACGAATCACCGCTTGCACTCGCTGCTCATCTCGTGAGGACATGGCCAGCATCTCTCGGCTCGCTATCATGTTTGACATCTTTCTAAGATGTTGCTTCATGGTCTCGACCATGAGGCTTCTTATAAGAGTCAAACCCGATAGTGAGCTGCCTCAGTCTAGTCACCGAAGTATGACCAAATCTAGCTGCCAATGCCTCCCACATTTCCTTAGCATTGTCAAAACGCCGAAACTCTCGCATGACGTCATTTTCCATGCTGCTCAGCAACGTGATGCGAGCTAGAGAGTTCATTCTTTTCCACGCAGAAAAAGCTTCTTTGTCTCTTTTGTGCTTTGTGCAAAGTGGTTCCCTCTTCGTGTTCTACCATGGTCATGACAAGAGCCTCAAGTGCTTCTTGCTCTTCCAAAGACATACTGGATTTTCATTTGCCAAATTTCATAGTTGTCTCCATTGAGCTTTTCACCTTTGTTCAGCTCGGCAACTATGCTCTTTGTGGTCAAGCCATTAATCCGAACAAATCGCACAAATATGCACGAATTATTAATGCCTATCATTTATGCATCCCTATTTACATAGACCCATCATATTAATGAATAATTTTAAGTAAGGTTTTAGAATCAAAAGGTCACTATATTTCCAATCATCCTCCAAAAATCCTAACTTAAAACTATCATTAATATAATTATCTTATGCAAAATCAATTCTATGAAGCTACAAAAACTTCTAAAAAAACTACCCATAGCTAATTACCCACAGCAATCAGCAGTAATAGAAAGCAAGATATAATAGACATCCAATAAAAACAATAATGCTTTCAATTAACACAATTAGGTAGTAATCATTACATAATATGTCCACAAATCACACTTAACATATATCTCGCCAATACAACTAACACCAAGTCAAGACACGAACCGGGAAAGATCCTCTTTTGTTCAATTTCTTGATCTTTTCCCTTGAAACAATACAATAATATTCATTTACAAAATCCATCACAATTTTCTTATAGGAAGCAGCTCCGTTGACATCCCATATGCGATTCAACACATCTTGCCATTCGTGGAAGCGTGTTTATGAAAAATCGCACCATCTCTCGACGTGACATAGGACGACCATTCCATACGACCTGTTGAATTTTCCCATTGACTTCAAGGACATGATCAATTAAGTCACCACTCTCCCATCGATGATCGCCGCCCGCTATCAACTTAGACAGGCCTTTCCTTTTGTTCATCGGTCAACGCGCGAATAGGTGTGCGCAACCTCAGGGGAGGCATTGTTCCTGCAACAAATGCAGAACAAATAAGGGATTACATATAATCCACATAGACTTAATTGAAAAAGAAACACATTCTTTTCCTTTTTTTTTTTTTTTTTTTTTTTTGGTCAACGGTCAAAGTCAACGGTCAACGGTCGCCGCCGGTCAACGCTCGTCGGTCGTCGCGGACGCCGGACCGAACGGACCGGCCGGGACTGCTCGGGCGGACAGCCGCACGACGCCGCGCACGCGCGCTGGCCGACGCCACGCAGACGCGCGCACGTGCCGTGCGCGTGCCATCGCAACGGTCGGGCGGTTCGCGGGTCGGGTCGCCGCCCGCCAACCGACGTCATCGCTGACGCCATCGATGACGCCAGCCCAGCGGTTATCGACCGTTGGGACGTCATGCGCGTCGCACGCGTCGGTCCGTGGACCGGCGTGTGCCGGCCCCGGCCGGCGGCGCGCACGCGCCGATTCGCCCGACCGGGCGCGTGTGCCGCACGCGCCGGCGACGAGCGCTTCCGGCGCGTCGCGCCACGCGCACGCCTTCCGGCCGCGCGTGGGCGCGTGCGGCGCCGCCCGGCCGCGCCGAGACATCTCCAAACTCGTCTCGACGTCGCCTTTCTCTCGGTGCTTTAATAATTTTTTTTTTGATATTCGAAAACTCATGAAAATGGCCTAAGAAGTCTCGGGTGTCGGGATTGCTCGCCCCGATCCGTACGGCTGAAGTTCCTTTTGCGAAAAATCAATCAAAAACACATCAAATTGATCGGAAAACGTGAACTAGGGCTCGATACCAATGTAGGGAATGACTGATCCCGAAAATCGGATTCGACACTAAATCGAACCCCTAAATCAATGCGGAAGACGAAGCCTGGAAAAACCACGCATCACCGATCGTAAAGCACACCACGGATTCGAGCGTACCTTGTTAGCCACAGATTAAACACCAAACGCCAATGGAGGAAGAGAATCCGGTCGAATCGATCCGATGAAGCCTTGAAGGAAGAAATTAGAAGCCGTATGCCTACTCGTCCTTTTGGGAGAGAAAACGCGCGGGAGAGAAAACGTAATTCTGATTCAACGTACATTACTTTCTCTCTCTTCTTCCCTTTTATACCTCCCTCTTTCCACGGGCCTTATTCCCGTGGGCCGGGCTTTCTGGGCCCAACTTTGGCGGATGGGCCTTAAGCCCAAATCAAATAAAGCCTTCACAGACCCTCAGGTTCTGACTTCCCAGAGGATGGTTCCTGCAATGGAGAGAGACGGAGGCTCGAGAATTGAGTACGAGGTGTTCTTAAGCTTCAGAGGGGCTGACAGTCGCGAAACATTCACCGATTGCCTCTATGAAGGCATGAAAGGTGCTGGGATCCGCGTCTTCAGGGATGATGACGAGCTCCAAGTCAGCCAAAGGATCAATGAAGAGCTCCCTCGGGCCATCGAGAGCTCTAGGATCTACATGCCCATCTTGTCAAGGAACTATGCGTCCAGCAAATGGTGCCTCATCGAGCTCACTAAGATGGTTACGATGGCATCAAAGTCGGACAGCACGAAAGAGATTCTCCCCATTTATCTTCACGTGAATTTGGATGACGTCAAGCTTAAGACTCCGCTGTATCACGACTCGTTCGTACAGCACGAGAGGAACTTTGGAGCAGACCAAGTGAAGGTGTGGCGGTGACACCCTCATGGAGGTTGAGGAAATAAAGCGATGGAGCTTGAAAACTTATACAGGGTAAGGAATTTCGTAGAGTAACCTTATTTTCTTCAGATCCATTATATTTGAGAAAATAGGAGAATGTTCAGAAAATAGGAGACTGATGAGTCTCCTGTTTCTGAATTTTTTTCGTCATACGCTCTTCAATTTCATGTCTAGAGTGAAATGAATTGTCTCACACATCGGTGCAGCTATGGCAAACTCATTAAAGAGATCGTCCAGGAGGTCCTGATTAAGCCGAACGCCGGATATAAGAATGTGACCGAACATTTAGTCGAAGATCATGTTCAGATTGATGCGATAATGAAGCTGTTGGACGTTGACTACAGTGGCGTGCGTTTTGTGGGAGTCCATGGAATAGGTGGTATTGGTAAGACAACACTTGCAAAAGTCATTTACAACAAATTATATTCTCGCTTTGACCGCTACAGTTTCCTCGAAAATGTCCGAGAGATCTCCAGAAGATCGGACGGTATCATCTACTTGCATAAGCAACTGCTGTCAAGCATCCTCCATTCGACGTGCAGCACCAGTATTTTTGTTCGTGACAATGACCAAGGGATTGCATGATAAAGAAGGCACTTTGTGACAAGAAAATCCTCATTGTGCTCGATGATGTGGAAAAAAAGGAGCAGCTCGAAAAGCTAGTTGGGAAGAGCGATTGGTTTGAAAACGGAAGCAGGGTCATTATAACAACTAGGAACATGAGCATCCTGACTGACCGGATGGAAAGATTAGAGGTCAACGCTGTTCCAAATCGACATGAAGGAATCTTGACATATGAAGTCAAGGAAATGGGATTCAGTCAAGCGCTTCAGCTATTCTGCCGCGACATTCCTTTAGAAGAGACTTTCCTACAGAAGATTACAATATCCTATCAAGACAGATCATCTTGATTTTAGGGAAGCTGCCTTTGGCTATCGAGGTGATAGGGTCATCGCTTTCTGGCGTTTCCACTGACAAGGCCTTATGGGAAGAGACGCTGAAGAAGTTACAGAAAGTTCCTCCGAAGGAAGTCCAAGAGACGTTGATGATAAGTTACGAGGGATTAGAACCAACACAGCGGAAAGTTTTTCTGGACATCACGTGCTTTTTCATCAAATAAAATAATAAATATCCGATTTCCATGTGGAGTGATTGTGAATTCTAGCCTCATGACGCAATCAGAGTCCTCCTTCTTAGGTCCTTGATAAAGATTGGAGATGATAATAAGTTTTCAATGCATGACCAAGTTAGGGATCTTGGAAGGCACATTGTCTACGAAGAGAATTGCAGATTTCCTGGCAAGCGTAGCAGGGTATGGAATCCTGAGGAGGCATTGAACTTATTGAGGACTAAACAGGTATAACTTAACATAATGTAATTTAGACCCATTCTGCTAGTTATTTCCAGGAAGTAGACAAACTTCACAAGTGGCTCACAGAGTTAACTTTTTCCTTTTTTGTATTATTTTTTTTTCATTCATGCTTGATCTCTAATGGCAGGCAAGTGAAGAAATAGAAGCACCGAGTCTAAGCCATAATGGTCATAGTGATGGTGGTGGCTATACCTTCACTGATGAAGAATTACAGAGACTACGGAGTCTAAGGTTCCTCCGAGGGAAAGGGTTGAATTTCGTCGGCAACTTCAAAGATCACTGTGAACTAAGATGGCTTTCTTGGCATGAGTGTCCTCCAAATTTCACAGCGATGAATTTTTGTCTAGTTAATGTGGTGGTGCTCGACCTTTCCAGGAGTAAAATTACTGAAGACTGGACCAAGTGGAGTCAAATCAAGGTATTAATGTCTCCCCATATTGTCTTTTGATGCTTCTAATTCTTGGAACACAATGTTTTTTGTCCTTCTTTATATAATGTTTATTTTTTTGTGCAGAGGGCGAAAAAGTTAAAAGTTTTAGATTTGAGAAGCTGCAATTGCTTGAGAAGCACATCTGACTTGTCTAACTTCGCGTATCTGGAGATATTGATTCTTGCTTGGTGTTCCAAGTTAGTCACCATAGATCGCTCCATTATTAACCTACAAAACTCGAGCACTCTGAATATGGAAGGATGCAATTCTCTTCAGGAATTGCCAGAAGAAGTTGGTTCTCTAAAATCTTTGACGAAGTTAATCATGCCCAAAGATTATCTGCCGTGCAAGCTTCGGAGACAATTAGCAATTTGCAATCTTTGTCAAGTTTGAGTATAAAATGGAATGAGAGAATAAGCAGACTCCCACACTCTATTAGCGAAAATCAAGCATTTGTCTATAGAAGGTTGCAAATGGATCAAGGAGCTTCCACACTCACTCGGGAAATTAGAATCGCTGACTGAGTTAGATCTGTCATTCTCAGGAGTAGTCAATGTACCCGATTCAATCGCAAATCTGAGGAAGCTCAAATTCATCAGGATGGGAAACACCAAGATAGGAAAGTTGTCTGACCCCATTGGGCAATTGGAGATGCTTGAAGAGTTACATTGCCCAGAGTGTCAGCACCTATCTGGTGAAATCCCCTGTAGCATTGGGGAATTGTCCCATTTAAGGATCTTGGACGTATCGGGCACTCGCGTCTCTGGATTGCCAGCCATGATGAGTCATCTCCTTGTCTCAAACAACTTGAGTCGAAGGAGTTCCATGAGCTTCGACAATTGCCGGAGCTTCCCTCGAGCTTGACAAGCCTTACCCTTGATGTTTATCACTGTCAAATCACTCCAGACCTTACAAACCTAGTTAATTTAGATCACTTGGACTTATCGTTCTACAGGGATTATCTTGGGGGCACTGGCAAGTGGAAGGAACTTCTCTCACTTCGGAAAAACATAAAATCCATCCACAGACTTCCATCTAGCTTGTCAACCTTGAAACTTACCGATATCACACCGCTGCTACAGTTTTCCAACTTTAGGAACCTGTCAAAACTCTCCATTTCTAGCTGCTTGATGATGCATTTTCCAGTTCTTGAACACCTGGAGAATTTGAGGGAATTGTCCGTAGAAAAATGTGCATCCATAGTGGGAATGCCTAATCTATCAAGCTTGAAGAATCTGGAAACCTTGTATCTATCCGACTTACAAGAACTGGTAGAATTACAAGGTATGGGGGAATTGGAATCTCTGCAGTCCCTAAAGATTACATGTTGTGGGTCAATAGAAATATTGCCCAACCTAAAGAAGCTGGAAAAGCTGACGATCTGGAATGTTGTCCGGGGCTAAGATGCATTGAAGGCCTAAGTGGCTTACAACTTTTGACGCATGTGACTGTTAAAGATTGTGAGTCCCTGCAAAGTTTGCCAGATTTACTGAGAGGAACCAAGCTAGACACAGATTGGGAATCACCAGAAACTTTAGACCCTTGTGTTTATATCAGTGGCTAGACCAATCGGAGCCTTGGATCCACTCATACAGGAGATCGGGACACAAAGTCTGAAGATTACACAACGCAGCTCTTGCTAAGAAATCTTTGGATGGCAATCTCCCGAGCCAGGATGGTAACCGTCATATTCAGCATTTCTTTTAGGTAAGGACAAGAAGTCTACAGAACAGTGGATAGTCCTATAGCATAAGGTGTCAAATTGGAGATTGTATCCACATCGTTTAATAAATATAAATTTGGCACTAATTTTCTTGATATTTGTTTGTCTACGATCATAAATGGCTAATGTCCTGTTTTTCTGCACTGCAGTTTCTCTGAAATGTGATATCATATGACAGAATGGTTGTGTAACTTGTGTTCATTTTTTATATTAATGTGCTAAGTTTTCTCCCTTTTTTTCATTTACAACTTCTCCTAGAGTCGGGAGCAATAGAAAGTCACTCTTAGTAATCCGCAAGTTATAATTTCCCAGTAACTATTCTTCTTCTATACCCTAAGGAAAAGCTACAATCTTATGATCTATTTGCAGTCATAATTCTGGCCAAGTCTGTATTTGAACTTATGTAGATTATTTTATCTTTCAATTTTAATTGACAGAAGGCATAAGCTTTTAGCAAAGCTGGAAATCAGAAGCGTAAAGCTACAAAATTTGACCACCATCGGTGTACCAATATTCATGGAATTCCATGCCAATTATGAAAGAGAAGATTTGTGATCCAGATTGGAGTAAACAAATTTCACAGTTGTGCCAACAAATTCTATTTGGCCTATACTCTAAAACAATTACCAAACTTCTCCAATCTGGTTTTGTCACTGTGAATTTGCCACTATCACTACCATGAATGCTAATTCTGTCTGTCATCAATCCTGAATGCCACCCAACCAAAGCTGCTGATGGTGCAAGCTGTTAGAGAACTTGGTGAAAGATGCTTGAAGACATCTTGTGTCATTCACGCTGCATCAATCCTAAAGTGGTAAATGGGGCTTAAATCACTAAAATTATGCATCAGGAACAGGGTCTGAATTCCTCTTATGAACAAAAGAACTTTGCAAACAAATGAAAGTGTGAAAGATGTATTTCATAACCAGCATAAACCCTTGACCTGCAAGTTTCCTCAAGGCAATTGGCAATTTGACATCTCGGTCGAGTTTGAATATTCAACGGAATGGGAGAATAAGCAGACTCCCACACTCTATCGGAGCCTTAGCAAAAAACACTCTTTTTTGTGTATAGAATGTTGCAAAGGACTTGAGGAGCTTCCGCACTCACCTGAGAAATTAGCATTTCTGATTGAGTTTGGTCTGTTGTTCCCAGGAGTAGTCAGTGTACTCGATTCAATCAGAAATCTGAAGAAATTCATAGTCACCAGGATGGGAAACATGAAGATAGGAAAGTTACCTGACTCGATCAAGCATTTGGAGATGCTTGAAGAGTTACATTGCCCAGACTGTCAGGGCATATCCAGTGAGATCCAGCGTGATATTGGGGAATTGTCCCATTTAAGGATCTTGGACTTGGGCATTGGCATCTCTAAATTTCCTCCCACAATTAGTAGTCTCCTTCAGCTCGAAGAACTTGAGTTAAAGGATTGCCATGAGCTTTGACAATTGCCAGAGATTCACTCGAGCTTGACAAGCCTTGCCCTTGATGCATATCACTGTCAAATTGCTCCCAACCTCATGAACCTAGTTACTTTAAAATACTCAAACTTATCGTTCCACGGGATTATAATTTTGGGTGAACTAGCAAGTGGAAGGAACTTCTCTCACCTTGGAAAAACATAAAATCCATCCGCAGGCTTCCATCTAGTTTGCCAACATTGAAACTTACCAATACCACACTACTGCCACAGTTTTCCAGCTTCAGGAACCAATTAAAACTCTCCGTTTCAAGCTGCTCCACTGTGCATTTTCCTGCTCCTGAACAACTATAGAATTTGAGGGAATTGTCTGTAGAAAAATGCTCATTCCTCGTGACAACACCTGATCTATCACACTTGAAGAATCTAGAAACCTTGTGCCAAACCAACTTACAAGGACTTGTAGAAGTACATGGTCTGGGGAAACTGGAATCTCTGGAGTCCTTAAAATTACATGTTGTGGGTCAATTGAAATATTACCCAACCTATCGAAGCCGTAAAAGCTACAGCATTTTGATTTGGAATTTTGTCCAGGGTTAAGAGCTGTTGACGGCCTCAGTGGCTTACAACGTTTGACGCATATGACTGTTAAAAATTGAGGGTCCCTGCAAAGTTTGCCAGATCTGCCGAGATGAACAAAGCTAAAACGGATTGGGATTCAGCAGAAACTTCGGACCCCTGTGTTTATACCAGCTGCTACGCCAATTAGTGTCTTGTGACTCACTCAAATGAGAGATCAGGACAAGTAGTCTGAGGATTACCCGACACAGCTCTTGCTAAGAGATCATTGGTCGGCATTCTCCTAAGCCAGGATGGTAACTCTCATAGGCATTTCTTTTAGGAAGGACAATCCTACTGAACAGTTCATGGTCCTAAAGCATAAGCAGTGCGAGATTAAAAACAAGCCTTAAAGTGTTTGAAGACTCTTGACTCTCAAAGAGAAGAATCAACGTCTTCAAGTTTCAAGAAGGCGAAGACTTCAAAAAACTCGAAGAAAATTTAAAGAAAGCGAAGAACAACAAAGTCTCATTGGATCCAGCTTCCAAGCCCTGTCGTGTCATCTGAATTCTTTTGTATCAAGATTCAAAGCCTCGAAGATTTCAAGAAATCAAGTTTTGCATCATTTGATTCGAGATTAACTGCTTAGGCACTCAAATTAACATCTACATTAAGGAGAGAGTCGGAGATATACTAGAAATCAAGTTGTAAAATTAGAGATTGGATTCATATCTTTAATATTAATAGATAAATTTGGCACTAATTTTCTTGTCTCAAAATTAGACTTTACATTTATTTGTATACAATCATAGATGGCTGAATGTCCTGTCTTTTTATGCACTCTACAATTTCTCTGAAACAATTTTATATGGAAAAATGGTTGTGTGACTTGTGCTCATATTTTTGGTTAATGTGCTAAGTTTGCTCCCTCTTTTTGAACTACTTATGTGGTCGGGAGTAAGAGGAAGTCACTCGTGACATCCCATATTTTTACTTATGTTTTCTATTGAATAAATCAGGCATTTCATCGACGCGCCTATAGGGCTGTTCTCAGAGCTGATTACTCTCAAGATAACTAGACTATTCAGGAAAGTTATTAAAGAATTTTAATGCAATAGACTTGGGAATTCGACCAAAAATCGACTTCTCGATCTTGCTCATCTTTAGAAGCCATTACGGTACAGTTAAAAATCGATTTGAGATCGAGATAGGTCTATTCGACCGAGATGTATGGCTAATCGTGGGTGACACCACTAAATTGGAAAATTCTCATTGATCGGCCCTAGACTGATTCTTCTGTCGTTTTGGTACCATGTGTCCGTATTTGAATTCTCGATATTTTTACAACGAGAGTCGTCAATGTGTCGAGTGGGTTTATTGTGGCTCGAAGAAAAGTGACAACGGGTCATTTGCACTAAAAATATCCGAAAACTATCCGATAGCTTAGGTCACACTAAAAACACACCCGAGTGAAATTAACCGCGAATTCAGGTTCGACTACAAAAATTAAAGATTTTTTCATGTCACAATAAATTCTAGGAAAGTCGACTCAATTTTAGAAAAAAATTTTGAAACCTGAGATTTTTTGGGAAAAAGTCGGCATATGACCTTTTTTGTTCATAAAAAGCTAAGAACCGTTTTTTATCGCGAAATTGGGATGCAAGATGGATCTATTGGCGAGAAAAATATCGATTGGATCAAGGACTTGATAACAGAATTTATTGAAGTCAAATTGAATTGAATTGAACAAGAAACTAAGTTCAATTGAAGCCAATTGCTTGCAAATTTGTATGCCCCCATTACCTAGCCTTTTGGACCACTTCAAAGGTTGTGAGGGGTGCGTGGTTGGCTGATATGCAGCCAAGGAGGTGTGTGTGGTGTTGGATGGTCAAAGGGGGACAATTGAATGGAAAATAAGCAAGTGGTGGAGCCCTTGGTCCCCTAAATCTTTCCTCTCTCCTCTAGTCCTCAATCGGCCAACCTCTTCTCCATTCCCCTCACCATTTTCGCTCCTAACAGCCAGCAAGAAGCCAGCAGCCGTGCTGGACAACCGCCCCTCCACGCCACATGCCGTCGTGACCGGCGCGATCGGCGCGATCGGCGCACATGCTCACCGCCTCACCACTTGACCCCGACCCCTCATCCGCACCTCACGCCATCCCAGCCACTGTGCAACAGCTTGTGGAGCTCAGCTAGAGCCTGTGCTTCGCCATTCCACCGTCGGTAAGCTCCGCCAAGGCCTGGTTTGCCCTTTTTCCCCTTTCCCGATCAATTTCCACTCTAAACCGACTTTGTTTTCTTATGTTTCAGCAAGAACAGAACAGAATATTAGTGGGTTTCCAGCCACCATCTAGGCCCGTTTTGGAGGTGTTCCAGGCCTCGAAACATAGGCCCACTTTGAAAATAATCAATCCTCACAACATTCCGTCAATTTGATCCAACCTGTTCATTAATCCTATGAGTTTTGCTCACTAATCCTCACTTAGTAGGCTAATGATGCTTAAGGGTGATTAGATTTAATTAAGTGCAATTAGGTGGATAGATTAGATTAGAGTAATTAAATTAGAGATTTATCAATGCATGTTAGGCAAATGGTTGGTATAGTTAGCAAGGAAATAGTTCCTAGTATTTATTGAACAAATCTCGGGAATTTTTTGAGTCCGTTTGGCGTCCAATTAGGCATTACGGGCCTAAATTGGATTTATTGCATTTATTTAATAATTTTCGTAATTATTTATTTAATTATTTATTTTTCGAAAATTAGCTTGGGATAACCGACGACCGAAAATTTATGCTGATTATTGTGGTGCGGTCCATTTATTTATTTGAGCGCTAAATCATGCTGAATTGATTTAAATATGATTTTAGGATTTTATTCCTAAATTATTTAATTTCAGCAATTGATTGAGAAATAACTGAGTTTCAGTCTATAGCGCCATCAATGTTTTAGTGGGCAATATAAAGTGGTGAAAAAGAAAGTTGTATTACATGGCTCGGAGATCAAAGGTGTCATCTTGGAGAATGCACGTGACTCGTTGATTAGATACATCACCTTTAAAAAGGGCACGTGACTCGGTGATTAGTACATCACCACAAATAATGCAAGTGGCTCGGTAATTTGGTATATCATCTTAGAGAATGCATGTGGCTCGGTGATTAAGTACGTCGCCTTAGAGAATGCACGGGACTCGGTGATTAAGTATGTCATCTTCGGAAATGCACGTGGCTCGATAACTAAGTACGTCGCTTTTGAGAATGCATGTGGCTCAATGACTAAATATTTATCATCTTGGAAATTGCATAGTACGGATTAGAATAACCGGGAAATTGTTTGATTGACATGTAATCGATTAGGTTGATTGATCGATGATTCGATCTGATTTGATTGGGTGTTATGTATGTCAGTAATTATGAATTGAACTGACTTGCAAGAAAGGATTGAGGCCAAGGTAAGTCATTTGACTCATGTTGTGCTTAGGCAGCCCTTAGGCATATTGGCTTCCTAATTGAGTCTTAGGGGGTAGAACTTGCTAAGACGTAGTCTCATCCCGGTTGTGGGACAACATTTCAAGTCCCTAAATGGTAGCACCTCCACTTCCTCATCCTCCCATGTATTTTGGTATACCTAAGGAGATCACCGAGATAGGGTATCACTTCCCGATACACCCTCACCCGGAAGAACTAGAGTATGTTTTAGTAAAATCTAGTGTCTGGGTTGACATGGGCAAAGATGCATTGGTGCCCCACGAGTATAGGTCATGGTATCGTCATTACCATGATGGGCGAAGAAAGGGTCCCGTGCCAGAGGGTGATGTGCCTCTGTTCATTTTAGAGCCAGCATTCGGAGAAAGGACCGCAGATCTCAAGGACGAAGCGGTGACCAATGCTAAAGACCTTAAGCTCAAGAGTGACCCCGATTCTCCCAAGCAATCAGCAATAGACTCTAGCTGGAGCATGGAAGAATGAGAGGTCGAACAAGAAGAGGTATACTCAGAAGAGAACCTGGAGGAGGAACCTGACAAGGAAGAACCCGAAGAGGAGGACCCTGATGAGGAACCGAAGGAAGATCCCGAGGATGATCCAGAGTATGACCTTGATGAGGATTGAAACCCCCACCCTGTTTTGCAAACTCTAAGTTGTGATCTGATGTGTGTGGTAGATCTGACTTGTTAATAGTATTGTAACACATACTATGAGATTTGCCTTGTATAAAAATGTGGTTGTGATTTTTCAATTGTGAAAAATATAGCCCTACTTTTCTATCACATTATTTTATTGTCTGGGGATTATTTTATTTGCTTCCGCATGCATATATTAAAATGAATGGGTCGGCAATGTATCCTAGAACATCGCTATTAATCGACCTATTGAGGGATGAGTGCGTGCCCAAGGATCGGGGCTTGACATCACTCCTGGTAATCTGCAAGTTTACTTTCCTTGTGACTTTTCCTCTTCTATACCCAAGAAAAAAGCTACAATGTTATGCATGATTTGCTAAGCTGATAAAGCTACAATATAAGGGACTATTTGCAGCTGTAGTTCTGGGTAGGTTTGTATTTGCTTATGGAGATTACTCAAGGTTCAGTTTGAATTGACAGAAGACCTTAGTTTTTAGCAAAGCTGGAGAACGGAGAATTCAACCATCGTCAGTGCACCAAATTTAGGGGAATTCCACCCTAATGATGAAAAAGATGGCTAGTGATCCACATTGGAGTAAGCAAATTCTATTTGGCCTATGCTTACATCATGCTAAATTGCAAGTCACTCAAAGAATTACCGGACTTCCTCAATCTAGTTTTATCACTATGAATTTGCCACTATCACTATCATGAATGCTAAATTGCAATTCTATTTTCACCAATCAGGCCATAACTTTCTTTTAATGAATGAAATTCATTTCTTAGCAAAGACATGATAAATATGCCGTATGACTGAAACTGCCAATGGTGCAAGCCGTTCGAGAACTTAGTGAATGATGGTTGAAGACATCTCATGATGTTCACACCACATTGATCCTAGAGTGGTCTGAAGCACTAATATTCTGCACCAAGAATGGGATTTGAGTTCTTTGCGTTGATCACTTTACGATCAAATGAAAGTGTAAATGACCAAATCCATAACCAGCATAAACCTTCTTTACGTGAGTGGACAATGGGAACTCATATTTGTTCACCCCCTCTTTCAATACATTTTTATTTCCCAACACTTTAGTGAAGGGTTTAATGGAATATTCATTTCACTTCCAGAGCTGATTTTGGTGAGTCTGAAGTCCAAACTCTGTAACCTAATGTGGTGCACCCCTTTATTTCTCAGAAGGCCACCCGCAAAAATCTTCTTTCTAAGCTAAGATGGCTTTACTATCCTCCCGAATTCTCAGCCACAAACATTACCTTAATAATTTGTTCATGCTCAACCTGTCGCGGAGCGACAGATTATAAGACTAGGGAGGATGGCAAGACATCGAGGTATGGTCCACCCTCGCTGTTTATGTCTCTTCCTATTCACTGCCTTGTCGTTGTGCTAAAACGTCTCTCATCCTTTTTCGACTTTCAATTCTTCTGCAGATGGCAAATACATTGAGAGTTCTGGATTTGTCATGGTGCAGATGCTTAACAAAGACACCTGACCTCTCAAAGTTTGTGTCCTTGGAGATATTAATTCTTGATAGTTGTCGCAATTTAACTACAATCGACTGCTCTATAGGTGCGCTAAAACATCTTGGAACTTTGAATCTAAAGGGATGTCCTGCGCTTCAAGAGTTGCCTGAGAAAATTGGTTCTCTAGAACCTTTGTTGGAGCTTACCTTGCCTCTAGATTCGGATCTGTCCAAGGTTCCCAAGACAGTTGGCAGTCTAAATTCTTTGTTGTAGGAAGAAAGTCGGTGGAAGATGACTTACCTCTTTACGTTGCGCAATGAACAATTTACCTCAGAATGATCGTTGAATTACGGATGAATGACGAACAATATTACTTCATGTTGGTCTGAATATAGTCACGAGGAAAACATTCAATTTCCACAGCGTAAATGCCAATTGTTTTTGTAACTGAGAAATGGAACGCCTTCTTCTTCTTCTTTTTTATGGAAAGGGGAGAGAAAAGGAAACAATTTCTTTGTGAGCATACGTTCTGCCAACCATCCCGATGGTTATCTTTTGAAGATTTTTATACAACTCCCTCATACCCTTTCAAAGGGTGTCTTTCCATTATAACTTATCAAGACGAAATTGTGCGTTCTAATCACACTCCATCATTGACGTATTAATAAAATACTACATTTGTTAATTCCAAAGATGGAAAATGCAAGAATCGAAGAGCTTCCGTGCTCAGTTGACGGACTAACGAAGCTGACGCATTTGTCTCTAAGCAGATGCTCTCTGATAAAGGAACTTCCATGCTTACTCGGGGAATTAGGAGCATTGGTGGAGTTGCATTTGTCATCATCAAGTATAGTCAACCTGCCTGAAGAAACTGAGGGCGATTGGGATCGACTATACAAAGATAAGAATATTTCCAGACACCATCGGATTGGTCAAGATGCTCGAAGAATTGTATGCGGAGGGTTGTCTGTTCCTGAGGGGTCAGATCCCTGATGAAGATAGAAGTCTCTCCCGTTCGAGGATCTTGCACTTGTCATACACACGTATATGTGGATTCCCCAGCGGTCCAATGGAACTAGTCGAGGTCAAAGGAGAGAATGTCTCGAACTCAATAAGAAGAGAAGAAATCTAGAGAAAGGGAAAGACCAAAAAAGGAGCTTAGGTATGAGCGCCGCGAGGTGAAAAGGAAAGATCGAAAGAGGAGAGAATGTGTGTGTGAGACATTAAAAAAGATGAAAATAAATATATAAGAAAAACAACCAAACCACTAAACACCAATTCCACTTTTAGAAATCAAAAACCAAGCTGACACTCCTAAGAATCTGATCCAACTAGCCAGTTTGGTCCAATTTAGGCAATTTGCGGTTCAATTGATCCATCTTGCTCACCCCTAATCAGCTGTCTCACTTGTTAAGAAAATTATTAGGAAAGTCATAAGTCCATTACAATTTTGTCAATTCAATTTCTAAACCTATGCTAATTCAATTTATCCAGCCAAATTTGGCCAACTGGCACATACTTGTCCACATCAGTACTGGCTGATGTTAACGTGAATTACTTTTGATATTATTTTGTTTTTTTCGAATTTTTTATCATTGTTTTTCCTTTTCTTGTTCCTTTCCTCCTTTGGTTTTCTTCCCCGCAAAGGTCGATGAACATCGCCATGGCCTTGGAGGCCATAGGCAAAGGCGGCCTTGCCTATGGCTAGCGTTGTGGCCATATCTCAAATACAAAACTGACTAGATGTCTATTACAAAAAAACAAGTAATTGAACAAATAAATTAAATAGAATAACCAAATAAAATAGACATCAGCTTGACAAGATTTGGTTTATATGACCTATTTATCAACCACACTTGAGTAGCTCAAACATTCTCAACATTTTTCAAATCCAATCACATCTAATAACTCACGCAGTATACTCTCACAAGAACTATCAAAACAATCCCACAATAATGGGCAAAAACCCTTGTGCTCTGACTCTTATGACCAAAAGCTCCTACGCTCACTAATGGGGAAAAGCACAATTGCAAGGTGGAACGTATTTCAATAATTTCTTACTTGTTCAGGTGTCAAACTACAAATCCTATATAGATTTGATAAATCCACTTGCATTGGATTTGTTACGGCCTCAAATTCTAGAGTCTTGTTTTTACTCTTTTGCATTGATAGGGCACGACCGCGACTGATTTAGGCAACATGACATCTCGTTACACTATCCCTGATCAAGTTTTGTATTAGACAAACAAAAATGAGTCTTTTATCGTTCGCTTAAGGAGTAATGTTGGCTGGGATTAGATCTAGATTCTCGCCGCGTGGGACGATCGCAATCTGACATATCCAACAAGGCTCAAGACGTCATTTTGAGAAACTTTTAATTTTTTTTTTATCTATTTATTTTCCTTCATCTGTCTAGATTGTCGGCTAGTGAAGTCAAGCAGGCGTTAGCAATGGTGAGTGCCCCTCACTGGCCATAGGTGAGGGCAATACAGCCCCCACCAATGGCCAAAAAACTTCACCGGCCATAGGTGAGGGCTGCCCTCACCAATGGCCAACAAACTTCACCGGCCATCAACGAGGCCGTGGCAACTAGCAACTAGTGGAGAAGAAGATGAAAAAATCGAATAGAAAAAAGAAAAGAGGGGAAAAAAGGAAAATTCAGAAAATTAAAAAAATTCCAAAATGACATTGTTTTATTTGAGATCATCAACGTCAGCCATTAATCATGACTCTAATTAGAACACCACCATCAATGATTTCCGGCATAGATTGACCTGATGAACTATATGAAAACAATCAAAAGATTTGGAAAAGGTAAGACTAAATCGATAACCCTACAATAATTTATGACTTCTTGGATAAATTTTCCTTGTTATAAAAGGTCACCAACATACAGATATAAGGTGATTTTGATGTATGTAAAGTAATCACTAATGAATAAAACTACTTCATATATAACATTGAGAAAGATTTTGATGTACGTAAAGTAAGTAATCACTAATGAATAAAACTACTTCAAATATAACATTGAGAATATGCTCTCTCTCTCTCTCTCTCTCTCTCTCTCTCTCTCTCTCTCTCTCTCTCTCTCTCTCTCTCTCTCTCTACGCTTTGGAGCGACGTAGCCTCTCCATGTAACAACATTTTCTTCCTACTTGGATTCATTCCCTTCTAATATCTAAAGGTGACTAATAATTGACAGAGAATTTTGACTTTTGTTGCATGCTACTCTCCCTGAACAAAAGTCAAAAAGGTCACAAACGAAAAGGAACCAAAAGACTTCACATTTCGTGGTGTACAACTCTATCAGCTCTCAACATGGTAGGCATCTTCAATATATTTATTATACCATGCACTGCTTCTAATAAAATCTTGATTTTTGCACCGAAAGACAAGTGATCGTCAAGGAAGATTCCAAGGCCTAGTAAGATAAAATATGTAAGAGATTGCTAAAGCTGCGCCGAGTACTTATGCTCACTTGTACACTCTAGAAGACATGGAACCTATGATAAGTAATATAATATGCTGGTTACATAGTGGTGGATCATCTTTTGTTGGTTAAATAATGGAGAGAGTGGAAAAGAAAAGTGTAGGGGAGAGAAAAAGGAGTGAAGCAAAGGCAAAGGTAAAACCAGGAAATGAGGCAAAATGCTGGGAAAGTGGAGACAACGAGAGACAAACTGTCGAGGGCTTCAACCTTCTCGCATGCTTCTCCTTCAATCTTACACCCCAATTTCCTCCAAGAGACATGCCAACCTGTGGTTCCAGCAATTTCAGCCCACTTATCTTCTGTTCCTGATGGAACTTTTCTGTTTTTCTTTTGTTGTCTCAGAACAAAGTTCATTTTCTCTCTTTTGTTTCTTCTGATCTGTCTCGAATTTTCAACCTTCCCACATCATGCAAGCTTTGTTCCTCTATCTCAATTTATATAGATGGTTCTTAGGATCGTTATCAATTTATTGTTCCAACCAAACGCTTAGTATACTATGTTTATCATGTTTCACATCTCATTACTCTGCCATATGAAAGGATTGATAGGATCATGGACACCCAGCAACGGCTTCACTTTTTCATCCTTTCACCAGTATGGTGTATTAAAATTTAACTAATATACAAGGAAAAGGAAAATTTAGACCATAGACCTGAGTTGTCTTCTTTGATAACGATAAGGTTTTTTCACACTGAATTAGATTTACGCTAGAGTTAGTTCATACTTTCAAAATTTTAGACTAGTGTTTTAGTCATGAGTTCAATTCCTGCTGAAATGTGGACCTGTTCCACGCTTGTCCTCTCTTCACAAGATGTGATAAAGAAGCTTGCATTATTAGATTCATCTTGTGCATATATAAATATACATATAGTTGTCCCATTTGAAAAGACTTCGAAATTTGTCCAAAACCCTAAGATGTCTCCTTCAGTGCCCAGGTGGGGTTTTTCAGACATTCTTTCTCTTTCTTTCTTCTTTTGTAGAAGCAAAAGCCATCATCCACCTGCAACATCTTAGGGTTATGAGATAATGAACTGTTTTGCCTTTTACACTGAACCGGGTCATTTTTTTTTTTTTCGTCCAAAAGCTGCCAAGTTCTTCATTTTCGTTGTGCTTTGTGACTTAACAAAAATTCAAAAGATAAAGTTGACCTCCAATTTGAGATCGTCGAGTTGTTATAGGCAAAGCTTGAGAACTAAAGTTGAAGTGACTAAGCTCCAAGTGCACAAGAATGGCAGGAATACTAAAGCTCCATCAAATTATCATTATTGCAGAAAGTTGTATTAATTATGCATGTGGTGTTCATTGTTAAACCTAAGACATGGAATTCTGCCATCAGATGATTACTCATAATATATGCGTTATACTCCCATTTGCTCTGTCATTTTCCCAAAAGACATAAATACAGAAGTTTTTGTAATGTCTCTCCTTTTTGAATTGTGAAAAAGAGAAAACCCACTTTTTTATTCTAGAAAAAGCATTATCTTTGTCAGAGAGAATTTGGTGTTTGAAGGTGAGTTGCAACTGGCAATTTTTGTAGTTTTGTCGCAATGTGGCTAGGCACAAAAGCAGGTTTCATGGAGCAAAAGGAGACATTCGAATTTGCATTTATGGATCAAAGAGAAATGAATTCTATAATGAACTCAGATGATTACCCTTTATATTTCTTAAGTTGCGATTAGTCATTACGTTTATTAGTAATTAAGCCGATGCGGTAATGTGTTTTGTCTCCCATTTGTTAAGAGCTTACCTGCTACTTATTCTAACTTCACCGGATTCTTAAACCACTGTTAAATTTCCTAGAAATGCAAAAATAAAATATAATTAAATGCATTAAATTTACTTGAATTGATACGGCACATTATAATTAGTTCATGAAAAATGAGTACATACAACATAAACTCAATCTATAAATCAAGTGAGATTATACATTGGATCTCACTCCCAAGGACAAATTAAGTACGTATCATGTACAAAAATTGATTTTATTTATCATTTTTCAGTGATCAAATCGATGAATTTATGCAATATGTTTTCTTCATGAAATCGGAGAGGCTGACTGGATTTCCGGAATCACGCATCATGTATAGCCAGAAATTAATGATTCATAAAATTTTGATGTATGGGCCAAACTGATCATTGTTTTATCTATTGATTTCTTGACATAGTTAGACCAAGGTTAGTAGGTCACTTTTCATTGATCTACCCTCCAGTGTGATCCAGATAACATAGTCAAGCAATTAAATATATGGAATTGCCCTCTTCCTGAACAGCTTAATGCAAAGCGTTTATTTGAGTTTATAAAATTAGCCTAGCTCACAATCCCCAACTCAATCCCATTTCAATGGTTAACAATTTAAAAAAGTGCAGAAGACAGATACAAGTGGGGTTCATGACCCTCATGGAATCTCTAGCCTCTCTCTTCTCTTTATATTCGCAAACCCCTCTTTTCTTTCATTCACAATAAGACCTTGAAAACATTGCAGATCAGCCATTCTCAAAGCTACAATTTCCATGGCCACCCCCATGAGAGCCATCATTTGGGTGTCTCAATTAGAAGGACAATCATTGTACGACCGAAAACATTGCAACCTCCAAAGCTCCTCAATCTCTCTAACCTGGACAGACAGTGTCCAGCTCTCATGTACTTGGTCTTCTTTTATAAACCACATCTCAATAGTAACTTTTCCAAGAATGAAATTTCACTTGGTCTTGTGTTTGATAGCTTAAGATTTGACCTAGAAGAGACATTATCAGTGTGGTATCCAGCTGCTGGTAGGCTCAGCTTGAACCCAGAAGATGGGAAGCTCAATCTTTGGTGCAACAATGAAGGTGTGGTTTTAGCTGAAGCTGTCGCTCAAGTGAAGGTTTCAGATCTTGGAGATCTATCACAATACAATGAGTTCTTTGAGAAGTTGGTCTACAAGCCTGACTTTGATGGGGACTTGTCCAAGATGCCTCTAGTTGTTGCTCAGGTGAGTATTAAATCTTTTGAGCTTCAGCAGACCAATGTATTAGAATTCTCTCTCAACGTTGATATCTTCCTTAGCAAGGTCAGGTCACCATACAAAAGATTTAGATGTCGATTAATAATGTCACATTCATTAGGGTATCAATGTAATTACTGTTGTATTTAATCACAACAAATACAGACATGTAAGGGCTTTGAAGTGTATATAGATGAGGTTTGATTAGATCAAATGTATAAACGGTCCAACAGTTTGATTTAGTGTGCTGTTTAGAGTAAGTGTAGGAGCAGACTGAGAAATGAACCATGGTTTATGCAGGTAACTCTATTTGAATGCGGAGGCTATTCCATAGGAATGGGTACAAGCCACTCATTATTTGACGGACCTGCCGCATACGACTTTCTTCATGCCTGGTCTTCAAATTCTGCAGTTACCAAAGAAAAGGGATATCGTCTTGAGATTAATATGCCGGTGCATGACCGAGGTAGGCTATTGCTTCTGAATCCTCAGAAACAAGTGGCAATCGCTAACCCAGTGAAAAGTGCTGCTGCTATAGATCATTTATATCAATTGATAATGCAATCAGCCGTGAATCAGAACATCTTGTCTGATGTGAAGAGTTCGAGTTTGGTTCCCAAGACTTTTGATTTGAGCGGGGAGTTCATAGAAAGCATAAAAGGGGAGTTGTGCAAGGGGATGAATGGCAGCTTCTCATGTTCAACCTTTGAGGCGGTTTCAGCTCACCTGTGGAAGGTCGATTTTCCTTAATTCCTGATTTTTAGACCTTATGTACATTTTTGCTGCTGATCATTTTGTTGTTGTTCTTATATGTGAGTTCTCAGCACAACTTATCATGGAGTTAGGGCTACAGAGAACAAATAGAAATAGCGTTTGTTCATCCTACAATAAATGGATCCTTTAGGCTCCATTTTTTTTCAAGAAAAATAAATGATATGCAAAACACTTTACTTATAATAATTACTTGTATGGTTTACAATAATAACCACAAAAAAGTTTAAATATAAATTGTTATTGATAATAAAAATATTTTCTATTAACTACTTACTTTAAGCTATACAATTTATCATTTTTAGGAAAGTGCTTTACAAATCTTTAATTTTTCACGAAACAAATAAAACATATAATATCTATGTTAGTTACCAATAGCTAACTGTTACATCTTGTTATTCTACAAATTAGACTATCAATTTTCATTTGAGTTACCAACATTAACTATTTTTCTTAGTTACCAACTTTCATATTCATTTACCAATTTTATTTACCTTGGTAAGCAACCCCTTAAATTTATGAACTGTTTAGAGACTACCAACCTAAATTAGCATGATTCACCCACTTCTCCCATTAAATAAACACCTAGTATTGGGCTATTAACTCTCATTTGAGTTACTTACCGATATTTATTTGGTATTGTTTATTTTGCAAACTTTTTCAATTGCTTTCAAATTTTTATTTCCATTTCTTAGCAACTCCTTAAGTTAAACCAACTCTTTCAAAAGTAATCAACCTTTAGTCACTAACTAATTTTGGGGTACCAACCCTCAATTGAATTGCTTAACAATTTTATTTTTCTTTTATTTACCAAATTGTAGAAAATAAGTAGTTGTGAAATAAGTAATTCAAATGAGGATTGGTAATCCAAAAATAGTTGAGAATTTAATTGAAAAAATTGGCAAATCGGTCTGATAAAAAATTGGTAAATATATGTAGTTGGTAAATTAAGGCGTTAATAGGAAAGACAGATAAAAAAACTAGTAAAATATAAGAAAAGTTAACAATTTGTAATCTGTCATAAAGGGTAAGTAATTTAATAAAAGTCCCAATAAGTAACGAAGAAATTACCAGAAATTAAGTAACTGGTAACTTTTTTTAACAACAGTTTTTTGACATTTATCAATTCTTTCTTAAAAGTACTGATACGAAAAAAGAATCCATTGTTTCTTTATATAAAAAAAAAAATAAAAAAGTAGAATTGTCCTATTTTCGTGTTCCAACATCCATCTCTAAGTTTATATGGATTGTCGCACTTCAGGCAAGGACCAAGGCTTTTGGACTACACAAAGGAACACTGGTGTGCCTCCAATTTGCAGTGGACACAAGGAATAGGCTGTCGCCTCCGCTCCCGAAGGGTTTCAGCGGCAATGCATACGTGCTCGCCTCGGTGGCGTTAACGGCCGGAGAACTGATGGAATCGAGCCATGCAGACATAATCAAGAAGATAAAGAGGCCAAAAGATCTGTGAATGATGAATACGTGACGGCGTACATGAAAGCACTCGAAGGGCCACCAGCTTCCTTGCCTCCATTGAAGGAGCTGACCCTTGTGTCTGACTGGACCAGAATGCCATTCCACAAGGTTGGTTTCCTCAGTGAAGAAGCAGCCTATGTTTCCCCTTTGGTCCCTCCAATCCCACAAGTTGCTTACTTGATGCAAAACCCTAGTGATGATCACCTAGGGATTCATGTGAGGCTAGGTTTGCCCCCGGGAATCTTAAGTGCTTTCCCCGGATACTTCCTCTCGGTAAACCTATAAAACAGGTTGGCACCGGCAAATCAAGGAATCAATTGAGTTTCGTGATTAAGTTGTCATGCATCATGTAGTCAAGTGGAAGAGGAGTTGGATTCTCAATAGATTGAGTACTCTTAAAAGTTAATTATGTTTCTTATATCTAATGAAATGGATCTACAAAACATTGAGATCCTATCAAGTACTTGATTCAATGTGACAAGAAAGGAGGGCTCAATGTTTTAATCGTACTATTGGATTGTGAGTTCGAACTTCCCACTCTGTAATTAGATCCCTAAGAAATAAACCTAGCATGTGATTCAATTTAAATCACCCTTATTATCAAACGTCATCCCTAGAAATCTAGCAATTATAATGATTATACACCTAAAATAGAGATGCGATCAGATCAGCAAAAAGATGATCGATTAGTTCAAAAGAAATGCTTGGCTTTGGTGACTATATACCTATTATAAAAATAAAAATAAAAACAGTTTTTTTTTTTTTTTTCTTTTTATTGGTCTGAAGTTCAGGAGTTAAAAAAATATATAATTTCCCAGCAAAATGAATACCACTTTGCCTAAAGTGAACATACGAGGCTGAAGGCCCAAAATGAAACAGGGTTAACATCGTGTCATGGGCCATTCTCTGACATGGACGGACCTCGCACAGGCCATATTATCAATTTTTTTTTTTTTTTGGGTAAAAACACAGGCCATATTATCATTTTGCATTGCAAGTTTTAAGAAAACAAAACTGATCAAAGCATTCCCAAAACTACGAAAAATATCCAAAATCCCGGTCACTGTCCAAATCCTGCAAATAATGTTGGAAAAAGTCCTTCAAAAAGCTTGCTTCTATTTCTTTTCCTTGTCTCACCTTGCTTAGAAAGCTCTCTTTTATTCACTTTATCATTGAGTTCACTTTACCAGCTTGGTAACAACAAGAAAAATGCATTGAACTTACGTATATAAACTTAGATCGAATCATGTGCTAAGCTGGATGTCGCTTATCCCGTGCACAAAGTATACACGTGACCCAATCCACAGTTCATTTTTACTAGACTTATGTTGTTGTCTAGAGGCCTTATCCGAAAAGATGTATGAGCAAACGAAATATCCTTACATCTGAACCTTTAATTTTTCATCATTGGAGTCATTTTCACATCAATAGTCATTGCTTTCCAGCTTCTCGTCAACCTATTTCTCCTTATAAATATCAACCTGTTCTTCATTGTTCAATTTAACAAATGAAACATGCTCTTCTTTTACATTTTCTATTGATACTACAATTCTCGATGTTCTTGTTTTGACTAAATATTGAAATATACACTAATTGAAAGGTCTATTGAGTCTTATAGGATAACCACGCACCTACCCTTTGAACTCTTTGAAGAGAGAAAATTATCATTTAAAACAATGCTTGTATACCTTAAACAATCTTCATTAATCATAGAAAAGGTGGTTCTCAAAATATTTCACAACAACCAATAGACACATTTTCAAATTTTCGCTTTGTCTATAAATCACAAGAAAACTTGTTTTACTTGTGGCACGATAATCAATTATGGTTAAAATCAATAGTCCTCATTTACCATCCGTGAGCAAGCTTTATCAATGATAAGAGAAAAAGTAATAATTGGAAATTCGAAGCAGTAGATGTCTCAACTTTATTAGCATTTACAATGTGCTCTCTGATTTAAGGAAATCTTTAAAGCCAAATTGCTCCCATCAGAGGCTGCCATCTACTTTTGCTTTTGCTTCCAATTCATCACTAACCAAGCTAAGAAAAGCATATGCAAATACATTTAACTTCGTCAAGAAGAAATCAGAAGCAAGTGGCTTTGCTGTTCACTTTGGAATAAGGTTACTAATTTATAAAAGGCTTTACCATAGACAGAAATAGAATCTGCCTTTTGTCGTTGAAAGTGGAATTTCTCTTTTTATCTATTTTATCTCATATGATGTACATTATTTTTTCTTCAAGCAAATTTTACTACACTAATTGTACATGATAGAGATCTTGCTGAAAAAAGGTAGCTGATAAGCCTGATATGCACCATGGAGACATGAAATGGATTTACTTAAGTAGTGGAAAAAGTTCATCTGACAGTGGTGACAGATCAAAGGAAGGGCCTAGCAACTGGCAATGCAATCGCCCTCCTTGGCCACTCGATATTATGTGCATGTAATTTGTATCAAATGTATATAATATCCTATAACATTGAATTATATATATATTTAATCAATCACTATATGAAGGGCTTCAATTCAATCAACACTCTATCCGAAAACAATCCTTTCATGTTTCTTCACAAGTTAGCATGCGGTGGCTCATCTATGCATTTTTGCTGAAAATCCACATAATTGAGCAAAATTAATGTTATCACTCAAAACAGAAGAAGGGAAATTTCAAATAGGGCCCTCAAATGGGACCTTAGAAATGTCTTCAAAGTGGATTGTGTCTCAAATTAAGCACTGAAGCTGGCAATTTTGTCTCAAAACACACCCCCCCCCGACCCATCAACCCTGCCAATCTTCACCAATAGGCATCTCACATGCCACTTTCTAAGCCATGGTAGGGGCATTTTCGTCTAGGAGCATTTATCTGTTTTCTTTCTTTTCTTTTTCTTTCTTATTTTCTCTCATTTTCTTCCTCATTCCGCACTTTGCCAGCCCATTTCCAGTACTTGATTTCGCTCGACGTGAGGAAGTCGCGCAATAAATCTTATGTACCAGCATCACCTACAACTACTCCCTATCCTACGCTAGCTCGACGATGCTAATGGCTGTTCTCTCTCTTCTCACTCGCGGTCGTGGCCGCCATATCTCTGAGCTTTCAACCATGGTCGCTCTAGCTTCAAACTCGCAGCCATTGCCATTTTCTCTTTTTAGCTTGCAATCATGGCTACCAGATCTTTGATCTTCAAATTATGGCAGCTCAAACTTCGAGCTCACAGCTATGGTTGCTCCCTCTCTCCTCACGCACTGCCCTCTCCAGCTCTTTTCACTCGTGTCCATGGTCACTCAATCTCCAAGCCCTCGGTCATGGCCATGGCCACTCGAGAGCTTCGACATCTCACAGCCAAATATTGAGCGAATTGACTAAGCTAAGCCCCAATCTCGGGGCCATGGAGGTGGCCGACCTCACGTAATCACAAATTTATGCCCGTGCAAGGCTTGTGATCTTTGACCGCGGCCACGACTTTCATAGACATAACAAAGGAGTAGATGCACATAAGGAAGGGCAAAAAGGGAAAAAAATGCTTTGGATAAACATTGGCACCAACCATAACTTGAAAAGAAACACATGAGATGCACATTAGTGTATTTTGGAAATTAAACCACCTATTTTAGAATCTTATTTGAGATAAGATTCACTCTAAAAAATTTCTAAGAAAACAATCCAACTTTAGAGTTATATTTGAAATATTTCCACAAAATGATACATTAGATACGAGATCGAAGCATAAATTAATCAGACTGTTACCATTTTTCAATGCTTAAATAGGAAGACAATTTTAATCAAATATCTCTCAATCTAATTGGAGTTATATGATGCCCTTGGACAAGCCAAATCTATAGAGCCCACGAAAAATCTCAAGATTAGATCACATTGGCGATCCCAAAAACCACACCTAGAGCGGGTCAACATTCCATGGGACTTGCCAACTTGCAATGCCACTTTTCTTTAGTAGGTGAATTTCAGCAGACCATGCAGCCCAAGGACCAGGCCGCCCGGCATGGGAATAAATGATGTTAGCTCCACCGCGGTCCCTCCCACCCCGCCATCCTCCGACACGCACGGCACCTTTTATTTATTCCTCCCTTGTCGCCTTTCGATACACGTCCACATCATGCTGCTCCCCACATGCTCAATTTCATCCATTTTTTTTTATACTTTAATTTAATTTATCTACTATTTAATTTAATTTTATTGATTTATTCACTATTTAATTTTCTTGGGCTTTGCCCATCTCTCCCCCACTGAATGGACCAGAAGAACGCTAGCTTTAAAATATTAATTGGAACATGAAATTTTATGCGCATGGGCACGGTCGCTCCCCCCCAGCCACATTCGTTACTTACCAGTCTGCATCAGACATATAAAAACTATTGTCCTTTTGGATTCGTGACCCCGTCTAGGGGGTTGTATTATTACAATCTCTTCTTCGAACGCATGTGGTGCTCTTAGATTTTGACCGGTTTCTACGCCAAGTCTTCCAATTTGAAATATATTATATTGGACCTTTCTCTAAACCCATTTTATTTGATGGTTTGGAAAAACTAATTGAGTAGTGGCTACTATACATGCATGGCGTATAGGATGGACAATCGGATAATGTAACTTATTTGATAACTTCTAACGCATGGGATTATTGTCCAAGAGTCCTGAACTTGTTCTACAGCGGCTGATTTAGTGATAAATTATCTAATCTAACTTTTTTTTTTTTTTGCAAAATTGATTAATTTAATTCTAAATTTTTTGATAAATTTTCAATATAGTCATTTCTAGTCAATTTTGGCCATAATCACTTACATGAACATTAACCGTCTTACATAACACAACCAGTATTAAGCGTGAAAGATTTTTGCAACATTTTTTTAAAGATTTTCTAAATAAGTTCTTCATTTCATTTTTGTTTCCTTTCCTTTCCTTTTTTTTTTCCTTTTTCTTTTTATTTCCTATTTTCACTAGTTGTCAAGCCCTCAACGATGGCCGATAGAGATTACCAGCCATAGGCGAGGACCCGATGACCTACAAATAGAAATAAGAAAAAAAAAAGAAATACAAGAAAAGTTAAAAGGGAAATATTCAGAAAAAATTAAAAAAAAATTGTAAAAATTATTCATATTAGCATTAGTTATGTCGAGTAAGATGATTGACATCGACTAGACCACCACGTCAGACATTTATAGGTAGAATTGATCGGAAAAAAAAGACTATATTAAAAAATTATTAAAATTTTAGAATTAAATTAATCAAATTGAAATCGTTATACAATAAATTTAAGACTTTTAGAATAATTTTTTCCTCGCATGTGCATATCACCTCTTTAATAGTTTTTTTTTTTTCTTTTAGGGGTGATATGTGCATTAAAAAAGATCATGGAAGTTGAATGGGACTAAAAGTGGTTTCTCATTGGGAGTGGGAGTAGGACTCCCACTCTTGTAGTGCATTGCTGCATTGGCGCAGAATCTTGGGTGGAGAAAGCCCGTCAAAACCTAAATGCACTCCTACTCCCTCCCCAAGTCCTACATAAGTCAACGGGACTTTGCTTAATTAAAGAATTATAACCATTAATTAGTAGAAGAACAGTCCAATCCAATATATGTCCATCCAATGTAGTGTCCATTCTTCCCTCTCATTACCTAACTCCAAAAGATTGGCTATCTAACCCTCGTGTCTAGTTTGACTATTTTCCATTTCTCATTCCCAAAGTCACCCAAGTCAACTGGCTGCTTGGTGAAAAAATAAGGTTAATTGTCGCAACAAGTTATAACGTGTCATTTGTATGTAAGCAATGACATTGATATTTTAATTGTGGAGAAGTTGGGTAAGTTACTACTCCCTCAATATAGATATTGTAATCAACTATCGCTGTCATCGTCGATTCTCGATGGTAATGTGAATAATTGCAATAACCTAAGTTAGTAGAATTTTCAATCAGTAGCCAAATAAAGCTCATGAGATTAGCTTAAATATACAAGAAACTTACATGCATATGGAATTAGACAGCGAATACTGTTGTCAATTATCCCATGTAACCCAATCTAATCAGCCCGACCATTGTTGGTGTCTCATTTATAGACGGTCAAATTTCCATTAAAAAGAAAAATCATATAGAAGCTCGTATCTCCTATCAAAGTGAACAGCAACCGACGGATATCCTTCTCATGCACAAAAGATATCACTTTGTAATAGATTTCGTAGTTCCCTACTAATCATGACTACTGAATACGAAATTTAAAGAAGCTGTCTTGTCTCGCGACAAGGACGAAGAGATGCCATTGCGGATCGGTAAGAAAAAGAAGAGTCAATACCCTCCTTCTCCTCATTGACACGACACACAGTCCTTTTGAATTTATTTGTCCGAAAATTTCTCGAGCTCGAGTGGAAAACTCTCTGAGCTATTTTCTTGGTAAACATCTATTTATTGTCCCCCCACAACAACCAAAAAAAAAAAGGGAAAATTATGTATTCTAAAATTTCTCCTAATTTTTTTTTCAAGTTCAGCTAGAAATGGCAAGAGGATTCTCCCCAGCAAAGACCAACCCAAAGAGGCGAAAAGGGTAAAAAAATCCGAAACGAGGAAAATCGATCTGGGGGGGAAGAATACGGGGCCCGAGGATATCCGGATCCGTCCAAGACGCTGTCGGCCGCCGATGGAAACTACAGAACCAACCCCGATTCCTTCCTCCCTCCCTCCTTACGAGGATTCTCTCTTCCCCAAAAAATTCAAACATTTTCCCGTTCCCTTATCTCGACGCCCTCCTGCTGAAATTCTCCTCCTCCTGCGGCGTTCCCAATCCCGGGTCATCATTGCTGCTGCTGCAGCTGGTGCTGCTGTTGCTGCTGTTGCTGTTGCTTTTGCTGTTGTTGTTGTTGTGTTTTACCGTCTGCAATATAATAAGGCTCCCCACCACCACGCCCCCACGCCCCTGCACGCGCAATCACTTCTTTTGGATCCCCACTTTCTCTCTGCTTTTCCCTCCCTCCCTCCCTCCTTGCCCTGTCTGCCTTCCCTCCGTCGCTAATTTTGCTCCCGTCTCGTCTTGTGGGAGTCTTGTGGAGGTTGCGCTTTTTTTCCTTTTTTTTTTTGCCGGAGATGTTGTGTAACATGGTGACGGTGACCCGGAAGAAGAGGAACGGGTCCTTCCTGGTTTACTTGAACGTGTACGATTTGACCCCGATCAACGGGTACGCCTATTGGCTCGGGCTCGGGGTGTATCACTCCGGCGTGCAAGGTATAAGATTTGAGCTTTGGTTGTGGGATTTGGGTTCTCGTTCCGTGTTGGGTTTGTGGGTCGTTGGGGATACCGACGGTGCAAGTGAACTGGAAGGTGGAATTGGGTTCTCGTGGGTGATCCAATTTGTGGGTTTTCGAGTTTGGGCGGATTCGTGTCGGCTGAACGGGAAGAAAATGCTTGAGCTTAAGCAGCAGCTGGTTCTTGTCGGCGCTCTTCGTGATCTGAGGCGTATTGGGGGAGACGAAGGCAACTCGCGGTAGCTAGTGATTGGCCAAATTGTCCATCTTCTTTTTTGAGCAGCTAGCTTAGTGTAATTGAAGGCAGATATACTTAGAATGATATTTTGTTAGTGCATTTTTGCATACCCTGTTGAAACATAGGCTGGAGTTGCGTTGTGATGTATAATTATGTTTTGTTTAGTACATTTCGCATACCCTGTTGAATCGTTGGCTGGACTTGCCTTTGCATACCCTGTTGAATCGTAGGTTGGAGTTGCATTATGATTGGGCCGATGACAGGAGTTGAAGACGAGGATCTGCACTTGCTCTATTTGGTTACCCTGGAAACTGGAGGAAACGCAGTGTGAAGTGGTTGAATTTGCTGAAGCTGTTGCTGCTGTTACCATCGACCCTAACCTAATTTAGCAGACTTGGTCTTTGGTTTCTTGGACTTTCTGAGACTCGACTGGAGATTTTAATGACTAGTACAACGTAAAGCTTCGTTAGGTTGGGTTAGTTGAGAGGGAGAAATTAATTCGTACTGTTTGAAGCTAGAGTCGATCGATACTCTGATTAGCTTATCTTAATTTTATTTTTCTTTCCTTCACGAGGATTGCATACTATTATATGAATAGTATACTGCTTCTGACTTTCTGTGTTTACGTGTACTTGAATGTCTATGAAGTTGTGCTGTTTCCAGTTAAGGATATTTGTCTTTGTTATGTTCCATTTGCAGTACACAATGTTGAATATGGTTTTGGAGCACATGAACATGCAACAACGGGAATATTTGAAGTTGAACCAAAGCACTGTCCTGGTTTCACCTTCAGAAAATCAATTTTGATTGGAAAGACAGACTTAGGCCCCAAAGAAGTCCGCTCGTTTATGGAGAAACTAGCTGAAGCGTACTCTGGAAACACATACCATCTTATTACAAAAAATTGCAATCACTTCTGCAACGACGTGTGCAATAGATTGACAGGGAAACCGATCCCTCGTTGGGTCAATCGACTGGCTCGACTTGGTAAGATATGATACAATTATAAATGTCATTTCATTATTTGTCCTGCCTGCCACAGTTCTAGTTCCTTCGTATTCATTGTAAAATGATAATATTTTGCTTGTGTTTTCTTATAACTCATTTACACATTGGGAAACATATGGTACTGAGATCTTAGACTGCAATGCAGTTTGCTGAAATCCTTTTACTACCATATGGGACCAGCATCCTTCAACCATCCAATCCCTCGCATTTACTTCATATTCCACTGATTTCTGGAAGTGCCACGAGTTTACTTCTTGATATATTTGACAATAGGATCTCCACAGCAGTTACTATATTTCCAGATCCATTAGCAGCCTAGGCTTTAGTTCACTGATTTCACAACTTTTCCTTCAAATCATTGGCCTTAAGGCATCAGGGTGAGTATTGCTAGCCTCTTGTCAAGAAGTAGAAGTACAGCCTTGCGTCGCTAAGCTAGGTACCCTTTTTTAGTTGAGTCTTTATAATAGTAAATTTGCCATCCTTGTCACCTGCTTCCATTGCATGGTGACTGTTATGAAGTACCCGATGCTACTTAGCCTATGGAATTCTGTATTTGCACCATGAATTATCTTAATTACTACATCTACCATGCACAATCAAGCTATATAGGGTATTTTTATAGCTAATTGGGAAGAAAATACAGAAAATTGCAGGTGAAACAGATTATCTTAAAGTGCTCTTGGTAAATGCTTCATCTTTGACAGGGAAATACCAATCGAAATGATCCTGCCTTCTTTTACCAGCTAAAGGATCTGAATATGTTGAGGATCCCCATCTTGAATCTCCTTTTACATACCAGCCAATCTAGTTGCAAGAGAGAAGATGCTTCTTGTTTTCTAGTCATGTCAGATGCATTGTCTAAGTATCTGATTTGCACGGTGTAGAACCAATGCGGCTGGCCTATATGCCATGTTGTCATGGCTTGATGAATGCCGGGTGACTACCTGTATGTTCTGAGACCTTGTTTTGTTTAGACGGAGAGAGATAGAGGGTCAGAGAAATTGTCTGATCTTATTGAGTAGGGGTTGAGATGTCTTAATTTTTGCTTGATTTTATTGTTGTATAACACAATAAAAAAAGTGACTGTGCTTTGGTTTATTTGGATGATTAGGTTTCTTCTGCAATTGCGTGCTTCCTGCTGGATTAAACGAGACAAAGGTTCGGCAAATCAGATCAGAGGACCAAGTGATCCTTGAAGGAGAGAAGAAGAAACTGAGAAGCCAATCGAGCAGGTTCCCCTCTTCCAGTCGTTCAGCTGATACGCCATCATCTCGCCATCTGCGTTCTGCTAGCAAAAACAGTAGGCCGAGACACTGTCTTCCTCCAAGTTCTTCTTTGATCCATTCTACTTCTTCACCTGCAACTCTAGCAGTAAAGCTTCAATAAGAGAGAAGCACTCTTAATCTAGGGCCTTAGAATCATCACCGCAGAAGGGAAAAGGGAAGATTGCAAAAAAATTTCTGATGAAGTTCTTCCCCGTCTCCCTTTATCCTGGTGAACCTGCTGATTTGTGCTTTAGGGTTGTGGATGAGCTAAGGCATATTTTCCCATGTAAAATGTTTTCCTTTTATCAGCTTATTTGATTGACAAGTGATCGAATGTTTCATAGTGAGGAATGATGTTCTTCCTTTTCCTTTTCCTGTACATTAATCATTATGCAAAAAACTTTGCTCCTACGAATCTCAGCTCAGATGCTTTGTCGTAAGCATGATGGGTTTTAGGATCCGCAGAATGTGGCCTTCAGACTGATCGAGGTGTGCCGTTGGAGACATTCACAAGATGATTAGAGGGCCCAAGTGTTCCCAAGCACTACCATTTTCCAGGCTGAAGTTGATGCCCTGTGAGATAATTGAATATGAAAGCATGAGCCCACTACATCACACTAGTTGTTGTGCCTCAATCTTCGGTTGAATCCACTCCCCCCTAAAGTCTGGTTTAACAATGCGAAAGCTTTCACATCAGGCATTGGATGCTTGTCATCAGATTTCAAGATCATGGAACTGTCCTGTGCTTGCATGTGCCATGTTTTAACCTGCACAGCACGCCTCTTCTGAGAATTCAATTCATTTAACCTCAATCCTAGATCTGCAGAGTCCCTATTTCTCCTTTTTACCATATCAAGCCTCAGCACTATATTCACTATGCATGTGTGATGTTTGCTGTCAATAGAAGCTTTCTTTATTTTTTACTCTTTTTTATATATTGTTCAGTTGGGTCTCTGTCTTTAAGTTGTGATCCTGCTGGTGGAGTTGCTTATTGGCCCTAATAATGGTGGTTGGAGTCTTGCTCATATCACCGTTTTGGAAGTACTCGACCAGAGAGAACCTGCTTGCAATGAAAGCTCATGATATTCCTGAACTTTATTCGTTATGTCGGGCACAAAACTTAAATTAGAAGTTTATGTTGGCTCATCTTTTTGTACTGTGCATTGACTTTGTCCCGTAAATTTAGCAATTACACCCCTTTTCATGATGCCTAGCAATATGAAAAGTACAAATTAAAAAAAAAATTGAGACAATATATATCACAAGCACAAGATATGCAAGAGCACGAGATATGCAAGGTTTGATACTTGTTTACAAAGCGAGATGAAAATTCAAGTGAGTTATCTATACACCATATGTTCATGTGTACAAAGATGGTCGGTTGGCTTGAGATCTTGTGCGATCTTGTTGCACTGTAGCAAGTACCTCTAATGAATTTTAATATTTCTGGGTTTATATAATACTTTGCATTTGCACAAGTTAATGCTGATTATGAATTCAGTACGGCCCCAATACAAATGCCTAACTAGCTTAATGCTGCCTCCCGAACCATAGCCAACTCGACATCACCTTTTGACTACTGAATTTTTCATTCTCTGTTGCGGCTCTATGGCCCGTCAAACTTGATTTTTCAGTGGCAAAAGACGCGAGATCCAAACCCACCACCCTTATTCCGGTCATAAATTGCATCCTTTTAAAGCCTGAAAAGCGCAGTACCCAGAAGATTACAGGAAACTTACAAGTCACAGTCACAATAAGATTTTGCAAAGGGCGTGGAACTTTGACTCCTTGGAAACGTACGTACGGGCAAAGTCTTCTCATTTTGACTCGTTCAATCTGTACACACAGACTTCACGGGGCACACGTAGTCCATTGTCATTCCAACCACACGACTTTTCCACCATGTGAACGGTTCAGCTCATCTTCGTGGAAAATGAGGAGCACATCAGCAGGATCTAGGAGGAGTTATTTATGTTGCCGGAGGCTTTACTTCATTTTTGTCAATGGATTGTAGCTGGACCTTGATATTTAATGATGGGAATTAGTTTCCACAACTCAAAAGTTTTTGAGAAAATTACTCAATCAATTCAATCTAAATTTTTCAGTTTTCTCAATTTTTTTCTAAATATTTACATGGAATTTTAATATAATCCTTCCAATCAATTTTTCTTTAAAAAAATTACTGACATAACAGTTTAGTTATTGACATCTATCTTATTTGGCACATTGTTACGTCAATTATTTCAGACGAAAATTGACCGAAATGACTACATTTGAATTTCGCACAAAATTTTAATACTAAATCAACAAAATAAAAGAAATTAAGATTTAATTGACATCGGTATAATAAGATTAATTGAACAATTTCCTCATGAACATGAAAAGTGCATCGATAGATCTAGAATGAGGTACTTATGTTGCCGGTGGCTTCACTTTGTTTTGTCAATGAATTGCGGTTGGGTATCAATCTTTAATGATAAAATTAGTTCCAACAACTCCAAAATGTTCCAGAATTCAGCTAGAAATTAAGGACATGCAGGTCCTCCCGGACAGTGATTTGTTGAGGTAATTGAGTAAGGACAAGGCTATGCGGGCATAAGAATTCTTCTATTCATGTCTCAAAATTTGGTTTCAACCCAACCGTCGGTACATAGTTGGTACATCGTGCATACTCGAACCTTACTTCGGAAACACAAAATCAACTATTTTATGACATTAGGTCTGTTGGGTCAATAAAAGAAATACTTGTTCAGTGGAATAAAATAGGGAGAACCCTGGAGAAGATTTAGATTACAGGTTGGATCCCAACCAACACTAGACCCCATGGAGTCAATGAAACGAAAAAGAAAAAGTCCCCATCTCGATTTTCCAAAGTGGCTTTTTTTTTCTAACGTAAGTGTTCTTCCAGGGAAAGCGAACAACCATTACGATATCTTTAGTGAGTTGACGTGACATCGCATTGGGCAGGAATCATATGTTGAGAAAGAGGACAAAGCAAACGCCATGATTTGCACTAATTGGTGATCACTTGCATTGTTTATTTAGCTATCCTGGACAGGGTTTCGGAACACCAACTTTGTTCACGGGATACTTGGAAGTTAGTGTGTGGTTCGTGAACCGGATGAACTCGAGTGAAAACCCATTTTCGCAAGATAAGTAAGGGATGAAGTATCAAATTTGTGTCGCACCACATAAACTAAGAAGGAAAATACTGCGCATCATCGCACTTAGTCAAGGAGAGATAGCGGGTCATGCACGTGGATTGAACAATTTGTGGATTGAACAATGGATTGAACAATTTGTGGATTGAACAATTTATGTGCGTACTTAAAATCAATTGAGTCAAAGGTTCGAATATAACTTAGGAGAGCGATGTTTCTTGTTTGTTCACATGCATTTGTTGATCATAATATATAGACTCTATAAATTATCATGGTGACACGGAAGATGTCACTTTGCTTTTAATAATTTAAGGACTCAAGTATGAAAACTTGGTTCCTCTGAGATCCCTCAAATACTGTACAAGTTTTATGAATCGGTAGTCTGGAATTATAGTAACGAAGACGACCCTAACTTTTAGTTTGCATATAATTTATAAATTCATAAGAGCGACCTCTGGTTCTTAACCCGGAGATCTCCAACACCTCAACCAATCGCGCCAAGCTGAAGCATTTTAGTCATTTTTACCATGACTAAAGCAGTAACAAAGAGGGAAGCGACTTCTTTGTGAATAGAAGAAGCAAAGAGAGCGAACTTCGAAGTACCAAGTTCAGGCAACATTAATTTCTAGGAGCATTCATAATTCACCTAAACATCATCCCAGAAAAGAAAAAACGTGTGATTTCACCTAACCAAAAATCGGATTATTTATATAATTGTGGTTTTGCTTTTGGTTCACGAGACTGACTAATCTGGTCAAGTGGTCCTACGGGAGCCAAAGAGGACAGGGCCAGAACCACGCGGTCAAACGGTCAACTTTTCAAACCTCCCCTTTTACCCGACCCCCAACGCATATCCCTCTCTCTCTCTCTCTCTGGCCGGCTCATTTCCGATTCCCTTCGGATGCCGTTTTCGACCAGGTCCTGCCCTGTCCCCAGCCTTCTTCAACGCACCGCAAACTAGAAAATCCAACCGCTCCTCGAGACGGATCCCGAGGCAGCAGTCGTCCGGTTCGACGGTCGAGATCGGTTTCGCCAGATGTTGGGACGACGAAGGAAGGAGAGAGAGAAAGGAAAAAGAGGGGGCGCTGTCGTCTGTCCTATCGCCCAATCAATGCCAGCCGAGCACAACCCGAACCAAAAGCTACGCTACAAAAAAAGAAAAAGGAAAGGAAAACGGATGACCCACGATCACATGCATCGTGTCCTGTATTCTGGTCGGAGAAGGGAAAGTATCCCTGCCCTTTCCTCATCGTGCATCGGTATCAAACAAAGAAGACAACTCACTTTTCACTAGACCGCCCAGCATCATACGAAGAGGGACAGTTGTATAATACAATCCGATGCGACCCTAAATTATAATGCGCAACTCATAATTTATGTTGCGAAAACAATAACAGCCATGTATGTGCAGTGCAATCCGCCTTTTCTTGTGGTATGGTTACCGTGAGAAGGAGGAAGGAATTTCTCAAGTGTGAACCCGGGAAAAAAAATGACATCAATCTCAATTCTTCAATGAAATTACCTATGAATTTACACGCCTATCTTCCTGTATGTAATGAAATTTTTTGACTTCGTGTTCCTCAAAGAAATAGAGCAAGGTTAGCTTGCACTCGTGAGGAATTCCGAAGTTTTCGGAGGGATTCAATTGCTGTCGCTAATGGAGTGGAATGGAACGGGATCGGATCTGCATCATCTCTTCCAAGCATAAACGAGCAAGGAGAACCCGACGAACGGACCGCTCAGCTCGTTCTCCTCCGCGCTCGCCCACTCCATGATCGAGGAGCTCCCGCCGGAGGACGCCGACGACGATATCGAGGAGGAGGAGGAGCTCCTCGCGCTCCGCAACTTGCTCTTCCTCATCTTCCGGAGCTCGATCTCGTTCATCCCGAAGCTGCACGAGGGCTGCGACCACAGCAGGAGGTTGCTCACCGCCTGAACGCCGTCATCGCCGCCGCCGCATTTTTTTCTCTGCTCATCGTTGTTAATTAGCTTCTCGAACCTGAACATGAACACCGCATGAGAATCGCTGGCGTCCTCGAACAGCCAGTTGTAGACGTCCCAGGAGACTTGGAAATTGACCCCATCGACCTCGACCCTCTCGTTCCCTCTGAACTTCCACTTCAGCCGCTTCACTTGCAGGACCCTCCTCTTGTCCACGCTGATGCACAGCTTCCCCTCGCCGTGCACGTTGCAGTCGATCGAGATCGCCCGGTTCTTGCCGCCGAACCTCGCGCTCGTCGCGTACACCCGGTGGCCGAACAGGTGCTCCCTCCTCAAGAACAAGGCCTGGCCTCTCTCCGCCGGCTTCCGGGCCTTGGTCTTGCCGTAAGCCGACTTCACCGCGTCGCCCACGAGGAGCGCCATTTCGCCGTTGACGACCACCGCGATGTAGAACCCGGACTCGGGCTCGGGCCCGGACCCGAACTTGGCCCTCGTGAGGTCCCAGAAGATCCGGATGCTCGCGCCCGTCCTGGTCTTGTCGGCATCGAGCTTCTTGGACCCCTGCTTCTTCCAGAACACCAGGGACTTGATGTGGAGCTGGAAGGAGAATGTGGAAGAAGACGGAGAGAGGGGCGACGAATTGTAGTCCAAGAAGCTGGAGCCGTGGTGGGAATGGAGGCTGAGGTGGAGGGAGCGGCCGAACAGGGTCTTGGACCAGGTCAGGGAGAAGAGGCCGAGGTGGGTGTGGTAGAGGCAGGTGGTGAGGTTCGCGTGGTCGCTCCCCGGCGGGGGCGGGGGCGGCGGGGGCAGCGGCGGGGCCGCCTCGGCGCGGAGGTTATCGTCGGCGGCGGAGGGAGGGCGGAAGCAAGAAGGAAGGGTGAGGGGTGGGTGGACATGGTGCAATTTGTTTTGGTGGGGTTTTGGTGTTTCGGTTTCTTGCGAAATGGAGGAGACGGAGCTTATTTTCCAAGGGTTTTGGTGGAGATTATATATATATAAGGATGACAGAGAGAGAGAGAAACAGGGAAAGATTAAAGAAGTTTTTCTATTTTGTTCCAGAATGAAAGGGACATAATGGAAATAAAAATATAAAATGGACGTTTCCGAGAAAATAAAAAAAGAAAAACTGTTGTAGAAATTTAGAAGAGACTTTTCCAAGACACGCATACAAAGGGGAGACAGCGCAGACTTTTGAATGGGGAGCGTGCTTCGTTTGTTCTTTCGTTGGTTCGTTTCATTCTACTTTGTCGTGCTTTTCTACGTTATTATTATTTTTTTTTTTTTTTTGGTGCAAGTGACATTTTTTTCCTTCAGTTTCTCTAATAGTCAACACTCTTTGTGGTTACCACGAAAATGTATTCGAAAAAAATCCACGGTAACAACTTAAAAGTGGCACGGCAACCAACGGTAGGTAGCACGAGCATGATTAACGCGCGACTCCTACCGATGGATCGTTATACCACCTAGAAATAACTGGATTTTTCATTATTAAGACCTTTAGATAATTAAAAAATAGGATTAATATCGTAAAAAATTCCAAATCAGTATATTTATAACAAATTTATTTTTAACTAGGGAATTCAGTATCCTTATGCATGAACATAATAAATTCGTCGTTATGGTCGGACTCTAATTTTTTTACTACAAAAAATCCTAAATTAATATACTAATGATAAATTTAACCTTAATTAATTTATATTAAATTAGTTGAGTTTGATGACATGTAATAGTAGACTAGTATATCAGTTTGAGGTTTTACCATTCGTTTGTTACAGATGTATTAATTTGTGACTTTTCGTAATATTAATTCAATTTAATAAAAACTAATGAATGGTAAATTTATTATAAATATACTTGTTTATGGCTTTTAGTGATTAAAAGTAGTTTGTTGTAAATTTGTCATAAATTTATTAATTTTGGATTATTTTAATGTAAAAATAATAATTTAAAGTAAATTTGTCTAATTTAGGATTTTCTGTCATATTAATCCAAAAAATACGGAGTTCCCAAATTAAATACCCACCGAATTTCCTCTGATTAAACACTTGATAAATGAAAAAAAATATAATGAAAAACCCCCAATCATAGGGTTGAAGGCCCCAGAGGAAGGGCCAAGTTCGGCCAACTTGTGGGAACTGGCCAGGCGAGTTGCATACATAAGAGATTCCTGGCTGGACTGCATATTGCAAGTATCGTTCGTGCTTTCTATCTGTAAAACTGGGAAGCGTGTCGCCTGTGAAGTCTGGGAGTCTCTCTGCACGATTTTCTTGGTCCTTTACGTACCGGCCCCCCCGGATGAACCCGCTTTTTTGACCGCGTTTTGACGTGCTCGTGCCGTTCCTTTCAACCTTTTTGGAAGAATGTTCAGTCTGTGGAGACGGGGAGAAAAAAGATCTTTTCCTTGGCGAGGCAGTGGGAACTTACTTTATACCTCCTACACGCGGAAAACATTGCTGCTGCGTGGAATGCACAAGGGTAGATCTCTCATTAAGTTTACGTATCATGTACGTTCGGGAAACGCGTAGAATATACCATATTCGTTCAAAGGGAAAAACTAGCCTTGTAGAACTTATCATGACACACGGTCGCTCATTAGCGAGATGCGATTGACTTACCTCAATTGTCTCACAATTTTGTGAAATAATAAGCATAATAGCATAAAGGGTCGGAACGTATGTGAGTAGTTCTAAGATTATTTGCGTCTTGGTTTGCTCTTCATTAAATACATATTGCTCATAATATTTAGGTAATGTGGTAGGTAACATCTTATTATGTTTACCAAGATCATGTAAGTTGATGGATTGTCCGGATCAAATAATATTTGGTTATTGTGAAACCCTAAAGTTTGTTGGTGTAAGAAAAGAGCCACAATAAATTTATAATAAAATATTAATAAAAAATCATTTTGGATAAGGACTGCAATTTGGCCTCACCACCGTCTCCTATGTCGTCTCCGAGCTAATCTCATCGATTCTATAAACTTTATAATCATGTAATCATCGATACAAAAGGTGAGAGAAAAAAAACAAAAAAAAAGGATGCGTTTGCCTTGCTGGATACTCATCGAACATGGTAACTGACTTCTCTTAGGATCTCTCTCTCTCTCTCCCTTTCCGGTTGGGAGACCACGATCGTCCACGGTCGTCCAATTTCAGTTGAAACATGGCATGTGTCTCGTGAATGTGGGACTTAAACATACCAGTTGGACAGCAGAATGGCTCCTAATCAAGCAATCTCGGCAACTTGATGCTGAGAATCCCTTTGAAAACGTCGCACAACCTGGCCGCCATTCGCGGGAACAACGGAACAAAAAGCAAAGACGAACAACTGGAATCCATCAAATCGGGCATAATTCCATCCAGCAATCTTCAGACACCGAAGAATGCGAAGCCTCTGGATTAGGATGCTGAGAAGAATTATGTACCCTTCGGATCCGCTGACAGACAAGCATGTCCCATTTCCTTAAATCGTCAACACGCTAAGTAGACAACCTTACAGCCCAAAAGGCAAAGACCCTAGCCATTCCTTTATCGATCCCTTATTGTCTTTGCATGCCAACTAAGTTCGGTATTGACGTAAGAGAAAATGCACCGATCCAGTACTTTGGAGGCACTCGTGATGTCATGTATCGCATGTTTAAGTTTATCATCACGGATGGAAAGAATAAGTGCAGGTTTCTTCGTTGTGTTTGTTAACATTTTTATTCTTAAGAACAATTTTTATCTAGAAATAGTTTTTTTTTTCTAGTTCCTGAGAACAAAGAAGTAGATTCTTTTTTCTCTTCTTTTTATTCTAATTTTATTCTTTGGCCACTTTCTTATTTTTGGGAAATACAAAAATTAACTGACGTTATTAAATAAAATTCTATATTTTTCTATTTTGGGGAATAAAAAATAGAAAAATAAAAATAAGATGAGTATCAAACAGACTTTTACTAAACGTATTAATGCCTGGCCCTAACTAAGAACATCCGTGTTCGTAAATAATGGGATTGCGGAAGTTTCGAGAAAATAAAATCGGATTCCTTTTCATGATTTTGGGATTCATTTTAGGGAACTGGGGATGTTTCTATAATTATCGGCAAGCTTTGGGAAGGGAATGCAAGGGGATTGTAAACGGGCAGACAACGTGACAACAAGGGAAATAATTTTTGAGCTTGTTTTTAGCATCAGAGGCAAATAAGAATTTTTAAATAAACATATGTTTGATATGACGTAATAAGTGGTTTCTAACGGCACAAAAAGTCCAATTTATGACACAACCGCTGTCGAGGGGTGTCTACAGACAAGAGTCGATATGGGAGTAACTACGTTCCACGTGCTTTGCTTGGACTTCCGAAACTTTCATGCAGAAAACTTGGAACATGTCTTCGCCGAAAAATAAATACATGGAGAACGACCTGTGCACGTTACTAGATAGAATTATAGAGCAATTTTCTTTTTCTTTTTTTATTTGCAGAAGAGATTTGGTACAAATTTCGAGCGGAGTCCTCCTTAGAATCTGTGATTTTCAGTGATGGTTCTGAAATTGATGGACTAACTCCCATCTCTTGTCGTATCGTTTAATTGGGGGCACACAGGCATGTTTGTTGAGCATATTTAATAAAGGCTTGTCCAATTGGTTTTTTAATTTTTGGAATCTGAAATTATTTCGCGTACCTTAAAATTTGAAATCTATCTTATCAACTGATTTTAAGGTTTACCCATAACCGTCCAATTTCTTTTTTTTTTCCCTTCCTTTTTATTTCTCATTTTTAGTAAAGCAAGATAAAAACAAATGCAAGAACAAAAATCCTCATTTATCAATAACGATAATCCCATAAAAGATGAACACATAAAATAAAATAAATAATAAAAAGTTCAAAACATGTAACTACAGTTCATTGATTCCAAGTTCAATTTTTACCCAGGAATCTACCAAGTGACAGTACCACTAAGTACGGAAACTTGGAACAGGACCTATTCTTATGGCCAATTCAGTCCGAATTCTTGATTCTACCTTAGACCCATTCTCAACCCCACCGAAAATGGCTTAAGCACAGCATTTTTTTTAGTGTAATGGCAAAAATAACCTCGACAGAAGGGTCAAAATTAGTTTGAGAATAACTCACAAACCCACCTCTGCTCTCCGAAGCAGCAACCTTCCATTCCCCTCTCCGATTCACCACGCTGCACTCGCGGCGGACGGCAGTGCGCCATCACCATCGATTACAAAAGGAACTAGATAGATGGACGACAAGATGAATTCCATCTCTACGAATTGGAGGAGATGTATGAAGAATCTTAATTTTTTATTTTTATTTTTAATTCTGCCCCTATTTGTGTTAAGGGCCTTTTGGTTAAAGACAATGAACCTTTAGACGTTAGTAATTCTGTTGGCGCTACTTTGGACAATGATTCTCCAGGGTGTACGCCCGCTGTTTCGTTTACGAAACCTCGTTCCATTGTTGTCTAAAGAAATGCTAATTTCTACCGGAAAAGGGGGAAAAAACAGAAAAAGAAAAGTCAGCTCTTTGAACATTGTAACCTTCTGAGTTTCCGGTATTTGACTACTCACGAATTGTTCCGAAAGCATGCGTTAATAATACCCACATGAATTTCGACAGCTTACCACATTATACCATATGCAAAGTCTACAGTTGTTAAATCAGTTTATGTTCGACTCCATGAAGGGTGGACATTGTCATGGCACTGGTCATTCTTTCTAGGGTTTCAGTTTATGGGTCTAGAACACCTTCTTTATCACATAATGATTAGTTGAGTCTACTGTGGTTACACTTAATTGGACGACAATCTATCTCAACTAAATCATTCCATGCACCTAAGTACCATTGCAGATAAGCTCATCCAATGATTTGCACGTAATTTTAAAATTCGATTCGCGTGTCTGAACCAATGTGAACTTAAAAAAAAGGGGGAAATTGCCAGCTTCTATCTTGTCCAAACCCTCTTTTAAAAAGCCGAAAGCTTGCTATCTCAGAAGAGTCCCCAAAGAGGCCCACCATGTGCATTGATACCCTTGCTAACTTCAGCTTCACGCACGAAATAGACTTGCTTGGCCTGTGACTCTCGTCCCTTGACAGCAAATACCACCAAACGAAATCATCAATTTTGCATTTATATAACAACAAATTAGTCATCACCAAGCTGCTAATTAGTATACTATTTTATCATTGACATTCTAGTGTGAGTGTGCGTTGTGCTCGTTAACCCATTGTCAAACTGTGTTGGGATTTGATGTAAGCTTAGAAGCTTCAAAAACGCGCATTTGAACTTTAAGAAAGAGAGAAGAATCTCGAGACCTTTTGGCTATGGTTACACCTAAACCCTTGAATTTTCAATTCATGAGAAAATAAAAGGAATAAGATAAATAAAAGAAAACCTAAGACCTACGACGATTTATTTCTTTTATCCAGTCTGGCCGCTAAATTTGTGCCGTGATACGAGCCTTTCCATACCGGTCCTATTGTCCCTTGTGGGATTATATAAACTAAATTCTTGGAGAGAGACCTCCCTAGTAGACACATACTGAAATTTCGTTTAATATTTTTTCTATATCTCAAGCATCCAGATGCTATAGTTTTGAAATTATGTCGCAAGATGGAGGTACTCTAGCAACCCCGTCTTTTTATGTTATTAAATGATCTGGTTCTAAGAGGGTATAACTCTTGGCAAGTTTATAGGATGATAACAGAAGAGGTAATGAATTAAATTGCCTACTGAACCATTGTGTCATTGGGCTGTAAGCAACAATATTGACTAAGACCTCGGCGCTGTGAGTGGATGGATAGTTAGCATACTGAGACGTCAATCCTATTGAGACGTCACACTTGCTCCAACAAAATTGACATACATAGCTCGAGTCATATCCAATGAGCCTAAGTCGATCTATCTATTCTCACAAAAGATGTATAATGCGTGCACTGGATTAGACAATTCGAGAGGAGTTACTTTTCCTTGATTTGACCCCCCAAAAGTTTGGACGGAAAAATTCAAACATAAGTTCGTGTACGTTTTCAAGAGCAAAACGATTCCAACCGTCCTTTCTAACTTACTATTCTCTTGAAATTTCCTGCCGTGTATGTTGGCGGTTACGGTTTTGGAACATGTACCTTTTCTATGTATTAGCTTTGTCGAATGGTGCGATTGTTGAATCCCTAATGAAATTATTGTCCAATGTAATAAAATTATTATTAAGTCCTATTTCGTGTGAAATGCATGTTTTACACGTCTTGACCGAGCCAAACTATCCAAGTCTCGATCTTGGTCCGAGTCCTGAGTCAAAGTAAACTCTTCCTACAAAGCAAAAGCCAAAACGGGTCAAGTCGATTCCTTTCTCTATTATGAAGTCGCAGGCCAGGTACCCCCGATCGTACCTATTCGAGACCTTTCAAACCCCTCGAAAGCGCACCTTGGACACCACGATTGAATTTCTTTGGGACTCCTTGGAATTTTCTTTCAGAGTTGATTTTCTTCGATGGTAGCAAACTTGAAGCATTCGATTAGGAAACGTGTCAGCAACGTGGATATATTTTTTGACTCTCTTGATCATAATTCACATGACTAATATGAACTCAGGATAGTTTTTAACAATTTAACACTCCATTTGAGTGTCGGTGATCGTATATGTCGAATAAGAAATTGAAAGAATTTTATTTGATAATAGCTGAAAATTGAATGCTTGATGCGATTGGTTTGAACATGTAATCAAGTTAGCGAATTAGATATTAAAGGCAACAATTGACGAAGTAAATGAACCCCACCATGTGCAAAAGTTCCAAGTAGTTCCACATATTTCTGCACCTAATTAGAACTTTGTTGTATTATCTTAATTATCTCCTTACCGCTCATGGGCTAAGCCAAAAGAAGGGGTTTGGTACATTCATTCAAATCGAGGAAGATTCGAGTGCTTAAATCGCTGCTAATTTCATGGAGCTTAGGTAGCTAGGATCTATATCAATTAGAAATTTAAATAGAGCCGTGTCAAATTGGTTAGTTTTCTTGGGATCCGAACTGCATAGATCTTTACTTTGTCTTTCTGTAATCAGCAAAATGAATTTTTGGGAGTATTAGATACATAGTGTTCATTAAGTGGGACACAATGGCATTAAAAAGGAGCACGAAACACGAGATAGTATTCTGTAATAATGACTTTAGTAATTTAGGATTACCAACTTTCCCTAATTGATGTTGTGATTTTCATAACAAATATAGCAAATACTAATAGCAAAAACAACATAGAAAAACAATAGGAGATTTACATGCAATATACATGTGTGTGTTTCAGTCAAGTGCCTTCTTGAGTCATAGGTGTAACCATGTGCGTTGACTATTGACTATTCATGGAATGATAAAGAGTTCTATTTACTATGCTACTGTGCCGGCCAAGGTCCATTATTGGCCTCAAAACATTGTAAAATTTTTTCTATTTGACAGGACTTCTTCCTATACCTATACCCATTGACAAAACAAAAGGGTAGATATGGTGATAGGTAGCTATGATCTATAGCTTATCTTCGACTCATAAATGAATCTTATGTTTATAATGCATGGTATACTAGAAGCCAAAGGGGACTATGCTAAGAATAAGCAATTCTACCCAAACAATAATACATTATGGTGGTGACAAGTACCGGCTAAACAACAGTATATTAGGAGGGGCAATGAAATATCAAATTTAGGTGGTGATATAAAAGATTTCTATATGAAACTTGATAAGTAAGTAATGATTAAGGGTGAGCATAGGAGGTATCACGTGATAAATACATTAGAAGTACCAAAAGTTGTGTACGACTTTAATTTGGTGTCAAAAGTTTATTTTGATCACTTAAGTGCTAAAAATTTTTGAAAACGATCATTTAAGTGTCATCGCCGATTTGATTGATTGGAAATCCGACGACACTTTTTTTATTAATTTTTGAAACTAATGTGGCTTGCCGAAGAAGTAAACAAAACGACGCCATTTAGCGTCTTTCAGAACCTTAAATCCAAGAGAGAGAAATCCCCAAATTAAGAGAGAGAGAGAGAGAGAGAGAGAGATGGCATGGGCTTCCACTATCATCTTCTTCCTCGAAGAACAACACCAACACCGAGCATTAGCAGGACACCAGCAACGGCACCGGCACCAGCACGGCACAACTCCACCTCCGGTGGTCCGACATTGTTGACCAAACTAAGCTCTTGTCCTCCTCCTCCGCCCCTCACCTCCTATTCTTCCCGTCGCTTCTTGCCCGAGCAACAACCTCAGCCTCTCGCGCTCACTTAGTCGAGCAACTTTGACGGAGGCCGAGCGATGGTGATTGAGCAAGCTAAGTTGGCGTTAGGCAAGATCGGACAAAAAAACCCCCAATTTCAATCCTATATGAGCTGTGCGGTGTCGTTTTTGTGAGGCCATCCATGTATGACAGCAAAACGACGTTGTTTTCTTAAAGATGAAGGAAAACAACGTTGTTTAAAAGCCACGTAAAACTTTTTTTTTAAATATAAAAAGCCAAGTAATTAATTTGGCACAGAATATCTTGCGGTGGCATTAAAATGATCGTTTTTTATCCGATTTGGCACTTAAGTGATTAAAAAACTTTCTTGACACCAAAGTGAGTGACATAACTTTTGACACTTCTAGTGTATTTTTTCGAGGTATCACATTGAGTAAAGCTCAATTTCTGATGTATGTCGTAAATTGTATTTTTCTTTGTATATTGTCCATTTTGTGTAATGTAGAAAAGAAAAAAGAAAATCGGAAATATTAACGGTGCACTCATCCTCGTCTCCCATTTTCTGCGGCAACTTCCTTTCTCTTGCGTGCCTCCGAAGTTCACGAGCGGCATCTCCCGTAGCCGGCAATGGCGTGGTGGCACTTTCCATCGCCCACCCGATCACCATGAAGCTCTCAGCCGACCTCAATCTCCCCACAAGCTCGCTCTCTGCCTCCCGTTCTTCTTCTTTCTCCCCGGCCATGGCGACTTCTACGTCAGTGGCGGCCGTACTTCAGGCCTCTGCTCAAACAGGACCTCTTGGAGTCGCTCCTCATCGATCCTGTCAGCTGACCGCCCTTTCATGGCTCCGCATCTCCGTCCGACCTGTACTTCGTCGACGTGACCGCCATCAAGGTCAATCTGGCTCAGGTCCATTTCAAGGCATCGTCGTTAGCTATCGACAAGAACGGAAGAGGTGGGACCAAAATCAGTACTCTGACTCCGTACACGGTCCTCCACTCGGCCATCTATAGTGCTCTGGTTGCGGAGTTTTTGAAGCAGGCGGCGGAGAAGAAGATGAGGAGAGTGGACCTGATCACGCCATTCGGGGCGTGCTTCGACGCAAGGAGCATAAGGAGTGGAGTGGCGGGGCCGGACGTGCCGGCCATGGCGCTGGTGCTCCCGAGTGACGCGCAGTGGGGATCGAAGGGTGAATTCGATGGTGAGGGTGAGCGAGGAGGTGATGCGCCCGGGGTTCGTGGATGGAGGGTCGACGCCGATCACTGCCCTCGTGATCGGGGCGCACCAGATGGAGGACAATCTGGTGGAGTTCGACGTGGCTGTGATGGCGTTCAGGTTCAGCAACTCGCTCCTACTTCGCAACACCGGTTGCTCCCATTCTTGAGGTTGAGGATGGATGTTGCTGCATTTTCAAGCTTAGTTTTCTTTGTTCTTGTTGTATAATTTAATGAGTTTTGTAACAGGTTTTGACCACGGTCAATATATAATGCTTTTATAACATTTTGTAACGATTTTCACTAAATGCAAAAATCAATGGACTCTTTTTTTACCAACAAATCGTTACTCCATACATAATTGAAAAGAGAAACGTAAGTCAAAACAAATATATTGTTTTTCCTCTTTAAATATCTTTCATTTATCTATTGGATTGTACACATAACATTATTCATCTTTCTTCTGTTATTCTGCTCTGTTGTATTTTGGATGATACTAATAGAACTTATCGCATTGAGCTTTTTACTCTAAGGCGAAATCATTTTAAAGATAGCGCATACACGCCTCAAACAATTTATATTATTTTATTCATCTTTTCGAAAGATTTCCAACTATTTTCGTTTTCATATTCTCTAAATTTTTCCAGCAGATATTGCTATTAACTGAATATCTTTAGTCTGACAACCCTTAAGCTAGTTTATTAACTAATTTACAATTACAGTCTCCATCATATCCTCCCTGTCTCCCGTGCTGCATCAAAGGGCCGCCTGAGAGTAGATCAGCAAACTGGTGTTAGGAGAAGATGCAGTGGAGCTCGATTCCCGGCCTTGTAGGCGAAGAAGGCGGTACACGAAAGCAGCCACGATGGCCCCTATAACCGGCGCCATGATGTATATCCAGATGGACTCAAAATCCCAACTGAGGATCGCAGGTCCTAACGATCTCGCTGGGTTCATTGATGCTCCCGATACTGGCCTGGGAATTAGCAAACAGAGCTCAGGATGTCTGACTGAGTAGCTTTCAAAAGAAAAAGTTTATCCTGATGAAATTGCAGATGGGAACAAGCGTTCACGCTCACCCCGCGATCACTACGGCGAGTCCTATGCCTATTCCGATGACAAATCCAGATAGCGGGCCGACCTGCAAAGTTTTCAACGTAATGATAAATTTATCACATTCTCTGACTTGGGCTATTGTCTCCAGCATATCTGTACAATGGGTATTGAAGCGCAAAATTTCTGTCTTACTGATTGATGATTGTAAGTCAATCCCGCGATTAGGAAGACCATGATGAATGTTGCCAAGAACTCCACCCAGAAGGCAGAAGCCAGGCCTCCGAGAGGCCGTGTGATCATGAGACTCGATTCAACGCCGTAGACCATTGCTCCAACATAGGTCGCCAATACTGAACCTGTCAACTGAGCAATAATGTAGAGTGGAACCTGCAAAAATAGAGAGAACATCAACAAATGTCTCTGGCGTTTCTGGTCATGGAAATTGGATAATTAGTGAGGCACACACTCTAGACCACGGGAAGTGACCGTAGATTGCGAAGGCGATTGTGATGGCTGGATTAACATGAGCATCAGAGATGGGCCCTAGAGAATATAATGATGACTATGGTCATCCCAGCCGTGGCGGCGTACCCCATTAGGCCCACTTCACCTTTTAGCAGCTGTGTCATTGATAGTATTGCCGATATGCAGTACATCAGTATGAAAGTTCCTATAGCCTCTGCTAATACCTGCAGTTGAATGGAACAGAGACATCCACTGAGCTATTCTTATGGAAGATTTTGAAGCTAGTGAAAATTTAGGTCAGAGCATCTAGCTCACCATACGAGCAGTATTAAGCTTCGCTCCTTGTGGAAAGTGACCGAGGATGAAATCTTTAAGCACTGAACAATCTCTAGTTCTCAGTTTTACGTTGCGGCCGCTCTCTTGATCCTCCATCGAGGGACTGCTTGCGGGCGATGCTGCTTCTTTGGGAACTGGTTCATATTCAAGCCTGTCGTCATGTCATCCACACCCCAAACTGCAAGACTTTAACAGACCAGGTCTAAGACTCTTTTAAGGATGTCTTGGACAGATATGGCAGAAGCACGGTCGAAGATATAGCAGCAGAGATTAGGTTGATCGGAGAGACGATGCTTATACAGCCGTGTCGTTCACATGATATTCACACCTAATCACAAAGGTCAAGTCCCGGAGGCAAGTGCAGAGAAAGACGAAGACCCTTCAGCGCGATTCGCATGTTGCTCCCAGAAGTAGGAACAAGAATGAACTTGCGCTGCTCAACTGTCTCTCTTGAGAAGTTGAACAATTTCGATTCCTACACATCTTGATTCTGTGGACCTCCTTTTCCCGTTTACACTATAAAGTGGGGATATAATAAGTTTCCTAAAATCAATTATCGACTTCTTCCAATCTGAGATTAAAGAGTGTGATAGGCTTGCTATGAATGCTTAAAGTACTTGCCAGTCGACTGACATGGTCCAATTGCATTCGCTAAATAGGCAGTGAAGCGGGTTCAGACTACGTTTAATCGAATTTATTTCATAAACGGGTCAATTTATTCTCAATTTTTTACTAAAGATAATTCTTTTCTTTTACGGATTGACCCTTAGAAACCAATGGAGGTCATTGGGACACTTGATCTAATATTGCACATGGAACAATCAGCAGGGGTCCTACTAAATCTAATATTGTATCAAAGTTGAAGGTTGATTGGTGTTAAATGCTCATTCTGTTATAGTGTTTGGTAAAATCAATTATATGACTTCTTCCGATCTGCAATTCAAGAGTGCGATAGGCTTGCTTTATATGCTTTGAGTAAAGTACTTGCTAATCGATTGACATGGTCTAATTACGTTCGCCAAATAGACAGTGAAGTGGATCCATACTATGTTTAATTGAGGGAAAAGTACAAAAAAAAGAAAAATTCTTAAATCTATGACATTGATATCAATTTAGTCTTAAATCTTTTAATTTGATCAATTTACGTTTAAATCTTTTCATATTGATACCAATTCAGTTCATCTGGCCAAATTTGGCCAGTCGACACTGACGTAGACATCTGCCGGCCGATAAATGCCGACATGACAATTTTTAAATAATTTTTTTGAATTTTTTTATTAATTATTTCCTTTTCTTTTTATTTCTTTTTTTTTCCTTTTCTTCCTCTTGGTTTTCTTCTTCTTACGTCGACCAGCCATTGGGCGAGGGCTGCAAATCCTCACCGGCTATTGTGAGGGTCATAGCCTTGCCCGACGTTGGCAAGGGCTTTATGGCCCTTGCCTAGGGCCATAGGTGAGGCGACTTTGCCCAGATCTAGGTGAGGCCAACCTTGCCTTGGCTTCGTTGCTGGTGAAGGCAGCCTTGCGGCTGGCAAGGCCATGTTGACATTTGCCAAGGCCTGGGCGAAGGCCATCATGGCCTAGCCTAGATTTGGGCAAAGCCATCTTGCCCGTGGCCCTAGGCGAGGTCGGGTGAGGGCTTCGTAGCCCTCACTAGTGGTCGACGAGGGCTTGGTGGCCCTCGTCTAGTGGCTGGCAAGCTTGTAAGGAATCCAAGGAGGAAGAAAAGGAAAAAGAAAAGAAAAGGGAAAAGAAGTAAAAAAAAAAAAAAAATTGATACAAAATTTGAAAAATATAAAATAAGAATTATTAAAAATTGCCACGTTAGCATTGCCTAACGGCCAACGTCCACATCAGCACCGCATATCAAAATTGATTGGATAGACTGAATTTGTACCTGAATTTGTACAAATATGAAAATGTTTAGGACTAAATTGGTTTAATTGAAAGATTTATGACTGAATTAGTACCAATGTCATAAGTTTATGATTTTTTTGGTAATTTTCCCTTTAATCGAAGTTTTTGTTATACACAAAATCAATTTATTCTCTTGGTTATACTAAACATACCTTTGTTTTTTTTTCCTCATATTGACCATTTTAAACCAATGGGGACTATTGGGACACTCGATCCAATATTGCACATTGCTTAGACTAGTTAGCATTGATTCCTCAAAATCTCACGTGTATTAGAGCCGATAGTTAATTGGTGTTTAATGTCCAATCTATTTTGGTGTGTGGTGAATATCTTAAGGAAAGAAACAACCTTATGATCAAACGCAATTTTCGAGTAATGGGCGTTGTGGTGTAACAATCCCAATGATAGATTTCATAGTTTGGTATGTAGAAAGAGATTAGGCGTGAAAGTGGGAGCAATGAAAATTTAAGTTGAGATATGTTGGTGTGTGGACGATGAAGGAGATTAAAGTTTTTGGTGTAGAATGATAGGGAGCAGAACCAGCAGTGAGCTCACACGTGTGGGGGAAATCATTAAAATATACATGTGAGATGTACTAAAAAAGTCTCACATAAGATAATTAGTGTGATGTGAAATAATGAATATATCCAATAATATGTGTTCAATTGAATATATTGATGAGCTCAAACATAAGTTCTCTAAGGAGAGCATGTGAGAATGCATGTAAAATTTTATGGGACCACACTCGCTACCGGGAGTGCTCATGCCTTTATTTTAGCTTAATCCTTTTAACAAGGGAAGTGCTAAAATATTTAAATTAATATTAAATCTTACTTTTATTTAATAGTTTAAGTTTTTAGAATAGTGATCTCCCAAAAATACACTTTAGAATCAAATTCAATAAATTAATTCTTAAGCTTGTCGACACGAACTTAGACAAATATTATGTACGTCAGACTGAAAAAAGAGAGTAAAGCGACAGACATAAAGGCATGTTCACAAGATTGGCTTCTTAAATGGACGTAAATAATGATTATCGCGTGGTTGACTTATTCCTCGCTCATTTAGGACGCACTCACAGGCAGCCAAATTAATTTGTAAGTAGACACTAATGCAATGTTACTCAATCAGAAAATCACAAATTAAGGAATCCCACTCCAAAAATTATGAAAAGTAGAAAATATAACGAATACTAGAAATTATTTAGCGAGCCTACTACATACACCAAATTGTATCTGGACCGTTTGATTTGGTGAGACTTACGTACTATTCACAAGAGATTCACATTCATTAGATTTTGAATTCAATTTAACGAATATAACTTGCCCATTTTCTATTATCTCCATCCACAACAAATTGCGGGAAGCCAATCTTTCATAGTTTCGACCAAAAAAAATATCCTTCATATTTAATGCACCAATTAAACTTATCATTATCTTCTCAACTAACCCAAAAAGAACAAGGATTAATACTATGAAAAACTCTAAACTGATATACCTATAATAAATTTACTGCAAACTAATTTTTTGACTATAAAAATTCCAAACTAATATATTTGTAAAATGTTAAATTACTGAGTTAGATATCACATAATAGTTTATGAGTATATAAGTTGAGGTTTGACTCTTGTCACAGGTATATCAATTTGTAATTTTCAGTGGTAATAATTTAATTTAATGAAAATTAATGGATGATAAATTTATTACAAATGAAAAAACTAATTTGGGGTGAATTTATTACTCGTGTACTGATTTGGAATTTTTCGCTGTATCATCCATTATACAAAAACATTGACATTCTAATGATTGTTGGAGAAATTAATTGGTGCCAACTTAGTAACTTGGTGGCTGGAGAAAATATTAGGTACTGTTTGGATGCCAGCATGTGAAAATCCCACCTCATTCATTGGGCGCCGCCTAGGCCCCACCTCTCCCTCTTTCTTAATTGATTTCAGTTTCACCTCTCCCTCCGCTCTCTCTCTCTCTCTCTCTCTCTGCAGCAGCAACATAGGCTTTTTGTCGCCTCTCAGCCTAGCTCTCCTTCTCTTAGTTGATTTCAATTTTAGCAAAGAGGACTTTCTCTCTCCTATTCACTCTCCTCTTCGCTTTGCATTGCTCTTTCTCCGACTCACGATGGAGCCCGTCGTCAAACAAACTGTGATGCCGCCTCTGCATCCGCCTAGTCTGTTGCCTCCGCTATCCAATAAAACCACGCTGAACGAAGCTGTGTGTTCTCTCTCTCTCTCTACCGCTGCGTCACCTCCACCCCTAGTCCAAGAACAAGCCCAAGCGCCCCCTTTGTACGCTACCCCGATCCCTCCCTTAGCCCTTGCATCCTTGAGATTCCCTACGGCTCTAATGTCCTGGCCTCCCAAACCTTTGCCAAATCCAGCGAGGATAACCTCGCCTTTGCTGTGAGGCCGAGCCCTTGCCAAATTCAACGAAAGCGACCCCGACCTATGGCCGGTGAGGGTCGCTACACCCTCACCGATGCCATCACCTCCTAAACCCTTGCTAGATCCAGCAAGGGCGACCCTCGCCTGATTGTGAGGGTTGAGCCCTCCCTAAATTCGACGAAAGTGATCCTTGTCGGCCACGTGTGAGGACAACACCCTTGCCAGCCTTCACTTGTGGCCGCTCCAACCACCGAGGTGATCACAGTCTTAGTTGGGCTAATTTAACACCTAATCCAAGGATCAACCCGCACAATATTAGTTCTTAATTTTTGGGACCGAAGACCAACCTTGTTAAGCTTGGGATTGAGAACCGGACCGCATCTATTGATTCGATCCGATCTAGGTCAATCCGAGACCAACCGATTATTTTTTGTTTTCATTTTTCTTATACTTAAAAGGACATATATTGTTTCAAATTATATATCCATCAATAATGTGACGTTGAGCAACCGGAATATGAACCTCAAGACATATCAAACACACACACACACACAAAAGATAAGGTAATGACAAAAATTTACACTTACTAAAAGCAACAAACCGTAAAATGAACATACAAGGCGAAGTAATGAAGGCAAGCAACAAGGTGAGTGAACAAAAGTGAGCGACAACTCAAGTAGGTGAGTGAGGTTGAGACGAGTAAAAAGGGTTTCTTTCTACATTCTAATTTACATAATAAACTGAACTGTGAAGAGAACAAATCACATGCCAAAGGGAAAGAAAAGAAATGGAAAGGGAAACAAACAAAGAAATCGGTGAAGAAGAGAGAAACGAATGCGAGAGGGAGAGGGAGTTGCAGGTTTTCTGAAAGGTGAGCCCATGAGTAACACCTGGAATGGACTTGTGCATTGCTGAGTTGGTTATCCCAACTTTACCTAATAATTTCTCGGCAGGATATGACCATCTTCTTATAGATTTTCCCATTAGTTTTTTTTTTCTCTGGCGTGCAATGAACACGTTATGCTATTTTGATTTCACGTTAGTCCATTGCAAATACAAGGGAGATATTGCAGAATGAGTTAAGATAAGGGGACCGCAGGGGCCCTAACGCAATGTTGACCTGCCCCAGGCACGTCAAGATCTTGAGGAGCAACTGGAGTTCTGAAGGAGGAGCGAGTTGCTGAACCCAAACGTCGACGACCCCACGTCGAACTCCACTAAATTATCCTCCATCTGATGAGCTCCTATCACGACTGCTGTCCTTGGCTTCGATCCTCCGTCCACAAACCCCAGGCACATAACGTCCTTGCTCACCCTCACCATCGAGTTCGCCCCTTCCATCCTCCACTGCACGTTGCCTTGGAGCACCAGCACAATTGCCGGCACGTCCGGACCCGCCTTCCCGCTCCTCACCATCTTCGCATCGAAGCAAACCCCGAACGGTGCAACCGGCGACGCCTTCTTGATCTTCCTGTCCATTGCCTTCTTCGTGAATTCATTCACCAGAGGCCTGAAGATCGCTGAGTGGAGGACCGTGTACGGAGTGAGAGTGCCAATTTTGGTCCCCCCGATGCCGTTCTTGTCAATCGCGAGGATCGAGGACTTGAAGCTGATCGGAGCGAGATCAACTTTGATGGAGGTCACGTCGACGAAGTACTCATCAGAGGGCTCGCCTTCGCTGTAGACAGGGGCCCGTTTCACTGGGTTGACGAGTAGCTGAGTGCGGAGGAGCGTTTTCACGAGGTCTTTCTTGATCGGAGGTCGTATGTATGGGCCGCCGCCGACATAGAGGTCGCCGTGGGTGGATCCGGAGGAGGAAGAAGGGAGGCAGATAGCGAATGTGCGTGGGAGATTGAGCTGCGTGGAGAGCTCGGTGGGGAGCGAGGCCGGGTTCCTCGCGAGCGCGACGATGCCTTTGGTTGATTTCGACAGTCCCTTCGCCCAGTCAGAGCCGTCGTCCAGGCAAGAGAAAGCAAATTGTTGCTGGAAGTGAAAGAAAGAACATTAAAAAGGTATAATCATCTCGGTTTGGTGAGATTTCTCTGATTTATATCTCCATTTTCTCTTAAGTTTGCCTCAATTCAATGATATTCGACTTACAAATTTACTGGCGGACTTGTACTTGATCCCGTCCGGGGAGTGCAAGGCCAGGACGTCCACGGCCAGGCCTGAGCCCAGGATAACGTCCAGGAACGGGCTCGCCGCATAGACGCCGCACGTGTCGTTGGTGCAGCCGGGCCTGGCGGGGCCGTAGCAGCCGTTGCAGCTGAGGCCGCCGGCGGCCTCGCACCTGGAGGAGTTGCAGTGGACGGGACGGTAGGAGGAGGACTCGTAGCCACTGCAGTCGAGCCACGTGTACTCACCCGCGAGGTCGAGGACCCCGTTCATGGCGGTGGCGGGAGTCCCAAGCTGGAGGGTGGTGTAGTACTGGTTGGTGGCGGCATCTTTCTTGACGGGGAATACGAGCGGAGAGGGTTTGGCTGTGGGCACCGGGGCGGCGGCTGACGAGGGAGTGGAGGAGGCTAAGCCTAAGATGAAGGTCGAGAGGAAAAAGGGAATGAGAGAAGGTGTTGACATTGGTGGAAGGTGGGATTGATCGCATGGAATCAGCCTATGGCTGCTCTCTTGAGTTATAATGCATGCCACCGTTCTCCCGAGTAATGTTCATTTTACTTTTTGCTAGTTCAAGCGCACGAGGTCAGAACCGGTCCGCCCACCTTAGATGAAATCCCGTTGGACGACCGATCATTTAATACAAGATTTAAGGCCACACCTAACTCGAAATATCTCCGGTACAATCATTAGCCGGACACGGAGGACTTCTCAAGCCAATGTTGACTGTTGACCGTTGACTGTTGACTATTGACTAATAGTACTAACCCTTCGGTATCGCGAAGGCCGTAATTGCTTCACTTTCTACAAAACCAGAGCCCTGTAGATTAATTCAAGTGATTGGAGAACATGCGCGGTTATTTTCCCCCGAAACCATGAGATTTTGAGGTCGTTTTCCTATAATGCGATCATTCTGCTTAGAAAGGTTAGTACACGACACATGGAATATAATGTGGGAATTTCTATGGTCTCTACAGGCATTACCGTCGTGTACCTAAGGGTATTGTGTTGTGCCTTCTATACTTCACAAATACTTTAAGACTGTATTGATAGTCATAATAAAATTCTGGATAAGATAAACTTTATTCTATTATATATTTGGTACTTGCTCAAGATATGACAAAGTTAGATATAAGAGAGATATATGCTAGATAAAATTATTCTATGGGGATAGTGTGATAAAAGTGAATAAGATTTATAATATCCATAATGCTAAATTTATTTTTCCTAAATAACAAAATTTTTAAATTTTTAAATTTAAATTATATTTAAATATAAATGATATATGAATTTTAATTTAACAAAAAATAATTTGGTATTTTTAATTTAATCTTATTTTTATTTATACTTTCGAATTTAATTATATCTTATAAAAAAATTCAATTTTATAAATATATATTTATATTTATTACATTTTTAAAGTATTTTAGTATTTTAGATATATTAGTATTGTTTACTATTCACTAGATTTTTATTAGAAGGGGAAAAAAGAAAAAATATAAAAAAAAACACAAGAGTGTCGCGAGAGATTTTCACCATATTCACTTGTGAACTTTTAGGTTCATTTATATTGATATATTGTTTATACAAAATAATTTACATAATATAATATGATTATATCCAACTATACTAGTGTGATTTACTAAATGCTGGATAGGATATTGCAAATTTATCATATTTCATATCTTATCATATTCAGTTTTATTTTCATTAGAAATATAAACAATCAAACGAAGCCTAAAAGTTTTCAATGAAAGATTGAATTCTGATATGGCCCATCCCTAAAATTGGATTTTTCTAAGATTTGTAGAAGTGCGGACGAAACTTACTCAATAATTGTCTGTAAAATTCTGAACCTCTCCCGTATGAAACTTATGAAACCTTGCATTTTCCAATCCATTTTGTTCTCTTACGTAATTATCCACGTGGGAATTTGGTTCCATGCGATTTCTCCACCTTCCAAAGCATCGACGGTTGGATAACTCTTGGAGAAATTAATGGCACCCACTCAGCGGCTCAGCAACTTGGCGCCGGGAGATATTTTGGACTTTGGGATAAAGTTAAAATAAAATCAGTCATTCCCTAACTAGGGATTAAGAAACTTCTATCTCTATAGATGACCAGCTTTCCATATATTTTTTCTCTAGTTTTCTTTCCGGGTACAATACTGCTTTTTAATAAAAATTCCAATCTAAAAACTAAAAAGCAAGAGATCACGTAGACCTCATAGTCAAATAATGCGAGATATTTCAACACTTATTCTCATGTGTAAGTTGGATTAAAAGAGACGTGTAGAATTTGACCAACATTATAGACTAAAGGTGTGCAAAAGAACCAGAATCTGCCTAAACCGCCCGGAATCGGACCGGAACCGCCCGGAATCGGTGGTTCTTGAGGGAACCGGTCCGGTTCCCGCCCACTTATAGGAACCGTGGGTACCGTCCGGTTCTCGGTTCCATGTGCGGATCCGTCCACCCGCCCACTCGGACCGAACCGATTAATTTTTAATATTAAAAAATTGAAATTACTAATTAACAAATCCTGTTGAATTCTCTCTCTCTCTCTCCATCACCACCATTTTCCAACTTCAACTTCATGCTCGTTAATCGACCCACCATTAAAAACCCTACCAAGTCCCGAGAGCCTGCGGCTCTCCAAGCTCCCTTCCTTCCCTAAAAACTTGAAAGATCTCAAATTTGAGGTTCCCTAGCTCGCCATCCTCCATTGACGCCGCAGAGCTCCGTCACTTCCCGGTGAAATGGCATGGCGGGAGCTGCAAAACAGATAATGAAGAAACCCTAAAACACCGCCTCTGCCCTCCAAATCCAAGTACTGAACCCTCCCAAGTACCCATCTTTCTTCCATCCGCACACATGCGAAGAAGCAGGGTTACATGAGGAGGAGAAGAAGAATAGGTCTAGGGTTCGCAAGGATAGCAACACGTCCGTCCATCCCTTTCTTTATTCAGCCCTCCGAAAATTGCCGCCCTTGACAGCAGCCATCCGTCCGTCCCTTTCTCAATTTGGCACTCAGAAATTGCCGTCGCCCTCGACAATAGTAGGTCCGTCCCTTTCTCTATTGGTGAGACCGGTTCCATGGATCCACCCAGAAACTGGACCGGACCAGCAGTCCGGTTCCCGGGTGGATCCTTGCAACAAATGGGTGGATCTCGGTTCCAATTTTTTGGAACCAGTCCTTAGCGGACGTTCCCGTTCTAGGTCGGGAACCGCCCGCTCGGACCATGCACACCCCTAGTATAGATGCACACACGAGGCCAAACTCGCTTCGATACCACTTTAGAACATTTGACCCAAAAAGTTGTGTTCATAAGTAGAGGCAAACTTGATGTGTATAATGAGTATATAATTTTCTTTATGAATTGACTTGAGATATTTTGACAATTTTAATTTCGAACAAAGTACGTTGCAAATTCACGGTAGATATTGCAGAAGTGCTAAGTTATGGACCTCAGGGGCCACAATGCAAGTTGACATCCCTCTGACAATGCAAGTTGGCACGATTTGAAAGGGACAATCCCGGGTCCCATGGGTGTTCTGTTCAAGATGAAGAAGAACCAATTTGGCATGTAGGACAGATTGGCCTTCGCTTGTTGTTTGAGACAAAACAAATCGGAATTTGTAAAATAACATCAAATTGCAAGTCGGTAGAATGAACGGACCGCGTTAAGGACTAAACCTAGGTTTTAACAGATTTTGTCCATATATTCAGTTAGGGGATATCAATGAGCTAGTTTTTGCAGCTTCTCATGTACGTAAATGTAATTGACCAGGTTAACAAGTCATTGCAAAAAATGTCAAGAAAATGTTATACCCATCATACAACAATCATTTCAGCCTTAAATCTTTCAATTGTATTAATTGAGTCTTAAACTTTTTGATGATTTATCAATTTAATACTAAATCTTTTAATTATGTCAATTTAGTTCTAAATCTTTTACTAAAATGCTTTACACTCAGCTCCTCATCAACCTTGTGAATCGGGCCCTCATCTACAGCGAAGGAGAGTGTAGCTACCATCAAAGTTGATTTCACTCTAATCATATTCAAGTCCTCGATTCTCACAATTGACAAGAACGGCGTGTGGGACTAAATTAATACTATTAAAAGATTTATGATTAAATTGACAAATCATTAAAAAGTTTACGCCAAATTGGCATAATTAAAAATTTTATGACTGAAGTGGCTGTTGTACAATAAGTTAATGACTTTTTGGATAATTATCCCACAAACCATTCACGTAATGGATCCATGGTTCATTAAAATTTAAAAAATGGATCCAGTTCCCTCCACATACAAATCAAATAACTTCTTCCTCTTTCGATCATATTTCTTTGAATATACTTGTTACTTTTATTTATTTTCTTCTAGCAATCTAATAACTTCCAAACCCTAATGGGAAAATTACTATAAAAGTCATAAACCTATTAGAATTATGTCTAGTCAGTCCTAAACTTGTTTTTTTAGTCAATTGAGTCATAAACCATTTGTAATTGTGCTAATTCAATCTATTTGCCAAATTTGGCATGCTGGCATTGACGTGGATACTTTTTAATAATATATGAATTTTTTTTTTTCGAAATTTTGAATTATTTTTTCTTTTCTTTCTCTTTATTTTTTTCTCTTACTCCTTACTTTGGCTGGCCGTCGGACCACACCGATCGCCTAGAGGCAAGGGCTGGTCATCGAGGTTGAGGCGACCTTGCCAACTAGGGGTGAGGCTCATTTCACCATCACCGGGTGAGGGCGAGCTCGGCTAGCCACTAACGAAGGTGGCCGTGGCCTCGCTAGCCATGAGTGAGGCCGCCTTCACTTGTGGCCGGCAAGGCCATGGCAAGGTTGGCCACATCTAGATTTGGGTGAAGTCGCATCGCTTGTGGCCAGCGAGCCTTATTGACAAGGAAAATATTGGGTACCCTAAAGGGACCACGTAAGCCTTATCCTAAACCATTCACAAGTCAACATGCGTCCTTGGGGCCCCATGTGCTAGCCAATTTCAAAACTAGTGTGCAAGACGGCCTCTTCTCTCTCTTCTCTCTAGATGAGCATCTTTCTCCTCTCTCTTCTTACTCTCTCCACACCTTTTCAACCTGATGACATTCTCTCCCACTCTTCCCTCTCCGACGACAGTCATGCTCCCTCTTGACAATGGCCTCTCTCTTTTGCTCCACGGCCTCTTCCTCTCAATGGCATTCTCTTTGCTCATTTTGTGGCCTCTCTCTTCCCAAATTGCACTCTTTCTTGATGATTGATTTCACTTGACTTGTGACCAAGAAGCAATCGCTCTGTTCTCTCGTCTAATCTTTCATCAATGAGTCACTTCCATGCTCCGCTTTGCTCAAAACCGTCTCTCTCGAGAAGTCATAATTCTGCGATGACAAGCCTTGCTTTCAGTTTTGTCGCAACCAAATTTTCGAGTGTAAACCACCTAAGATTTGGCTAATGGATTGTTAAGCCTAAACTTAACTCGGGCTCTCCCAAGCCCATACCAATTCGCGACTTAAGTTCAAGTTCTTAGCATGCAATTGATTTTTAAATCAGGAGTCACCACTAATCTATTTTTTTGGTGGGTCGATTAGAAACCTAAGTAAAGTAACGGGAGTTTCACTTTACTCCTACGAACCAGAGATTATGGGTACGGGGACTTGGTTACACTAGATTTCTCTAATGCCCTTTCAGTACCATTTCTTTTTATTTTCAAAATGTTTTTGCAGGCAGCTTAAATTGATTTTAAATCTATTTCCTAACATGTGAGGTGATCATGCAGGTGTGCAATCCACCAATTTAACATCTAGATAAACAATAAATAAATTGCAAAAACTTACCTTAAAGCAACGAAAGCATCGTAATGTTAAATTAAAATCCACATCAATAACCCTAGATATGGTTTCTAATTAACACGCGATTTCTTTTTCTTTTTAACTTGATTAATGAAAATCATGCAATATGCAATGCAATATTAACTAAATGAACTAACTCTAATGATATGCAATTTCTAATTAAATGGACCTAGTAACAATCACTAAATGACGTGCATTTCATGAATCTAATCCTATATGACATGCGCATGATTTTTTGTATTTTTTTTTTTGTAATTAAAAATAACTAACAATAAAAATCTAACTAACGCGAGATATTATCTATTTTAAGTTAGGAAATAGACTTATATGAATCCCATCTTAACTTAGAAATTTATCTCGACATGCAATTTAATTCAAAGAAATTATCTAGCCTAGATAATTATTATATCATGCATTCTAATGTAACCATAAAAGAATCTAATTATTCTATCATGCAATTCTATCTAGGAAATTAATTCTAATATATATGATATGCAAATGCAATCTTTTTTGTATTTTCGAGATAAATAAAGCAATTAAAAGATAAACACTAAATCATTCATAATCATCAAAGATATCATACATCGTTCGAATCAGGGAACAATATCCAAATCAGCTTGATTATCTCGCTAATAAAATCGATAAATTGATCTTAAGCCTTAAAGATCAAGATATCAATTTTATTCCCGCGTGATTAATTATTCCATCTAAAGCCTTATAGATGGAATAAAAAATCAGTGTGCGGTTGCGAATTAGGAAATAAATCCTAATTGAAAGTTATGTCTATCACCCATGGATATGAACACTAGATATTAATAGACACATATTAGGCAATAAAATACCGAAATCAAATTTGGATAAAATAATTACCTAATATTGCAAGAATTATTGCCATGTTCGAGCTCGACAGAATCGGCTTGACAGATGACCGGGAATAGCTTGTGGGTGAGGCTCGGCAAAAGTGGTGGTGTAGCCGACATCGAGGAATCTTTGCGTGACGATGCGAGGCAAAGCCGAGAGTTGGATACCGTGTAATCGTTTTCGCCTGCAAAAGCAATCAATCACCGCGGAAGCTGCCGGACAAACGTTGACTTAAGAAAACGTTGCGGTGGAGAGACCAAGGCAGTAACTTGGTAAGGCTCCGAGATCAGCGTCGATTGGAACTTGAACGCGTGACCAGAGGATGGAATTCTCGACCGGGCGTCGATTGAACTTGTGACGCGTGACCGAGGATGGAATTCTCGACTGGGGTTATTGGCGTCCCTCGAGAATATCCTGCAGTTGCTTGATGAGGCACGACTAAGGCTAGTCGTGGCGGGAACCTTGCTGAAAACCTGCCATGGAAAAGTTAATCACGACAATAAAGAGAAAAGCTTGCTGGACGTGCGATGACGTGAGGAGCTACTGCAACGTCTTCAATTTTTGTGAAACACAATCAATTCCCCTTAAAGTTGACCACCCCTCTTTTACTGGGAACATCTATGCCCTGATTTTTCTTTTCTCTCTTCATGCATGGATTTATGCATGGGTGCTGCAGAGAAGTGGAGGCACGCGTTCCCTCTCTTCAAGTTTGTCTTGTAGTCGAATCTGTTGGGTTCACGAAGAAGACCTGCAAAACAAAGGCGGACTCGACCAAAGGCGTAGTGGCTGGAATTCGTCGAGTCTGCACTGGATTGAAGAACAGGAACGCCGAAGGGACTCCTGGTGTACTCGGTCAAAGATTGGCAGTAGCGTCGTGGCTGTGTGTGGCAGTGCATTAAACATATAATAACCACGTCAGGAAAGCGAAGCCATGAGAAAACCAGAAAACTCTCCTTCTATTATTTTCAGGTGTCCACATGGGTATGATATGTGCCCCTTTTACGTGACTATAGAGAAAGAAAAGCGGAATTTTTATTGAGAATTGAAAACTCCCTTGATAGCTTGATGATCTCCTCGGTTTGGTCTCAGTGTGGCAGCAGCTTCATCGATAGGGAATCCGTGGTGGTGTCACGTGCGGAACGAGGATGGGACTCTGATTACGAGTTGCTCGGCAAAGCCTGCTGGTCCAGTAAATTCTCGGCCAGGGAAGGAACAAATCACTGTGGGGACTTCTCAATAGAGGCTTAGTGCTCGCTGGACAAGCTCGGCACAGCAGTTACACTCAGAGCACCACAAGTTCGCTACTTTGCTTCAGCGAACCCGGACAGAATTGGAAGAAGACAAATTCACCGTTTTGACCAAAAGCCAAAACAACCCACGATCTTTGACGATCAGGAAGGCTGCGATGTGCGCGTGAGCTCGCTGATTTTTGCATCAGGATCACCGGGTTGGATTGCAGGAGCGTTGGACAGGAGAATGCAGAGCAACGAGCTATACACGTCAAGGGACGCTCGATAAAAGTAGTGGAAGCTGGTGGTGGTGTGAGATATAACCCCACAGCAATATGGGAAGGGCAGTCGCGCGAGGGCACTGCAGAACATGATGGAGCACCGCAACACAATTCGTGACTTGTGTTCTCTCAATGTGTCGTGTCCTCTCCCAATGCTGGCCGTGTATGGAATTGTGTGGCCCCCTCTTTGCTTGTCCGTAGATGGTCCTTTTATAGGTAGGATTAACCTAGGTTTTTGAGGAAAGAGAATAAATCTGCATATTATATTTTAGAACAATGACATTTGTAGCCAAAAATTTTCTGATTCCTTTCCATCCACGTTCCTCGATCCTTTTACCCGCATCTTCGTAAAATCAGCCGAATTCTTTCTTCTTTTATTGGATTTATGTGTCCACGTGTGTCCCTGAAACAAATTTCTTCAAGACAAACCAAATATACCGCCATAGATACACATGAAGAGAATATCCGGTCAATATCTCCAAATTTTACTTCTTTTCTCTTCATTATCTTTCTCAGCAGAAACATTGGTGAGCCCTGGGATTTTTCTTTTTGCCCAAGCCAATTTTTTTGGAGTTCACGCATGAGTGGGCTCCTTGCCAGCAATATTGAATGTCCACTGCCAAATTTTGCATGAGATCCATGCAATGCAATTGTTATGCTAATGCTCCTAACATCTATGCAATTGATATTTTTTTTTAGGTATAAAATTAATCTCTAATTTTTTAATTAAAAGGGTCACCAAAATTTAGGTGTCAACAAGTTTCAATTTTTTTCACTAGGTTTTTATGTTTGTTTCTTTGTTTTGGGTGAAGCTTGCATGTTGATTGCCAAAATTTCTTGTTTTGCCACAATGTGTGTAGGGGGTGGTTCTTACCAAACGGAGAAGCAATGGTTTTGCTCTCTCGTCTAATCTTTGACCGCTTCCATCCTTCGCTCAGGTCAAAGCTATCCCTCCTAAGAAGCCCTACCTCTATAGCGTATTGCCATACACAAGAGGGTGAAATTTTTTAATATTTCTTTGGTTGTCATTCCCCTCATTTAATTACTCCAATAGTCATGAAATCATTCCTTTTGGAAAGCTTGATGAGAAAGCGCAGTTCATCGACATGCGAGGTCCGATTTTTAAGTTGGTAGGTTGGGGAATTTCATAGAAATCATGGATTAGGACGTTGTAAAGTCATAGGATTTGATAGGAGTCAATTTGAAATAACGTTTTTTTTTGTTTTTTGGCCGAAGAATTAACGGTTTGGTCGAAGCAAAATTCTAAAATTTTTCCCTCAAACTCTGCATTGCGGAGAGCTTTGATTATTTGCAGCAAGTGACTTTTTGACGCATGAGAGCCATTTTGTTAGTGATTGAGTTTAGTTTACCTGATTCGTAATTGGGTATTGTTTTATTTGATTTTGATGTTGATCCCAATTTAATTAATGGGATTACGAGATCATCGGCTTGTAAAGCTACGTTGTTTGACTTTGATTATTCCCCATTTTGCAGGATTGAGTGAAGATCGAGGCAAATAGTGATCAATGAGCGAAAAGAGCAGAAATGCAAGAACGAATATCGAAAGCAGCGAATGTTTCAGGCTCGTCGTATACGAAGGACCAAATTCTCTCAACTGTGATATGGGCTGACCAAAAAGACGAGCTCAATGAGATCTTGGCAAGCTCGATGGCCATGGGCCAACCATCAGATCTCGGCGAGGTCGGCCACTCCTCCGCCATGGCAGATGTTGAAGACGAATATTAACCAGAAATTATGAACAGGTTAGGAACATCAAGTCATTCAATTTGGGTGCAAGCGATACATGATAATACTGAATTTTCTGGGTACATTCCTTCATATATTGCTGCTCAAGTTACTTTTGATACTATAAGATAAATTGTATCACCCTCACCACTAATGAGGTTACTTGTCAAGATTTTGACAATGAGATGGTTTCTTGGATACCGGCCTGCATCACAAAGGCTAGCATCTGGTCAACTTGATCTGGCCGTCTAGCTGATGACGAGGTGGATAATTTTTACTAATTTTTTAATTTTTTAATTTTTTGTTAATTCTTTTTTCTTTTCTTCCTTCTTTTCCTTTTCTTCCCGATAATGGCCTCTGAGGGTCTCGGCCTCGCCCAGATCTAGGCGAGGCCTAGGGGTCACCGACGAGGCCAACCTTGCCATGGCCTTAGGGGCTGCGAGAGAAGGCAACCTCACTAACCATCAGTAGGAGTGATTGGTTCCTTGTCCGGTCTAGTTTTCAAGGACTGGTTCCCAATTTTTGGGACCAGAAACCGATCACTTAGCAGAAAATGAAAATAAAAAATTAAGAAAATACAAAAGTTGTTACTATTTTTAGGTTTTATTACTATTATTTAGAAATTAAATTAATAAAAAGAGTCAATCTGGTCCATCACCCAATTTCCCCCGGGCGAGAACTGTTGATCCCTCTCGGGAACTAAACCAAACCGCCGGTCCAAGAGGTTCCTAGTTTGGGCGGTCCAACATACTCACCCCTAGCCATGGGCAAGGCTATCTTTGCCCATGGCCCCTGTGCTTTGCCAGCCACCGTGGAGGAAGAAAAGGAAAAGGAAAGAAAAATTTTAAAAATTCAAAAAGGTCAATTGGTGTACTCATCAGCACCGGCCAGCTAAAACCGACTGGATAGACTGAATAAGTTTGGGACTGAATTAACCAAAATAAAAAATTTAGGATTGAATATAAGTTCTTTACTTTTTTGGTAATTCCCCATGAGAATAACAGTTTGTTTTAGACCCCAAAAAATCATATATATATATATATATATATATATTGTGAGGTGCACTCATTATGGCTCACAATAAACTGTTACACTCACATTAATCTAAAGACTGTTATGCTAACAAAATCCAAGAGGAAAACATCATCGATAGAACTACCAAGGAAGCACTCTTTTTTTTTCTTTGGGGGGGGGTGTCCTCTATTGGTTCTGCCTTGGCTATTGTTTGATAGAGTGGCCAACATGACAAATGAAACATTTTTGAGATAAGTACTTCAAAAGTCCTAAATCTCGACATGAAAGTACAATTTAGTCTTAAAACTTTCAAAAAATGTAATTAAGTCATCAAACTATTTAATTGATGCAATCATATCCTTCAGTAAACCCCTTATCATTTGGTTATCAAAAATATCAACATGACTTATTTATTTGTTAGAACGTAGTGCCAATGTGGCATTTTTAAATAATTTTTGAAGAAAGGAGTCATTGATGTTGATACTCCTATGTTTTGGTCCATTTTGCATTATAATGAAATAAAAAAAAAACCTGAAATTTGATAAAAGAAAAAAAATAAAAACGTGAGGGCCTACCTGTGCCCTGACTTGTGCGTCAACAACACTATCCCACTATCAGCAAAAAGGGTTGGCAGGGGTTGCCGGGGCCTCAATGGTGGTCATGGAGGGTTGCGACCCTTGCCCAAGTCCGAAGAGGACCATCGCTAGCAAGGGTCAATGGTCTTCTCCAAATTTGGGTGAAGACGAAATGGGATTTGGTGGAGAGAAATTGGGACGTAGGCAATTGAAAGATGGTTTTAGTAAAAACTTAGTGTTGGAGAAAACTTCATTGAGTGTTTTGAAGTTGACAAAACGTTTCCATCAGTCTAGTCTGAAGACTTGCAAACTCTTCCATCAAAGTCTGAAGACCTCCGGACTGCCAAACTCATGACTCAAAGTCTATCCTTATTAACAGTTTCTAAATTGTCGAAGAAGGCTTATCCAAAACTGAGTATTTCGTTAAGGATTTGATTCTATCGACTGAAGAAGATCTCTTGGCTGGATTTAGCATGTCGGAATCCATTATTCAAATTGAGATTGATTCAGGGATCTTGGATCCGTTGATTGGCATAATATACTTGGAAGGTTCTACTTATGAAAACCTAGATCCTGATTGTATGAGCGACCATGATTGGTGGGCTATCGTCATATTCCTTAAACAACTCGAAATCTCCCTAATTGATTCTGTCCAACGGGTAGATTGGAAGAACTCTTTTGGTAAGTGCCAACGAGTGTGATGGCATGAAGGAGTATATAAGGAAGACGATCTAGTTGTTCGAGTATGTGCGCGATAGAAGAATTCCAAAGTCCGAAGCTCCTTGTTCTTAGTCAATTCATTTGTTGAGCGAAATCTTGTACTCAAAAGAGAGTTAATATCTTTGTGAGACTTTGAGGAAGTGTAGTAGAGTCTCTACACTGTGGAATCAAGGAAGAGTTTTACTGTAACAACTCTTTTGATTCATAGTGAAATCCAGCCGGTGGGCTGTTAGTGCGGAATAGTGGATGTAGGCTTGGATTAAGCCAAACCACTATAAACCCTGTGTTCCCATTCTCTTCCCTATGCTCTTTTACTTTAATCGTAACTTAATTTGTTTACAAGAGTCTAATTTCCTTTTCATAATATATTGTTGATTAGAATTGCACATTTCTCTCTAGAAAATTTGTTTTTGCACCTATTCACCTCCTCTAGGTGCTCATACTAGCTTTCACAATTGGTATCAGAGCTTGTATACTCACTTAAGTTGAAGTGTTTTACTTGAGTTAAAGATCCATATCTAGTATGTTAGCTCCGGGTCTAGTTGAAGGGCAAAGCAATACCAAACCGCTTTATTTTGATGGAAAGGAATACAACATATGGAAAAACAAAATGAAGGCGTTCCTAAAATCAAAGGATCCTCTGAAATATGATGTGGTAGACAAATGAATTATTCCTAAAGCTGCACCAGTCTCAGAAAGAGGAAAAGAAACTGTTGAGTCCATTGAAATGACTCAAGAAGAGATAACCAATAAACAAGCTCTTGATGCAAAAGCAATGTATTCTCTATATTGTGCACTATCTCTTACTGAATATAACAGAATATCTTCTTGTGAAACAGCTAAAGAAGTTTGTGATAGATTACACATCACCTATGAAGGAACTGATCGAGTAAAAGAAACCAGAATCAACATTCTGCTCGGTCAATATGAAGCATTTAAAATGAAATCAGGAGAATTTATCACTGACATGTTTAGTCGTTTTACAGAAATCGTGAATGGTCTTGAATATTAAGGTCAACCAATTTCTGGACCCATGAAGGTAAAACAAGCTACTGCGTGGACTGTCCAAGGATTGGAATCACATAAAGACCTCAATAAGGGAGACACAAAGAATCATACCACTCTCTGTTGACGAATTGGTTGGGACTCTTCAGTCTTATGAAGTAGAGCAATTCAACGAAGATGAAGATCCTAAAGGTAAGAAATCTATTGCATTAAAATCTAATGATGATTCTGATGTCATAGATTCTAAAGACGATATGGATGATGAAGAGCTTGCTCTCATGATAAGAAGGTTCAGGAAACTAAATAGAAAGGGGAGAAGATTCAATCCAAAGAAACAAAATTTTCAAAAGCCACAAAATAAATCAGTTGAGGATGATGAATCCAATAAAGATGTAGTCTGCTTTGAATACAAGAAAAATGGACACATCAGACCCAACTGTCCCCTTCTGAAGAGAAAAAAATGAAAAGCTGAGAAATATCGAAATGTACTTAAAGTATAAACTTGGAGTGATACCGAATGTGAGGAAAGTGATGATAATTATGCCAATATTTGTCTCATGGCACAATCGTACTCGGTTCGACTCGAGACGACTCGGACTCGGACTCGATGACAGTGAAATCGAGGTAAGCAATTCAAAAATCCTTACTAAAGTCTCTAGATACATTGATGAATTGTGTCTTAGTCTCAAAACCTCTCTCAAAAGGATTTTCGAACTTAAAAGGGAAAATTCTGCACTGAAGCAACAGGAAAATGTTTGGAAAGAGAAGGTCAAAGTTTAGACAAAAGTGTTACTACTTTGAAAGAAAATGCAAACAATCTTTCAAAAGAAAATGCATTCTTGAAAAATGATATCTCAAGTATTTCTAAAAGATTTTCTGTAGGATCTGAGAAACTTGAAAAAATTCTTTCAGCACAAAGACCTTATTTCAACAAATTAGGATTAGGAATGACTGCTGAAACCATTCCTCTAATTGATTTTCCTAAAGTAAAGGAAAGAATTAAGTAAAGACCTATAAGAGATTCTTACAAAAATCATTTCCAAAAAGTTTTTGTAAAACCTGTAGGCCGCAGTGCTCTTAAATGTTCTAAGTGCAATAGCTCGATCATTTTGAGAAAGAATGTCCTATGGTTTGGAAACCTGTTAAGAAGGTATGGGCAAAAATCGTATATTATACTAACACCAATGGACCCAAGAAAATATGGGTACCAAAGAAAGCTTGAGTCTCTTTTCTAAATGCAAGTCACTATCAAGAAAAAGATTAAATGGTACTTGGACAATGGATGCTCAAGACATATGACATGAGACTCAAATTGCTTCATAAAACTTGTACAAGTTAATGGTGGAAAAGTTTCTTTTGGAGGAAATAGCAAATGAAGAATTGTGGGATATGGAACTGTAAAGATTGGAAGCCTCATGATCAGTAATGTTTCCTTAGTAGAATGACTCAACTACAATTTACTGAGTATCAGTCAACTGTGCAACACTGGTTTCAAAATCAACTTTTAAGAAGGAATATGTTCAGGAACCAGTAAAGACTCGACTTAGTCTTTCACTGGTCGAAGACATGGGAATATCTACCTCTTGGATATCAAACCAGATGAAACCCAATGTCTAATCTCAATTCAAGAGGAAGCAAACTTATGGCACAGAAAACTTGGACACATCAACATGAAGCAAATAGCCAAAATTTCAGCAAAGAAGCTTATTCGTGGACTACCCAAACTGACATACCAAAAGTCTAACCTATGCACACCATGTGTGTTGGGAAAATAGGTAAGAAACTCATTCAAACCAATAAATCAAGTATCCACTAATCATGTGCTACAACTCTTGCATATAGATCTCTTTGGACCAACCAGAACTCATAGCATTGGAGGTAAGAAATACTGCCTAGTAATTGAGGATGATTATTCACGATTCACTTGGATATATTTCCTGGCAAGTAAGTCTGAAATCTTTTCTTATTTTATAAAGTTTGCTAAAAAGGTTCAAAATGAGAAAGTGTATGTTATTTCAAGTATACGGACAGACCATGTAGGTGAATTTGAAAATCTAGACTTTACAAAATTCTGTGATGAATCTGGTTTTCAGCATGTGTTCTCTTCACCATATACTCCAGAGCAAAATGGAATCGTGGAAAGAAAGAATAGATCACTGCAGGAAATGGCTAGAATTCTTTTAATTGAAAGTAACATCTCTTCTCGCTTTTGTGCTGAAGCAGTTTCTACAGCGTGCTATATTATTAATAGAGTTTTCTTAAGGCATATTCTGGAGAAAACTCCCTATGAGTTATTTAAAGGAAAAAAGCCAATTATTTCGTATTTTCATGTGTTTGGATGTAAATGTTTTATATTGAAAAATGCAAATGATCGAGTTGGTAAGTTTGAAGAAAAATCAGATGAAGGTATTTTCCTTGGATATTCTATCACAAGCAAAGCTTATAGAGTATACAACAAAAAGATTCAATCTTTAGAGGAATCGATGAATGTCAAATTTCAAGACTTTATGCAAAATCAATTGATTCAGACTCAACTTGAAGAATCTGAACCTGCTCCAGACTCTACAAAGTCTAAATCTCCAGAAGCAGCTCAGACTTCAGAAGACTATCAACAAATGATCATCGAAAATTCAAATGAGAAAAATGATTAACAGTCTGACAAATCAACTAGCAATGGAAGCATAAGTCCAGTCATCCCAAAGATCTCATTATTTGTGATATTAATGAAGGAATTCACACAAGATCCAAAAAAGCGTGAAGAGTCTAGTGCCGTGACTCTTATTTCTGAAATAGAACACAAAAGCATAGAAGAAGCTTTAACTGATGAAAGCTGGATTGAAGTTATGCAAGAAGAACTCAGGCAATTCAGTATCAATGATGTATGGGAATTGACCCCTAAACCGAAAGGTAAATCTATCTTTGGAGCTAAATGGGTTTTCAGAAACAAGATGAAACGAGAAAGGAAAAGTCGTGAGAAACAAAGCAAGACTCGTGGCCAAAGGATATACACAAGAAAAATGGATAGACTATGATGAGACTTACGTGCCAGTAGCAAGGTTAGAAGCAATTAGATTATTACTTGCATTTGCTTGTCATAAGAATTTTAGGTTATTCCAAATGGACATCAAAAGTACTTTCCTAAATGGATTTATCCAAGAGGAAGTCTATGTGGAACAACCACCTAGTTTTGAAGACCCAAGGAAACTAGACTCTATATTCAGACTGAAAAATGCTCTATATGGTTTAAAGCAAGCACCTCGAGCTTAGTACTACAGACTAAGTAAGTTTTTAATTCAAAATGGCTTTGTCAAAGGTAAAGTAGATACTACACTATTTATCAAAAGAGAAAGCAAAAGCTTTTTACTTGTTCAAATTTATGTTGATGATATTATTTTTGGATCTTCTAATAAAAATCTGTGTAAGAAATTCTCTAAGTCTATGCGGGATGAATTTGAAATGAGCATAATGGGTGAACTAACCTTCTTTCTCGGGCTTCAAGTGAAACAACTGAATGAGGAAACCTTTATTCATCAAGAAAAATATGCTAAAGAACTTGTCAAAAAGTTTGATTGGAGAATTGCAAAAAGACTGATATACCAATGTCAAGTTCTTTGAAGCTGGACAAAGATGAAGGAGGAAAGAAAGTTGACTAGAAGCTATACAGGAGTATCATTGGTTCACTTCTTTATCTTACTGCTTCTAGACCTGACATTCTGTTTAGTGTTTATAATTGTGCTAGAAATTCAATCAGACCCCAAAGAATCTTATCTAAGTGCTGCAAAACGTATTATCAAATACATTGCCTCAACTTCAAATTTAGGTCTCTGGTATCCAAAAGAATGAGACTTCACTCTTCTTGGATACTTAGACGCAGACCTAGCCGGATGCAGAGTTGATAGAAAGAGCACCTCGGGCACCTGTTAACTACTTGGTAACAGGACAGTGTCTTGGTTTTCAAGGAAGCAAAGTACCGTAGCCCTTTCTACGGCAGAAGCGGAGTATGTAGCTCTTGGAAGTTGTTGTTCACAAATTTTGTGGATAAAACAACAGCTAAGAGACTTTGGAATTGAAGATTCATACACTGAGATCAAATGTGACAACACCAGCTCAATCAATCTCACCAAGAATCCGATTCTTCACTCAAGAGCAAAACATATAGAGATTCGACATCATTTTATTAGAGATCATGTTCAAAATGGAGAAGTTTCGATTCAATTTATTGATTCAAAGAGTCAACTGTCGGATATATTTACAAAGCCTTTGGAGAAAAATCAATTTGAAGTTATTCCTTCTAGACTCAATATCTTAAAGTCTGAGAAAGTTCAGACTCAAGGCTGAAAGTCTAAAGACACTCAGACTCAGACGATCAAGATTCATGACTGTAAGTTATTTCTATTTTAGAAATTTATCTCTCGGATCAAATCTCGAAAATGTACGATCATCTATCTGTAATTGATTGATGTTATTTCCCAGTTTTTATGATTATTGCAATCTTTCCTTTTCGAAAAAGAAGTTATTTTTGAAATAACAATTATCCAATTTTTGAAAAGGCAGTTATTTTTTTTTTTTAAATGCATTTTTATATTTCCTTTTATGACGTTCCGTATGCCTCGCTTTGACTGCCTTATATACTGTTGGTTCTTCTTCGTTTTACTCACAAAAACCCTAAGAGAACACAGATCTACCACTTCTGTTTTCTTCTCTTGTTTAATCCTCGGAAAGTTTTCACATTTCTTGCGAAACAAGCTTGGAATCTCTCAAGGACTATAAAAGATGTCGTCTCAAAGAAAGTCTTCGAGGATCGCGAATAGGGGACCACAGCAAATGCGTGAGAGACCTACGCATTTTGATCTCATCGAGGAAGAAGAATCTCCTAGACAGTAATAGAGCCCACAACATTCTTAGCAGCGTCCATCTCCTCCATCTAGACCTCAGAATATTGAACATTGAGAAGAGGAAGAAATCATCGAAGATGCAGAATCCATAAGAACTCAAAAGCCCGCTTTTACTTTTAAGCTTTACCGTGCTTTGAAGAGGGGTGGTACTCCTTTGAACTATATCGATGAATTTTTGAAAAACAAAGGGTATCGAAATGAAACCTACTTTTTACGCACAACGGAACGATTGGGAATTGCCCCTGCGGGGTCAGCGGAAGAAACATTGGCAAATATCCCAAGCGGTCCACGTGTTGGAGGGCTGAGTCAACCTAATGGGAATGAAGATGATAGGATGTACAGTCAGTTTAAACCTAGAATGGGTGTTGCGGCGAAAATCCGAAGCAAAAGGACAGATTTGTTTCACTCGGAGGAACACAAGTAACTGTACTCTAAGTTGCTAAAGCGTGGAGTGATTAACCCTAGAAGTGTGGACTTTAATTTTCTCGATTCTCTGAATGTTAATCTGCAAGAGAAATTCAATCTTCTTTAACTCAAACGGTTTTGTTCTGAAACGACAAAGGCTCATGCTGAACTCACTGCTTACTTCTATTCGAATCTCAATTTCTTGGATGTGAGTATATTCTCTTTCAGTAGTCGAGATCAGGACTATGTGGTTGACATGGATACATTGGCTGATGTAATTGGGGTTGAAAGAGGGAAATATCAACCTATCAGTGTGTCTATTGGTCGTGCGACGATAGAGCTTGTTCGGGATAGAACGACGGAATGAAAGATTTCATATTTGAGGATGGATGCCTTAAATATTTTGCTTCACAAGATAGTGCTCAACTGCCTCAGACCCAAATCAACTTCGAAGACCGATGTTTCAAACTCAAAGGCAAAGCTGATGTATACCATTAATGCTGGCAAGAAGTTCTCTCTTCCACACACTATTATGTTCCACATGTACAGAACGATGGTGAAGGACAAATGCCAACTTCCTTACTCAACACTTGTCACTAAGTTATTCAGACACTTGAACATTCAGCCTCCCAGGATTCTTTGTGTTCGAACATGCGATCAAATGGTAGTGGGACTGAAAATGGTCTCTAAAATGCGTCTAAAGGAACTTAACAAGACTTTGGAGCAATTCAAGGTTAAAACCCCAGTCAAGACTCACTAAGTCTCTTCGACTGCAAAACGGAAAGGGAAGGAGCCCATGGTTGCTCCATCCAAGAAAAGAAGAGCACTCATCTTGGAGGATGAAGAGGATGAGGATGATATCACAATTTCTGCTCTTGCATTGAAGAACTTAAGTCGTTGTGTTCCAGAGGCGGAGGAGAGACAAGAACAAGACAAGGAGGAGATCGAACAGAGGACTAGAGAGAGAGAGAATCCATGGAGAAAGAAGTAGAGGAGGAAAGGATTGAGGAAGAAGAAGAAGAGGGCAGAGGTGAACAAGAAGAAGCAGAGCATGAAGAGTACTTCTCATTGCCTGAAGGCATTGAAACGGGGGGAGATGCTGAGAAAAGAGGTACGTCTTCAGTTGCTGCCACTAGTGAAGGAGTAAGTCGTTTACCAGCAGATCCAGAAGACATCTATGTCTTTTAATTTCCCGAGGAAGGCCATGAGGTTTCATCGCCCAATCCGCGTGATCGTGCTAACTTGCCATCATCTGCCAATACACCATCTGATCGTGCAGAAGCTAGTACTCAGACTAATAATTCAGCATAATTTCGCAGAGTGTTTGATGTTCTCTTGGAGATGCGAGGCCAAATTTATGCTCTGGGATGCGAAGTTAAGAACTTGCAAAATGCAGGTCAAGCCTCTTCAGTTTCGTTGCATGATCAAATCCATGCCCTTGCTCATCAAGTTAAAGCAAATGCCAAGGGAGAAGATGTGGCTCAACTGAAGGAGGATTTGAAAAAGCTGGAAAGGATTGTCCAGTCAATGGGAGATTTCTAGCTTGTTCGTATTCCAAAGCAATCCTAATTCCATTCTCTTTTCATCTCTACCTTTTTAATGCTGATAGAAAGGGGGAGAGATATGGTGTAGATTTGAGATTTAAACTTTTGAGATTTAAACTCTTGACTTTTGTGTTTGATTGACTTTACTTTTGTGTTTGGTTGTTTGGCCGTGACTGGATTTGGATTTGGATTGTTTGATTGTTTATCTTAAGCACTATTGGTATTTCATGGCAAAGATAGTTGCTCATTTACAGGACTAACCTACTTTCTGTGGATGCAGATTTTAATGTTATCTTTACTAAGCCAATTATCTTTTGTAAGATATCCATGTTTGCTTGAGTATTGTCTTGTAGATCAAAGTTATCCAAATCTGCGAGAAAGTTTTGTCACCATAAAAAAAAATGGGAGATTGTTGGAGAAAACTTCCTTGAGTGTTTTGAAGTTAACAAAACGTTTCCATCGTCTAGTCTAAAGACTTGCGACTCTTCCATCAAAGTCCGAAGACCTCCGGACTGCCAGACTCAAGACTCAAAGTCTATTCTCATTGACAGTTTCTAGACCATCGAAGAAGGCTTATCCAGAACTGAGTATTTTGTTAAGGATTTGATTCTATCGACTGAAAAACATCTCTTGGATGGATCTAGCATGTCGGAATCCATTATTCAAATTGAGATTGATTCAGGGATTTTAGATCCGTTGATTGGCATAGTATACTTGGAAGGTTCTACTTATGGAAACCTAGATCCTGATTGTATGGGCGAGCAAGATTGGTGGGCTATCATCATATTCCTTAAACAACTCGAAATCTCTTTAATTGATTCTGTCCAACGGGTAGATTAGAATAACTCCTTTGGTAAGTACCAACGAGTGTGATGGCATGGAGGAGTATATAAGGAAGACGATCCAGTTGTTCGAGTGTGTGCACAATAGAAGAATTCCAAAGTCTGAAGCTCCTTGTTTTTAGTCAATTCATTTGTTGAGCAAAATCTTGTACTCAAAAGAGAGTTAATATTTTTGTGAGACCTTGAGGAAGTGTAGCAGAGTCTCTACACTGTGGAATCAAGGAAGAGCTTTACTGTAACAACTATTTTGATTCATAGTGAAATCCAGCCGGTGGACTGTCAGTGCAGAAGAGTGGACGTAGGCTTGGATTAAGCCGAACCACTATAGACCATGTGTTCATATTCTCTTCCCTACGCTCTTTTACTTTGATCGTAACTCAATTTGTTTACAAGAGTCTAATTTCCTTTTCATAACCTATTGTTGATTAGAATTGCACATTTCTCTCTGGAAAATTTGTTTTTGCACCTATTCACTCCATCTAGGTGCTCGTACTAGCTTTCACACTTAGTACCGATTTTGACAAGATCTAGGTATATTTGAGTCCAACGAAGATAAGATATATGGGTAAAATGAACCAAAGATGAGGTCGCTTAGAGGCAGGATTAGGTGATTGCGAAGGAGTAGCAACTCTTACCTAGATCTGCTACAGGAGTTTCCGTGGGACACTGACAACAACTGATTCCAGTTATTCAGTGATTTTGAGATCATCAAGTATAGTTCAAAGATGGCTAAGTGCTACTGAGGACGGAGATAGTGAGGCGAGTAGGGCCATATAGAGCAGAGGGGCCGGAGATTATCATCAATAACAAAAATTCGTGATAAATAATCGTTCAAGGGGGGACCCATGCCCCAGACACTAAAATCAAACTAATTTACTTTAATACAAGATTGCTTAAACAATCTCTCAAGTCTCGCTTAATCATTGGAGAACGAGATTCCAACCATAACACTTACTCGTTCTCTTCAGAATAAGTAGAAGAAGTAAGAATCGTCTTAAAACTCTCTTTTTTTCTTTTTATCCATATGGCCACCTTCAGGGACAATTACTAAACAATTCTAAACCTATTGTACATATGCCACATAAGTTCTAAATTTTCCAATTTTATGAACAAAGTCCTAAACCTTTTAAAAAAAATTAAATATAGTTATTTTGGTGTTCTATATCGAATTCATTAGCTTAAGCGCATGTTTGAAAACATGTTAAGTAATGCCTGATTCTATTCTTTTGTTTTCCGAAACAAAAAAAGAACAAAATCCATGTGGTAAATTTTTTGTTCCCGAAAAAAGAATTATTTTTGAGAATAGATTTGAAATAGAATTAAAAAAAAAAAAAAAAAAGTTGCTTTTTTTGTTTCCAAGAACAACTCTTGAATAAAGGCAAATCATTTTCTTTTTTTTTTTCCTCATTTTTTTTTCTCTTTTCATTTTCTTTCCTTTCCTTTTCTCTTCTCCTCTTCTTCCTCATTGCCGATTGCTGGCCACGGCGATGGCCGACGACTGGTTGGGCAAGGTCCGGCAACCTCACTGGAGCTTCGTCATGTTTGGTGATCAATTGGGTGAGGTCCAGATCGACGAGCCTTGACCTTGCCCAATTGGCGCGAGGTTGGCTTCAACCTAGCCTAACGAGGCTTGCATCACCAAATCTAGGTGAGAGTCTCACCTCACCATCAATGAGGCTTGACCTCACCAGGCTAGGGCGAGGCTAGCCTCATGCTATCTTGCCGGTGGCTACGCAAGGTCGCTTGACCTTGCTCAGCCGGTCACCGCCCATTGCCATGGTTGGCAACCGGCTAGAGAAGAAGAAGAGGGAAGGAAAAAGAAAAAAAAGAGAGAGAGAGAGAAAAAAAAGAAAAATATAATAAAAGTATCAAAAATTTAAAAGAAGACAGATTAGATGTGTCGGAACTTGCGTAAGTGTGCACCAACAAATTAGAAGTGGAAGGTCACCTGTGGTATATGCTGAAACATCTGACTTTTCTTTTATCTAGACAGGCTTCCTGTTCTTCACAAAGTTGAGCTTCTAACTGCCGTACTTTATTGTCAGAGATGACGAAGTTTTGCCTCGTATCCTCCTGTGCCAAATCTTCTGATCAATCATCTTAATTCCCACCCAACACTGAAAAAAAAAAATGAATCAAGTGTACCTAAGAAAAAGCTAATGCAGAAGTATAATTCGATCCTCAAAGTATCCAGTGGGCACCTTTCCCTCTCTGTATCCTGAGGATCCAGTACCATAACTTCAATCAGATGCCCAAATAGTATATCTCATATTCTTCCCAGATAACCATCGCAAACTTGAAGTTCATAATTTAGTCCTTCGAACCTGGAACTTATTTATTAATTCTTGCTGCTCTTGCTCTCGTTTTGAGGCAGCATCTCCTGAGCCTCTGCATGAACTCTTTGCACAGCAGCTGTTAAATCTGCTGCTGCCCTTTCACGTTCTTCTCTTCTTTGATCTCGCTCTTTCACCAACTGTTCTTTAAGCATAGCTATGGATGCCTTTTGACTGAAAGCAAGTATTCAAGCCACTGTCACCTTCTCTAGGTCTACTGAGCCCATCGTACGCAGATCAAACAACAAAAACAAGTCCATGCCATATCACACAGAAAAAATTGCACATGGTTACTTTGCAGAAGTTAGGCCATAAGTAAAGCCACCCATGCCGCCCATATCAAGGGAGTAATGGAACCCCTTTCAAAAGGCTTAGAAGAGGAGTACCGGAAAGAAAGAAATCAGAAACTAAACCATGGAACACTGCCAAACACGAGCATACAAAGAAGGAAAGACATAAATCAAAATGCAATTCCCACCGATTGGACAGCTATGAAGCCAAAGTTTACACGTAATCCTCTTACCACATCTATTCCAGTGAAAAGCATCTATGGAAAAGTAAATCAGGTTATTATAGGATAATAATTCTGGTAAGTTAGTGAAGGAAAAGAAATTTGTGCATTTGTGACTTACCTATCCATAATCTCATTTGCTTCAGCACAAGACTGCAGAGAAGCATTCAGCCTTTCATTAGGATCTACAATCACATATTTTTGTTCAGCTGATGACTTGTGCAGTTCCAGAAGTTCCTTCGGTGTTGTGTCAACCATATTTTGCAACTCTTTAACCTGTTTGACATAGGACCTTGAAATTGATTGTTTCACCTCCTTCATTTCCTACGTCATCAAATTTTAGTAACCACTACCACATCCCCTCTATTACTGCTCAGTCCAAACAGTTGAAAAATCAGTCCTCTCCGGGTATGGATGTATTTGATGGGGTAGATTGGTCTTTTAGCTTTGGAATTTATCAGAAGACGCAAATCATAAGTACTCAAAGTTGAATATGTTAATTGATATAAGGATGAAAAGTCAACATGCTTTCGAATATATTCTCAAAGAGAATTATTAGCTTATGTAGCTTGTTTGTCGCTTTAGTTACAAGGGCCAGAGGTTATATAAGTGATGTGATGAAATTAAATAGACAGATCATATGAAATGTGGTAAATCAATGAAGTGTTTGCATTTTATTATAGTCTTTTCTCCCTACTTACCTCACTATCTACTACCATATCCCCTCCGTTACTGCTCAGTCCAAACAGTTGAAAAATCAGTCCTTAAAGAAAGAGGTTACATTATCACTTATCGAAAGTAATCTTGAGAACCATTCATGTCTCGTCATGAGTGGATCCTAACCTAATTCATGTAGATGCGGCGATTTACACATGTTCTTGAGATTCTTCGAGCCAAAAGTTCGAAATTCGTGTTGGGCAGAGGGGAAAGAGATACTCTGCAATCTTCCAATGGATGATAATGATGTTTATGGCTATATGAGATTGAACGGCCAAATCTTATTGATGGTGACTAAACCTGTAGGATTGGCATTTGGGCAATGAAAGCATGAAGAATTCCATACATGACTGGTTATACAATGTGCATGCAAGTGGTAAACGATGGTAAATGACATTCGACATCCTGATGCGATCAAGAACTTGTAAGCCCTTTCATGCAAGTGATTTTCCAGGGCAGCAACTTCACCCTGTAGAGTCTAGATATGTGATTTTGTCTTTTAAGAGCCTCACATGGAGAGAGTGCATACACATTCACTTATTTGTACATTCGAAAGAGCTTTCCTTTGATATATGAACTCTCCATTACCTCAACAGCTAGAGCTCCTGAGTTAATCTCGGTTTGAGCATAACCTCCAGTGGGGTCGCTTTTAAAATAATCGGTCCGAAGATCTCAAACACATCCACCGGTGAATTGTCCACAGTTGATATCTTGAAAGCATGTAAGAACCTAGCTAGAAGAAAATGCACCATCTCCAATCCAAAAGATATTCCGGGATAGATTCGCCTACCGCCTCCAAATGGTAGGAGCGCAAAGTTAGAGTCCTTCACATTGACATTCTTATGGCTGCTCAAGAACCTCTCGGGCCTACACTCCAATGGATTGGGCCATTTCCTAGGGTCGGTTTGGATTTTCTAGATGTTCAAGATCAACCATGTGCCCTTTGGCACGTGGTAGTCGCCGACAGTGCAATCCTTGGTGAATAGGCCTAGCCTTGAGAGTGGGGCCGCCGGGTGTAACTGGAGGGTCTCCTTCACTATGGCTTGAAGATAAGTTAGGCTAGCAATGCCCCTTTCTTTCACATGCCTCTACTTGCCGATCTGAGCGTCGAGCTCTTTTTGAGCTTTCTTCAGGTTGTGAAGGTTGTTGAGCAACTGTGAAATTGCCCACGTTAGGGTAACCATCGCGGTATCACTGCCGCCTGCAATCATCGCCTTTATATACAACAAATGTTTTCCTCGTTAGAACTCAGTTAAGATGATTAACTGCAACATCATTCGCAATCTAAATTCATGTGCCCTTCCACTTCATATGGTTCAGAAAAATGGGTCCGAGAACGAAAAAGAAGATGCATAATTTGTAATTGAGTCCAAATTTAGTCCCACTCCTGCCGCCCGAGATTGCAGGATGTTCATTAATATGAAAATTTAAATAAGCCCACAATATTATAGAAGAATAAACTTTAGTCCAACTTTCGCCCCTCTAATTTGAGCAGTTTTCCAAATTGAGTGCTCCAGCCTTATATTATTGTGCAAACTAGGTTCTCTAACTTGATTTCCAATCTAAGTACTTTTTAATTATCAAACTTAATTATTTCAATGTAATTGTTCAATGTGCACATTGTCCATATCATAACACAAAGTCTTTACTTAAAAAAAGAAAATTGGTAACTTATTTTTTAATATATTGGAAATAACAAAAATTGTAGGAGTAGACTAGCACTCAATTCTACCTAGAACCAGCTAGAGCCGGTTTAGTTCCAGAATTCGTTCTATGATAAATCGGTCCGGTTCTCAACTTTAGCTTTTCTAGAACATGCCCCTCCCTATTAGATTTAGATGGTTCCAACTCTAGAATTGGACCGATCGGACCATTCTCACCCTAGTTGAAATCAACTAAACCTATAGACAATCACCCCTGGCTACTTAATATGTGGGCAACTAGCACTATGAAGAAAAGACTACTTTAATGGGAAGCAAATAACAACTTACCAAGTATGTAGCTTTTATAACCGTATCAGCGTCGTAACCTCCAACTTCATCATCGTTAAGGAGCGAAAGCATGACGTTCATGAAATACTGCTACTGGTCTTACCCAAATCCTTATTATCCCTCTTGTGATCCTCCAACCAACCACCTATAATTTCGTCTAGTTCTTCTGCAGTCCTCTTCATGGCCTTCTCATGTCCACCTAAGTCGAGCCACCTCAGGAAAGGTAAAGCGTCTGCCGATAAAAACAACCCAAAGAAGTCGACGAACTCTCGTAACGCCTTTTGGCACTGCTGCTTCTCTTGCTCGTCCGCTGCACGGTAGCGCTTTCCGGCCACGATTCTCAGGGTCACGTTCAGAGTCAACTTCGCAAACCACTGCTTCAAGTCTACTATGATGTGGCCTAACGAATTAGAATGAAGTAGATGTCATGCTAAATTGAAGTTTTGAATACTCTCATGAACTAAAAGAATTGATGAAACATATTCAATTTTGAATAATACTTCATTGATGTCGTGTGTCATTCTATCTAGTTTTTCCAAAAATATTACCAAAAAAGTCTTAAACCTATTGTGTATTTGCCAATTCAATCCCAAATCTTTTAATTTTGCCAATTTAGTTCTAAAACTTTTACAATTTGTCAATATAGTTATTCCAGCCAATTTTCATTCAAAATCACTAACATAAACATATACCATCCTACGTGGCATGGCCAGTTTTAACATAGACAATTTTCTAAAATTAATTCTAAATTTTATATTAGTTTATTTATTTATTTATTTCTCTTCTTTTTCCTTTTTTTTTTTTCCTTTGTTTTCATTGTGGCTAGTGAGGACCGCTAGAGCTCACCGACTAGGGGTGAGGGCCATGAATGCCTTGCTCAAATTTGGGTAAGGTAGCCTTGCTTGTAGCCTCCGAGGGCTTTGTGACCCTCGCCCAATAGCCAATGAGCCCCGAAAACCCTCATGGGTCATAGTGGAAAAAATGAAAACGAAAAAGGACATAAATAAACAAATAAATATATAATTCATAAAATTTAAAAATCAAAAAAATTATCCACGTTGAGGCCAATTGTGCCACATAAGATGACCATTATCCACATTACTGATTTCTAATCAAAATTAGCCAGAAGGACTACATTGGCAAACCATAAAAAAGTTTAGGATTAAATTGATCAAACTAAAATGTTTAAAATTGAATGGACATTTGCACTAGGGGTGATCGGGTCCAGGGTGGGTAGGGTCTAAACTTGGACCCTATACCCGACCCTGTTATAACCGGTTTTCTTTTTTTGGACCCTGTATCCAACCCTATTTGCATTAAACCTTGTTCCCGACTCACCCTGTTTTTCCGGTCCAGAAACAAGGTTAACCCTATTTATATTAGAACCCGTTTTGCATAAAAATTGTTGTATCTTTATAAACATCAACTTCATCCTTCATCTTCAAGAATCCGAAAACAGGTAACACATGATCTTCACCAGCTCCTGTAAACATGGCCTATGTCATTGGTATAAACATGAGGACCTGATGTTTGAAATCGCATTGACTCTTTCTTTCTCCAAATGCCCGACCAATATCTGCACATGATTTATTATACAAGCATGCAGCCCTCTGCTGTGTGCCCCTCGAACCCCACTCAAAAGAAAGTGGATTTGAAAAAAGGAGAACGAGAAGTAAATGAAAGGTACCTCACCTACAATAAATTACAAGAGTATAAATGAAAAAGAATTGCCGGCATTGTGAGCCATTCCAAAATGATGATACATCTGGATTTTTTTTTTTTCCTCGTGGCCCACTTCCCATTACTCAACTTTGGTACCTCTAGTTGCCGAACCATGAAAATGAAATTCCTTCCTTATCATGTAGGATTAACGAATACTGTGATAGCAACAAGTTCGCAAAACCAGCTTAATAATTGTTGTATAATCTATCGATGAAACTCGAAAGGTAAATGATTTACACACCATAACAATTTCATAATCAATACAAAATCAATTGGTGAAACGTGAAAGGCAATGCAACCATTTTAAAACTGGAATCCATTGGTGAAACCGGAAAAGTAAAATATTTAAGAATGAGAGAGCGACTATTATCGCTCATTTGTATAACTAATCAATGAAGCTAATAATTTCTAATTACCAAACATCACTGACCGGCAGCAAGCGGACCAGAAGTAGCGTCGGGGTTGTCGCGCGGTGAGGATAGGGACAACGGCGGAGCTGGGCTGTCGGCAGCAGGGGCGTCGCTCGGGAGTAGGCTCAGAGTATATTTGTTGATCGTCGGAGCAGATCTGTTGAGCGTCGAGCAGAGGAGGACCCAACAGCAGGGGCAGCAGCGGCTTCGTAGGGGAGGGCAACGCAAGCGAGGCGTTGCAGCAGGGGGCTCGGCGGACGTAACAACATTGGGTCGACACGGATCAACACAGTAGTGGCTTCGACAAGCTGCTGGTATTGCGGCTAGTGAGGGCGGTAAGGATCAACGCGGCTTCAGCAGGCGTCAACGAGGGGGCTAGGCCAGATCACGAGCAGAGCAGGGGGCGTCGTTCGGGCGGCAGTAGACCGGTAGCAGGGGAGCTCAGGAAATAGCGAGGGTGAGAACAGGATCGACAAAGGGCTACTGTGGGTTGCTCGAAGATGCGACAAGGCGGGCTTACGAACGTGAGATCTGCGGGTTAGGGGCGTCGGCGAGGCAACAGTAGCAGGTGGAATGGCGAGATCGAACAGAGGCTGCGTCGGCGCTCGGGTGCAAGCTCGGCGGGGGTCAGCGGCTTCACGGGCAGAACCAGTGGAGCGGAGCTTCAAATGACCGGCGGAATGGCGGTGGTGGTGCGAGCACGAGGGGTGCGACAAGAGCAACAAAGGCGGCGTCAACTTCGCGATTTCGGGAGGGAAGCTCGGAGCAAGGCTGGCAAGTAGCCAGGAACCGAGTTGACAAAGGCGGCGACACGATTTCGGGGGGTGACGCCGGGATCTCACGGGCTACGGGTGTCGCGGGAGGAAGGCGACGGTGGGCGAGCGGAACCAGGATCGACGAACGAGCGGAGGTCGCGAGCTCGAGGAAGTCTGCCGTCTGCGAGTGTGAGAGCCTAACCCTGAGAGGTAAAGATAGAAAGTAGAAACAGATTAGAGTTTTGCGTTTTGGTCTTTTTGGGGGTGGCTTACAAACCGATTCTCCAACCAATTCCCAAACCAATTCAGTCGATCCAGTTCCCGGGTGGGTAATACCTCGGAACCAATTCTCGGGCTGGTTCAAACAAGGTCTGAGTTTTGGGAACCGGTTCCCAGACTGGTTTCAACCGAAACCGGTTCCCAACCCTGTTTTCCGGGTGGGCCAATCCGGGAACCGGGTTGACCCGGTCCGTTGCACACCCCTAATTCGCACAATAAGTTTAGAAATCTTTTTTATAATTATCCAGGATTCTTTCTTATGGCAGAAAAGCCCATGGCTAAGTGATCGAGCAAGAAACGTGCTAATCGAGACCCAGAAGGGTGACCTAAGTATGGCATTGTTTGTAGTTGCATCGAGTGATAGAGGAATCGAATCTGTATTTCGTGTGTCAAAAACACAGGACTAATTCTTAAGCCATCCACAAATCCAACAAATTAGTAGGACATGGGCTTCGTCGAGTGACTCACAAAACTCAGCACTTCATTTAGGTTGCTCCTTTCCAAAAAAAACCTCTTTGACTAAGATTAGACAAGCATCATGTATGTATGACTAAGATTAGACAAGCATCATGTATGTTTGTTTTGTTTTGTTTTGTTTTGTTTTTTTTTTTTTTTTGCTGGTATGGACGCCATAAAAGTGCAAGTCTTGACTCGCTCTTAATCTAGAGAGAGTACTGCAACCTAAAATTCTAAATTTGATCATTTTCGTGACCTTATACTATGAAAACGACCGGTGTTCACCAAAGTGTTCACCAAAAAAAGAAAAATAAGTAATACAACCAGGGAAAGGCCTATCAACAAGATCCGCCAGAATGACATATAGAATGACCATCAGCATCAGAAGAATACCTGAATCGTCCTTTCTCAATCCAAGCTCGTGCAGCTCTTGAATGGCCAAGTCCGCTTCGGAGGCCTGTATGGGGTTGAGAAACGAGTTGACCCTCCGGCTCGAGAGCAGCTCCAAGGTGACCATCTTCCTCACCTCGTGCCAGTATGGGCCGTAAGGTGCGAGCGGGAACATGGCGTAGGAGTAGCCCAAGATCTTCTGGGCCAAGTGCCGTGGCCGAGTGGACAGCGTGACGTCATTCTTGGTGAAACACTCCTTGGCCATCTCAGTGCCACTCACCACTAGGGCCTGGAACGTCCTGAGCCGGATGGTGAAGATGAGTCCATACTGGTCGGTCATGGACGCTAAGGTCTTGTCGGGAAGCTTGGATCTCGCTAGAATGGGCAAGTGACCTATGACGGGCCATGCCCTCGAGGCTTCTGGTGGTGTTTTGAGCTTGCTTGATTTTGTCGATTTGAATAATACCAAGATTGATAGGACGACGATGGCTAGGATTATTCCGCACAAGCGGGGTAGGTCTTGAAGCTGAGAGTCCATTTTTGCTGCGTGTAACGTGCAGAAGCACCGAGGAAAAAGGTTGTGAAGCACTTGAGGGTTTCAAGCTCCAAACCTATTGCAAAAGGCAGAAAAAGCATCGAAAATTCGTGGCTGGGTACATTGTTTTCGCTTCTCTCTTTGTTCGGTTGTGAAAATCTATGACAAAAGATTTTATGTACAAATATATACATGTCCCTATCGACTTTAATTACATTATCCTTTGGGGTAATATTATTGTTCAAGTAATAAGCGTGTTTGTCCTTTTAACTTAAAATATTAAATCTGAATTATCATATTTATGATTTTCTTGAGACGATCTCCGATATAAATAGGATACTTAATAAATCTCAAATACTCTATTGATAAAATATGAGCCTTGTTCAATTGAGCATCTCAATGTGTTTGCTATTGTCAACATGACATATTTTATGCATGTTTTCAACTCGGTAGTGTACATATATACATACACACAACTTTAATGTACACATACACACAGCTTTAATGAGTTTGTATCTTGTTCTCATATTCGAATTCGGCATAATTGATAATGGTCAAATATATTTTGCGTTGCTTACTGATTTGTACTACCTCAGAGAAAAAGTGAAAGGGAGGTGGAGGAATTGGCTAAAGGAAGCTAGATACATTTTTTTTTTCGAGTTCCTAATTGAAAATTCAATCATGAGTGGCTCTACAGACTTCGCTAGCGTAACTTATTGTAAGTCATAAATTTTTTTAAAAGGAAACTCAATAATAATTTTTAATTATTTATTATTTGATATTTTGTGGTTCTCTCTCCTATTCATTTCTCATTAGAATTCATCGGTGGGCCCACACGTGGTCCTGAATTTTTGCCGGTCCGAATGAACGAATCCCTCGGACAAGAAATGAAGTTTTGGGCAATTTCAGATATGTTTGGTAATGATTCTGTTTCGGGAACAGTTTTTGATTAGAAATGGTTTTTTTTTTTTTTTTTTTCTGTTCTTGAGAACAATTTATGAGAATAAGAATGCATTTGGTAACTACAAAAAAAAAGATTTATTCTGGAATAGAAATGCATTTGGTAAACTTGTATAATTTTGTTATTTCTTTTAATATTTTTATTATTTTTCTTTTTTTTTCTTTTTTTTTTCCTTCTTTCTCCTTTGTGGCCGGTTGCCAACCACGGCGGCGGCCGACAACCAGCTGGGTGAGGTCCGGCGAGCTCACCGAAGCCTCGCTAGGTCACCGCCCGGGTCGCCCGAGGCCGAGCCTCTCGCTGAGCCACCACTGGGCGACACCGACCTGGCAGTGGCCCAGTGAGGCTTGAGCTCGCCCAAATCTGGCGAGGTCGAGCTCGCCTAGCCACCGGCGAGACTTAGGCCAATGAGCCTCGCCATGGCTCGGCATCACCGGCGACGCTCCGGTGAGGTCGTCAGCCCTCGTTAGTCGGTCATCAACCAAGACCGGTGACCGGCCAAAAGGAAGAAGAAGGAAAGAAAAGAGAAGAAGAGAGAAGAAAAAAGAAGAGAGAAAAATTGATTGTAGGAATTGTTTCCTGGGAACAATAAGTTGTTTTTATTTACTTTTTATTTATGTTCCAAATCTGTTATCGAGAACAGAAAAATAGATTTTTTGTTTCCGAAATAAAAATTTTACCAAACACATTTCTGTTCTTTTTTTGTTTCCTGGAACAAAAGAACATAAATTTTTGTTCCGCATAACATAAACAATTTTTACCAAACAGACCCTTCACGTCCGGCTCTAGATGTCTTTTGTCTTACGGAAGAAGTTGCCAGCGAGAGGATGGTGGGGTCCTGTGGGGATCCACGTTGCATGACTTTCCATGTGCTCACTTTGAGCATTCCCCAAGTACCTATGAAAAGACTTGGATTTGTCAGTTCCTCTCCATCTATTTGGAGCAGCACAAGCTTCATTCGATTCCATCTCTCTCTGCCGCGACTTCACACGCGCACACACTTCTCTGCCTCGACGTCAACAAACGGCTTGACGTCAGACCTGTTTGAGCTTGATGCCCCACATTCTTACCCCGGCGTTGAGCTTGAGCTTGAATAGATCTAGGTCAAGCTCAACCTGCAGTCTAGCCCAACCATGGAGGAGAGAGAAGGGGGAGGGGGGTTGAGGGAGGAGAGAGAGGGTTTAGGGTATGGATGTGTTTGACGGGGTAGATTGGTCTTTCAGCTTTAAAATTTGTCAGAAGAAGCAGATCATAACTACCAAAAATTGAAGATGTTAATTGATATGAGGATGAAAAGTTGAGATGCCTTCTAATATTTTCTCAAAAAAGAATTATTACCTTGTGCAGCTTGTTTGTTGCTTTAGTTACATGGGCCAAAGGTTAATGTAAGTGATGTGATGATATTAAATAGACAGATCATACGAAATGTGGTAAATCAATGTAGTGTTTGCATTTTATTGCAGTCTTTTCTACCTACTTACCTCACTATCTACTACCATATCCCCCCGCCCCAACTTCTCTCTCATGTATCAGTGCGCGCATGTGTAGATATAAATTGAAATATTCCTTCCTTCCGTTATTGCTCAGTCCAAACGGTTGAAAAATCAGTCCTTAAAGAAAGAGGTTGAGTGGTCACTTTTTGCCACCATGCATGTCTCGTCATGAGTGGATCCTCAACTAATGCACGTAGATGTGGCGTTTTACGCATCTTCTTGAGATTCTTCAGAGTCAAAAGTTCAAAATACATGCTGGCCAAAGGGGAAAGAGATACATTGCAATCATCCAATGGATGATAATGATGTTTATGGCTACAAGAGATTTAACGGCCAGATCTTATTGATGGCAACTAAACCTGTAGGATTGGCATTTGGGCAAGGATAGCATGAAGAATTCCATAGATAATTGGTCACACGGTATACATGCAAGTGGTAAACGATAGTACATGACATTCGACATCCTAATGTAATCACGAACTCGTAAGCTCGTAAGCCCTTTCATGCAAGTGATGTTCCAGTGCCAACAACTTCACCCCGTAGAGTCTAGATATGTGATTATGTCTTTTAAGAGCCTCGCGTGGAGAGAGTGCATACACATTAACTTATTTGTACATTCCAAAGAGTTTTCATTTGATATATGAACTGTCCCTTACCTCAATTAGTAGAGCTCTTGAGTTAATCTCGGCTTGAGCATAATTTCCAGCGGGGTCGCTTTCAAAATAGTCGGTCCGAAGATCTCAGACATATCCACTGGTGAGTCGTCCACAGTTGATATCTCGAATGCATGTAAGAACCTAGCTAGAAGAAAATGCACCATCTCTAGTCCGAAAGATATTCCTGGACAGATTCGCCTGCCGCCTCCAAATGGTAGGAGCGCAAAGTTGGAGTCCTTCACATCAATGTCCTTGTGGCTGCTCAAGAACCTCTCAGGCCTAAACTCCAATGGATCGGGCCATGTCCTAGGGTCAGTTTGGACTTTCCAGATGTTCAAGATCAACCATGTGCCCTTAGAGACGTGGTACTCACCGACCGTGCAATCCTCTGTGAATAGGCGTGGCCCCGAGAGTGGGGCTGCCGGGTGTAACCGGAGGGTCTCCTTCACTATGGCTTGAAGATAAGTTAGGCTAGCAATGTCCCCTTCTTTCACTTGCCTATGCTTGCCGATCTGAGCATCGAGCTCTTTTTGAGCTTTCTTCAGGATGTGAAGGTTGTTGAGCAACTGCGAGATTGCCCACGTCAAGGTAACCATCGCGGTATCACTGCCTCCTGCAATCATCGCCTTTATACACAACAAACATGTTTTCCTCGTTAGAACTCAGTTGTGATGATTAACCGCACATTATTCGCAACCGGAATTCATATTTCTTCCACTTCATATGGTTTAGAAAAATGTGGTCCGATAACGAAAAAGAAGATGCATAATTTGTAATTGAGTCCAAATTTACTCCCACTCCTTCTGCCCGAGATTGCAGGATGTTCAAAAGGGACGCTGGCATTAATATGAAAATTTAAATAAGCCCACAATAATAAACTTTAGTCCAACTTTCTTCCCTCTAATTTGAGCAGCTTTCCAAATTGAGTGCTCGAGCCTTATTTCATAGTGCAAATTAGGTTCTCTAACTTGATTTCCAATATAAGTACATTTTAATTATCAAACTTAATTATTCCAATGTAATTGTTCAATGTGCATATTTTCCATATCATAACACAAAAGGGAGAAAGTTTTTACTTAAAAAGAGAAAATTGGTTACTTATTTTTTGATATACTGAAATAACAAAAATTGTAGAAGTAGACTAGCTAGCAATTCTACCTAGAACCCGTTAGAGCCAGTTCAATTCCAGGTTTTGTTCTGCGGTAAATCAGCCCAATTCTTAACTTCATGTTTTCTAGAACGTGTCCCTCCCTATTAGATTTATATGGTTCCAACTCTAGAATTGGACCGATCGGACCATTCTCACCCCTAGTTGAAATCAATTAAACCTATAGACAATCACCCCTGACCACTTGATATGTGGGCAACTAGCATTATGAAGAAGAAAAGACTGCTCTAACGGGAAGCGAACAAAAGCTTACCAAGCATGTAGCTTTTATAACCGTATCAGCATCATAACCTCCAACTTCATCATCGTTAAGGACCGAAAGCATGACGTCCATAAAATCTCCACTGCTATTGGTCTCACCCAAATCCTTATTATCCCTCTTGTGATCCTCCAACCAACCACCCATAATTTCGTCTAGTTCTTCTGCAGTCCTCTTCATGGCCTTCTCATGTCCACCCAAGTCGAACCACCTCAAGAAAGGAAAAACGTCTGCTGGTAAAACCAACCCAAAGAAGTGGAAGAACTCTCGTAACGCCTTTTGGCACTGCTGCTTCTTTTCCTCATCCGCTGCACGGTAGCGCTTTCCGGCCACGATTCTCAGGATCACGTTCAGAGTCAACTTTGCAAACCACTGCTTCAAGTCGACTATGACGTGGCCTAATAAATCAGAATGAAGTAGATGTTATGCTAAAATGAAGTTTCGAATACTCTCGTGAACTAAAAGAATTGATGAAACAAATTCAATCTTGAACAGTACTTCATTGATGTCGTGTGTCATTCTATTTAGTTTCTTCGAAAATATTACTAAAAAAATCTTAAACGTATTGTGTGTTTGCCAATTCAATCCCAATCCTTTCAATTTTCCAATTTAGCCTTGAACCTTTTGAAGATTTGTTAATGTACTTATTCCGGCCAATTTTGGCTAAAAATCACTAACATGATCGCAATTTATCCTACGTGGCACAGTAGCAATTTTTTAAAAATTAAATCTGAATTTTATATTATTTTTTTATTTCTTTCTCTCTCTTTTTTTGTTCCTTTGTTTTCACTATGGCTAGCAAGGGTCGCTAGAGTCGACTATGGGCGAGGGCCACGAAGGCGTCGCTCAAATTTGGGTAAGGCAGCCTCACCCACAGCCACCAAGGGCTTTGCGACCCTCTTCTAGTGGTCAACGAGCCCCGAAGGCCCTCATGGGTCACAGTAGAAAAAAAAAAAGAGAGGACATAATTAAATATATAATTCATAAAAAAATTTTAAAAAAAATTATCTATGTCAAAGCCAACTATGCCACGTAAGACGACCGATATCCACGTTACTGATTTCCGATCAAAATTTGCTGGAATGACTACGTTGGCAAACCATAAAAAAAAATTTACAGCTAAATTGACCAAACTTAAATGATTAAAATTGAATTGACATCCTCATACTAAGTTTATGAATTTGTTGGCAATTATCCATGCTTTTTTTTTTACTGGCAGAAAAGCCCATGGCTAGGTGATCGAGCAAGAAATATGACCGAGAAGGGTGACCTAAGTATGGCACTGTTTGTAGTTGCGTTGAGTGATAGAAGAATCGAATATGTATTTCGTGCGTCAAATGCACAGGAGTCATTCCGAAGCCGTCCACGAATCCAACAAATTAGTAGGACATGGGCTTAGTTGAATGCCTCACAAAACTCAGCACTTCATTTAGGTTGCTCCTTTCCAAAAAACCCTCTTTGACTAACATAGGACAAGCATCATATTTTCTTTGTCAGCCGGTAAGGACGCCATAAAAGTGCAAGTCCTGACTCGCTCTTAATCTAGAGAGAGTACTGCAACCGAAAATTCTAAATTTGATCATTTTCGTGACCTTATACTATGAAAACGACCAGCGTTCACAGAAAAAAGAAAAATAATTAATACAACCAGGGAATGGCCTATCATCAAGATCTGTCAGAACGACATATAGAATGACCATCAGCATCAGAAGAATACCTGAATCGTCCTTGTTCTCAATCCAAAGCTCGTGCAACTCTTGAATAGCCACGTCCGCTTCGGAGGCCTGTATAGGGTTGAGAAATGATTTGACCCTCCGGCTCGAGAGCAGCTCCAAGGTGACCATCTTCCTCACCTCGCGCCAGTATGGGCCGTAAGGCGCAAACGGGAACATGGCGTAGGAGTACCCCAGGATCTTCTGGGCCACGTGCCGTGGTCGAGTGGACAGCGCGATGTCATTCTTGGTGAAACACTCCTTGACCATCTCGGAACCACTCACCACTAGAGCCTGGAACGTCCCGACCCGGACGGTGAAGATGGGTCCACACTGGTCGGCCATGGACGCTAAGGTCTTGTGGGGAAGCTTGGATTTCGCTAGAATGGGCAAGTGACCTATGACGGGCCATGCCCTCGGGGCTTCTGGTGGTGTTTTGAGCTTGCTTGATGATGTTGATTTGAATAATACAAAGATTGATAGGACGAGGATGGCTAAGATTATTCCGGACAAGCGGAGTAGGTCTTGAAGCTGAGAGTCCATTTTTGCTGCGTGTAACGTGCAGAAGCACCAAGGAAAAGGTTGTGAAGCACTTGAGGGTTTCAAGCTCCAAACCTAGTGCAAAAGACGGAAAAGGCATTGAACATTCATGGCTGGGTACATTGTTTTTGCTCCTCTCTTTTTTGGGAAGTGGAAATCTAGGACTAAAGATTTTATGTACAAATCTATGCATGTTCCTATCGACTTTGATTATATTATCGTTTGGGGGTAATATTATGTATTAAATCTGAATTACTATATTTATGCATTTTTTTAGACGATCTCCAAGAGTACAAAACCCCATGTGTCTCGTATAATTATTTAGTGTCTATGGACCACATTTGAAGGATATAAATGTGATACGTAAGAAAGCTCGAATACTCTATTGATATGAGACTTGTTTAATTGTTTAATTGAGTATCTCAACATGTTTGCTGATGTCAACATGACATAATTATGCATGCTTCCAACTGGGTGTACACATAATTTGAATATACTCTTAATGAGTTTTATACCATATTCTTAGATTCAGATTCAGTATAATTGATAATGATAAAATAAAAGATTCATTTGTTTGCATTGCTTATTGATTTGTACAACGTCAAAGAGAAAAAGTCAAAGGGAGGTGGAGGAATTGGTTGAAGGACGGCAGACATACCTTGTTTATATTTTTGGGTTCACGGTTGAATTTTTAACTATGAGTAGCTATGTGGATTTTGTTAACATAATTATATTTATACTATTGAGAAATAATTATTTATTGTGAGTCACGACTTTTTGAAAGATAGAACTTCACATTAATTTTTAATTATCCATTATTTGATGTTTTGTGAATTAGAATAAATTATTATTTTATAATATATTAAAATTCCCATCCATTCATTTTCATTAGAATTTCACCGGTGGGCCCACACTTGGTCCTGAATTTCCTCCGGTCCAAACGAACGAATCACTCGGACGAGAAAGTTTTGGGCGACTTCACGTCAGGCTCGAGATGTCTTGTCTTACGGATGAAGTTGCCGGCGAGCGGATGGGTGGGGTCCAGTGGGGATCCACGTTGCGTGACTTTTGATGGGCTCATCTTGAGGATTCCACAAGTACGTATGCGAAGACTTTTGGATTTGTCTGTTCCTCTCCATTTATTTGGTATCTTTTTTCGTTTTATGAAATGATTCTAGGCGCGGATATTCATGAATCGATAGAAGCCGCATTTTCAGCATTGGCTTAAATCTCACTGTGCACTTTTGTCTAGTATAGGATGGATAACGATAAATTAGTGATATACGATCATTCTTAAGAGATTCATATCTCAAATATCAAAATTTACAAGATTATTTATATAAATTTTTGTTAATTCTGATTCAATTGTTCAGATGAAATTTAAGTCATAATACTTACTCGCTTATTCTCAAGAGAGTAGGCACAAGAGGAATCATTTTAAGAGCAATTTTATCCCTATAGTCACCTTCAACGCTCACTCTCTTGTACATGTATAGCCCTCCAAGCTTCCTTGACAAGTTGGAGACTTCAGATAGTTCTAAGTAGCCATTACAAATGTTGTTCTTGGCTCAAAATCTTGCCCAAAATAGACCAAACTATCTCTGTAAAGCCAAAATGGCAAATCCCTTCTACCTTCTCTAGAACCATTTTTTTTTAATTGATTTGAAGTAATGAAATTGGCTCCAACGCACAAATTTGAATTTGAATCGAATTGATTTAGAGCTGGTTCATTGTTTCCAGTACATGAAGTATTGTTCACTCAATTTGTAGCATGAACTTCCTATATAATGAGGTTCATCTAGACTTGCAATTTCACCGAATATCAATCGGTTCACTCTCTGCATTAAGGTCCTCCCAAGCACATTAAACTAATATAATATCCAAGGTGTTATTCTTCTATTTGGTCTATCCAAGCACCCCAACAATTGCATGTTTCTCACTTATTTACCAAAATCCAAATGTCTTTCCAACCCTAGCACTTTCTACTCAATATTCCTTTCTTCATTTATGGACAAACAAAGCTTTCCACTAGCACAAACATCCTAATGTAAACATCATTTGCATACGAACTTGTATATCGAGTGAACATTGTGTCTACACACTCAAATGCTCATATCAATTCCTGCCTTCAAAATACTCAAGGAGCTTTCTCAACACCTTTGACTAGATTGTTAGTCTAGATTTAAATAAATTAGTCCATTCCAATTTTGTTAATCATCTTAAAGTTGTCTCTGTTTGTTTTGGGCTAAATCCACACAACACTTCACCCCTTAGGCATAAAATGTGAAGATCCGCTCTAACCTGGTGCTAGTTCAAAATTAGGTTATTTTTTACCAATCCAACCCTTGGAAGGTACATTTATGTCAACAATCCAGCTAGCATTTAAAGGTGTTCCTACAGGATCTGGAGATCGAAACTCTGACTCATCACTCCTAGTACTTAATTTTCTTAATGCTAGTCTTCGGTCAAACTCCTAGTTATAAATTTGTATATATGAACCAAACTAAACCAAACGCCGATAGCCAATCGAACCAATCAGTCCAATTTGGATTTTGAATCATTGGTTTTGACTTGGTTATCACATCAGCCACTAGTTATTAAGTATCACGATATAAGTGAGATGACGTTGATAATGCATATCCCAATTTTCAACACTTAACATAGTAATGAGATAAACCTTAAGACTTACGTGAAGGACTTCCACTATTTCATTGACGTAAGAAAAGCATATAAGATCAAAGTCACTGTTGTCCCCAATGTCTGAATATGGATGACTTTCTTAGCTAAATAGGAAAAGCCCATGCACGTTCGTTTAGCTGTTGTTGTAAGTAGCTTCTTCTAAGAGCCTCTTCATCGTTTGACGCTCTAGACCGATTCGTACAACTCACGAGGTAATCTTGGTGCGAGCATAACTTCAAGTGGCCTTGCCTTCTTTATGGTTGCTCCAAAATCCTCGGATATGTCTACTGAAGAATTGACAGGAGTTGATACTTCGAATGCATGCAAGAACCTAGCCAAGATAAAATGCAGTGACCGGAGTGTGAAGGACATTCCAGCACACATTATTCTACCATTTCCGAATGGTAAGAGCTCAAGATTATGGTCCTTCGCGTCGAGATCTTTATGGCTACTCAAAAACCTCTCTGGCTGAAACTTCAAGGGCTCAGATCACAATGTGGATCAGTTTGAATTTTCCATAGGTTGAACATCATCCTTGTGCCTTTGGGCACATGATACTCACCAAGGGGAAATTGTCCAAAAAGTCCTAAACTTATTGCACTTTTGTCAATTCAATCTTAAATCTTGCAACTTTGCCAATCGAGTCATAAACTTTTTTCAATTTTTGCCAATTAAGTTCATCCGGCCAATTGTGGCTGGAATTTGCTAATGTGGACACCGGTGTTGATGTGGACAAAGTTTATTAAATTTTAAATATTTTTTCAATTTTTAAATTAGTTTTCTGTGTTTTTCTTTTTTTTTTCTTTTTTTTAATTCCGTTCCTTTTTTTCTTCTGGCTAGTCACCTAGCCTTCAGCAACTGGCTAGAGGCCACAACCAGCAAGGGTTAGCCTTGCCAGCCTCAGGCGAGGTCACCCTTGCCATGATCTTGTGAGGAGGGACCTCGTCGGCCTTGGGTGAGGCTCAACCTCGCCAAGTTCGATGAGGTCGAACCTCATCATAGGCCAACGAAGGTCGGCTTTGCGGGCCTCAATCGAGGTTGCCCTCATCCGCCGAGAGCGAGCATTGCCCAAGGCGGGCGAGGGTGACCTCACTTGAGGCTTGTGAGGCCAGTAAGGTTGGCCTCTAGCAAGGGCAAGCCTCACCCAAGGACAGCAAGGTACCGCTCGCCAGATCTCTGCAAGGGCAACCTCACCGATCATGGGCTCTGGCCAATTGCCGGAGACCAGGTGACTAGCCAAAGGAAGAAAAGGAAAAAAAATTTAAAAAAAATTTAAAAATTCGAAAAATAAAAAAAACAGTAAATTTTATCCATGTCAACGCCAGCCATGCCACGTAAGATAGTCGGCATCCACGTCAGCGAATTCTGCTTAAAATTGGTTGGATGGATTCAATTAGCAAAATGTTGAAATATTTAAGACTTAATTGACAAAGTTGAAAGGTTTATGACTGAATTAGAAAAAGTGCAATAAATTTATGACTTTTTGGACAATTTTCCCTACTCACCAATGATGCAATCCTCAGTGAATTGGCATCCAAAGAGGGGTGATGCTAGGTATAGGCGGAGGGTATTTTTTATTATAGCTTGGTGGAAGGCTAAGTTGGCGATATCCAATTCAATAAGATGTCTTTGCTTGTCAATGTGATTATCAAGTTCTTCTTGAACTCTTTTTAGGATGGTGAGGTTGTTCAGCAACAGAGAGATTGACCATGTAAGGGTGGCCACGGTTGTATTGCTACCTCCGGCTATCATTGCCTTCCAAAAAGGAAATTAAAAACATTAGCATATGTCTTATTAGAAGTGAGACAGAAGGCTAAGTTACAAGAAAGTCAATATTCGTAATCCTTTTGCATATATCTATGCAATGGAGGATGCATGGAGCATAGATCATGAGGTAGTATAAAAAGTTGTCCAGTAATGTTTTGTTTGACAATAGGGGCAGTGAAATTAATTTTTTTCAAAGTGAAACTTCACAACTTATTATAAGAAGTTACACCAAAATTGTGGTAGACATTAATGTTATCCTTAGTCACTGGTAAAAGACTAATATAAATCTCGTTTGAAAAAAAAAAAAACATTATTGTATGACCTATAAACTATATAAATCAAATCTATCCAAATCATTATCATGTGAACTCCATAATAAGTCTTATATAATTAATAATCGAGATGATATCGGTTCATATGATTTGTACACCATGTAATAATTTTTCATTTTAGAAGGCTTGAGATATATACGTCTTATCATACTATTGAGCCCTATTGGTCTATAATTTGTCTTATGGTAATTTAATGCTGTGTTTGCTCTTTGTCAAGATAATGAAGTCCTAGAAACCATCCGTGGCAAGCGATATCTTTTATACAGCATTATAAAAAGATACTTGTAAAGATCCTTCGTTTCAAAAGTGAAGTCAACAATCTCGGATGCAATCGTCAAGATAATGAAGTACACAAAACCATCAACGTAGTGAAGTTCACGCAACTATTGATAACGGTTCGTAAACTCTATTTGTAACCTCCTTTTGTAACTTCTCTTTGTAACTTCTTGTCACCACTAGGAAGTTATTTCTTTGTAGTAATTGCTTGTAATCTTTATTTAACGACCTTTTGTAACCTCTCTTTGTAACTTCTTGAGACCACTAGGAAGTTATTTCTTCGTAGTAACCATTTGTAACTTCCGTTGATAACTATTGATTGTAAGTTTTAAATGGCCACATCGTATGTCACGCCCCGATCCTCGGGCACACACACATCATTCTACTTGGTTGATTTTCTAATGCGATATCCCAGGACTAAGTATTGCCGACCCTTTCATTTTTATTAGTGCATGTGGAAGCAGTTATAAATCCATAGATAATAAAACGATGGGATAGAAAAGTAAGGCCATATTTTTTTATATTGAAATTCATAACCATACTTTTATACAGAGCATAACTCAAAGTATTTCACAAACTGTTCACGACTTTCTAATTTCACTCTATTCACATCAAAACAGGATTCACAAAAGAGGATGGATCTTGGTCCTCATTCAGGTCATACTCAGGATCATCCTGATCCTCTTTTGACTCTTCTTCTCTAAGCTCATTTCCTTCGAGCTCTTCATCTTTTTCTAGCTCATCATCATCTTTTAATTCCTCTTCCATAGGCTCATCTACAGGCCTGAAATGTTGTCCCACAACCGGGATGAGACTACGTCTCAGCAAATTCTACCCCAGTAAGACCCGATTAGTAAACTAATACACTATGGGCTGCCTAAACACGTACAGGTCAGAGGACTTACCTTGGCCTCGGATCCCACTTGCAAGTCAGTACAATCCATAATAGGCACCCAAGCAATCACATCACAGATCGATACATCGATCAATCGACCTAGTCAATTTCATGTCAATCGGACCATTCATCAGTCATTTCAATTATTTCATCTCAATTCCCAATTACGAATCACGGTCTTTAGGACACAACTTAAGTATAGGTGGAAAACACAGTCCCACTCGGCAACTTTCAATATTTAGTGGCTTTACGATCCCACTCGACACTTTCAATATAGTGGCTTTACGGTCCCACTCGTCCACTTTTAATATTTAATAGCTTTACGGTCCCACTTGACCGCTTTCAATATTTAATGGCTTTACAGTCCCACTCGACCGCTTTCAATATTTAATGGCTTTATGGTCCCACTCAACCATTTAATCACAACCAATGATATTGCACTTCATAATTAAATTCCTCAACCGAATAATCAAAATCAATATATCCTAAAATTTCATAATTAAATCAATTCGGCATAATTTGAAGCTCAATTAAATAAACGGATTGCACCACGACGATCAGCATGAAATTCTCGGTCACCGGCCATCCCGGTTGAATTTCTAGAAAAAATAAATAGTTAATTAATTAATTTCGAAAATTAATAATTAAATACTAAAAATCCAATTTAGGCTCGTATTGCCTAATTGAAGCCCGATTATGGTTGGGAAAAATCCCGAAATGCATTCAATAAATAGTATAGGCAATTCTCTAGCTAAGTACGCTAATCACCTATCTAATATGCAATGCAATTGACTAATAATCACTAATCCATTCTAATCTAACTACCTAATTGCTCTTAATTAAATATAATCAACCCCTAAGAATAATTATCAAACTAAGCAGGGATTAGTGATATTACTCACCGAAATTTAGCGCAAAACGTATCAATCCGACTGGATGACACGAGGATCGATTCTTCCAAAGCAAGTCTGGGGCCCGGAAACAACCCAGAACAGCCCACGAACCTGCTGGAAAACCACTCGGTGGGTTGTTGATCTTGGCTGGTTGGGGCTGGTCCGGTGGCTGAGAGGTGAGGCAAGGTCAGTGGAGGGCGAAGGGAGCTTCGATGAGGCCAAACAGTGGTCGGAGGGGGTCGGGTAGCGGCCTGAGGTGGCTGAACAGAGCTGGGCGGAGGCGAATGAAGGCTGGGGACGCACGGTGGGGTGGTGAGAGGTGCGGCCAAGCACGGCTACACGCGTGCGCATGAGGGGAAGGGCGATCGACGACGACGGCAGCTTCGGCTCCAAGCGGCATCGGCTGCTACTTTTGCTCCGGCGTCCTCCAAGATCTGATGGGACATCGGGCAGTAGGCCGAGGGGGAGAAAGAATGTGTCGGCAGCAGCTGAGGAGGGTGAGGGAGAGGCGAAGGGCGAACGGTGAGCGGCGGGGCGCACGGGCGACGTGCGGGTGGCGGAGCGCGGGCGGCGATGGCGAGCTGATCCGATTTTCTTCTCTCGATGCTGCCGTCTCTGCTTCTACTTCGGTTTCGTTCGAACAAGAGGGGGAGAGAGAGAGAGAGAGAGAGAAGAAGAAGAAGAAGAAGAAGAAGAAGAAGAAGAAGAAGAAGAAGAAGAAGAAGAAGAAGAGATAAGAGAGAAAAGGTAAGTTGAAAAGTCAAAAGTAAAAAGAGAAAAATGAGAAGCAAAGTTGGAACCGGCAGAGGGGAGTCGGTGGGGGATTCCGCACGAGGGAAACAAAGAGAAGGAGAGAGAGAGAGAGAGAGAGAGAGAGAGAGAGAGTCGGCCAAGTGAGGTAGGGGAAAAAGAAAAAAAAAAAAAAGGAAAAATGGTGTTTAGCCAAAAATGGAAAAAGAAAAAGGAAATGGGAAGGAAACTAAAAGAATTTCCTAAAATAGAAAATTTTCATCCTATTTTCTTTCGAATAAGCTCTATGATTTCCAGAGAAATTTCAATTTAGAGTACTTGGTCCTCAATTGCGATTCTACATCCAATTTCCCTCTTGATTTTCTCTCAATTAACTCTCCCGAAAATCAATTGATGTCTCAAATATCAAATTGATTATTTTCCTCATCCAAGAATCCCTCATGCTTCTCAGCTTCACACTCAAAATTAATCTTTGGCTTTAACTGAACGAAAACGGCCCTAAACTGACTTTTTCCCAAAAAGTCTCAATTGTTAGAAAAATATTTTGAGACTGAGTCGTGGATCTTAGAATTTATTGTAACATAACAGAACCTTCAATTTTTGAAATCGGATTTGAATCGGGGTTAATTTCCATTTGGCGTGTTTTTAGCGTGACCTAAACTATTATGTAGTTTTCAGAACTTTTTAAGGCAAATGACCTGTGGGTGATTTTCTTCGAACCACTATGAACCCACTAGACTCAATGGCGACTCTCAATTGTCGTGAAAATATCGATGATTCAATTACGTACACAAGGTACCAAAACAACAGTAAAATCATATTAGTGTTGACCGATGAGAATTTTCCAATTTAGTGGAGTCACCCACGATTGGCCAAAAATTTCAATCGAACAGACTTATCTCTAATCTCAAATCGATTTTTAACTGTGTCACAATGGCCTCTAAAGATGAGCACGGTCGAGAAGCCAATTCCTGGTCGAATTCTCAAGTTTATTGCCTTAAAATTTCTTAATTACTTGCCCGGATAGTCTAGTTATCTCAAGAGTGATCAGCTCTGAGAATAGTCTTATAAACACATCAACAAAATGCCCAATTAATTCAGTAGAAAACAAGTTGAAAAATCTAGATGACACATCGTAGTCTTTGAAGACTCCTAACAAATCAATCAAAATGTTCTCTTTCAATTATGTTTATTTTCTTGTACAACACTTTATTTTTCCTTAGCTGTAACTTTCCAATTTTCGTCTTGGCATGTATCTCTATCCTAGGTGTTGCATTGTCAATTAAATTCCAGCGTTACATTTTTGCACGTCCTCAAGCTTTGTTGTCAATTAAATTCCGGCACTATTTATGCATGTGTGTTGCTATAAAAGTGGTTGTACTTCTAAGGAGTGCCGGACACCTGAAGTGTCAAAACTTGGCACGGATGAACATTTAAGTGCCAAAAGTTAGGAAAGTGACACTTAAATGCCAAAACCGGAAGAAAATGGATTACTTGAGTGCCAATTCGGCAAAAAAACTGGCCAAATGCTAACGCAGTGATTTTTTGACGAAATAACTGCAAAATGGCGTTGTTTTGTACGTTTTTTTTTTTTTTTTTGGTAAAGACGTTGTTTTGCACGTTAATGTGGCTAGAAAATACAAAAATGACGTCGTTTTGTCTTTGACGTGGTAAATAATTAATATAAAAATTAATTAAATTAAATTTAAAATTAAATTTATTTAAAACATTTTAAAATTTTAAAAAATTAAAAATTAAAAATTATTTTAAAAAATGGGGGAGGGAGGCGGGCCGAGGGCTGAGCCCTCACCGCCGCTGCCGGGAAGGGTTGGCGATGAAGGGGGAGGGTCGACCGGGGTCGTCGCGGCCCTTGGCCGACCGGCAACGAGAGCTCGCGAGCCCTTGCCACCTCCCCATTGTCACCAAGAAGGGCCAGCAATGGTGAGGGGAGCGTCGACCCGGGGTCGTTGGGCCACCGCCAAGGGCCGGCGACCCCGCTGACCGGCGGTGAGGGTCCGCGAGCCTCGCCCAAATTTGGCAAGGGCTCGTGGGCCCTTACCAATGGTTAGTTAGGGGCCGGCGACCCCAACCGACCCTCCCCCTCTGTTGCGGCCCTTCCTGTTGGCGGCGAGGTCTCGGCCCTCGGCTGCCTCCCTTTCCCCCTCCTTTTTTTTTAATATTTGTATTTTTATTTTAAATGTTTTAAATAAATTTAGTTTTAAATTTAATTTTTATATTAATTTTTTTACTACGTTAGCACTAAAATGGCGTTGTTTTTGCATTTTCTAATCACGTCAGCGAGTAAAACGACGCCATTTTGCACTTATTTCGTCGAAAAATCATCACGTTAGCATTTTGGCCAAATTGGCAGTGATTCATTTTGTTCCGATTTAGTACTTAAGTGTCACTTTCCTAACTTTTGACACTTAAGTATTCATCAATGCCAAATTTTGGCACTTGGGCTGTACTTCTCCCTACTTTTAAGTTTTGTCGTCAATTAAATTCTAGCACAATTTATTTCAGTTTGAATTTCCAAGTAAAAGTTTTCTGACGGGATATTTTCTGTCCCAAGTCACCATAAAACCTATTGCCTCTCATTAAAAGCTGAAGAAGGACTTATATCTTTCATTGTTGGAAGCGGAACACATATATTGGACATAAATAGGACATGTTTTTTTATTAAAACAAAGTGTCTATAATGAATTGAGAAATGAGTCACACTTCAACAGATCTTGCGCCCACACTTTCACATTACTCAATTCGATATCACAAATTAAATATTCTTGCTCAAAATAAAAGATATAGATTGTTATTCATACGCATAAAGCCAAAAACGCAACGCTCAAAACACCAAGGGGACTTATCATCTTTGTCAGATCGGCAAAGACGGGGGAAAGCAGCTCAAGAATGGGAGCAACTGGAGTTCAAGAGGAGAAGCGAGTTACTGAACCCGAACGTGGACGACCCGACATCAAACTCCACCAGATTATCTTCCATCTGGTGACCTCCGATTGCCATCGCGCCCATCCCATATGTTCCTCCGTCCGAAAACCCCAGGCACATTACATCCTTGCTCACCCTCACCATCGAATTCGCCCCTTCTATCCTCCACTGCGCACCGCCGTGGAGCACCAGCACAATTGCCGGCACGTCCGGACCGGCCACCCCGCTCTTCACTGTCTTCGCGTCAAAGCAAGCCCCAAATGGCGCAACCGTCATCACCTGCTTGATCTTCCTGCTCTTCGCCTTCTTCGTGAATTCCTTCACAAGAGGCGTGAAGATCTCCGAGTGGAGGGACGTGAACGGATTAAGAGGATTGATGGTGGCCCCCCCAAAGCCGTCCTTGTCTATCTTGAGGACCGAGGAGTTGAAGGTGAGCGAAGCGGAGTCAACCTTGACGGCGGTTACATTAATGGTGTACCCATCGCCTTCGCTGGAGACGGGGGCGATGGTCCCCGGACTGATGAGGAGCTGAGTGCGGAGGAGTGATTTCGCGAGGTCTTGCTTAATTGGAGGCTTCGCGTATGGGCCGCCACCGACGTAAAGGTTTCCGTGGCCGGATCTGGAGGAGGAAGGGAGGCAGAGAGCGAATTTGTGGGGCAGGTTGAGTTGCTTGGGGAGCTTGGTGGCGAGCGAGCTCGGGTTTCTCGCTAGCGCAACCATGCCTTTGGCTGATTCCGGCAGATTCTCCGCCCAGTACGATTCCGCACAAGTGAAGGGAAATTGTTGCTGGAATTGAGAGAGAGAGAGAGAGAGAGAGAATTAGTAAAAAGATAATTATCTCCGTTCGGCAAGATTTCTCCCAATTATCTCATTTTTTGAAGTGTTACGGTTAATGCACGATGACATGAAATAGTCCGCTTGTTTATATGAATCAACACCTTTTATCTCGATACGATGATTCAATCACTTCAACTGTTAAATAGTAATTATAAGTTCAATCTAGTTAGCACGAATCTATACAAATTGCAAATGCTATTATCGCACACCGGACAAATTATTAGTTCTATTGGCACAATGAGGTTCGGACCAAGTAGTAACAACTTTCGGGCCCTCTAATTTCTGTATTGTGTTGAACTTTTTTCTTGTGTTAGACACAAAGTGAAAAGCGGTTGTGTTTCTATCGAATCATGGGATGCAAAAGTCAGAATTTTGGCATCACAGGATGCAAAGGGTAAGTGAGGGAAAATTCCAGGGTGGATTTGTAATTTTTGCCTTTGTTTGGGAATCCAGGCTAATATACCTTATTGATGTTCTCATTTAGAAGATATAACCAAGACACACTTGAGCTATAAGTGGCGACTAGACATGCCCCCTCATTTGCAGAAACAAGATCAGTCAAAATGTCAAAAAAGTAAGTATGAATGCAATAGATTTTTATATAAAATTATCTATTGTGTTTAGAGTTTGGCCAACACCTCGAAAAGACAAAGTAAACGAAAGAAGATATTCGACTTACGAATTTACTCTTGGACGTGTACTTGTTCCTTTTCCGGGAGTGCAAGACCAGGACGTCCTCGCCAAGTCCGATGGACGTCATCATGTCCGAGAAAAATTTCACCAAGATGACACCGCAAGTGCCGTTGGTGCAGGTGGTCCCACCGGGGCCATAGGAGCAGTCGACGCAGCCACCGGCGCCGGTGACATCACACCTAGAGGAGTTACAAGGAATGTGGTGGAAGGAGGAGGACTTGTAGGCGCTGCAGTCGAGCCACGTAAACTGGCCCGTGAGGTCAAGGACCGCATTCATGGCGGCAGGGGGAGTCCCCAGCTGGAGGGTGGCGTAGTAACGGTTTGTGGAGTTATCTTTCTCGACAGGGAATACGAGTGGGGCGGGTTTGGCCGTGGCCGTGGCCAAGGAGATGGCAGAGGCAAAGATGAAGCCGAAGAGGAAGAGGGGAATGAAAGGAGGGGTTGCCATTGTTGGAGAGGTGGCTGGGAAGAGGAGCGAGAGGGATGTGAGTTTATATAAACTCAGCTAAAAAAAAAACAAAAATGCAAAATATCTAGACAATTTTTATTTAAAATAGATATAATCGGACTTGATTGAATTTAGTTAAGACTTGTTAGCCTCTCTCCTTGCTAAGGCAACGTGGGTCGATAGATAAGGACGAGGATTAACCCATCGGTTTAAGAATCCAAAAGCGTGAGCTGTTGCGCAGAACATCGGCGGACCATGCGCAATACAAAAGCTGAGTAAAAGAGGTACAAGTTCTCTCTTTCCAATTCAAATATAGAATAGAACACGTGGTCCGCCGATTAAACTAACGAAACTTGTTATCAGACAAGGTATTTTCAGACATAAGTAGTCTGCATGAGGTTTTGGTCCCACGTTAATTCGCTATCTTCCAAAGCATCGGCAGTTCGATCGATTAATGAAGAAATTATTCTAATGCCCACCCAGCGTACGGATCGATGTTCGTTTAATGTGAAAACGAAACGAAACGAAATCCAGATCTCAAAGTCACAGCAGACTGCAAGCCTTTAGAATGGGACTAAGGGAAGGATCCAGATCTCAATCATAATATGTGACGTCGGAGTGTATTTCTCTCAACAAGAGGTCCAAGATTAATCTTGTTTTTGCTTTGAAACTTGATGGGTTCTTTATTTGATGGGCTAAATTAAGCTTATCCGCCCATGTTGAGCCAAAACCCGGTTTGTAAGTGAATGACCCATAAGAGAGTGCAGTTACTATTGTATAAATAAATAAATAGAAAGAGGAAGAATGTTGTTTAATAGAAAGTGAAAAACACAGAACGTATTTCCCTCTTTTCCTGGACAACAATGTTTTCTCTCTTAACGAATAGAATTCTAGGGCCTCAATTCATTCTTTCCATACTACAATAGTACTTAATCTATGGCAAATAAGTTATGTCCGTATCCATGATATATTTTTCAATCGGTGTTACATGTTCTTCCCAGGCATGTTTTCCATGTTTGTTTTCAGTACTCGATCGTTCAAGTATTGGTTCGTTTTTCAGAAATCTGTTTCCGACAAAACTTAATTAGTCCAATCTGTTATAATGATACGCAAAACTCCGATGGGTTGCTCAAACTAGGGTTTCTGCCACCGTGCTTGCAGAGTTTCTCAGACAGCAGGGACCTCATCTGATTCAAAAGACTAGGTTCTGTATGTCTACATGAAACAGGTATTTCAGAATATCTGCAGCACAACAATTAAAATTGGAATAGATTAAGACTTTACTAAGGTACTTCCCTGCCAAGGCAACGTGGACTGATGGATTAGAACAGGATAAACCCTAGGGTTTCGGAAGGGCAATTAGAAGCCGGGAGCTTTGGAGCACAGACACATGAAATGCTGTCATTCCCCACTAAACGTAATTAATTAAACTCTACGAAGATCCTCTCTCTCCAATCAAGGTCTAAAGCATGTTGCTCGACGTTTAAATTAATGGAACTTTTCCAGACATAATTACCTGCGTGGGACTTGGGGCGCGCGTGGATTCTCTATCTTCCAAAGCATTCGCAGTTCGATTCCAACTCACTAACAGATCGATGTTCATTTGATGTTAGAATCGAAACAAATCGGAACTTTAAAATAACATCAAGTCTGCAGATCTTGTCCCATGTGTTCCACCATGTTAGACCAATGAGCTAGGGGTCGCAACGTTTTCAACGGTCAATCTCCAAAATATTGGCGTAATTAATTTTTTAATGAGCTCGTTCACATGATCTTTCGCGTAATCAAGGGCTATTTCATAGCTAGGAGACGAATAGAGAGAATATACAATAATTAGGTATGGTACAATATTAAGATCAACTGGTGTATTCAGATCAGGTGCAGGAGGTTTATTAATTTCATGCGCAAATGAAAAAGAAAAGATAAAAAAAACGATGGCGTTGTGGAGCTGACACAAACATTCACCATTTTTTTCTCGGAACATTCTTTCCTCCCCTTCTTTAAACACAACAGATCTCCATGATATCATTGACGTAGATAAAAGAGGATGTATACATCACTTCAAATTAAACTCCAATGTAACATCAAATTCCTTGATGTTTCTCTTGTGCGTGACAAAATGTAAGTGGACATTAAAGGCACTAGGAAAAAAATTTGGAGATATCAATTGAAATCACAAGATGATTTGGAGATGCTAAAATTAAGAGATAACATTTCTTATGAGGATCTTGGGCATCAGAATTTGAGGCCAGAAGGCCTTTTATTCAAAATAAGGATTCAGCTGAATGCTAATCGCATTTGCTCAGGTGTCCCCTAAGCTTGGTTTATGTGTTTTAGTATCCTTCCAAAATTCATTATAACACAGAGTTTGAAGGGGGTTATCACCTAATCATGAGTGAAAATACACAGAACGAAACAGTTTCAACTCCATTTGTAGATGTCCCAGTTTCCTTATCTCCTTCCAATCATTTGGTAAATATGAAGCCTCCAAGATCGACTAGTTTTATGAGGTACTTACCTCAATGAAGCTGAGAAAATCTACCCACCTTCTCTTCCCCTTGTGAATTTTTATGCTGCTTTTGCTAAACATACATCTTCCTTTTCTCCCATCCGCTTTATTAGAAAGTTATTCTGTCACGCTCCAAAAGAGGCGAAGGAATATATAATCTACCCGATTCAACCAACATCCTATTCTTGCTATCCAGCAAGAACAATTTACTGCTCTTCGGCAAGGATACACTTATCTATATTATGGTGCAATTTGTCCTGCTTTATCATTCCATGGTCGAAAAGGTCTTTCTGTAGTTGCCTGTATGGCTCTTCTAGATACAAAGTTTCTTGACTACCAATATGCCTGTATTAGGACAATCAAGACTACCTAGAATGCTAGATGATGTTTGTCACCCTGTTTCCCAACTTCGATATGGCACTTTCTGACCCTCGACTTTTTACTGCCTTGAAAGTCCAACCCCAATTTACTAGATCTTCCTAAATGGCAGATTTTGTTGTTGCTACCTTACACTATCAAATGGTGTATAGGGTTCAAAACAATGCAATATACCTTTCTCTCCCAACATTAGAAGAAGCCATAATGACATTTGCGGATAATAACTATACAATATCTTGTGTCCATGTTTCCAAACAAATTTCCAGAGATGAATAGGTTAAACTTGTACTAGAAACCTAAGTAACCAACTAAAAAAATCCATAAGGATATTTGTCCAATCTACTGAGCCAAAGTCCTACAAAAAGAGTTATGATAATATGGTTATTAAATTTGATTGCATGGAGTAGAAAATAGAAGCGTCTAGCTTTATTTTCTCCACTCTTCTTATGGTCCAACCTGTCTAGAACCATCAAAATGAAGAAGGTAGATCTGACCACAAATTCCAAACAAGTCTTCTAGTACATTTGTTCGATGGAAGTGGTAATCCTAGGTACTACTTCAAAATCCCAGTTACAGTATACTATTACCGGGATGTGGACTAATAGTGTGAACTTTGTACAGCCTCTCTAAAACAACAAGAAGAGGAAAAGAAAAAGACCCGAGATCCTTTATACCAGGGATACTTAGATGGAGAATCTTCCACAGATCTTCTTTGGTGGAGATAGTGGAAGGTACCAATTTGTGGTTATCCAGCATACTGTCTAATCTTATTTTAGTATTATGCCCGGTCTCTTCACCATCACCAGATGATGAGCCTAATGAACTATCAAAACTAGAGCCTCAAAGGATAAATCCAAAACAAAAACCCATTTCCCCGTTCTATAAGCCCATTTTCAATTGGTTTAAGAAAAATTCCTCTTGTAATCCGAACCCACTTAGCCTAAGAGAAGCCTACCAATAGATTATAGATTTGATGAGCAAAACAATACTAAAGATGGTCCATAAAATGATCTCTAGTACCGGTAAGGTTAAGAGATTCATGTCGGATACATCAAAGGAAGCCTGGGATCTTCTTGCTAGTCGTTATTCTACATCAAACATTGCTCATCAATATCAACTATTAGGGAACTTACATTGCATACATCGGGAGACATGTTAGTCTATTAATGACTTTCTTTCTTTCATGCATGCTATATGGGATCAACTAGCTTTATTTGAACCAACATGGGATTCAACAACCGATGCTCGTAAGTTTGTTGAATATCATAATCATATGTGGGTTGTGCAATTTCTAATGGCTCTCAATGATGAGTATGAACTTGTGCAAGCCTCACTTTTGCATCAGGATCCCTTACCTCATCTTGAGACAATTATCTCGAAACTATTAACTAAGGAAACTCAACCTGCGACTTTAAAGGTACAACATGCTACTCCATTGGTTTCCACTCCTACAGATGTAGTGCTTGCCACTTCTAGCTCATCATCATGGCACAACTTTATTGTACACACTGCCGCCGATTTGGTCATCATGCATCTAACTATTATCAGCTACAATCTAAGTAACCTATAGGAATAAACAACCGATCCTAATTTAGAGGTCTACCTGCACGCCGCCCATCCACTACTACTTCTACCATAGAGGATTCCTCTAATAGTTCGTCTATCACACAATCATTAGATGATCTTTGGTCCACAATTCATTTCATTCTTCAAGAAACTAGTACTTCTAGCCCTTCTATTCTATCAGTCACTCCAGGTACTCCCGATTCATGGTTCTTTGATTCTGCATGTTGTAATCATATGACCTCCAATTCCCATTTATTCAAGTCAAAATCATACACTTCGCAAACACATATTATTCACACAACTGATAATTCTCATATGATAATTAGTCATACAAGGAACGTTTCAATGTCCAGCTTGTCTTTACCCGATACATTTATGGTCCCCAAATTCTCCTTAAACTCGATATATGTGGGTCAGTTATGTGACCTTGGTTTTGACATTCATTTCTCTTTGAATGGTTGTCATGTGCAGGATCCATGGACGGGACATACAATTGGGACAAGTGGTAAAGTGGTATAGTTGTTTGAACTTGTTTCATTAAAGCTTCCCAACTCCTTCACTAGTTGTGCTGCCACAATATTATTTGAAACTTGGCATTCTCGTTTAGGTCATCTTTCTTTTTTATCAATTAAGTTCTTTGCTTTCAAGTGGCCATCTAGGTTCTGTTGACAATAAAACCTTTGATTGTCTACCTTGTAAGTTAGGAAAACATCATGCTTTACCGTTCAATATCAGTGAATCTATCTCTTATCTTCCATTTGATCTAATTCGTTTAGATATTTTGGGACTTTCTCCTACTCCCACTACGGGAGGTTCTCATTATTTTGTGATTTTCATTGATGATTATTCACGTTATACATGACTTTATCTTATGAAAAATCGATCTAAACTTACTCATATCTATGGTAATTTTGTTGCCATGATCAAAACACAATTTTCTCGAGATACCAAGGTTTTTCGTAGTGATAATGCCATAGAATATAAGGACAAATGGTTCCTTAAAATAATTTCTCATAATAGTATTATTATTCATCGTTCTTGTCTAGGAACTTCACAATAAAATGGTCGAGGAAAGCGTAAACATAAGCATATCTTAGATATTGTATGCTCTTTTTCAATCTCAGCATCTTGTCCAAAACAATTTTGGGGGGAGGCCTATCATACTACTGTATACACTATTAATCGTATTCCATCACCTATTATATGTAACATTTCTCCATATAAGCGCTTGTATAACAATGTTCCTAGTTACAATCTACTTCGAGTTTTTGGTAGTGCATGTTTTGTGCATCTTCTTCCAAATGAATGTACGAAGTTAGAACCTCATGCTCATCTCTATTGTTTCCTTGGATATGGCATTGGTATAAAGGGTATAGAAGTTGAAACCCTGTCTCCAATTGACTTTGTGTGTCTCGTCATGTTATCTTCTAAGAACATAAAATGTTTTCTTCTTTATGTTCTTTTGCATCTTCTCCCATTATTCCAATTGTTCGCTTCTTGACAAATCCTTCCGTCAATCCGTTGCCTGAAGATGACACTCTTGCATCTTCCTCTTTAGAATCGTCCTCTCCTAATCTTGATGCAGGTATCTCTGGAAATCCCGCTTCGGCAACTCCTAATATGTCTATGCCATCCACAGATTCACCACCCTTGGAAGTTCCTTCTTCTCCTATTCGTCGCTCTACTTGTGTAAGTCAACCTTCTACTTAGCTTTGTGATTTTCGCTATTATTCTATAATTGCCTCTTTTCATGAGCCTTGCACATATTAGAAGCTCGTACTAATCCTCTTTGGCAGCAAGTAATGGCAGATGAGTTGCAAGCATTAGAACACTCTCATACTTGGGATTTGATTGATTTGCCTCCTGATAAATTGGCTATAGGTTGTAAATTGGTGTACAAAATCAAAACTAAGGTAGATGGTACAATGGAACGACGAGAGGTTTACTCCAGTTACACGTCTTATTTCTGTTCATAGCCTCCTTGTTGTCATTGCTATTAAGCGATGGCCTCTATTCCAAATAGATGTCAAAAATGCATTCCTTAATGGAGATCTCACTGAAGAAGTGTATATGGAGCCACCTCCTAGATATACTCATACTCTTGGTAAAGTGTGTCATCTATGCCGAGCATTATACGGACTAAAACAAGCTCCTTGTGCATGGTATTCCAAGTTTAGTTCTACCATGGAATGCCTTGGATTTGTGTACAGTCCCTATGATAATGCTCTATTTGTTCAACGAGCATCTCGTGGGAGTATTCTACTATTGTTATATGTAGATGACATAGTTATTACTTGTGATGATCACTATGGCATTACAAAACTACAATTGTATTTAAGTCAACGGTTTGAAATGAAAGATCTTGGGAGGCTAAGTTATTTCTAGGATTGAAGGTTGCTTCAAATTCCTCTGGCTATTATCTTTCTTAAGCGAAATATGCCACTAATCTTCTTTCTTGAGCCAAACTTACTGAAAAGAAGACTGCTACCACTCCCATTGAGAATAATGCCAAACTTGATGAAAAAGATGGCACTCATCTTCCAAACCCTACACTTTATCGACAGTTAGTTGGCTGTCAAATATACCTCATTGTTACCCACCCTGATATCGCTTATGCTATTCATATTGTGAGTCAATTTATGATTGTGCCGTGGATGACTCATTTTACCACTATTCTTTGAATTCTTCGCTACATCAAGGATATCTTATTTCATGGTCTTCACTTTTCTACTAACTCAACCATAGAGTTAACAGTTTATTATGATGCTGATTGGTTTAGTGATCCTCCTCTTGATCATCACTCTACTACAGGCTACTGCTTCTTCTAAGGAAAGTCCCTTATTTCCTGGCGGAGTAAGAAACAAACTAATGTTGCTCGATTGAGTATAGAAGCGGAATATCGTGCTTTTGCCGATACAACTTCGAAATTATTATGATTGTGGTGATTATTAGAAAACATGGGAGTTCATCATAATGGTGGAATGGTAATTCATTGTGATAACCGAAGTGCCATCCAAATAGCTCATAATGATGTTTTCCATGAGCGTACCAAACATATTGAAATAAACTACCATTTCATATGCTCTCATGTGCTTCGTGGTGTTGTTCGTCTTATTCCCACCTCCTCAATTGATCAAACGGCTAATGTTTTCACTAAGGCACATCCACCTGAGCGTTTTAAAGATCTTTTCTCCAAATTCCAGTTGACCTCTTCTATGGCACCTTGTGTTTGAGAAGGGATATTAAAGATATTTATCTTTCCTGATTGATTATAATTGATTTTATTTGATATTGTAATGTTTTATTACTTTAGATAGTTGTCTAGAATAGCCTATAAATAGGCTCTTGTATCATCAGTATTATACACATAGAAATATATAGAAATTCTCTTTTCGCTCTATTTTATCATAATTCTATCAAAGTGTCATGATTGCTCGATTACTTGTTTCAGCAACAGTTCATACGCATAAAGCCAAGAAAAGCAACACTCAAAACACCAAGGCAACTTTGTAAGAGTTTTCCTAATGTGAGCTGCATTAATTGATATTGTAATTTACCATTTATGGGGTTGGTCTAAGGTGAGAATGAAAGAACCTAGCTGGAAACTCTATAAATAATGCTCAAATCTCTCATTTTAACTCTCACAATTGTCCTCACAAAGAGTGTTTACTTAGCATTAAAAGGTGAGGGGGCCGTCTTATTGAGCCAATGATACAGAAGGCAACAGAAGAGAATGACTTGTGCTTGGATCGTCATTTTTCTACTTTCGCATCAAGAACGAGGAATTTCAAAACAAGTGCGTTAATCTTTCTACTCAATAATATGTGTTCTTGTTCTAGTTATGGAGATCGTGAGATTGTTTGTTTTAGCGTCAAACATGTGATATCAGAGCATCCATAACCTAGAACTCAAACGCATAGTTTTTGTGATTTTTTTGTGATTTTTATTCAATAAAAATCCATAAGGAAAATAGGAAAAAAAAATTATATCCCAAAAACCATTGTTGAAGATAATCTAAGGTTTATTGAGATAAAGAAAAGTTATTCATACCACGTTTATTCTACTAAAGAACCTCAGCCGTTTGATAACATAAGTTTATTTTTTTATCAAATCATTAGTTTCACGTGGCCTTACCCTCACATCATCAAATTGTAAAGAGTCATATCTAAGTTATGTTATAAAAATCCCATTTCGAGTAATCGGTGTGATGTAAAGTAGTTAATATAGCATAATTGGTCCATAATTCATTAGCTTAAACTTTTGTGTACCCATTTTTAAAGAACTCTTAAAAAAAAATTGAAGATAAATCCAACTGGATAAGCTTGGACTTGAGCTTCTTCTTGGCAATCTCACTGGATGAAAATATTGGATTTCTTTTACGCACTTCCAACAAATGGTATCAATGCCAATGGCGATTGATCGCTCACTCCTAATGTGTATCGGTATTCAATGAATATCTCAATGAAGGAATCTAGTGAAAATTCGGTTTTTGGGCAAGTAAGCATTGTTGTCGCCCAGTCCTAATGTGTATTGATGTTTAGTGAATATCTCAAGGAAAGAATCTGGTGACCAATTCAATTTTCGGGCAAACGAGCATTGTTGGGTGACAACGTGGGTGCGATGGTAGACTTAATGGTCTAGTCTGAAGAAAGAGACTGGAGATAGTGTTTGGTGTTGGAGATTCAAGTTAAGATAAGTTCATGCATAAGGATAACTAAATTAAGGGGAGCAAACTTAATACTAGAGCTTACATGCGAGTGAGAGATTGTTAAGATAGACCTAGAGAAATCTCATATGAAGAATTTGTGCAATGTAAAACAATCAATATATCCTTGGTAACTCAGAACTCATTGGTTTAAGTTTTTGAATGAATGTGAGTCTAACTAGATATGTTAACAAGTTCATACTTAGGCTTCCTCCTGGCAAACTCTCTAGATGAAAGTATTCGACTTCTGCTATGCACTCCCAATACAAATATCGAAGAGCAATCGGTTATTGTGGATCAACAGTTGTCTATTATTCAAGTAAAATCTTCGGTACCCTCCAAGTAGAAATCAAATAACTCGATCTTATGTAGAAGATATTTCTTGGGATTTAATCTAATAACTTCTAGACCATAAGGGATTAAGTCTCGGCGACGGCGAGACACGGCGGCGGCAACTCGCTCCACCTCCTCTCTCTCGTGCGAGAACCAATATCTCGAACTCGTTCACCAAGGACTTGGGCATTAATGCCGAGGGCTCATGCCCATCCTCAAGAGACCTGAGCCTAGGCTCAGCCTTGGAGGACCCAAGCATGGACCAACATTTGAGCTTGGAAAGCTGAGAATCCGAGCCCTCCGTCAAGGTTTGATTTGATAAGAGAGTCGATGTTCTAATTATCCAAATATGAAGCCATTTTCCATTGATTTATTCTCTTTAGCAATCTAAACACCGAAAAATGAAGAAAGAAATTGATGGTCAATTTTTTGCTAAACAAAAAAATCCGAAATAACTTGTGTGTGTAATTCTACTTCTGTGACAATTTATCTGATTTTATAAGAGAGTTTATGTTCCCTCAGTTTTCTTCTTCTAATTTATTGTTTGAAAGTGAAACGAAGATGGTGCCCGATGGCCTCTGGAAAGAACTTCATCGCTACATCACACATTAGGACATATTCTTTATTAATGTGAAAACACCAAGGGACCTTGTCATCTTCAGATCGATGGCTCAAAGATGGGAGCAACTGGAGTTCCGAGGGAGAAGCGAGTTGCTGAACCCGAACGTCAATGACCCCACATCGGACTCCAACAGATTATCCTCAATCTGATGACCCTTGAACTCCATCGTGGTGCCCTGCCCCAATCCTCCCTCTAGAAACCCCAGGCACATCACATCCTTGCTCTATCTACAATACCTATCATCTTTCTCTACAAAAACCCTAGCTAAACTACTCACCCTACCCAAATCTCACTCCTCTAACATTACCTTATCTATGTACTCACTCTTTAAAACCTAACATCTTCTTACCTCAAAGAAAACCTCTTTCCACCGTCAGAACTAAACCCTTTATTTGCTACTATAGGAGGCGAATATGAAACCATTGTTCCATTGCCAAACTCACACTTCGTCAAACCTTCCTTACCTTACCCACCCTAAATCCCCTCCGTCTTCTTTCATAAGAGTGTCGTTGAATAGTTAGTGGGTTCGAATCTTCAAGCCCTTCACACCCTCATCCACTTTCGTGGACAACTGGAAGCTGAGAGTTTTATTCTGCACATCAACTTTTTTGGGGGATAGAAGCAACATGCAAGGGCCTCTTCTCTCAAGCATTGTTCTCTTCTCTCAAGCATTGTTCTGGGTTGGTTCTAATGGGAGTGGTAGTTACACCTTCCACCCATTTGTTGATTTCCCTAACTCAAAAATTGACGATTACGTATGGAGAATATTAAGACTAACCCTCAGTTGGAATTGCTCTGCAAGAAACTAGGAGATGTGCGGTTAGTTAACGGCATTATTGATTTGGAAGAAATGGATGCCACTAAACAAGAATAGGACTACAAACTAATGTTGATAGATAAGTTGTTCGCTAGCCCTTCTATTAATTTTCAAGCCTTCCAAAGTACTATGAAAAAGACATGGAAAATAGATAATGTGGACATTGCTCCTTTAGAAAAAGGTCACTTTCTATTTGCTTTTAAATCTGATGGGGACATTAAACAAGTGCTAAATGGGGGTCCTTGGTCTTTCGCCAACCATATTTTATTGTTAAAACCATGGGAACCTAACACACCCCCTTGCTATTATGATTTTACAAGGAGAGCTTTCTAGGTCACATTTATGGCTTACCTATTGAATGGCGTAATGAAAGAGTTATAAGAAGGATAACCATGGATTTAGGAGAGGTCATAGAGATCAAAATAGAAATAAAGGGCACTACAACATTTGTATCAAAGAGAGTGAAAGTTGAGTTAAATTTATTTGAACCATTGAAGCAAGATAGTGTAATTAAACATGCTGGCAAAAAATTATGAATAGAGTATAAGTATGAGAGATTACCTCATTTATGCTATACACGTGGCAAATTAGGTCATTTTACCATCCATTGTACTGAAATTATGGTTGACGAACACAAATTAGAGGACCTCATGTTTGGATTCTAGCTAAAAGCAAAAGCTAGGGAGTTTACTCCCATTTGGGAGCTATTTATGAAGATAAATGGGAGGAGAGGGCAGTAGAGAAAGTCATATCTAAAACTCAAGATCTTTCTAACCAAATGGAGATCATCCAACAAGCACCTATCTTACATAGTCATTCAGATAGAGCTGAGAAGAGAAAGGGAATAGATAGTGAGAGTTAAAGTGGTAACCAGAGAAGTGTTAATTCTCCCTACTTACCATTAACATGGCTTGACAAGGGGAAAGCTCCTCTATCCCACACAAGAAGGAAACCTATAGAAACAACCTAGAAAAAAGAAGGAAAAAGGATTAAACAAAGTGCTAAAAAGCAAAAGAGGTTCAACCCATATGTTCTAGAAAATGATATGCAATTATTAATTGATGAAACTCAGCTGTTAGATACACATATCTAGATGGTGAAGGGAGAGGGTCAATGGGGTTTTATGCATCTCTTATATTCACGGTAATTGGTTGTTCAGTAGTTGGAAATTTAGATTCCTCATGTCTAAGCCACTCTCTTTCAATAATTGTGGGATCATCATCATCCTTTGAATCAGAATAATCGGGTTCACCAAGATCTCTTGAATGCGAATCTAAGCCATGTGAATGACTATCATGATTATGTAAATCTCCCACTACCGAACGACCAATTACCGTGAATAAGCCACTGGGGTACCAATGAAAATCTTAAGTTGAAATTGTCAAGGTTGTCAGGGGTTGTCAGGGGGTTGGGCAATCCCCTAACAATTCAAGAACTTAGAGCCCTAGTGGCCTGGGAAAAGCCCAATGTAATCTTCTTGATGGAAACTAAAAACAAGGAACCAATGGTGTAGAGGATAAAGAAAAGGTTAAAATACTAATATATGTTTGCTGTGAATCCAGAAGGAATTGTTGGGGGGCTTGTGCTGATGTGGAGTGAAGACATATCACTATCAATTGACTCTTTCATTACTGATTTCATCAATGCAACCTATAGATGGGAGCAAACAAAATAGTTATGAGACTTATGTTAATCCATGCCCCCATATACATTTTAAAAGAGAATGACGTTATAGGATGAACTAAGGTATATTAAGTCTTGTAACTCTCTTCCTTGGATTTGCATCGGTGATTTTAATGAAGTTCTCTACCATCAGGAGAAAGTTAGAAAAAGAATGGCAGAATATTACTAGATGTTGACATTTCGAGAAGTTATAAACGATTGCTCCTTAATGGACTTGGAGGGAAAAGGTTCTGCGTTTACATTGTCAAACAATCGGAAATGAAAGGATTATGTCAAAGAACTACTTGACCGAGCACTATGCAACATGGAATGGAGGGTTTCTTAGCTTGAGGCTCAAGTTTTTGCTTTTAAAGTAGTAAGATCCAATCATAGCCCCTCGTTGGTGTCGTTATCAGCTAGAATTGTGAAATGGATGAAGGAATTCAAATACGAAGCTTTCTAGGCAGAAGACATAGAGTGTGAGAGCAACTCCAATTAGCTTTGGCAGATTCTTGTGCAAATAACATGAACTAGAAACAAAAATAGCTAAAGGTTACAAAAATCCTTGCGGAATGAAGCAAAAAAATTCTCAAATGCCCATAAACAAATCAAAATTCTCATAAATATCTTCTATTCATCACAAACATACAAGGGGTTGAACAGATACAGGTAGAGTCCAAAGCATTAAATGACAAATTGAATAACTATGGAAACAATTAGAGATGTATTGGAGAATGTGTTAGAGGATCATGTGGCTGAAGTGAGGCAATAGGAATACTAAATATTTTCATGCTACAACAATTCAAAGTCAACTAAAAAATAAAATCTCCATGCCTCAACCGCCAGATGGTGAGTGGTGTAGAGACACCAAAAAATTAGAGAAGGTGACGGTTCAAGAGGAGATGAATGTAGCATTAATAGCAAAAGTTACATTACAAGAGGTGAAGAATGCGGTTTTTCAATTAGGCGCAATCAAGGCTCCAAGGACCTGATAGTTTAAATGGTCAGTTCTTCCATAATCATTGGATGGACATTCAGGAGGATTTATTGAGGTTGGTAGGGAGTTTATGGAGCAAATCATTTCTGTGTAACTTCACTTATAAAATTATCTCCAAGGTATTGGCTAATCGATTAAAGCCTTTGCTTCTGGAGTTGATAGAAATGGAGCAAGGTGCTTTTGAGGTGACAAATACAAAACAACATTCTAATTGTTTAGGAGGTACTTCACCAGCTAAAAGTTAAGAAAATGAAGAAGAAGTTTCTAGCTGTGCTAAAACTTGACATGAAGAAGGCACATGACAAAATTGAATGAGACTTTCTAGAGGCTTGTTTGTTGAAGATGGGGGTTTTGTCAAAATTGGACCTTTTGGATTATGCATTGTATGACGTCCGTCTCATTTAGTGTCAAGTTTAATGGAGAATCGATGTGTTATTTTCAGCCCTCAAAAGAACTTTATCAAGGTGATCCCCTTTCTCCTTATCTATTCATATTAGCAGCAAATGTTTATCCCTTCTTATGAAAAAAAACAGTTGAGAAAGGGAGATTCAAAGACATAAAACTGAACAGCAATTGCCCTACTCTATCTCATTTGTTATTTGTGGATGGTTCAATCTTCTCTTTGGATGGAAATGTGAGGAAATGACAATAGTTGGCCAATGTTCTCAATCAATACTGCATGGCTACTAGTCAAGCAATTAATTTGAACAAAGTAGGGATTTTTTTTAGCTTTTGGATTCCCCCAGAATTTAAGAAGAAATATGGCATGAGAATTGAGAGTCTTAGAAATTGACAAAAGGGAGAGTACCTAGGCATTCCATCGGATTGGGGAACATCTAATAAACAAATGTTTGCTTGGATATTGGCCAAGGTGAATATGAAGCTTGAAGGATGGAAGGAAATGTTGTTATCAAAAGCTGGGAAAGAAATTCTTTTGAAAGCAGTAGTTCAAGCATTACCTTAATATGCGATGTTTATCTTTAAAATTCCAGTCTCTATTTGTAAAGCCGTAGAGAAAAAAATTGCTTCATTTTGGTGGAAGAACACTGATTACATGGTTGGAATTCATTGAAAAAGCTGGAATGTGCTGAAGATGAGAAAGGATAGTGGGGGAATGGGCTTTAAACATCTAATTACATTTAATAAAGCTATACTAGGCAAACAGGCTTGGCAAATGATAGAAAATCCCTCGTCTTTATGGAGTAAACTATTCAAGGGACTCTATTTCCCCTCTACAAATTTTTCTCATGCTAAGACAAGCCACTAACCATCATGGGGATGGAAAAGCTTACTGAGTGGCAGAGATGTTATTTGAGATTCAACATTATGGTTAGTGAGCAACAAAAAATCAATAAAAATACACGAAGACAAATGGTTAAAGCAAGGCACAATTCTAGCGCAACCAACCAAGACGACCCCTTGATGGTAGTCGAGCTCATAGATAGGAACAATACAACATGGAAGGAGTAAAGTCTCCAAAACTTGTTTGAAGACGAAACCGTAAGCGAAATCTTGGCAATCCCCTTACCTTCCGACAAAAATGAAAGACACGTGCATATGGATGGCAACCAAACAAGGTAATTATTGAGTTAAAAGTGGCTATAACCAACTCAAAAGCCTGGAGACGACAACTTAGCCGCTTCATTAGCCTCATCTTCCTACCACAAACCCAAAGCAATATGGAGCACAATCTGGAATCTACACACCCTCCCAAAATTAAGGTGTTCATGTGGAACTTATGTCAAAATGCATTTCCTACTAAGGAGAATCCAACCAGAAGAAGAATCCTACCTAAGATGTTGTGTCCCCTCTGCAAAGTGACCTCAAAAACAACAAAACATCTATTCTTGCTCTGTCCTTGGACAAATGGAATATGGTCAGATAGTCATCTCCAAATTCAAATAAAAAGCACAGGACTAATAAGTATAGATCACTCGTTTTTAGAGTATAAAAGACACCTTCCTCAAGCTCCAAAACTTGAAATGGTAGCCGAATCTCTTTGGCTCATCTGGAAAGAGAGGAACGAAATGGTTTTTGGAGCCCGAACACCAAATCCACAAGGGGTGGTGGTTGATCTACTCGCGTCGAAGTAAAAAATAAAATAAAATAAAAATAAAAATAAAAGAGCTTCATCACAGCAGCAAAACACTAGTAAAGAGAGCGAAATACCTCAAAGATGGAGACCGCCGGACCCAGGTTGGGTGAAAATCAACGTCAATGGGGCTTTCACATCAAAAACAAATGAAGGATCCATAGCTGGGGTGTGCAAGGACATGAGTGGAATGCTGCTTGGAGAATTCGCTCATGCCGTGAAAGTTCAATCCCCTTTGCACATGAAAACCCTAGCCATCTGCGAGGGTCTGGAGCTGGCTGCAAAGTGGGGAAGGGAAAAAGGATCACATGTATTCTCAGTTGAATCTGACTGCTACTCAGCAGTATACAAGATCTTGGGGTTAGATACGCCCCATTGGGAAGTCAGTTAAATAGTCTAAAAAGGCTAAGCCGCTCTAGCTTCAGTTCCTATTTTAAACTTGGCCCATGTATTGAGGGAACTAAATAAAGCTGCGGATTGAATAGCTAAAGCCCGATACACCAGTCCCTACCTCAAAATTGTGCCTCTACTCCTCCTCAATCTCTTTTGAATGTTCTTTGTTCTGAAGCTCATTTGAGTTATTCCTCCATATTATCTACTTGAAATGAAATGAGGACCTTTCCGATCATTAAAAATATAAAAAAATCCTTGCTCACCCTCACCACTGAGTTCGCTCCTTGGGTCCTCCACTGCACATTGCCCCAGAGCACCAGCACGATCACAGGCACGTCCAAGCTGGCCAGCCCACTCTTCGCCATCTTCGCGTCGAAGGAAGCCCCAAATGGGGCGACGGGGTTTGCCTTCTTGATCTCCCTGCTCATCGCCTTCTTTGTAAATTCCTTCTCTAGGGGCTGGAAGATGGCCGAGTGGAGGAACGTGTACGGAGCAAACGTGCTGATTATAGTTGCCCCAACGCCGTCCTTGTCAATCTTTAGGATTGAGGAGTTGAAGGCAATTGGAGCGAAATCGATTTTGATGGCGGTTACGTAGATGGAGTACTTGTCACCTGTCGCCTTCATTGGAGACGGGGCGACGCTCCCGGGAACAATTAGTAGCTGAGTGCGGAGGAGGGATTTCGCGAGGTTTTGCTTGATCAGTGGCCGCATGTATACGCCGGCGCCAACATAGAGGTTACCGTGGCCGGATATGGAGGAGGAAGAAGAAGGGAGTCAGAGAACTAATCCACGGAGGAGCTTGAGCTGCGTGGAGAGCTTGGTGGGGAGCGAGCTCGGGTTTCTTGCGAGTGCAACGATGCCTTTGGTCGATTTCGACGGTCCCTCCGTCCAGAACGAGTCCACGCAAGAGAAAGGAAAATGTTGCTGGAATTTAAAAAAAAAAAAAAAAAATGATCCCTGTTTGGCAATATCTTAGGTTATTTCATTTTTTTAGTCTTGCAATTCATGTACGATCACAAGAAATAGTCCGCTTGTTTATATAAATTGACACATTTTCATCTCAATTCAAAGATTCAGTCACCTCAACTTAGTAATTATAAGTTCAATCTAATTAGCACGAATAAATACAAATTGCAAATACTGTTATTGCATGCCAAACAAATTGTTACTTTTATTGGGACAACGAGGTCCGGACGAAGTAGTAACTATTTTCGCCCTCTAATTTCTACATCGTGATAAACTTTTTTTTTCCCCATTTTAGGCACAAGGTGAAAATTTCTATTGAATCATAGGATGCAAAAGTCAGAATCTTGGCATCAGAGGATGCAAAGCGTAGCTGACGGAAAATTCCGGCGTGGATTTGTAATTTTGCCCTTGTTTGGGAATCCGGACTAATATACCGAATTGAAGTTCTACATTTTAAAGATAATTAACCAAGGCACACGTGAGCTAAAGTGGCGACTAGGCATGCCCCTCCTTTGTATATCCACATCATTTTCAGAAATAAGATCACTTAAAATGTCACAAAGAGTAAGTATTGAATGCAACAGATTTTTGTACTAAAATTATCTTATTGTATTTAGGTATTCGACTTGCAAAATTTTCTCCTGGACGCGTGCTTGATCCAATTCGGGGAGTGCAACAGCAGGACGTTCTCGTCGAGCGAAAAGCGAAAGTGTATAAAACCAAGAGAAAATAGATAAGCCCTTCTTGAAGTCACCTCTTTTTGCCAAACCGCGGATAAAGTAACAGGGAGAAAAAAGAACACAGCCACAGGGCATCATTATAGAAAGGTTGGTCTTTAATTAGCAGTTTTTAGCTTAATATAACATGACCTACAGCTACCCAGAATGCTCTTGAAACTCACCAGAAGTTTAGCAACAGTCCAGACTCCATAGCTACAAACTTCTTGGTACATGACCTTAGGTAGAAAAGTCCATAGCCAAGACATTGAGGATCATCATCTCTTCTTTAATCATAGCCTTGAACCGGATCTTTTAGAAAAAATTCAATCAAGCACGCACGCGTGTCGGTCGAAGTAATAACATAAATCCATCTTCCCCACTTCGATTGATCGAAATGGGGGGTACCCAATTGGTTCAGAGACTTTCGTGACCATAAAACTTGCGTTAAGCACCGGTTTTTCCCCATCTCTGACGAGATTTCAGCTCCTTTTCCTTTCTGTTGTCATGCTATAAATGTTAATGTGCTGTAGCACATTAATGCTCTTGGCATGGGCCAACACTTACTGCTTTGAGGAAGAAGTACACAGAAACATAAATCATAGCATCAAAGCCAAATGCTTATGGTGCATTTGGTAACATTTTTGTTTCCAAAAATAATTTTTGTTAGAAGTAATTTTTTTTTACTTATATTCCCTGAACAAGTTTCTAAGCAGAAGAACGTATTTGGTAATTATACAAAACTTTTATTTTTTGAATACAAAAAGAATAGAAATGCATTTGGTACAAACCTAAAAAATTTTATTCTCAATTTTTCTTCATTTAAATGTTAGTGGAGACTTAACAATTCATGTTTGAATAAAACCAGACTTTGTAAGGATTTAATTGATCAACATATTCTAAGATAGCCTCAAAAATTCCAGCATAGTAGTTACTCAAAGATGGATGGCTACAAATGGCAATAGAGAGTCTTATTGGTTTATAACAAACAATGCAAGAAGATGGGCAGTAAATCTTTGACCATTACAATAAACAAGTGCATGGAACCTTTGAGCTTTTTTAGCTACAAGAAGAAGAGCAAAATGTTACTTAGAAGAATGGGCAATGAGGAACAATTGAGGATGGAGGTGATCTTTGATGCACTTATTTGCACAAACTCGTCAAACCTTCAAGCGAATGACATTGGAAATCAATGGAGCACAAGCTTATTCGATTGCTATGAGCACAAGATAAATGGTTAGCCATCTAATTTTCTATTAAAATAGAATTGTAGATGATCTTACAGATGCCTCCAATAGAATCTTTAGAGAAGAAGATTGGAGTCACCAAGCTTTCGCGACCTGACATTGTCTCTAAAAGAAAACGGCATTCAAAATCCAAAAGTAAAGCCCTAAAAACTTATTCAATTTTGAATCCAATTTTCATCAAAAGGTTTTCACATTTATTTATGCTAAACTAATTCTAAACTAGAATTAATACAAAAATCTAGTAAAACTATCCAAAATCTCATTTCTAAATTTCTCCTAAATTTTTTAATTTTAAATTTTTATATTTCAAAAAATGGGGACTCGAACCGGGCCAAGAGACTGGACCTTGTGCCCATTGTGTAAAGACAAGCATTAGGTTACATTACGTTAGATTTTCTAAAATAACATTATTTCTCTTTTTGTTCCAAGGAAAGAAGTGTGTTTTTTCTACTTCTTCTTTTTGTTCCAAATCTATTTCTTGGCCACTGATCTGTTTAGTGAAATAGAAAAATTAGTTGACGTTTGTCGCGACCTAAATTTTGGCTGTACTACCTAAATTTAGGTTAATGGATTACTAAGTTTTTAAACTTAGCCCGAGCTCTCCCAAGCCTATACCAATTTACGAATTAAGGTAGCCCATACCAATTCACGAATTAAGGTTCAAGTATGATTATTAGCTATGAGTCGTTACTAATTGGTTTACGGTAGGTCGATTAGACACCTAAGTAAAATAATGTAAGAACTCCTACGAACTAGAAACTAAGGGTACGGGTATTTGGTTACATTAGATTTATCTAATGCTATTTCGATACCATTTCTTTTTAATTTCAAAAATGTTTTTGTAGGTAGCTTGGATTTTTTAACCTAAATCATTATCATGCAAATGGGGTGATCACATAGATGTTCAACCATTATTAAACATTAAATAAAATAAATTGCACCAAATGAATTCCACACACTAAAGCAAGTAATTTTTTTTGGATTTTTCTTTTAACTAGAACTTTATCATAAATCATGCATTTAAACTATATGACCTAATTTTACTAATAATGAATCTAACATGCAAACTAATTGACATACACCTAATGCTTTTTGTATTTTTTATTTAAAATTCGGAATTAATAAAAACCCTAATTAAACTACTATAAATGAATAATTTTCTAATATGTTTTAGGGATTAATTTGACTTAAACCCTATCCTATCTTAGGAAACTATTTTTTAGAAAAATGAGATTATTTAAATGTGCAAACATTATCTAAAATCAATCCTAATCTATTTTAAAAAATTATCTAAAAGTGCAATCCTAAAAATGCATTATTAATTTACTAAACTAACACACTCCGATGCATGATTTTATTTTTTTGATTTTTATGTTCTTTTTTGGTGTTTTTTCAAGACTAGCAATTATGAAATTACATCTAAACTAATCAAGACATCCATCAAATAAAGGATTAAAATAATCAAAAAAATAACACAGGTTAAATACGGATTAAATTAATAAAAGGTGGTTCAAAATAATTAAAAATCTGACCCGAAAATTTACAGATCAAATTAATAATTATATTGATTTAACAATTAAAATACTATTAAAATACCCAAAAAATTAATATAATTAAAAAATAATCTGATATCTTACCGATCAAATTAACAATTACAATAATTTTGGGCAAAACCCTGCGGATAATGCCTACAATATTCATAAAACGAAAATCAACTTTCAATGTTTCAATTTGTATAATAACAATGGAACTTAAATAAACTAAAATAGCATAAAATAAATAAAAAATCAAAAAACAACCTAAAGAGAGACTTGGAAAAGGGCAGTAGCGGCGGTGGGTGTGGGCGCGCCAACGCAGTGACGGATGGCCGGACCAGCAGCGGGCAGACCAGCTGGCGTCGGGCGCAGGCTGGCCGACGGCGGTGCTGCTGGTGCTCGGGGAAGGCCGGCGGGCTGCAGGTTCGGAGCTCAGGCATCGACCAGCGAGGGGCAGCTGCTGGGTTCGCCAGAAGGAGGCTCGGAGGTGGTGCTGTAGCTGGCGATCAAGGAGCAGAGGCTGGCAGGCGCGGCGGCGGGCAAGCGTCGGCGAAGTGCGGGTGAGGAGGAAACGTGAGATCATCGCAGTCGGATCAGCAGGGCGGCAGTGGTGCGCGGTGGGGCTGCGCGTCGCAGCGAGACTGGCGAAAGGCAGTGACCGGCGGCTCGGCTACCTAGGCTGAGCTTACAATCGGCGGACACGGGGACTCCGGATCTGGGGCTCGGGCAGACGCGCAGGGATGGAGACGCTGGGTCGTGAGCCGGCGGGTCGACTCGGGGTCCGGCGAGTAGAGGAATCGGGTCGCGGCACGGCAGAGCAACTCAGGCGTGACGGAATCTCGGAGCAGCGTAGCTCGGTGGCGTCGGCGCAGCGCGGGTCGTCGGCTGCTCGAAGGGCTGGGCTCGCGGAAAAACTGGGTCGGCAGTGTTGGTGAGGAGGAGCCGTCGGTCTGCGGGCAGCAAATTCCGGCGAGTGCATGGGGAAGAGGATGAACAGTAAACGTCCAATCCCCCTGCCGATTAAACTTTGGCTTCTGCTTTTTCCTTCTTCTTTTTTTTTTAAATTTTTCCTCTCTCTCTCTACCTTCTTTTGTCTTTTTCCTCTTTTCCTTTCCCACAAACCGCTCCCTTCTCTTTTTTTTCCTCTCTTTTCACTTTTCACTTTTTTTTTTTTTTTTTTTTGACGACGAAGAGAAGTCCCCCACTCATCGTACACGACCCCTTTTATAAGCTAAAAAAGGTGATCTCCCTATAATACTTCGTCTCGAAGATTACATATAACCTTCCGATCACAAAAATCCTTATCTCATTAATGTTTTTCCATAATTTCATCATATATTACTAAAAATAAGATTGCAATACGATTTTATTAAATTCCAAAAATCTACTGTAATATCACATCAAATCTCCATTTAGATAATTTTTGCCATTAAAAAAAAAAAGAGCTCGGGCCAATTTACTCATTTTATGGGTTTAGTCCGATCTGTTAATTTAAAACTCAAAACCTCTAATTCGACCCATCAATCATCGATCCAATAAATAAATACACAAAATGCAAATTAAAAACAAATGCACTAGATTAATATACTACGCAATTAATTTTTTTTTTCAGGGATAAAATTATCCCATAATTTTCTATGTACTAAATAAATTACCAAACTACCCAAATTTAGATGTCAACAATGTTACCAAACGGATTTTTTTTTTTCTATTTCGGAAAACAAAAGAATAAAAACATTAGCCTTAGTCATCATAGCATATCCAAATTACAATCTTCAACTTTGGATATGAAGTTATTCGTTCATCATTGTGAAAAGGATGAGTATGAAACTAACCTTTACTCAAATGCACAGACCATGACATAATAATTATCCATGAAATTTCATTATTCACAATAACATGATCAAAAAAATATTAATGATAAGGAATTTAAAAGAAAAAAAAAAGGAAAACAATATTTACTTTTGAACCTACATCAAACTAGCAACATACCATTTTGATCTATCACATTGAAATGCACAAATACATAAGGAGGATTAGGTTCCTTTTAGGAGAAACACCAGGTTTGAGAGTAATGCCTCGTCTTCGACTTGGCTAGTTATTGAAAAGCGACTAAATTTCAAATACTGCTCAACTTAATTTGTTGGCACAATTTATGGAAACTATAATTTTCATCGAATAGTAGATAAGCTAGGCACTTTACTTTCTTTAGGTAAATCGTACTTCAATAATATCGTTTGCCATTCTTTATTAAAAAAAAAAAGGGTATTATGTAAAAAGGGCCAGCTACATTTGTACCTCGCAAAAAAACAAAGATCAACAATTTTAGAGTAATTGTCCAGCGGAAAAAAACGGATATACTTAGCCTTCAAATTGAGTTGATGTTTTAATATTATAGATTGTATTACAACTAGCAGGTCCTTAAACTGCTCCCTGTCAATGAAGGGACTGACTCCGATAAACAGGATAGTTTAAGAACCTGTTCAGGTTCAATGTTTTAATATTATAGATCGTATTGCAACTAGTAGGACTATAGTTCGTCTCGCTGTGGGACTGTGGGGCTGCTATTTCCATAAAATACTAATACCGAGGAAGTATATTCCTCTTTTAAGGTACTCAATAAACCAGAGAAATTACTATCCAAGACAGTCTAATTCATGCCTTTGCAATCGATGTAGACAGCGAAATGCTCAGTTAGACGACATATATTATATGCGAGGACCGAGAGCCTTCGTGCCTTGGGTTTACTGGTTCACCATGGAGGCTTCTGCAGGGTTCATAAATAAGCCATGGGTGACCGGTGTGAGAGTTTGTTTAAGACCCGGTGACATCCACCTGTATTTCACTGTTTCCCCTTCTCTTCTTTTTAACTTTTTTCCCTTGGATTTCTCTGTTTCCCCTTCTTTTTTTTTAACTTTTTTCCCTTGCCTTTTCATTTCTAATTCCTATTTCCCCCATGTCTTTAAGAACAAACAAAAACTTTGGCGTAAATTAGAATTACTATCAGCATATGTCGGTGAACTCTGTCAGACACTTTCAGAATCTCTCATCTTTAAATTGGGAGTGCACTCAATAATGGACCTCAAAATGGGACCATGTTGAATAATTATTTGAATATTCACTGTTCTTGTCCCTTCTCGCAGTGGGCTGTTTCCCCCATGAATTTACCAAAGTATCCGGCCCCTTGAGAAAACAAAATGATATTTAGATAAAAACCCTCATCCCCACTTTTATTTAAGTGAACCAGAGGTGTTTTATCTGCACCCACATCTCCTCATACCCCTCTCTCTCTCTCCAGAAAAAACTGGAACTTCCTTTCTGCATTCCAACACTCTGCTCGGAGAAAACCCTTTAGACCATTTGAGGTCCTCTTCTTTTCCTTCTGGGGATTACTCTGGAACGAAGCCCGTCTCAACAGAAAGGACAGAGGAACGCTCTTTGTCGAGCTCTTCCAATTAAAACACCTGCACCTCTCTCTCTCTCCCTCCCTCGGCTGCTTCTGTTTGTCAAATCTGTTTTAAGACCCCGTCTCCTTCCTCCTTTTCCTATCTTTTCAATAACTGTGTCCCGCTTTGTTCCATTTGAGTGAGTAAAGAAGAGTTCTTGAAGATCCAGGTACGCATTTTGTCCCTTCTGAGTTAGCTCATTGGCAATTCCCCCTCTGTACTTTGCCTTGTTTTTAGCTCAAGAGTCATATATGATGGTCATTAGGACTTCTTTTTTCGGTCGAAGTTACTGGGACTTAGGTCTCATTTGGTTTAGCTTTCTTAAGAGACTCTTGGAAAAAATATTTTGCATTCAGCAAATATTTTTAAAAGTTCATTGATCAAATATCAACATCAACAATGTTGAAAACTCAACGTAGGGCTAAACCTGCTTTTTAAGCATTTGGTATTTTAAAGATGCAAGTTCACTGTTCATCTACGTCACTGTTCATCTTCTTCCCCATTCGTCTTTATCTTCTCTGCCTAGAGAGTCGGCTTCTCCGGTAGCTGCCAGTGCTGCTTGGGGGTCGCGTGTCCCTAGTGACCCCTGTCTGGGATAGCGCTACTCGCGACCCAAGCGACGCCACCTGAGATCGCGACCTTAGACCGCTAGATCTAGCCTCTACGACCTTAGATGATGGCCATCCAGCAATTGACTGGCTCCGGCTGCCGAATTTGATTTTCAGATAAAAAACAAAATAGCTAAAGCCCATTACAAATGTGAATTTTGTTAAACCGTATTTATACTAAAGTTACCTCTCAATGATATTTAAAATTAGAATTTACCAAACGACATAACATTTCAAAATATTCATTTATTTCAAAGATATTTGTATTTTCCCAATGGTATTTTAGTTAGATTAATAAAATAAATAAATAAAAGTAGTTCTTCCCGTGACATTTTAGAATTTCTAGTTCAAGTATTCTTATCACCTTCAATTAAAAAAATTTCTTGGTTTATTTTTCTTATGTTTCTTTTCTTTTGGGTTGGTGTGTTCGGGGTTTCCCCGTAGAAATGGATGCAGAACAGGGCGAAGTAACGCTTCAGGGAACGTAGACCCAGCTCTACTCATCGAGAAGCACAATAAATCAAGCAATCACGCAGAGCTTTGGGGTGCTCAGAAGTCCAACAACAAGAACCTCAACAACCAACCTATGGGTGGTCAGAACCTCCAGAACCAGCAGCTCCAGCAGGCGAAGGAGTTCCATGATTTCCTGGAGCTCCTGCTGCAGCTCCAGCAGTGCCAAGATTTCCTTCTGCAGCTCCAGCGATCGAAAGAGTACCAAGATTTCAAACTGTGGCTCCAGCAGACGAAGGAGGACCAAGATTTCATGCAGACGAAAGTGTTCCAAGATCTCAAGCTGCAGCACCAATTCAAGGACTCGGGTCCGAACCTGAACCAGAAAGGAGGAGCGAAAGTCACCCTGACTGAGGATGAGGACCAGCAGCAGCTTCAACAGCTGAACCAGCGCACGAAAGCGTTCCAAGATCATCGGGACTTTTCGGTACCAAATTGTGACTTCTTTTATTTTTTGGTCGAAGTTTTTGGGACTTAATGTGTCACAATTTGGGTGTGTGCTCTGTTTTTCTCTGTGAACTAATCTCTTTTTCCAGGCTTGGTAATGACATTTCGGAATGAAACTCCGCATAGGAAGCTTCGTTTCATTCGTTTTTTTCCTTCTGTTATTCTTTTATTGGAGTGAGAGAAATTGTTCTTTACACCTGTTTTTGTTCTCTGGGTTTGCTTGTGCATGCAGACTTGTGTTCTAAAAGTGAACATACACCGTGATGGCTGTAAGCAGAAAGTGAAGAAAATCTTGCAGAAAATTGAGGGTATTACTCCTTTTTCAGTTCCAGTCCTCTTTATTTAATATTTTTTTTTTTCGAGCCTCTCTCTCTCTCTCTCTCTCTCTCTCTCTCTGGATTTTAGTAGATTTATTAAATTTAAAAAAAAAAAAAAAAAAAAAAAAAAGAGTAGTTTCTTCCCGTGATATTTTAGAAATTCTCAGTTCAAGTATACTTATCACATTCAATTATAAAAAATTGCAGGGGTGTACACCCTCAAAATAGATGCAGAACAGGGCAAAGTGACCGTTTCAGGGAACGTAGACCCAGCTCTACTCATCAAGAAGCTCAATAAATCAGGCACACATGCAGAGCTTTGGGGTGCTCAGAAGTCCAACAACAACCTCAACAACCAGTTCAAGAACATGCAAATTGATAATGCCAAAGGTGGAAACAAGGGCCAAAAGGGCGGTGGCAGTGGAGGCGGAGGTGATGGAAACAACCAGCCTAAGGGTGGTCAGAACCTCCCGAGCCAGCAGCTGTTTCCACATCCGACCCAGCTGCAGCTCCATCAGCAGCTCCAGCAGCTCAAGCAGCTTCAGCAGATGAAATCTTCCCAAGATCATAAGCTGCCCCAATTCAAGGACCTCAAGATGCCCTTCAAGGACCCGGGTCCAAACCTGAACCAGAAAGGAGGAGTGAAATTCATTCTGCCTGAGGATGAGGAATTCACTGATGAAGAGTCTGATGACAATGATGAAGATGATGATTCTAAGGATGATGAGGAGTCTGATGAAGTCAATGATGAAGATGATGATTCTATGGATGATGAGGAGTTTGATGATGTCTATGATGATGCCCACCACCAAGCACCCAACAAGACGAAGCCAATGATGGGCAATGGCCAGATGCCCAACATGATGATGCTGAATGAGATGATGAATGGGAATCATGCCCAGCAGCTCTTGAATGCTCAAAAGGGTGGGGGAAATGTTGGAGGTAGTGCTGGTAATAATGGCAAGAAAGGTGGCGGTGGTGGAGGTGCGCTTATTCAGAACAATGATGGCAAAAATGGGAACGGTGGGAAAAAAGGCGGAGGAGGAAATAATCAAAGCCAAGGTGGCGGTGGTGGTAAAAATGGTGGCAAGAACGGGGGTAATGCCAAAAATGGTAAGAACGTCCCGAACCAGCAGCAGCTTCAGCAGCTCCAGCAGATGAAAGCGTTGCAAGATCTCAAGCTGCCCCAATTCAAGGACCTCAAGATGCCCTCCAAGGACCCGGGTCCGATCCTGAACCAGAAAGGAGGAGGGAAATTCATTCTGCCTGAGGATGAGGAATTCACTGATGAAGAGTGGGATTATGATGAAGATGATGATTTTATGGATGATGAGGATTTTGATGATTATGATGATGCCTACCACCAAGCACCCAACAAGACGAAGCCAATGATGGGCAATGGCCAGATGCCCAACATGATGATGCTAAATGAGATGATGAATAGGAATCATGCCCAGCAGCTCTTGAATGCTCAAAAGGTTGGGGGAAATGTTGGAGGTAGCGCTGGTAATTATGGCAAGAAAGGTGGCGGTGGTGGAGGTGCGCCTATCCAGAACAATGATGGAAAAAATGGGAACGGAGGGAAAAAAGGCGGAGGAGGAAATAATCAAAGCCAAGGTGGCGGTGGTGGTAAAAATGGTGGCAAGAACGGGGGTGATGCCAAAAATGGTAACCATGGCGGTAACCCTAACAACAAGAATGGCAGCAGCGGCGGTCCCAGTGGCAACATCAATGGCAACGGCGGCGAAAAGGTTGGAGGAATGGAAAATGGGTTCCTCCACATGGGTGGTGGTGCTAATGGAAGTGGTGGGCAAATGGGTGGTATGAAGATTCCAATGGGTCGTATGGGCAGCATGCCAACAGGGCAAATGAGCAATTTCCCAGCTGTCCCAGGCCTCCCAGATGCCTCGCTGGGCGGCGGTGGAAGAGTGGGCGGAGCGGATGGCTCCTTCTCTGGGGCCAGGGCGGAAGCCATGCCCGGAAATCCTTACCAGCAGCAGCAGCAGCAAGCCTCTCTGATGAATCAGCAGAGGGCTATGGGCAATGCGAGGTTCCAGCCCACGACGTACGCCTGGCCGCCGACAGCTATCAACTGCCCGCAGCCGTACCCTTACCCATACCCATACCCCCCCGCTGCCGCCCCGTACCCGTACCCGTACCCATACCCCCCTGCTGCCGCCCCGTACCCGTACCCCCCCGCTGCCGCCCCAGGAGGAGTGGGACCCCAACTTCAGTGATGAGAACCCATCAAGTTGCAATGTGCCGTGAGAGACTTTGCTGCTTATAGAAAGACTTGGTGCTGTTGAAAGGGGTTATTTTAGTTTTTCCCTAAGTGTTTGTGGTGGTGGTGGTTGTGATGGTGGTTGTCTCAGCCACAGCGGCTGAGCAACTGGTTCTAATAAAATTTTAGTGCCCTCTCTTTTCCCCTTCCCTCATATTCTCAGCCAAAAAATGTAGGGTTATTAAATTCCTGTAATAGGGTAGTCACCATAAGATAAAAAGGTAATGTATCCATTAGGGAGGGAGGTAGTCTCGAGAAATATGTATGGTGGGTGGTAATCTCGAGAAATATGTATGGAGGGTGGTGGGGTCAGTGGCGCCTCTCTTCCTCTCCTTTGCTTTTTAATCTATGAGATGTTCATATGTGTTTATATATGCTGGAGACATAAGAATCGCATCAGATCTTTTGCTCAGAATCATCTGGAAACCAAAATGAAATTGCCCTTGCACTTGCGCCTGCATCTGCACTCGACTGCCACCACTACTTCCACTCCTAAGAAAAGAACCCAAAAGAAAGAACAAAGGACTGAAGGAGGAGGAGACGAGATTGCAGATGGATGTTGGGTGGTGGGGCCCAGTTAGAAATGCGGTTTTTTTCCAAGATCACAGAAACCAAAGACACGAGGCATTATTATTGGGGACGCTGTTCACGTACGCTTTAGTGAAAGATACTGTGGCATGGTCAGAAGGGAGACGGAGAGGGAGAGAGAGAAGGCCGGGCCCCCCTCTCCCCCCGGGGGGTTGTTAGGTTTGGCTCGTGTATTTGACAAGGACAAGCTAACAGCTTTATTTTCGAGAATCTAACGGCGTGGCCACCGGACACGAATTCCGATAAGCGTCTGGTCTAATCACTGGAAAGAGCATCAGAATGTGCAAGTGTCACAGACATGGAGAAATAGAGAGAGAGAGAAACAGGGATACCTATCCAATTCCAATGCTACAGCCATATTTGAACGAGTGAATGAATATGATCACAAAGCTCAAACGGGTCGTCATGCGCTGCTGCTGCTGCTGGGTTCTGGATGTTGTCAGATGACCATCAGCGGCGGCAGCAGCATAAAGAAAAGAGAAGAAAAAAGCAGTCGTAAAACACATTGAAAATGGGGAGGAAGATTGAACGAGATAAGAGAAAGAAATCTCAAATCTCAAATCCGGTCTATCTGTCTAATCAGTTAGATAAAGAGAAATGCGTGGGTCTATCAAAAAATAAAATAAATGAAAAAGAGTGTAGGGAGAAAAAGATTTTATTTACAGAACAACTGAAAATATTTTTCATTTTATTTTTAGATTTCACCTAAATATCAAAAAATAATTGTATTTTCTAAAAGATGATTTTCTTGAAAATATTTTCTAGAAATATCACATTTTTTACAAAATAAACGGAATCTTACTCTAAATTTAATATCAATTGTGGCTTTAACACGTGTGTTTTTCAACCTTTCTTTTTTCTCATCTCCATGTCTATTCTTTTCTTTTCTTTTTCCTTAAAGCTTAATCTTTAGGTTGTTACTATCACAACATGAGGATTGGATCGAAGGAAAATATAGTAAATGAAACCGCTCGTGAACTCTATGCACCAAAATCTTGAATATTATTCACTAGACACCTTGAAGTCCCGCTTTGATTTTACGATGCTATTCGCTAATAAAGACCCACCTTCAAATTGTCAGTAATTGAATCCTACTCTTAAGGGTATGGCGACCCATGTGAATGAGGTCCAATCATCATATGAGTCTTGTATCGAGCATAAGAAAAGATTTTGTGATGTCATCCATAAGTAAGAGCACACTCTGCCAGTGAATATCATTTCAAAATGCTAGATCATCAAAAGCAAAAGCTAGGTCCGCATGATGGACTTTCACTTATATAAAGCAATTAGCCCCAAAATTAATCACGTGATGTCCCTGCACTTATTTCAACATGCGAGAGGTACTACCTCGTTTTCTGTTTTGTCTTTCCCCACCTTCTCTCACCACTCGAGTATTCCCAGCACTCAAAAGTCAAAAGCACTGGGGACGGTTGAGGCGGCTTTAACCATTGGGACTGCTTTCCAAGGCACTTTTGATAATTAAAAGATTACCGTACCTGACATCGTCATTATCGATGACATGGGAAAATTTCATAAGCAAAAAGCTAATCGACAAGTCCTCGCCAAAGGACATTGATAATTCACACAATAATACTCCCTAATTTCTTTCTTAATCGAAAGGTCCGCATAAGGGCTTGCCTTTTGTACCATCGGATGATTAAAAGGAACCTCTTGCCATCAATTACGTGGACATCGTCCATTGGACCCCTCATTGACCATAATCCCCCCTTTGCTCAGTGCTCGCCACCTCACGAGATTGCTATACCCCGCCTCCATTATTGCCATGCCCAAAGGATAATTGAGATTTGTGCTTTTCCCTCTAAAATGATTATCTTTTGAGTATTTTTTTTTCCCTCTCTAAACGGTTCAATTTTCGATAACTATAATAAGAGTCTAAATCCTATATCTCAAAATTTGTAAAAAAAGGAAATCAATGTAAGAGAAATTGGTAAAAAAAAACCCTGGATACACTTCTAGATAGTTGCTTTTAGAAATTTTTATACATCTAATCTAAAAGAAAAGTTAAATTTAAAACATTACAAGAAAAATAGATGTGCTCAAGAGCCTGGCAATCCATTTGATTCGACTTGTCCTGATTTGATAAAAGGACAAATTTGGGCAAGTTTCAAGAAAGCATTCTCTTATTGGGCCAGATTTGCCTCGCTAGGCTCACTAAGCCTAATTAATTTTGCGTAATTTATCGCCGTACTCAAATTATTATGTTTGATGATGGAGACAAGATATTTTGGTCAAACGGAAAAAAAATATGAAATGTTTATATTACTTAATTAATCAAATATTAGATTTGTGCCAAAGTTTAAGGGAAAAAGTAGATTTAATTTGTGCCAAGATTTAAGGGGATAAGGTAGACTTTTTTTCCTAGTACCTTCTGAGCTATTTAAAAACTCAGCTAATCACAATAAAAAGCATATTGTCCTCGAATTTCTTTGAAGTGACATTTATGGCGCATTCGTATGAGTAAATGAATTTTTAGTGAATTTGTTTTCTAAACTTTCATCTACTTGGTTTGTTGAAAATAATCCGTCAACGAAAAATTATTTACGATTAAAAAAAATGTGTGTTTGAAGTTATGGATTGAGAATGCTGGCTTGCTACATAATTAGAATCATGACATAAATTAATGAATAAGTGGAAAGTTATCAAGATTGAGATATAACTAGATGGATTGAAGTCCCCCGCCTATACTAATTAAGAATGATGCAGTCGGCTCTGTGGCAATGTATTTACATTAACAATAGTTTCGCCTGTCTCTTCTTGTACATGCAATTTTTATCATATGATCACGTTAGGCTCCCACCAAAGACATCTTGTAAAATCAAAAGTAAACAATGAATAAATGAAGCCTCTTTTTCACTAGTAAATGGGTGAGAAGAGACAACCAATAATAGCAATCCCTCCAAACAATGTCATAAGGTCCCCCATGCATTACCAAATGTTCGATTTGAAGGAAATTAAACCACATCACTAGCGACTCCAAGATCCGAAATTAGCAAGCTCCTCAGCATAATCCTCAACAAGCCAGGAAGTCTTTTTGCACTAGTTATGCTTCAACTAAATAATGTAGCATGAGATATTTAGAGGTTCGCTCACTATATATGTGTGTACTTATATTATATATGTTAAAATGTATATATCTATTGTGAAACAATGCAAATCTCAAACGCGAGAAGTTGAAATTACCTAAGATTTCAATAAGAAATCATAAAGCACATTTAGCACAATAAAAATATACATGTTACCATCTAAGCGTCTATACCTACTTCATGATAAAAGCCACCCCACCCACAGAGGAATCTACTATTAATCGAGGAGTGGCAAAATTACTATTAATCACCCATGCGTTTCTTGAAAACCCAATACATAAACCCTCACAAGTTACAAGCTCTCGTGTTACTAATCACTAAGTTTCGATCAAAAACCTAAAAGAAAGCCTCACAAATCCATGTTTGTAGGGATAAGTACACTAATGGTGCCATCAGTTGTGTACAGCGCTCACTTTGATGCCAAAAGTTTCTGTCGGATCACTTAAGTGCCAAAAAATTTGAAAAATGCTTACTTTGGTGCCAACGCCGATCTGATCAGCCGAAAATCTGACGTGGCGTTTTTTTATTAATTTTTTAGGCTAATGTGACTTGCCGGAGAGCACAATCAGCATCTAAACCACAAAAACGACGTCGTTTGGCTTCTTTCCCCCAAATCGAAATCCTAAATCCCGAGAGAGAGAGAGAGAGGAGGCACGTCGTCTTCTTCCTTGAAGAGCGACACCAGCAGCGAACGGCACCAGCAGCAACACCAGCAGCACACCAGTAGCAGCACCAACAACGGCACCAACGGCGGCACACCGGTAGAGGCACTTTCAACCTCTCTTCTTCCTCCTCCTCCTCCGCCCTCGCCTCCTATTATTTCTACCACTTTTTGTTTGAGCAACAATCTCATTCTCTCCTCACTCACCTGGTCGAGCATCTACAATGGTGGCCGAGCGACGATGGCCGAGCATTGGCGGGCAAACAACGGTGGCCAAGCGGCGAGGAAGAAACCCTAACCCTAATTTCAACCCATGTACGAGCTAAACGGCGTCATTTTTGCGAGGGTGTCCACCTATAAGAGCAAAACAACATTGTTTCTTGAAGAGGATGGAAAACGACGTCGTTTAAAAGCCGAGCAACTTTTTTTTTAAAATAAAAATGCCACGTAATCATTTTGGCCGGAATTTCTCGCCGGTGGCACCAAAGTGATCATTTTTTCTCCGATTTGGCACTTAAGTGATCCGACATAAACTTTTGACACCAAAGTGAGCACCGTACACAACTTATGGCACCATTAGTGTATTTATCCCCATGTTTGTATTTTAAACAAAATAGGTCAAAATAAGACTTGGAAAACGTGTTACCTAATGTGGATCACGATAACCGGGTGCTTACTCGATTCCTTTGTCTTTGTGAATGCCTTGATGTAGGTTTGTGTAGGACATACAGGCCATGGCCACTAGGGTCAAGCAAGCATCCATGTACCCCGAAGATATTTCAGACTATTCATTTTTCTTATTTGTAGCAATCTCTAGATGGTGCCATCTTAAGATACTTGTAATGTCTGCTTATGCCAGAATAGGTAATGCTTGTGAAGCTCTTTAGGAGGGTTTTTAATACCCAAACTTTCGTATCCCAAATCAACTTTAGATATCTTAACTCGAGCTTTGATATCAACAGTTGTGAACCAATGGGGAAATAAATGAATTTGGCAATGAAATATCAAACGTGAAAGGATGTAAGAGAAATTTAGAAGGAAAAAAAAAGGACACAAGAGTTTCACGTACTTTGTTTCAAATGTCTGGAACTACTCCACGAGAAGAGTCAAAATCAAAGATTCTACCATCAGTTAGAGAGTTACAATCAATCGCTCATGAGTTTTTGTTGCCCAATTTCACAAATCTCCACAAGCGATCGTGTTTCTCTTGCAAAGTTTCGTTAGAAAATCTAAAGAGAAAGCCTCACGAAACTGTGTTCATGTTCTAAATAATATAGTTCAAAGTAAGACATTGAAGTGCGTGTTTCCAGGAAGGATCGCAACATTCGGGCGCTCGCCTGATGGCCAAAGCGGAACGGCAATTCTAGTGCAGTTCTGGGCTCCCGGCCTTGTGTGGCCGAGGTGGCTGGCAGCCCGCTCCACGCACAGTAGCTACTCCAAGCACTTCCAAGCACGACTCCAACCTATCTCAATCTCCAAACCTCAACTCAAAATTCGATTTGGCAAGAACTTGACGCATAAACTCAACGATATCTACCCTTACAATAGTAATAGCGAAAAAAATGTGGAAAGATTGCGAGTTTCTAGCTAACGTTCTCACCATCTGCCTCCACACTACTTTGTCTAATTAATATAGTAATTTTTCTTTTTGAGATTTGAGACCTATTCACAAATAGCAAATACAAATTAAAAAGGTTTCACAAAATATATTTCCGTGCCAATGCGATGGTATTCCAGGGGAATGTTCTTGAACGGTGGCGGATTCATAACGGACACGGCAAAGAGCTATCGTGATGTACTCTCGTAGAATTTTATTCGACGCATGTGAGTTTGGACGTGAGTGGGAGACTCCTAAGTGACATTATTATTAGAGGCTATGATTAGATGTGTCAAAATGGGTCTTAGACCCATATATTACCTATTTATATCATAAATAAATCAGATATGGGTCATTTACTTTTTGAAGAGATTAGTAAATGAGTTTAAAAATTAATGGCTTAAGATAAATGTCTTAAATGGGTTGGACTTAGAACCCATTTCCAACCCAAGCCCCACACTCTCTCTTTCCCTCTTTAACTTTATATATATATATATATATATATATATATATATATATATATATATATATAAATATATAATTATAATTTTTTTTTTTTTTTTTTTTTTTTTTTCTTCCTCCTTCCTTAGGCGGTGGGCGGCACGGCGATTGCCCCATCGGCTAGGCAAGGCGAAGGCCTCACCGACATCGGCAAGGCTCAATCCTCACCGATCAAGCAAAGCTCGAGCTTGCCATCATCGAGCGAGCTCGAATAGAGCCTCGTCGATGCGGCGAGGTAGAGGCGAGGCCTCGGCGATGTCTAGCAAGGCTCAAGCCTCGCCTAACGCCGGCGAGACCCCACCTCATAAGATCAAACAAGCTCGAGCTCGCCTATGGCCAATCGCCGGCCGTCATCGTGGCTGGTGACCGGCTAAAGAAGAAGAAAAAAGAAAAAGAATTAAAAATTATATTTTTAAAAAAATAAAGATAAAAATAATTAAATAATTAAAAAACTCAATTTTTAAAATTTTATTTTAAAAAAAATTATATAAATTGTGCATTCAATTTGTATTGCATGAAAGTATTTTAGCAATACTATTTTTAAAAAAATCATAAAAATAAGTTTGTTTAGGTTTAGTTAAATAGGTTGAGTATGGGTAAAAAATTTTGCACTATGATAAATGAGTCATAAACGGGTTAAATGAGTTAATTTGAGTCGAATCATTTATGACCCGACTCAAATCTAACTCAACCCACCCGTTTAACAGGTCTAGCTGTGATGCACCATACACTTTCAAAGGCTCGCACGAATTCCTCTATTTTTTTTCTTTTTTCCTTTTTTTCTTTAAGATCAAAGAAGAAAATTGCATGTCACGAGAAACTAGAAGAATAGCCTCACGTAAATATCTCTAATGAACATAATTAGTGCTATGTGCTTCAATTTAGTGAATATGTCCCTAGAAAGGAGTTAACTATGGATTTAACTTTTGCTTTTTGCAGCGCCATTTTTCTTTAATGTTGACACCTAGATTTTGATGGTCCGTTTAGTCATTTATCGCATTAAAAATTAGGGTTTAATTTTATCCAAAAAATATATTAATTACGTAGCATATAAATTTAGGTGCATTTTTATTATTTTATTTTAATTGGCGTTTTATTTATTGGACCGGTGCGGATGGGTTCAAATTAGTTGGATTAAGCCCACGAAAGGAGCAAATTAGCCCAAGCCCGTTGCTTTTTAATTAATTAATTATCTTATGAGAAATTGAGATTTGATGCGATATTACGGTAGTTTTTGACATTTAAAAAAAATATTGCAATCTTATCTTTAATCTTTTGGTGGTAAAATCGTTGGGAATATTAAGGAGGATAAGGAATAATCTAAAATATTTTGTTGCGGATAGAGATTTCGAAAGATTTTAGAGTTGGATAATGAAGCTTTATCTTGAGTGAATTATATGGAAAATCTTCACAAAAAAAATTAGATAATCTTCGATCTCTGAGTCAATATATGAAATCTTCGATGGTAGAACAGATTGATTTGTTCTCGCTCTATAAGGGGGGGAGTTCTCTTCATCGAAAGAGAGAAAAAAAAAAGAAGAAGTGAAAAGTAAAAAGAAAAGAAAGAGAGAGAGTACGAAGGCAGAGGATAGTGGGTGCGTTTGGGAACTACTTCCCAAAGCCCTTTGGGAGTCCAAAGCCCCTTGGGCAAAAAAAAGAGTGTTTGGCAAAACACTTTGGAAGGGACTTAATGGCAAAGCAAGCATTTTTAAGGTTGAAAGCCCAAGGCAGGTGAGGACCTGCCTTGGGCTTTCAGCTTTCTCGGCATGCCCACGGGCACTGTTCACTTTTTTTCTTTTCCAAAATTGTCCTCAAGAATTTTTTGTTTTTCTAGTGCGTGCCCTTGGATGAAACACTGTTCATCTTCTCCGGGCCAACAACTGCTACAGGGACGCCGCGACCTAGGCGATCTTCGTCGGAGAGTCGGGCGACCTCCGTGAGTCGCGGCGTTGCCGGTGACCATCGCCTGCTGCACTGCGACCTCCGCACGGAGCTCGTCGGGGCCGCGCGACCCATCTGGTCGCCGGTCTGGTGGTCGCGACCAGATCTGGTGCCGGAGGTCGAGGCGGCGACCAGATTTGGGTCGACCCGCCCGGATCTGGGTCGCGCGCGACCTCGCCGCCCGGGATCTGGGTCGCGGTGGGGTCGCGCGACCTCGCCGCCCGGATCTGGGTCGCGAGGTCCTCCGCGACCTCGACGCCCGGATCTAGGTCGCCGGAGGTCGAGGCGGCGTCGCGCGACCTCGCCGCCCCGGATCCGGGGTCGCCGGAGGTCGAGCGGCGTCGCGCGACCTCGCCGCCCCCGATCCGGGTCGCCGGAGGTCGAGGCGGCGTCGCGCGACCTCGCCGCCCCGGATCCGGGTCGCCGGAGGTCGCGACGGCGTCGCGCGACCTCGCTGCCCAAGAACCGAGGTCGCCGGAGGTCGCCGGCGGTCGCCGGAGGTCGTCGACGACCACTACCCTTGTCGGTCAATTTTTTTTTTTAATTTTTCTTTTGATAATTTTTTTTACCACAGAACTCCTTTGTAAATGTAAGTCCCCAAACACCATTTTGCTCAAAGCACTTCACAAAGAGCTTTCAAAATACAATTTACCAAACACAGTTTGCATTTTGGAAAACACTTTAACTCAAAGGTCTTTGCATTTTCCTAAAGACTTTCCCCAAAAGTGGTTCCCAAACGCACCCAGTGTTCGGCTGCAGAGAAGAGAAGAGTAAAGGCAGAAGAAAAGGGGGGTGATTTGACCCCTACTGTTCATCGTCTCCCCAAGTTTGCTGCCCACGTTGCTGCTCCATCCGTGACACCCGTTGCTGCTCCATGACGCCCAGAGCTCCTCCGTCTCACCGCGCGATTGCTTCCGTTCACCGCACCGCGCCATCACCGCCCTCTGCTCAATCCCCGCACTCGCTCGAAGCCCGATCTACCGTGCCGGAGCCACTCCTCACCCGCCGCCTCTGCAATGCCAGTAGTCCGCGACCCACCTCGACCGCACCCTCCGGCCCACCGAAGCTCTACCAAGACCGGACTCGAACCAGATCTGCCCAACGTCGCCCCTGCTCGGCCGTGCGGCCCGCGACAATCGGGTGCCCTGCGGCTGCCATCGCCTCGCCTTGGCCGCTCGTCGGCCTCACGTCCCGACACCCGTGAAGCTCCACATCGCACCACCGTGTCGGAGTGCCACCCGATCCGCACCTTCTACGGCAACCGGCGCCGCCGCGCTCTGTGCCGCGAGCTCGCCGCAATCCACCGCTCTGCGGTCAAGCCCGCGCCACCCGTTGCCAGCTGGACCCAAGTCGGATCATTGTCAAACCCGACGCCCTTGCAGTGCCCTTGTCCACGAAGCCACCACCGATTCACCTCCTCGCCGCTCGCCCGTCGCTAGCTCACCTCTGCCGGAGTTCCCTTGCCGGACTGATCAACCGGCTGCCCTTGGAGACCCACGGTTACACATGGGAAAGGAAAGGAAAAAAAAAAAAAAGAAGAAGAAAAGGAAATTAGGTAGTTTTATTTTCTTTTTCTATTAATTTTATTTTATCTATTCTTTTAAGTTTAGTTGTTTTTGTGTAAATTTGAAGTGATCTTCATTTCATGAATATTGTAGGCATTATCCATGAGGTCCTCCTCGAAATTATTGTGATTACTAATTTGATCCGTAAGATGTCGGATCATTTTTTTAATTATATTAATTATTGGGTTTGTCGATAGTATTTTAAGTGTTGAATCAATATAATTATTAATTTGATTCGTAAGAATTCAGATCAGATTTTTAATTATTTTGAACTATTTGTCGTGATAATTTGGGTTAGGATAATCATTAATTTGACCTGTGAGACAACAGGTTATTTTTTCGATTATTTTAATCCTTTATTTGATTGAATATCTTGATTGTTTACATTTAGTGTTTAGTTGATAATTGCTTGTTTTGGAGAATCACTAAAAAAAAAACAAAAAATATTTGAATTAGGATTCAGTTTGTTTTGGAATATTTCTTGTTATCTTGCATATCTATAATAGGGATTTTATTCCGAATTTAGTGAGCATATTAGGTTAGAATGGTATGTTTCATTTTAAATTTAGATCATCTTTTTAGATAAATTGCATGTTAGATTAAGATAATGTCTTAGTTTAAATTAGGATTTAATGTGACTTAATCCTTAGTTTAAATTAGATAGAATTTTAATCTAGCTAGATCATTTTTGCATAGAAATATCAAATGCAAGTCATTTAGTTTTTATTAGGTTCATTTAATTAGAACTTCCCCGTCATTAGACTAAGTCATTTAATAAATGTCGCATGACATATAACTCACATACGAAATTGTATGTTGCATGTCATTTTAGTTTAAATAATTGTGTATATTATTACATTGCATTGCATGTCATTAGAATTATATCATTTAGATTGCATTTAATTATTGCATTTCTTCATGTCATATATAGTTTAGGTCGTGCTGCCATGTCATATTAGATTATTAGCATGCATCGCATGATTTTCATTAAATAAAGTGAAAACAAAAATTGAAATTGCGTGTTAATTAGAAATCATATCTAGGGTTACTAATGTGAATTCTGATTTAACAATGCAGATGTTTTTGTTGCTTCTAGGTATGTTTTGCATTATTTAATTGCTTTCTTGAGTGTTAAATTGGTGGTATGCGCATATGTATGATCACCTCACATGTTAGGAAGTTAAATTAAAATCAATTCAATTGCCAAACATTTTTTTTGAAAATGAAATAAAAAGGTACCGAAAGGGCACTAGGATAGTCTGGTGTAATCAAGTCCCCGAACTCATAAATTTCTGGTTCATATGAGTAAAATAAATCTCTCATTACTTTACTTGGGTTTCTAATCGACCCACCAAAAATAGTCTCTTAGTTAATAATCTTTTGCATATTAAATATTTAAATCTTGAGTCGCGAATTGGTATGGGCTTGGGAGAGCCCGAGCTAAACTTAAAGACTTAGTAATCCATTAACATAGTTTTAGGTGGTGCACCCGAAAAAATTGGTCGCGACAGACCTAAAACTAGATTAATGGATTACTAAATCTTTAAGCTTAACTCGGGCTCTCACAAGCCCATACCAATTCGCGACTTAAGATTTAAATATTTAATATGCAAAAGATTATTAACTAGGAGTCGTCACTAATCTATTTTTGGTGGGTCGATTGGAAACTCAAGTAAAGTAACATGAGATTTATTTTACTCTTACGAATAAGAGATTTATGAGTTCGGGGACTTGGTTACACCAGACTATCCTAGTGTCCTTTCGGTACATTTTTATTTCATTTTCAAAAAAAATGTTTGGCAATTGAATTGATTTTAATTTAACTTCCTAACATGTGAGATGATCATACATGTGCGCGTACCATCAATTTAACACTCAAGAAAGCAATTAAATAATGCAAAACATACCTAGAAGCAACGAAAGCATCTACATTGTTAAATCAGAATTCACATCAGCAACCCTAGATATGATTTCTAATTAACACGCAATTTCAATTTTTGTTTTCACTTTATTTAATGAAAATCATGCGATGCATGCTAATAATCTAATATGACATGGCAGCACGACATAAACTATATGACATGAAGAAATGCAATAATTAAATACAATCTAAATGACTTAATTCTAATGACATGCAATGCAATGCAATAATATACAAAATTATTTAAACTAAAATGACATGCATCATACAATTTAGTATGTGAGTTATATGTCATGCGACATTTATTAAATGACTTAGTCTAATGACGGAGAAGTTCTAATTAAATGAACCTAATAAAAACTAAATGACTTGCATTTGATATTTCTATGCAAAAATGATCTAGCTAGATTAAAATTCTATCTAATTTAAACTAAGGATTAAGTCACATTAAATCTAATTTAAACTAAGACATTATCTTAATCTAACATGCAATTTATCTAAAAAGATGATCTAAATTTAAAATGAAACATATCATTCTAACCTAATATGCTCAATGATTTTTTTGTAATTTTCTTTATGAAAATTCGAAATTAAAAAACAACCTAAATGAATGCATTTTTATATTTTTTATATTTTTCTAAATTCGGAATAAAATCCCTATTATAGATATGCAAGATAACAAAAAATATTCCAAAACAAACCGAATCCTAATTCAAATATTTTTGGATTTTTTTAGTGATTCTCCAAAACAAGCAATTATCAATTAAACATTAAATCTAAACAATCAAGATATTCAATCAAATAAATGATTAAAATAATCGAAAAAATAACTTTGTTGTCTCACAGTCAAATTAACGATTATCCTAACCTTAATTATCACGACAAATAGTTCAAAATAATTAAAAATCTGATCCGAATTCTTACGAATCAAATTAATAATTATATTGATTCAACACTTAAAATACTATCGACAAATTCCAATAATTAATATAATTAAAAAAATGATCCGATATCTTACGAATCAAATTAGTAATCACAATAATTCTGAAGAGGACCCTGCGGATAATGCCTACAAAATTCATGAAATGAAGATCAATTCAAATTTACACAAAAACAACTAAACTTAAAAGAAATAGATAAAATAAAGTTAATAAAAAAAAATACCTAATTTCCTTTTCTTCTTTGTTTTTTTCTTTCCTTTCCCACGTGTAACCGTGGGTCTCCAAGGGCAGCCGGGTGATCAGTCCGGCAAGGGAACTCCGGCAGAGGTGAGCCAGCGACGGGGGAGCGGCGAGGAGGTGAATCGGTGGTGGCTTCGCGGACAGGGGCACTGCAAGGGCGTCGGGTTGGACAACGATCCGGCTTGGGTCCGGCTGCTGGGCGACGGGCGGCGCTCGGGCTTGACTGCAGGAGCGGTGGATCGCGGCGAGCTTGCGGGTACAGAGGCGCGGCGGCGTCGGTTGCTGCAGAAGGTGCGGATCGGGTGGCACTCCGACGCAGTGGTGCGATGTGGAGCTTCACGGGCGTCGGGGACGCGAGGCTGACGAGCGGCCAAGGCTGAGGCGATGGCAGCTGCAGGGGCACCTGATTGTCGCAGGTCAGCACGGGCTGAGTAGGGGCGGCGTTGGGCAGATCTGGTTCGAGTCCGGTCTCGGCAGAGCTTCGGTGAGCCGGAGGGTGTAGTCGAGGTGGGTTGCGGACTACCGGCGTTGCAGAGGCGGCGAGTGAGGAGTGGCTCCGGCGCGGTAGATCGGGCTCCGAGCGAGTGCGGGGACTGAGCAGAGGGCGGTGATGGCGCGGTGCGGTGAACGGCGGTAATCGCGCGGTGAGACGGAGGAGCTCGCAGTCGCGGATGGAGCAGCAACGTGGGCAGCAAACTTGGGAGACGATGAACAGTAGGGGTCAAATCACCCCCCCTTTTCTTCTGCCTTTACGCTTCTCTTCTCTCTGCAGCCGCACACTATCCTCTGCCTTCGTACTCTCTCTCTTTCTTTTCTTTTTACTTTTCACTTTTTTTTTTCCTTTCAACGAAGAGAACTCCCCCTTTTATAGAGCAAGAACAAATCAATATGTTATACAACAAAGATTTCATATACTGACTCAGCGATTGAAGATAATATTTTTTTTTTGTGAAGATTTTCCAGATAATTCACTCAAAATAATCCATTATCCAACTCTAAAATCTTTCGAAATCTCTATACGCAACAAAATATTTTAGATTATTCCTTATCCTCCTTAATATTCCCAACAATTTTACCACCAAAAGACTAAAGATAAGATTGCAATATTTTTTTTTAAATGTCAAAAACTACCGTAATATCGCATTAAATCTCAATTTCTCATAAGATAATTAATTAATTAAAAAGCAACGGGCTTGGGCTAATTTGCTCATTTCATGGGCTTAATCCAACTAATTTGAACCCATCCGCACTGGTCCAAAAAATAAAATGCCAATTAAAATAAAATAATAAAAATGCACCTAAATCTATATGCTACGCAATTAATATATTTTTTGGATAAAATTAAACCATAATTTTTAATGCGATAAATGACTAAACAGACCATCAAAATCTAAGTGTCAACATTTAAGAACTTGGAAATCGGACTTTCATTAAGGGACAAATTAGATTTGTCAAACTGGTAAGGTCAGGTCAAGTTTGGATTGGCTAAAAAATGATCTAACCTAAATAAACCTATATTTATACAATGCAAATCAAATGACTCATACTCAACACGTACCCAACCTGACATATATTATTAAAACACTTTTATATTCAATCCAATTTACAAAAAGTCATATCCAAAATAAGGCGAGAGTGCAAAGTGAGTAAGCGTAAGATCCAGCAAGGAGAGAGAATAAGAAGACATAGAGGTGGGTAGTGTCTATATAAGTTGTAGACCCATTTAATCTCCATATCATGTTTAAATTCATTTATGATTTATTTTCTAAATATAACTAAGGTATATTACAACCCAATCCATTAATAAAAAATAAATGGGTCTGTGACTAACTTTACGGGTTCAGGTCAAATTAAAAAAATGTATATTCTTTTAAAGACATCAATGTTCATTCTTCATAATTTGCTAAAACGTAAAAGGAAATTGTCACGCGAAACACACTTCTCGATAAGTTGGTCTCTTGAAGATGGGGCTCTTGTTTAACACTCATACTTCCTTTCTCTGTTTACCACCCGTAGAAAGAGCTTGTGCTCCCGGCGACTAATATATAAAAAAAAAAACTTGTTAGACTTACTTAATGTGATTTATAAGATTAATTTATAAAGAAATACGTCAGACTTGTCACCAATTCCCGAATATGATTCACTTGTTTAAATTATAGTTTAGTGTCTTTGAAGCTTAAGCCTAAAGACTCCTAGAGAGCATTAGCCGCTGAAGAAAGAGCGAGGTAGAACCCAAGCGTGAATTATCCTACTCGACGAGGTATAGTATGTAAAACGTACTAATGCTTAGATGGCTATGGCAAAACGTGTTTAATTTGAGCGAAGCTTAGAGTTGTAACAAGTTGAAAGCCGTTTGGTCAAATTTCTTTTTGAAAATACATTTGGCTGAACTTCTAAGTTACTACAACGATAAAATTACACTCTTATCTAGGTGAGAATCTGGGATAAGTTAGTATATTTCCACATTTTTCAATAATTGTCTACATTACCCTATTCCAGATTGCGTTGATTTATAAAGGCAAATTAGCTAGAATCACATTGTTGATTACACTTAACTTTCCTTTGGAGACGGGGAATGGAGATCTCTCCGAGTACTTGATCCAATTTTAGCCGTCGCCATCACAACACACATCTTAAAAAGAGTAAACGACTTCAGTGTGATTATGGAGTTATGTGTCGTCATTGTGGGAAAGATCGACTAGCCCACTCATCACTAGCCAACTCCCTAGACCATTGGGGAGGCACGTAGCTTCCACAAGATTGCGACATTCTACCAACACTTTATCCGAAATCTCAGTACCATTATGGCCTCGATCACTAAGGGCGCGTTTGGTTGTGTTTTAATTTAAAAATTGTTCCGAGGGAACAGAAATAGAAAAAAAGTATTTCTGTTCCGGGAACAATTTTTGAACAAAAATACGCGTTTGGTAAACTTGTTCCGGGGGAGTAAAAAATAAACAGAAACATGTTTGGTAAATTTGGATAATTTTTTTATTTCTTTTATTTTTTTCTATTTTTTTCTTATTTTTCCTTTTTTTCTTTTTCATTTTTTTTTTTCTTCTTTTGGCCGGTCGCCGGCCAAGGCCTTGGCCGGCGAGGGCCGAGCTCGCCGGATCTGGGCGAGATCGAGCTCGCCCGGGCCGGCGCGAGGTCGGCCTCACCATGGCTGGGCGAGCTCGAGCTCGCCCGGATCCGGCGAGGCCGACCTCGCCCGGCGGCCGGCGAGCCTCGGCCTCGCCGAGCCACCGCCAGTCGGCGTCGCTGGCGGTGGCTCGGCGAGGCCGAGGCTCGCCGGCCGCCGGGCGAGGTCGGCCTCGTCGGGGACGGCGAGCGTCGGCCTCGCCGGGGCCGCGAGCGTCGGCCTCGCCGGGGGCGGCGAGCGCGGCCTCGCCGGGGCCGGCGAGCCTCGCCGTGGCTGGGCGGCGAGGCCGCCGGCCCTCGTCGGCGGTCGTCGGCCATGGCCGAGGCCGGCGACCGGCCAAAAGAAAGAAGAACAAAAAATAAGAGAAAAAGAAAAAAAAAAGTGTTTCGATTTGTGTTCCAGAAACGAGAAACACAAAATTTGTGTTTCTCGTTTCTGTTTCTTTTTGTTCCTGGGAACAAAAGAAAAAAAAAAAAAAAGAATACAACCAAACGGGGCCTAAGTGATTGAAGAAAGGAAAGTTCCATTAGGGTGATGAAGCAGAAGCCAGTTTTGCTCTCATCAAACAAAAACTTTCCATGGCACCAATACTAATGCTACCAAATTTTGAAAAGGTATTCAAATTGGACTGTGATGCTTTTGGCATAGGGATTGGCGTTGTTCTTTCCTAGGAAGGTAAGCCTGTTGCTTATTTAAGTGAGGAACTTAATAATATTCGCAAGCAATGGTCTACTTATGAGCAGGAGTACTTTGCTATAGTATGAGCCATTAAGCATTAGCAGCCCTATCATTATCAAGATGAGTTTGTCCTTAGCACTAACTATCAAGTACTAAAGGAGACTCGGACCCCTAGAGTATCAAAACTTGGCACGATGGGACACTTAAGTGCCAAAAGTTAGGAAAGTGATATTTAAGTGCTAAAATTGAAGCAAAATAAATAAGTTAAATACCAATTGTAAGAAAATTTGGCCAAAATACTGAAGTGGTAATTTTTCGACGAGGCAAGTGCAAAAGGACATAGTTTTGCTGTTAACGTGGGTAGATAAGTAATATAAATATTAATTAAATTAAATTTAAAACTAAATTTTTTAAAAAAAGGAAAAAGAAGATGAAGATTGCAAGCAGCAAGGACTTAGCCCTTGTCACCTACAATCTCCATTTTTTTTTAATTTTAGTTTTAAATTTAGTTTAATTAATATTTTCTTTTTTTTTTTTTTTTTTTTAAATGAGGAGGAGGCGGCGAAGGCATGGGTTGAGCCCTCGCCGCTACCTCCCCATCATTGCCGAAAAGGGCCGGTGACGGTGAGGGAAGTGTTGGCCGGGGCCCGTCGACCTCAATTGAGCAATAGCGAGGGCTTGCGAGCCCTCGCCCGAGCCTCGCCCAAATTTGGGGCGAGGGTTACGGCCATCCCCGAGATCCGGCAAGGGTTGCTAGCCCTCACCCAATCGAGCTGCACCCAGCCAGCGGCGGCCCTTAGCTCGACCGGGCAAGGGTCGATGACTCTCACTAGATCTGGGGAAGGGGCACAACTTTCACCCCAAATTTGGGCAAGGATTCATAGGTCCTCGCTGATGATTAGCCAACCAAGGCCTGACAACAAAGGTCGACCCTCCCCCCACCGTCACCAACCCTTCCCGGGGAGGCGGCGATGAGGGCTTAGCTCTCGTCGTTTTGTAATTGATTTTTTTTTTAATTTGGTTTTAAATTTAATTTAATTAATATTTACATTAAATTTTAAATCCGCATCAAAACGACGTCGTTTTAGCATATCTTTGCTAGGTTAACTCTTTCGACAAGCTACGTAGGCGAGCAATATTAATAAAAAAAAATTGCCACGTAAGATTTCCGATGAGGTTTGCTGGACTTGGCATTCGGGTGTCTCATTTTTCAAAAAAGGTGGTACTTAAGTATCACTTTAATAACTTTTGACACTTAAGTATCTCTCGGTGCTAAGTTTCGGCACTTTGGCTACTCTATTGCCGGCACTCAAGTATATCAAGAGTCAAAGGCATCTAAATTGAATGCATGGATGTTGCGTCTCCTTTTTAGAGCAATTCAACTTTATGATTCGACACAAGGCAAGCCACTTGAACAAAGTCACTGATGCACTTAATCCTCGTGCTCAACACTAGTCACCATGCGCATCGATGTTATGGGCTTTGTCCACCTCTGTGCCCTTTATGCTTATGATGAAGACTTTTGGGACATTTGGGAGAAGTGTTCTATAGTAGGCTCTCATGGCGACATGATCATTCAGGACAAATTCTTGTTATTTGGCAATAGGTCGTGCATTCCTCACAGTTCTTTGCAAGAACAACTTATTCAAGAGCTTCATGGTGGCTCCCTCAGTGGACATTTTGGGTGAGACAAAACTGTTGCCTTAGTTGAATAGTGATATTATTGGCCTCAACTGGAGCGAAATGTTGGATGATTTGTGCAAAAGTGTTACATCTATTAGACTACTAAGGGCCACTCTCAGAACGCTAGTTTTTACACCCCTCTACCTATTCCTTCTAGACCTTGGGTAGACATTTCAATGAATTTCGTGTTGGGGCCTCCCCAAACCCAAGGAGGTATGGATTCTATTTTTGTGATAGTGGACAGGTTCACCAAGATGGTACACTTCAATCCTTGCAAAAAGACTTATGATGCTTCCCTTATTGCGAGTTTATTCTTTCGAGAAGTAGTCCGCCTGCATGTTGTACCCAAAACTATCACCTACCGTGACACTAAGTTCCTTAGTCATTTTTGGAGGATCTTATGGCACTTATTCGAGACGGATTTATAGTGTAGCAACTCCTTTCATCCCCAGACTAATGGTCAAATTGAAGTTGTCAACTATACGATGGCGGATATCATTTGGTGCCTTTATAGTGACATGCCAAAGCAATGGTGTTGATATCTTGCTCCTGCTAAGTTTGCTTTCAACAACACAATCATCCACTGTCGCGACCCGATCTCGCCGCCCCTCGAAATGGTATCCGAGGTGGGAAAAGTCGGGTTTAGGGATACTTGATCTCGAGATTGCGAGCTCTCCTAAGCTCGTACCCCGCGTGACAACGGATTTATTTATATGATCTAGGTATTTAACAACCTAAAATTATATAGGAGTCGCCACTAGCCTCATTTTTTGGGGGTCGGCTAGAAACCCAATCGAGGGTCGGGAGTATTCCCTCGATTCCTACGCAACCAAATATCTAGATTCGGAGACTTGGGTTACGCTAATATTGCTATTAGCGCCCTTTCGGTACCTAAACAGTATGTTGTGTTTTTCCTAACATGTCCATGCATTTTTTATATTTTCAGGATCGTCGATTCTATACTAAATGATCATGCGTGATGGATTACTTTCATTCTATTCTATTTCTAAAAAAATGAAAAGAAAACAATCAATGAAATTGAAATTGCAAGACATGAAGTAAACAATCAAGAGAAAGTGGTAAACCTAATCATGCAATTCTAAAAGAAAGTATAAAAGAGAAATATATGGGAAAAAGAGAAAAAAACCCGCAACTCGTCGGGTTTTATACAACAAATGGAGCCCGAGACATATGTCGGGAAAATGGGTATTACATGAAAATGGTCGGAATGGACATCGACCTCCACCATCTTCACGCCTCTCCATTTTCAAGGTCCTAATCTAAACCTAATCTAAAACACTAATAACTAGGTGCGTACAAATAAAAGAAACAATCAAACACATCAAGCAACCATTTTCATTTCTAAAGAAGTACAATGCGAAAATCAAGTTTCGAGTGATATCCTAAAGTTCAACATTGATATGTGTCGCACCAAAATCATTCGTCAAATGATCACATGCAAAGCATATAATATGGCAGGCATCCAAGCCGTATAACATTGGTCCTCAGTTAATCAAACAAATGAATTAGCTGACAAAAGATCATTCACCAAACAATATGCATCATTGAACATGTTCATGCTACATGTATATCCATCTAATCAATGCTTAATCCATAACTTCCAGCATGTAATCAGAATTGTAACAGAGCACATGAGACTATAAATTGTGATTGTTTGATGACAAATCGCCATGAAATTGAAGCCATATCTTATCACAAGCACGTATGAGTCTTTTTGATCAAAATGGCATCAATTCATAACCAAACTAACCGCAAGTTAAAATCAAATGCACACCCAATCATGGTAACAACTTTCATGGCAAAAGTTTTTTAACGTGAGCTACATAGAAGTTAAAGAAAATTCAAGAATGCACAATATTACGTCGAAATTGCAGCAAAATATCGGGATGTCGTGACACATTAATGGTGATTTGACCTAAAAAGAAAATCTGAAGAATATGAAATTTTACCACAGCGCGAACAAAAGAGAGGCAAACAACTTTTGTTAAGGATCCAATCTTAGAATTCCTTAACAAGAAAATCATAGAAAAAATGACGAGATCAGCTTTGACAAGGAAAACGGGGTTATGAATTTCATTTTTATGACAGATTTCTATCATGCGAATCGCAAGAAAAGTTGAGTTCAATTGATATGCAAATCATGTGAAATCAGCATCATAGGAACAAATTTCACGAGGAAGCCTCTCAAAATTTTTAACACGTGAGTTTCTAAAAGTTCAAGAACATGAACAAGTCAATCAAGAATAGAACATAGTAGCATGTCACACCATCATTCTACAACATATTGACAGCAATTGGACAAATCTACTATCTCATCTTAAAACTAATAGCAACTAGCCACAGAAAAGACAGCATTTCTATAATCGAATCAACTTCAAAAATCAAAGACAACATTTCATTATATATTGTAACTAAAAGCACGTGAATTTACAAAATCCTAGAAGAGATCAAGGTCCATCAAAAGTAGAACAAAGCAGCAAGGCAAACATACAACCATTTTTTTCTGTAGATGATGGAAGTGTGGATCTTCAGGTAAATCATTTTTATCAATGGCTGCCATCTAAGGGAACATCTGCAAAAGTGTCTTCATCTTATAGATATTCTTGTATAACTGTGGCAGTTTTTTTTAAGCATCTGGAGCGTATATCTTTTGGCCGAATGGTACATACCCTATTGAGTATGACAGGAATGCACATTTTCTTCCAGAATATTTCACTCAGGACAGCTCATGACTGATGACAGTTTATAATTGTAAGTCCTTACAATATCTAGGTTCCTTTGACTATTTTGAGGGGGACCACTGCTGGATGAAGTACATCAAAGGATCAATTCATGGACATAGCAGGCGGTTTGTCATGCACTCAGTTTTCTCGCCAGATTGCTAAAATGCATTCATGACACTGCATCACTATTAGATTGTTTCATCATGTTCCTAATGTTGACTAAGCTTTTAGAGGTTTGAGGCCATTAATGGCGACCGTAATGAAGTATTTGTATTGACAACTGCAATTGTGGAAACTCACACATGAATCAACAGAGTAGTATCTAACATTATCTCCATATCAAACCACAATGATGTCCAACTGATGATGGGATTGAGGAAACAAGCAGCACATAGGATTATTGTGTATTTACCTAGCTCGCGGCACCAGACAGGAGATAAGACCCGAGAAATCGTCCAGAGAGCGAGCCTTCGATCGAGAGGGTTACTAATCTCCGGGAGCGATCCTCAACCAGTCGGAACAAAGAGAATCTCCGATCCTGATGAAGCTAGATCCGGGCGAGAGCGATCGAGTGTTTGTAAGAAAAAGAGAATTAGAGCAGGAAAGAGTATTCCCGAGCGAAAGAGTCAGCTTGAGTCCCAGAGAGTGTGTGAGATCTGGAGAACGTCCTCGAGAGAGAGAAACCGTTCAGCCGTTTTCCCTCCGAGAGAGAATCTGAGCCGAGAGCGTTCGTCCGTTCTGTCACAGTCGCGGCTGCACCGACCGATATAGGAAATTTAGCTGCGGCTGTCACTGATCAGGGATGGGAATACGCCGAGCGCGAAGATGATCAGCATAGCGAGGCCAACGACCGCTTCAAGCTCTTCATCTTCGAAGCCAGAAACATCACCGGCGATTTCTTCTCATTCTCCATCTTCTTCGACTCTATCTATCCAGAAGCACAAACCTCCGAGCAGCAGAACTCCCGATGGAAGAAACGAAAACCGATCGCGAGTGGAGATCAACTTTGGATCTCAGTACCGGAGGCAACAGGCCAAAGCAATGGTGGAGACGAAGGATGCGACGGTTAGTGACCGGATTGCGGTAGCGGCGGCGCACGAATCGAATCTCCGCCGCGATGGGAAGAACTTGAAGATTTGAGATCCAAGTCGAGTGCAGAGAAAGAGAGAAAGCTTCCCGATGGAGGATCCTCGATCTAGGGGTTTTTTTTTTGTCTCGTGACCCCCAAAGAAAAATCCCCGATTGAAAGAGAGAAAACCCCCCTTTTCAGCTCCATGGGAGAGAGAGATCCTGATGAAGAGAGTGCGCGAGCCCGCCTCCTCCCTCCGCGAGAGAATCCTCCCTTTTTATATTCTTTTTTTCTTCTTTCTTTGTTTTCTTTTTGTTTTCTCTCTTTTTTCTTTTTGTTTTCTTTTTATTTCTAATTTTTCTTTTTGCTTTTCATTTCGTTTCATTTTTTCTTTTTGTTTTGTTTTTTTTTTTTTTTTTTTTTCTTTTTGTTTTCTTTTCTTTGTTTTCTTTTTGGCTCTTTATTATTTTTTATTTTTTTGCAAACAATGGATTATTAAAAAAAAGATAAAATTTCGGGTGTCAACAGCTGCCCCTCTTTGAGTGGGAGTTCGAAGAGGTTCCATTCAAAGATAAAATTGATACCCGAAATCTTTAGCCGACTCAACTTTGAAGATAGAAAAAGATAAAAGCAAAGATAGTTGGTTAGGGACATACATGATACTTACCTTTGCTCATGAGGGTATTTGAACTCTTGTTGGGGTTTATTCACTCTATCTTTGTTTCTCTCTCTCGTGGAATGGAATGAAGACAATGAAATCACTAAATGAAAAAGGAATGGTTTAAGGATAAAGTACGAACCGTATGGTTTAGATTGGGAGAAAGGTCTCACCGTGTAAAAACGGGCTTCGACCGAGAGAAAAGTCTCACCGTGTAAAAACGGGTTTCGACTGGATGAAATGTCTCACCGTGTAAAAACGGGTTTCGACTGGGAAAAATGTCTCACCGTGTAAAAATGGGTTTCGACTGGATGAAATGTCTCACCGTATACAAACGGGTTTCGACTGAGAGGAAGGTCTCACTGTATATGAACGGGTTTCGACTGGGTATGATAGTCTCACTGTATACAAACAGGTTTCGACTGAGAGGAAGGTCTCACCATATACAAATGGGTTTCGACCGGATATGATAGTCTCACCGTATACAAACGGGTTTCGACTGAGAGGAAGGTCTCACCATATACAAATGGGTTTTGACTGAAAGGAAGGTCTTTTCGACCGGTTATTAGTTTCAAAATTGCTGGAGAACCAATCTTGCAAAATAATATTGATTGTCAAATCCTTTCAGATAAGATTTTAACAAAATGGGATATGATTAACCATCTAAGGGTTAAATCAAATATGCCAGGTAGAAATATCCTAATCAAAATAGGTCTTTCACACTAGTTCTCAAAAAGGGCTTTTGTTCCCAACCATTGATATGGGAAAACTGTTTAAATCTCACTGGAGAAATCTCACTTAACCTATATCTAAGGTTTTCAGAAACGTTCACAGCGAATACAATCAATTGATCAAAAGGTCTTTTAAAGGGACCGTAATGATGGCTTGGTAATGGGCTTACACAAAGGGTATGCACTTTGAGGCCAATAAATGAATATTCAATCAATATCTTCATCGGGTTTACAAGTCAAGAACCTTGAAGATAAGATAAGATAGGATTGCTTCCACTCCTTCTAGCGGTAGCTCCTATGTGATATTCTCATTTCAACTCGAACCATCCCAATCGGAAGAGACTTCGGATAAGGGTTGTAGTGTTGGTTCGGGTGAGGCTTAGAAAGGCTTGAAAAACTTTCAGATATCAAAGGGTTAAAAAGTGAGTGATTATCTTGGCATCACTACCATCACACGACTTCTCAAAAATTCGACTCTTGAAATTTAACCTATCTCGAGAGTCTTTTTGGTAATTTGTCTTGAGACATGAGAGCTTCGCTCTCTGTTCTAATGATATTGCTTGCAATATAGGTTTTCTTTTGTAATGCATTTCTTTTGTTTTTCAATGAATGATCTTTTGCATGATCATGGATTTCGCTCTTTTTTGCATTCTTGCTTTTCTTTGCATTTTTTTCATGGGCATTAGCCTTGCTTTTACCAGGCACACTGCTTTTTCATGCCCCATAGTTTTCATCCTCTTTTGAGTATCTAGACTTTCGAGTGGCATTTACAAACATTACCAATATTCTCAATTTTGTTGGTAAATCATATGTCTTGCCCCAGTGTGGGGAGATAATCATCACCTGGGGTTATGAAAGAATTGCATAAGGCTCAAATTGGCTAAGCAAAGGATAATTGTGTTTGTGGTAGTGAATGGAATGCTCTTCGTCACTTCGGGATGCTTCGAGTTTCGATAAGAAATCACCTGAAGCCAGCACAAGAAGATTAATGCAAGTGAAAGCAATAAAATCTTTCTTAATCTTTTGCTCCGTAATTTCCAACCAAGACCTCCTATTTTGCCCCAATGTGGGGTTGTTCTTGACAGGGTTATTTTGGAAATGCTTCCTATTTGGCTCAAAGTGGCTTGCAAGGGATATCAATAGTGTTTGGGGATCGAGAAATGAAATGCCTTTATCATTTCAAATCATGTATTCACCGTGAACAAATCCTATGCCCTAAGACATGGTTCTTTCCACTCAATTCTCTCAAAGAGTGTATGAGGACGTGTTTGGTAAAGGGGTTGCCTCTCATCATTTTAGGCACTACCACCTGGCATATTTAACAATTCTTTTCAAGTTGTCCAAAGCACATTTTAGTTAAATTCAACTCCTTGGGGAAATGAAAATATAATGAAATTTTGCTTGAAATGACACGTTTCCTTGACCCTACTGGAGAGATTTTTGAGACTAAGATTGGACAAAATTTGTAGACAGAACAGACTTTGCTTAGCACATGGGTTCATTTCTAAAGCTCTAACTGTACTTCTAGAATTCTAACCGACTCTTTTGGCATTCTAAAGGATAAGGTCACTTCTAAGTTCTAAAGAAGAATGGACACTTTTGAAAGTTTTGCATTCTTGAGATGAACCTCTTGCGGATAGGTAGAATCTTTCATCAGAGATCCTGCAAAATGAACAAACATACAGATGCAATATGTATGCATGAAAATGCATGATGCAAACATCCTAAAATGGCTCAGATTCAATCCAAAAATGGCTCAAAGGCCTTTCACTTTATTCATGGATAATACTTCTTGACAGCATCAGCATTTACAAGTCTTGGCAATTCATGACCATCCATTTCTACAAGGATTAGTGCCCCACCGGGTAGCACTTTCTTTACAATATATGGACCTTCATAGTTTGGAGTAAACTTCCCACGAGGATCTAGAATGATAGGTAAAACCTTCCTCAAGACAAGATCGTTGATCTCAAAATGTCTTGGTCTAACCTTGCGATTAAATGACCTAGCTACTCTCTTCTGATAGCTTTGTCCATGGCATAAGGCTTTTACCCTCTTTTCATCGATCATATTAAGTTGTTTAAATCTTTGTTGAACACATTCAGCTTCAGAGAGCTTGATTTGAGAAAGTACCCTCAGTGAAGGAATTTCCACTTCCACGGGTAATACAGCTTCCATCCCATAAACCAATGAGAACGGTGTTGCCCCAGTCGAAGTACGAATTGAAGTTCGATAAGCAAACAAAGCATATGGCAACCGATCATGCCAATCACGATAATTTTCTGCCGTTTTGGCTAAAATCTTCTTGATGTTCTTATTTGCTGCTTCCACAGCTCCATTCATTTATGGGCGGTAAGGAGAAGAATTCAAATGGCGAATGTGGAATTCTCCAAGTAAATCATCGCAAGTTTGATCCAGGGAACTCCATATCGGGCGATGATATCACGACGGATGAACTTCGCTACGCTTTTTGCAGTAACATGGGCATAAGAATTGGCTTCAATCCATTTGGTGAAGTAATCAATGGCTACTAAGATAAAACGATGTCCATTCGATGCTTTAGGATTAATTGGTCCGATGATGTCGATGCCCCACATTGAAAAAGGCCAGGACTCAGACATTTGATGTAACTCATTAGGAGGAGCATTGATTTTGTCTCCATAGACTTGGCATTAATGACAACACCTCACATGCTGAATACAATCGGCTTCCACGGTCAACCAATAATAACCGAGCCTCATAATTTTTCTAGCCAAGAGATGACCATTCATATTTGGACCCCTCTCCTTCATGTATTTCTTTCATTAGGAGTTTAGCTCCTTGTGCGTCCATGCATTTCAATAAAACTGAATCGAAAGACCTTTTCTAGAGAGCTCCTCCACTGAGGAAGAATTTGGATGCCAACTTCATCAAGTATTTTCGATCATTGGTTTGACTACCTTGGGGGAATTTGCCTTCTCGAAGGTAATTCATGATGTCATAATACCAAGGTTGACCATCAGGTTCTTCTTTTATCATCAGGCAATAAGCAAGCTTTTTCAAAACGTTGATTTGCAAAGGATCAACACTTAAACTGTCAGTTACTTGCAACATCGAAGATAAAGTTGCCAGGGCATCGGCAAACTAATTTTGTGATCTCGGCAGATAATCAAAAGAGATCTCGTCAAATTCCTTGACCAAGTCTTCGAGATATTCATGGTAAGGGATTAATTTTACATCCCGTGTTTGCCATTCACCTTCCGTCTGGTGGATGATGAGTGCAGAATCACCATAAACTTGAAGCTTTCTTACTTTCATATCGATGGCTAATTGCAAGCCAATGATGCACACTTCATATTCAGAAATATTGTTGGTACAAGGGAATACCAGCTTTGCAGCTACTGGATAATGTTGACCTTCCGGGGATATTAAAACTGCCCCAATGCCAGAACTAGAAAGGTTAACTGCACCATCAAAGTACATGGTCCACTTATCAAGCGAGACCAAATAAATCCGTTCATCGATTTCATCCCAATCATTAGATTTCTCGGGATTTTCGGCTAACATATCAGCTATAGCTCGCCCTTTGATGGACTTTTGTGCCATGCTTTGAATATCAAACTCAGAGAGTAATATTTGCCATTTAGCGAGCCTTCCAACCAATGCAGGCTTTTCCAAAAGATATTTGATCGGGTCATTCTCAGTCACCAAAAGGATGTGGTGATGCAAAGTGTGTTGTCTCAGTCGGTGTAAAACCCAAATCAAAGCCACACAGGTCTTTTCCACGTTAGAATATCGAATCTCGGAAGTAGTAAACTTCTTACTGAGGTAATATATGGCACGTTCTATTCCATCCCTTGGTCCTTTTTGTGCTAACATGGCTCCTAAAGACTCCTCATGAATGGTGAGATACAAGATCAGAGGCACGCCTTGGATAGGTGGTATAAGTACAGGAGATTGCGAAAGATATTGCTTCAGTTCTTCAAATGATTTCCGACATTCTTCATCCCAGTTGACCTTAGCGTTCTTCTTTAATAGCTTGAAGAATGGCTTAGCAGTTTCTGACAATTGAGAGATAAATCTCGCAACATAATTCAATCTTCCCAATAAGCTTCGGACTTCTTTAACGGTAGAAGGAGGTTTCAAATCGCATATGGCCTTCACCTTAGAGGGATCTATCTCGATACCCTTGTTACTAACCATAAATCCAAGAAGCTTTCCAGATGTCGCCCCAAATATGCATTTTGCAGGGTTAAGTCTCAGCTTGAATTTCCTCAATTGATCAAATAATCTTCTTAAGATTTCAACATGATCTTCACCTTGTCTTGACTTTGCAATCATGTCATCAACATAAACTTCAATCTCCTTATGCATCATGTCATGGAATAGTGTCACCATGGCTCTTTGATATGTTGCCCCTGCATTCTTTAAGCCAAAGGGCATAACTTTGTAGCAAAATGTTCCCCACGGGGTGATGAATGAAGTTTTAGTCTTATCATCCTCTTTCATTCGGATTTGGTTATAACCAGAAAATCCATCCATGAAGGAGAACAATTCAAATCCGGCAATACTGTCAACTAAAACATCAATGTGCGGCAAAGGAAAATCATCCTTAGGGCTTGCCTTATTCAGATCACGGTAATCAACACATACTCGGACTCGTCCATCCTTTTTCATAACCGGGACTATATTAGCAATCCAATCCGCATACTGGGTGACTTCAATGAAACCAACATTTAAGAGCTTCATGACTTCCTCTTCAATCTTTTTCGACAATTCAAGTTTCGTCCTTCTAAGCTTTTGCTTCTTCGGTAGAATATTAGGATCAAGTGGTAACACATGCTCCATAATCTCAGGATCTAAACCTGGCATATCGGCATATGACCAAGCAAAAATATCTCGATATTCTTTCAAAAGCCCAATTAGTCTACTGGCATATGCTTGAGAGAGACCTGCCCCAATCTTAGTTTCTTTAGGGTTGTCCGAATCTCCCACATTCACAATGACTGGCTGTTCAGTGGTAGGAGGTTTGGACTTTTAATGTCTGAGCCATTCTTTTTCAATACCTCGAGGATCATCTTCATTCTCTGAGTCGGAATAATCGGGTTCGTCAAAATCTTTTGAATGTGAATCCGAGCCATATAAATGACTATCGTGATGTGAAATGTCATGCCTGAGATGTGATTGAAAAAAAAATTAGTATATGTACACCTAAATGAATACAATCTATGTAAATGTCATGAAAAACTTGTTTTCAAATTCAATTTATTTTTTTCTTTGAAAAATTTATCGAGAACTAGTCCTCATTTCATTGGACGTCTTCGTTCCACTAAAACATTTTGAAACTATAGATCGTGTGAATGCTCAGGCCTCAAAGCATCATCATAGGACTGGTTTCGGCCTCACATGTCTATTAACAAAACATGAATTTTATTGATATGCAAAAATTGCATTACAACGAATATCATCTTGGATCTAGAAAGCTTATAATCCAGATTATTACAAACACAAACGAATGAAATGAATAGAATTCCCTCGCAGGGGAGAAATGAATGAAATTCCCTCGCAGGGGAGAAATGAATAGAATTCCCTCGTAGGGGAGAAATGAATTGAATACAACTAAAAATTAAGTACAAGAACTAGAAACATCCCTTACACAGTGGGAATTGTAGGCTCTTGATCTTCACTAATAGTGCCAACTAGACCATCTTCAAACAAATCAGCAAAGTGATAAACATTGGCCTCTTCTTCTTGCAAGAGCTTAGGCGAACCAGGAAAGAAATCTTTCAAAGGTAGAGGCAAGAGACGTTGGTAGCTTTTACCCTTGATGTTTGGGCCTTTGCGATTACCTTGACCCTTACGATCGCCTTGATAACCCAGGCCTTCACGCTTGTTGATTTTGACCACTTTAATAGGATCTGGCATGCCTTGGGCTGACTTACCCAAACCTTTCCCCATAGCAAAACCATTTTTGAGCAATTCTCTACTTGCCATCAGGGAAGCCTCTGAGAACCGAGGCTTTCTGATAATCGACCCAACAGGCACATGAGTGACAGACACCATCTCAAACGAGTGATAGCTCGACTCTCTCTTAACATCAGGCTCAATGAAAGGTATGGCCGTGTTATTGAAAGTCTCCACATCTCTTTCACGTCGAATAGTCACAATCTTTCCATTGATAGGAAGTTTCATCATCTGATGAAGACTAGAAGGAATAATTCCTGCAGCATGGATCCAAGGCCGTCCCAGTAGCAGGCTAAAGTTGCTCGGGATATCCAGTACTTGAAACTTTTGAGTCATGGTAATAGGGCCAATCGTCAGTGGTAAATCGATTTCCCCTATTGTTTCTCTCTTCATCCCATCAAAGGCTCGAACAGGAATTGTTGGAGAAGAGACATTTTCCATTCCTATCCCTAATTTATGAAGGGTGGATAAAGGGCAAATGTTCAAGGCAGAGCCATTATCGATCAGGACCTTCGAAATCTTTGTCTCAAAATGTTGAGCAGACACATATAACGCCTTAGTGTGTGCTTGGCCCTCAAGAGGGAGGTCTCTCTCAGAGAAAGTAATTTGATCTCTTAGAAGTATTGCACCCACAAACTCCTCCAACTGTACTTCTCCAATAGCCTCGGGTACATGAACTTCATTTAAAATTTTGAGGAGAGCATTTCTATGCTTTTCAGAGGTCTTGAAGAGCTCCCATAGAGAAATCTGCGCAGGCATCTTGCGCAATTGATCAATCACTTCAGCCTCACTTGTCTTGAGTGTTTTAAGGAGTTGTTCAGGTTCCTCATCAGTTACAGCCTTCTTTTCCTCACCTTCACGTGGTGGGTAGATTCGACCCGATCGGGTGACGGCGTCGATTTCATTTGTATTATAATTCCAAGGGACCGCCCTAGTGTCAAAAATAGGAATCACTTTAGTGTTAGAACATTCACCTAATTCTGGTGGTAACTCGATCACAACAGGACCAAAACCCGTGTTTGAGATCTTCATGGCTCCAAAATTATCAACCAATGAGCCGACTTCAATGACACTCTTAGCAGTTGTATCACTCCCACATGGGATTTTTCCTTTAGTCAGATCAATTACAACAGATTCAATCATAGCCATGAATTCATCCTTGAATTCCTCTCCCCATCCACTAGGGACGATGTCTTTAGAGTTTTGGAAATAACTTGGAGGAGTATACTTGACTATAAAGTCGTATTTCCCACTTGGTTGTCCCAAGGTGTCTACTACCCCACCCTTCTCACGGGCTTTCTTCACAAATTCACGGTCTGAATGGGAAGTTTTGTATCCCTCTTCCGTGTCATATGAGTAGACCTCTTTATCCTTTGGCAAAATTGAAATAAAGTCTTCTTCATGAACGATGTGACCTTTCAACTGGTGATCATCGAATGGCATGCTCTGTTTCATCTCCTGGGTATCCATCAAGGGTATATCTTCATCAACATCCCCATAAATCATGTTGACATTTTCAGAATGCTTTGGAAGAGGATTTTGTTGGACATTCGGTGCTGAATCCTTGAAGGTGAGCAGCTTTTTATCTAGCAAATTATGGATCTTATAACGGAGCACGAAACAGTTATCCACATGATGATCTTTCTCTCCCATATGATATTCACATGCCTTATTAGGGTTGTACCCAACATACTTTGGCGGATTATCCCTCGGGATCTCTTTCGCCACAAGATGATTTTCGATCAACATTGGAAGTAGTTGGGACATGGGCCTAGGTAATGGAGTAAATTGCCTTTGAGGGGCTTTTCCTTTATGCTCAAAGTTCCTGGAAGAACCCCCTACCTCTATGGCGCGTTTATGAGCTTGAGGATTATACGGCTTCTGAGAAGAGGAATTTTGTACATAAGCGATCTCCACAGTCAATTCCTTATCCCTCTTCGGGGTATATCGACAATTTGTGTTCTCAGACAACCTTCCTTCCCGCATGATCCCTTCGATGCGTTCTCCTAACTCTACAAATGTAGCAAAGTTCATACAAATATGGTTGTACATCTTTTCGAAAAAATCACAGGGCATAGCTTGAAGCAGCAACTTCATGGTCTCTTTCTCAGACAATGGCGGTTTTACTTGAGACGCAGTGACCCTCCATCTTTGAGCGTAGGCCCTAAATGATTCAGTTCTTCTTTTCTCGACCCGAACTAATTCTTCTCGAGTCGAAGCGATTTCAGTATTGAATTTGCATTGCTGAAGGAATTCATCAACGAGATCTTCCCAAGTACGGAATTTCTCCATGTCCAACTCTATGAACCAAGTTAACGCAGGACCAACCAGGCTGTCCTGAAAAGAATTGATCAGAAGTGGGGGATTATCTGAATAACGAGCCATCTTGCCCAGATAGTACTTCAAATGAGTCTTCGGACATCCGATGCCGTCATATTTCCTTGTGAACTCCGGCTCCTTATAAAATTCAGGGACCGTAATTTTGGCAAAGGGCGACAGTTTATCAAACCCCTGCAACTGATAGCCTTGCAGCATGCAAAGGCGTTCTTCGATCTTGGCGAGGCACCTTGCATTTTCTTCATCAAAGTGCGAAATTGGAATCTCTTTAGATGGAGGCTCTAGACCGATAACTATCGGGATTGCAGTGGGGATCTCTTCTACAGGCCCTTTTGCCACAGGCTCTACTACCGTACCTCAGGGGGTGCGGTAAGAATATTCATGTTAGAAGAATTAGATGTCAAGTTTTTGACTTGGCTAGAGAGATCGGCCAATAACGTCATCATTTGTGCCATTTGATTCTCCATATTAATGACACGGGCTCGGGTATCTTCGTTTTCCATCTTTGTTTGGCGGCAAGTTCGTATAACAAATCTTTCTTCGGCCGTTTTTTCAAAACCTCCTATAAAATAAAATGACTCGAATTAGTACCGATCAAAAGAAACCATTAAAGTACAAATCCTAGTCAATTTTATATTTTCTTGAGATGAAATAATGATAAGAAGTGTATATGATCCCAGTATCATATAACCTCCTCTTATCAAAATTTCTTCAAAAGAAATTATACAATTGAAAAGGAACGATGACAAATATTTAATCATAATGCCCCTTTTTCTAAAAATTACATGAAAATGTTCAAGAATGTTATTCATTTCATCGAACAATTACAAGGGAAACATAATATTGCTTTCTTGAAGCTTACAAAGTAGTTTGATTTTACAAGGTATATGAAAATGAATACAGGGAAACCTTGATAGAAAAGAGGGAAACACAAATGAATTCCCTTTACAAGAAAAGTGTATGAAATGAAAACCTAAGGACTAGGTGGAATCGCACGGAGACGCTTGTTATCATGGGCCAAGCGTTTCTCATCGATTAAGGCAATGTCTTCTTGTTTGATAATATGAGCTCGCCAAAATCCTTGAGGCTCGGGAATCTTTCCATGTAATCTTGATGTCTTGGGTCGAGATTCTCCCATATAGTTTTGAGATTCCAAGCACAGGAATCACGTCCACTTCAGGTCTACCCATCTAATCCTAAACCTAAAGGGGCACTCATGATTAAAACATATCACCGTTGGAATATAAAACGCATAATTGAAATATGAAAAGTAAAAAGATAAGGACGATAAAAAGGAACAATCACTTACCCACCAAACACATGGCAAGCACAAGTCACATGTCGCATGAAACTGTGAGGTTTTGACGCCTAAGGTGAGGGTGCTAAAGGCTCAAGGTCCTCATCCCAAAGGATAAAAATAGTTTACCCACCGCTACTATCGTCGGTCAGTGCTATTTTATCGGTTGGGATGAGCAGGTTTATGTAAGTAATGGATTACCACGAGCATCCACTCGCAGATTCCACCCATAAACCCTCCTAAGGTCCTAGATTGGGTGATCGGGGTTTTAGACCGCGGTTGTGTGTGCAGTGTCGTGCTAAAGCTTGTAAACATGCATTTAAATTTAAACATCCAGTACTTCAATATAAAACCACATACATTCATTCATCCTTACACCATCTGCAAAACAAAGGGTTTACAAGCACGCCTCCCCTTATAACTCCCACCTACAAAACCATTTAACACGAGGTTAGTGACTAACCTGATTTTCCACGCGACTTTGACATGCAGACGATCCTACATAAGACATGTTAGTTTAAACACAACAACCATTTTTAAACAGCTTCAAGTCCTCTTAATCTAGTAACCAGAGATTCTGGGTTCGATCCCCAGCGGAGTCGCCAAGCCTGTCGCGACCCGATCTCGCTGCCCCTTGAAATGGTATCCAAGGTGGGAAAAGTCGGGTTTAGGGATACTTGATCTCGAGATCGTGAGCTCTCCTAAGCTCGTACCCCGCGTGACAACGGATTTATTTATATGATCTAGGTATTTAACAACCTAAAAATATATAGGAGTCGCCACTAGCTTCATTTTTTGGGGGTCGGCTAGAAACCCAATCGAGGGTCGGGAGTATTCCCTCGATTCCTATGCAACCAGATATCTAGGTTCGGGGACTTGGGTTACGCTAATATTGCTATTAGCGCCATTTTGGTACCTAAACAGTATGTTGTGTTTTTCCTAACATGTCCATGCATTTTTTATATTTTCAGGATCGTCGATTCTATACTAAATGATCATGCGTGGTGGATTACTTTCATTCTATTCTATTTCTAAAAAAATGAAAAGAAAACAATCAATGAAATTGAAATTGCAAGACATGAAGTAAACAATCAAGAGAAAGCGGTAAACCTAATCATGTAATTCTAAAAGAAAGTATAAAAGAGAAATATATGGGAAAATGAGAGAAAAACCCGCAACTCGTCGGGTTTTATACAACAAATGGAGCCCGAGACATATGTCGGGAAAATGGGTATTACATGAAAATGGTCGGAATGGACATCGACCTCCACCATCTTCACGCCTCTCCATTTTCAAGGTCCTAATCTAAACCTAATCTAAAACACTAATAACTAGGTGTGTATAAATAAAAGAAACAATCAAACACATCAAGCAACCATTTTCATTTCTAAAGAAGTACAATGCGAAAATCAAGTTTCGAGTGATATCCTAAAGTTCAACATTGATATGTGTCGCACCAAAATCATTCGTCAAATGATCACATGCAAAGCATATAATATGACAGGCATCCAAGCCGTATAACATTGGTCCTCAGTTAATCAAACAAATAAATTAGCTGACAAAAGATCATTCACCAAACAATATGCATCATTGAACATGTTCATGCTACATGTATATCCATCTAATCAATGCTTAATCCATAACTTCCAGCACGTAATCAGAATTGTAACAGAGCACATGAGACTATAAATTGTGCTTGTTTGATGACAAATCGCCATGAAATTGAAGCCATATCTTATCACAAGCACGTATGAGTCTTTTTGATCAAAATGGCATCAATTCATAACCAAACTAATCGCAAGTTAAAATCAAATGCACACCCAATCATGGTAACAACTTTCATGGCAAATTTTTTTTAACGTGAGCTACATAGAAGTTAAAGAAAATTCAAGAATGCACAATATTACGTCGAAATTGCAGCAAAATATCGGGATGTCGTGACACATTAATGGTGATTTGACCTAAAAGAAAATCTGAAAAATATGAAATTTTACCACAGCGCGAACAAAAGAGAGGCAAACAACTTTTGTTAAGGATCCAATCTTAGAATTCCTTAACAAGAAAATCATAGAAAAAATGACGAGGTCAGCTTTGACAAGGAAAACGGGGGTTATGAATTTCATTTTTATGACAGATTTCTATCATGCGAATCGCAAGAAAAGTTGAGTTCAATTGATATGCAAATCATGTGAAATCAGCATCATAGGAACAAATTTCACGAGGAAGCCTCTCAAAATTTTTAACACGTGAGTTTCTAAAAGTTCAAGAACATGAACAAGTAAATCAAGAATAGAACATAGTAGCATGTCACACCATCATTCTACAACATATTGACAGCAATTGGACAAATCTACTATCTCATCTTAAAACTAATAGCAACTAGCCACAGAAAAGACACCATTTCTATAATCGTATCAACTTCAAAAATCAAAGACAGCATTTCATTATATATTGTAACTAAAAGCACGTGAATTAACAAAATCCTAGAAGAGATCAAGGTCCATCAAAAGTAGAACAGAGCAGCAAGGCAAACATACAACCATTTTTTTCTGTAGATGATGGAAGTGTGGATCTTCAGGTAAATCATTTTTATTAATGGCTGCCATCTAAGGGTGATATTGCTAGTATGAGTACCTAGAGGGGGGTGAATAGGTTTATAAAAGATTTTTCTTCAACAATATCACAATAATAGACAGTTGATGGATGTGTGACAAACGATAATCAAAGTAAGACTGAGAGAAGAGAAAATTGAACACGCGGTTTATAGTGGTTCGGCTTATATCAAGCCTACGTCCACTCTTCTTCACTGACAGCCTATTGGCTGGATTCCACTATGAACAAAAGAGAAGTTACAGCACAGCTTTGCCTTGATTCCACAGTGTAGATGTTCTACCACACCTCCTCAAGATTTCTCACAAATATAGACTCTCTTTTGTATACAAGTAATCGCTCAAAGGAATTGTCTAAACAAAAAGGAGCTTCAGACTTTGGAATTCTTCTATCGCGCACACCTTGAACAACTAAGACCGTCTTCCTTATATACTCCTTTATGCCATCATACCCGTTGACACTTACCAAAGGAATTCCTCCAATCTACCCGTTGGACGGAATCAATTAGGAAGATTGTTCAAGCTATTAAAGGAACGTGTTGATAGCCCATCAATCCTATTCGCCCATACAATCAAGATCTCGGTTTCCATAAGCAGAACCTTCCAATAATATTTAGGGAATCACTGGATCTTCAATTATCGAGTCAATCTTCGATCAATCAAAGGACTCCGTTATGTCTTCTCCAGCCACCAGATCTTCTCCAGTTGATAAGGTTAAATTCTTAACGAAACATCCAGTTCTGGATAACCTTTCTTCAACGGATTAGAGACTGTCAATGAGGATTAGACTTTGAGTCTTGAGTCTGGCTGTCCGGAGGTCTTCAGACTTTAAACAGCAGAGTTTACAAGCCTTTAGACTAGACTGATGGAAACGTTTTGTCAACTTCAAAACACTTCAAGAAGATTTCTCCAACAATCTCCCCATTTTTTATGGTGACAAAACTTTCCTGCAGATTTGGATATCTTTGACCTGCAAAACATTTCTCAAACACATATGCATATCTTATAGAGATAAACGGCTAACAGAATAACACTAGAATCTGCAACCACAGAAAATAGGTTAGTCCAAAGATATGATGAAGCCATCCATAAGATATCAATATTAGTTAATAGAGGCAGTCAAGTCCAAGTCTAGTTCAGTTCTCATCCAGACACAAAACAAAGTCAAACAGAGTTCAAACAACAAGACAATCCAACAAACAATTAAAAGTTTAATGAATGAAATGAAAAGTTTTTGTTCAAATCTTGCATCTCTCCCCCTTTTTGTCATCATTAAAAAGGATGAGATGGAGTCAAGATTGCTTGGGAACGCGGACAAGCTAGAAATCTTCCATAAACTGAACGATGCCTTCCAGCCTTTTAAAATCTTCCTTTAGTTGTGCAATTTCCTCACTCTTGGCATTGGCCTGATTCTGAACAGAGAGGGCTTGCATTTTATCATTCAATGAACAGGAAGAAGCTTGACCTTCATTCTTCAAGCTTTGAACTTCGCATCCCAAGGCATAAATTTGACCTCGCATCTCCAAGAGAATATCCATGATTCTGCGAAAATATGCTCCATTATCAGTCTGAGTACTTGCTTCGGCTCGATCTGATGGAGTAAATGCAGACGATGGTAAATCAGCATAATCTCGCGGGTTTGGCGATGAAACTTCATGACCTTCCTCTGGAAACTGAGATGCATAAACATCCTCTGGGTCTGCTAGTGAGCGACTAACTCCTTCACTTGCATCAGGATATGAAGACTTCACTCATTTCTCCTGATCTCCCCATGTTTCCATGCCTACAGGTGGAGAAGAGTGTTCTTCAGGTTCTCCTTCTTCTCTTCTTTCTTCTTCAGGTCTTTCCTCCTCTGTTTCTTTTTCAGCTTCTATTTCTTCTTCTTCCTTCTCCTCTGCTTCTTTCGTCATTTGTTTCGATTCTTTCTGTGGAACAGGACGACTTAAATTCTTCAAAGCCAATCTTCCTCATCATCTTCATCCTCAACGAGAAGAGCTCTTCTTCTCTTGGATGGAGCAACCATGGGCTCCTTCCCTTTTCTTTTAGCTGCAGAAGAGATTTGATGAGATTTGGCAGGAGTCTTCTCCTTGAATTTCTCCAACTCCTTGCTCAGTTCCTTCAGACGCATTTTGGTCACCATTTTCAGTCCTATCACCATATGATCGCATGGTCGAACACAAAAGATTTTTGGAGGCTGAATATTCAGATGTCTGAATAACTTCGTAACAAGGCTTGGGTAAGGGAGTTGACCTCTGTCCTTCATCATTGCTCTATACATGTGAAACATAACAGTGTGAGGGAGAGAAAACCTTTTCCCAAAGAGGATGGCATACATCAGCTTTGCCTCTTAACTTGAAACATCAGTCTTGGAAGTTGATTTCGGTCGGAGGCAATTAATCACAATCTTGTGAAGCAAGATGTTGAATGCACCCATCCTTAAGTAGGTGATCTTTTCATCTGTTCTCCTGTCCTTCACCAGTTAAAGTGTGGCCCGAGCAATGGAAACTTTGATTGGTTGATATCTTCCTCTTTCAACTTCTAACACATCTGCCAAAGATATTCATATCCACAACATAGTCTTGGTCTTTAACGCTGAAAGAGAATCTATTCGCATCCAAAAAGCTAAGATTTGAATAGAAATATGCAGTTAATTCAGCATAAGCCTCTGTAGTGTCAGAGCAGAACTTTTCAAGTTGAAGATAATTGAACTTTTCCCTCAAGTTCATATTCACAAAGATCCAGAAAATCAAAATCCACACTCCTAGGGTTTATTACCCCACGTTTCAGCAATTTCGAGTACAGATCCTTTTGCTCCTTTGATTTGAACAAATTTCCCCTTTTTCCTTGATTTTCAATCGTAACACCCATTTTCGGTTGAAATTGACTGTATAATTTATCATCATCATTCCCATCTACAGGATTCAGCCCCCAAATCCACGAGGATCACTTGGGATATTTGCAAGGGTTTCCTCAGCCACCCCTTTTCGAGCAATTCCCAAACTTTCCATTTTTCAGAAAGATATATTCGTTCCCATGTCCCATGTCTTTAAGAAAATCATCAATGTAGTTCAAAGGAGTACGAATTCCTTTTAAGGCACGATATAACTGGTAAATATAAGCGGGCTTTTGAACTCTTACTTACGGTCTGCGCATCCTCGATGATTTCTTCCCGTTGTTGATGATCAACACCTTGAGGACTAAATGGAGGAGAATGACGCTGCGAGAATGTTGTGGGCTCGCTTGTTGTTCCGGGAGTCACTTCTTCTTCAAGATCGAAGTGCGTAGGCCCCTCACTCATTCGCCGTGGTCCCCTTTGCGATTCTCAAAGACTTTCTTGAAGATGACATCTTTCTCGCTTTTAGAAGATTCCTTGCTTGACTTTCCCAGAAAGATGACAACTTTTTGAAGATTAAACAAAGAAGACAAACGGGAATGGAGGATCGATGCTTTCTAGGGTTTTTGAGAGTAAAGTGAAGAGGAATCGATAGAGCACGATCGGTTAAAAAGAGGGATAAACGAATCGTCACAAAGGAAATAAAAAAATGCCTTTTCAAAATAACTGCCTTTTTCCACAAAAATAGCCATTTCAAAAATAACTTCCTTTTTGAAAATGAAACGATGCAATATTTACGTCAATTAAATATAGCAACTAAACACAGTCTGACGATCGTACCTTTTCAAGATGAGATTCAAGAGAGAAAGACTTACAGTCTGACGGTTGTACCAAGACTATCTTTCAGATAAAGTCTTGTAAGTCTGAGTCTGAAAGTCTTTAGACTTTGATATCCTCATACCTTAAAATGTTGAGTCCGGAACGTATAGACTCAAATTGATTTTTCTCCAATGGCTTTGTGAATATATCCGCCGCTGATTCTTTGAGTCAACAAATTGAATTGAAACATCTCCATTTTGAACATGGTCTCTAATAAAGTGATGTCGAATCTCTATATGCTTTGCTCTTGAATGGAGAATTGGATTTTTGGTGAGGTTGATAGCGCTGGTGTTGTCGCAATTAATCTCCGTGCATGAGTCTTCAATTTCAAAGTCTCTTAGCTGTTGTTTTATCCATAGAATTTGCGAACAGCAGCTTCCAAGGGCTACATACTCGCTTCGTTGTTGAAAGAGACACAAAGTGCTTTGTTTCCTTAAAAACCAAGACACCGTCCCGCTTCCAAGCAACGGCAAGTTCCCGAAGTGCTCTTTCTATCAACTCGCAACCGGCTAAATCTGCGTCTCAAATATCCCCGGAAGATTAAAGTCTCCTTCTTAGGATACCAAAGACCGATGCTTGATGATGAAGCAACGTATTTAATGATGCGTTTCGCAGACCGAGATGGGATTCTCTAGGATCTGATTGAAACCTAACACGATGCAAACACTCAACAAGATGTCGGGTCTAGAAGCGAAGATAAAGGAGTGAACCAATGATGCTCTGTACAGCTTTTGATCAACTTTCTTCCCTTCTTCATCTTTGTCTATCTTCAAAGAACTTGACATCGGTATGTCGGTCTTTTTGCACTTTTCCAATCCAAATCTTTTGACAAGATCATTAACATATTTTTCTTGATAAATAAAAGTTCATTCCTTCAATTGTTTTACTTGAAGACCAAGAAAGAATGTTAACTCTCCCATCATACTCATTTCAAACTCATCCTGCATAGACTTAGAAAATTTCTTGCACAAATTTTCATTAGAGGATCCGAAAATAATGTCATTCACATATATTTGAACAAGTAAGAAACTTTTGTTTTCCTTTTTGATAAATAAAGTCGTATCTACTTTACCTTTGACAAAACCATTTTGTATTAAAAACTTACTCAATCTGTCGTACCAAGCTCGAGGTGCTTGCTTTAAACCATACAAAGCCTTTTTCAGTCGAAGACCGAGTCCGCTTCTTTGGGTCTTCAAACCCTGGTGGTTGTTCCACATAAACTTCTTCATGGATAAATCCATTCAGGAAGGCGCTTTTGACGTCCATTTGGAATAACCTGAAATTCTTATAACAAGCAAATGCAAGTAATAGTCGAATAGCTTCTAACCTTGCTACTGGAGCGTAAGTCTCATCATAGTCTATTCCTTCTTCTTGTGTATATCCCTTGGCTACGAGTCTTGCTTTGTTTCGTACGACTTTTCCTTTCTCATTCATCTTGTTTCTGAACACCCATTTAGCTCCAATAACAGTTTTACCTTTTGGTTTGGATGTCAATTCCCAGACATCATTAATGTTGAACTGTCTGAGCTCTTCTTACATAGCTTCAATCCAGCTTTCATAAGATAAAGCTTCTTCTATGCACTTTGGTTCAATTTCAGAAACGAGAGCCACAGCACTAGACTCTTCTCGCCTTTTGGATCTGGTGCGAATTCCTTCATTAATTTCGCCAATTATAAGATCTTTGGGATGACTGGACTTATGCTTCCAGTTACTTGTTGATTTGTCTGGTTGATGATCTCTCTCTTTATTTGGATCTTCACGAACATCCTGATGCTGGTTTTCCAGAATCTGAGATGCTTCTTGAGTTGTAAGCTTTGGAAGATCTCGAGCAGGTTCAGACTCTTCTTGATGAGTCTGACTTGATTCATCTTGCGTTGAGTCTTGAAATTTGACATTCATTGACTCCTCCACAAACTGGCTCTTCTTGTTATAGACTCTGAAGGCTTTGCTTGATGTAGAATATCCAAGATACCTTCATCTCCAATACTCTGTGTTCTGGTAGGTCCGAAGAGATCCATATGCAGCAACTACTTTCCCAGAATACATGGAGTGCATGGATCAATCTTTTGATAAGGTAATTTGGGTAGTCCTCGAACAAGCTGTTTTAATGAGATTTTGGCTAATTGCTTCATGTTGACATGACCAAGCTTTCTGTGCCATAAGCTTGCTTCATCTTGAATTGAGATAAAACATTGCGATTCATTTGGTTTCACATCCAAAAGATAGATGTTTCCATGTCTTCGACCCATGAAAGACTGAGTAGAGTCTTTACCGATTCCGAACATATTCCTTCTTGAAAGAAGATCTTGAAACCAGTATCACATAATTGACTAATGCTGAGAAGATTGTAATTGAGTCCTTCCACTAAGGAAACATTACTTATTGTGAGATTTCCAATTTTCACAGTTCCAAATCCCACAATACTTCCTTTGTTGTTTCCTCCAAATGAAACTTTTCCACCATTTACTTGAGCAAGCTTTATAAAACAATTTGAGTCTCCTGTCATGTGTCTTGAGCATCCACTATCAAGATACCACTTTACCTTTTTCTTGACGGTGACCTGTATTTAAAATAAAGTCTCAAGCTTTCTTTGGTACCCAAACTTTCTTAGGTCCTTTGGTGTTAGTAACATAAGCAGTATTAGCCCATATTTTCTTAACATGTTTCCAAACCTTAGGACACTCTTTTTCAAAGTGATCCGGACTGTAGCACTTTGAACATCTGAGAGCATTTCTACCTACAGATTTTACAAAAACTTTCTTGAAATGATTTTTGTAAGCCTCTCTCGAGAGTCTTTTCTTAATTCTTTCTTTTACTTTAGGAAAATCAATCAAGGGAATTGTTTCTGCTGTCATACCTAGACCGGACTTATTGAAGTAAGGTCTTTGAGCTGAAAGAATTTTTTCAAGTTTTTCAGACCCTATTGAAAATTTCTTTGAAATATTTGATAAGTCTGTTTTTAAAAGAGCATTTTCTTTTAAAATATTATCTTCATTTTCTTTAAGAGTGGAAACAGTCAAGTCTAGACTTTTAACTCTTTCTACTAAAACATTTTCCTTTTGTTTTAGAGCTGAGTTTTCCTTTTCAGTTCGGAAATTCTTTTGAGAGAAGTCTTAAGACTAAAACACGCTTCATCAATGTATTTAGAAACTTTGACAAGAATTTTAAAATTACTTGCCTCAAATTCACCGTTCGAGTCGATCCAGTCCGAGTCCGATTGTGTCATCGACATAGATTGACATATTCATTATCACTTTCTTCACACTCGTATCACTCCAGGTTTCGGCTTTGAGAGCTTTTCGAAATTTTTCAGCTTTTCCTCTCTTCTTCTTCAGAAGAGGACAGTTGGGTCTGATGTGTCCCTTTTTCTTACATTCAAAGCAGACTACATCTTTGTTTGGTTCCTCATCATCAACAGACTTGGTCTGCTGTCTTTGAAAGCTTTGTTTCTTTGAGTTGAACCTTCTTCCTTTTCTATTCAGTTTTCTAAATCTTCTTATCATGAGAGCAAGCTCCTCATCGTCCATATCATCTTCAAAATCTGTATCATCAGAATCATCATTTGATTTTAATGCAATGGATTTCTTACCTTTTGGATCTTCATCTTCATTGATCCGTTCCACTTCATAAGACTGAAGAGTTCCAATCAGCTCGTCGACAGATAGTGGCATAATTCTTTGTGTCTCTCTTATTGAAGTCTTTATGTGATTCCAATCCTTGGAGAGTCCACGCAATAGCTTGTTTACCTTCATGGGATCCGAAATTGGTTGACCTTGATTTTCAAGACCATTCACAATATCTCGTAAACGACTAAACATGTCGCTTATAGATTCTCCTGGTTTCATTCTGAAGGCTTCGTATTAACCGAGAAGAATGTTGATTCTTGTTTCCTTCACTCGATCTGTTCCTTCATAGGTGATATGCAATATGTCCCAAACTTCTTTTGCTGTAACACAAGAAGATATTCTATTATATTCAGTTGGTGACAAAGCACAATATAAGGAGTAAATTGCTTTTGCATTGAGTGCTTGTCTCTTGATTATCTCTTCCTGAGTCATTTCGCTGGTCTCATCATTTTCTTTCCCTCTTTCAGAGACTGATGCAGTGGTAGGAGTAATTCCTTTTTCTACAACGTCCCATTCCAGAGGATCCTTTGATCGTAGGAAAGCTTTCATCTTGTTCTTCCAGATGTTGTAATCATTTCCATCAAAGTAGGGTGGTCTGGTATTGCTTTGCCCTTCCATCAGCCCTGGTGCTAGCATACTAGCCATGGATCTTTTACTACGAAGTAAAACACTTCAAATAAAGTAAGTACACAGGCTCTGATACCAATTGATATTGCTAGTATGAGTACCTAGAGGGGGGTGAATAGGTTTATAAAAGATTTTTCTTCAACAATATCACAATACTAGACAGTTGATGGATGTGTGACAAACGATAATCAAAGTAAGACTGAAAGAAGAGAAAATTGAACACGCGGTTTATAGTGGTTCGGCTTATATCAAGCCTACGTCCACTCTTCTTCACCGACAGCCTATTGGCTGGATTCCACTATGAACAAAAGAGAAGTTACAGCACGGCTTTGCCTTGATTCCACAAAGTGTAGATGTTCTACTACACCTCCTCAAGATTTCTCACAAATATAGACTCTCTTTTGTATACAAGTAATCGCTCAAAGGAATTGTCTAAACAAAAAGGAGCTTCAGACTTTGGAATTCTTCTATCGCGCACACCTTGAACAACTAAGACCGTCTTCCTTATATACTCCTTTATGCCATCATACCCGTTGACACTTACCAAAGGAATTCCTCCAATCTACCCGTTGGACGGAATCAATTAGGAAGATTGTTCAAGCTATTAAAGGAACGTGTTGATAGCCCATCAATCCTGTTTGCCCATACAATCAGGATCTCGGTTTCCATAAGTAGAACCTTCCAATAATATTTAGGCAATCACCGGATCTTCAATTATCGAGTCAATCTTCGATCAATCAAAGGACTCCGTTATGTCTTCTCCAGCCACGAGATCTTCTCCAGTTGATAAGGTTAAATTCTTAACGAAACATCCAGTTCTGGATAACCTTTCTTCAACGGATTAGAGACTGTCAATGAGGATTAAACTTTGAGTCTTGAGTCTGGCTGTCCGGAGGTCGTCAGACTTTAAACAGCAGAGTCTACAAGCCTTCAGACTAGACTGATGGAAACGTTTTGTCAACTTCAAAACACTTCAAGAAGATTTCTCCAACAAAGGGAACATCTGCAAAAGTGTCTTCATCTTATAGATATTCCTGTATAACTGTGGCAGTTTTTTTTAAGCATTTGGAGCGTATATCTTTTGGCCGAATGGTACATGCCCTATTGAGTATGACAGAATGCACATTTTCTTCCGAATATTTCACTCGGGATAGCTCATGACTGATGACAGTTTATAATTGTAAGTCCTTACAATATCTAGGTTCCTTTGACTATTTTGAGGGGGACCACCGCTGGATGAAGTACGTCAAAGGATCAATTCATGGACATAGCGGGCGGTTTGTCATGCACTCGCTTTTCTCGCCCATTGCTAAAATGCATTCATGACACCGCATCACTATTAGATTGTTTCATCATGTTCCTAATGTTGACTAAGCTTTTAGAGGTTTGAGGCCATTAATGGCGACCGTAATGAAGTATTTGTATTGACAACTGCAATTGTGGAAACTCACACATGAATCAACAGAGTAGTATCTAACATTATCTCCATATCGAACCACAATGATGTCCAACTGATGATGGGATTGAGGAAACAAGCAGCACATAGGATTATTGTGTATTTACCTAGCTCACGGCACCAGACAGGAGATAAGACCCGAGAAATCGTCCAGAGAGCGAGCCTCCGATCGAGAGGGTTACTAATCTTCGGGAGCGATCCTCAACCAGTCGGAACAGAGAGAATCTCCGATCCTGATGAAGCTAGATCCGAGCGAGAGCGATCGAGTGTCTGTAAGAAAAAGAGAATTAGAGCAGGAAAGAGTATTCCCGAGCGAAAGAGTCAGCTTGAGTCCCAGAGAGTGTGTGAGATCTGGAGAACGTCCTCGAGAGAGAGAAACCGTTCGGCCGTTTTTCCTCCGAGAGAGAATCTGAGCCGAGAGCGTTCGTCCGTTCCGTCACAGTCGCGGCTACACCGACCGATATAGGAAATTTAGCTGCGGCTGTCACCGATCGGGGATGGGAATACGCCGAGCGCGAAGATGATCAGCATAGCGAGGCCAACGACCGCTTCAAGATCTTCATCTTCGAAGCCAGAAACATCACCGGCAATTTCTTCTAATTCTCCATCTTCTTCGACTCTATCTATCCAAAAGCACAAACCTCCGAGCGGCAGAACTCCCGACGAAAGAAACGAAAACCGATCGCGAGTGGAGATCAACTTCGGATCTCAGTACTGGAGGTAACAGGCCAAAGCAATGGTGGAGACGAAGGATGCAACGGTTGGTGACCGGATTGCGGTAGCGGCGGCGCACGAATTGAATCTCCGCCGCGATGGGAAGAACTTGAAGATTTGAGATCCGAGTTGAGTGTAGAGAAAGAGAGAAAGCTTCCCGATGGAGGATCCTCGATCTAGGGGTTTTTTTTTTTTTTGTCTCGTGACCCCCAAAGAAAAATCCCCGATTGAAAGAGAGAAAACCCCCCTTTTCAGCTCCGCGGGAGAGAGAGATCCTGATGAAGAGAGTGCGCGAGCCCGCCTCCTCTCCTCCGCCAGAGAATCCTCCCTTTTTATATTCTTTTTTTCTTCTTTCTTTGTTTTCTTTTTGTTTTCTCTCTTTTTTTCTTTTTGTTTTCTTTTTATTTCTAATTTTTCTTTTGCTTTTCATTTCGTTTCATTTTTCTTTTTGTTTTCTTTTGTTTTCTCTCTCTTTTTTTTTTTTTTTTTGTTTTCTTTTCTTTGTTTTCTTTTTGGCTCTTTATTATTTTTTTATTTTTTATTTTTTTGCAAACAATGGATGATTAAAAAAAAAAGATAAAATTTCGGGTGTCAACATCCACTCCATGGGCAAATCTCCATTTGAGGTCATCTACGAGCGATCACCACAACATACATCGGACCTTGTGTCATTGCTCAAAGTCCCAGGATATAATGTTGCGGCTAAGAACTTAGCAACAAAATTACAGGAGATGCAAGAGGGTGTGAAGCAACAGTTGGAAGCTTCCACCATTGTCTACAAAGCCACTGTAGATAAACACAATCACCTCAAAGTATTTGCTGAGGGTGGCGAAGTGATGGTCTGCCTCCACAAGGTTCGCTTTCTTGTTGGTACATATAATAAGCTGAAGCACAAGAAAGTTGGCTCCTATCAAATTGTGAAGAAAATCAATGACAGTGCCTATGTTGTTAATCTTCTTGGTGACCTCAACATCTCCCCGACATTGAATGTAGCAGTCCTATTTGAGTATCATTATCCAGATACTCCCATTTATCCTGACAATAACTTCGGGTCGAGTTCTTCTAAAGTGGAGGAGACTGATGTAGAACAACGGGCAAATGCTTATATGGAAACATTGGAGCGTCAGAAGAGCGGGCAGCCCCATAAATTAAAGAAGATTGTGGGATCTTCGAAATTACAAATGGGTTATGATATTTGATCTCAAATTCACCTCTTTTCCTTGATTTCCGAAATGTTAAAGATTTCTTACGTGTTTTGTAGACTTTCTAGTAGTGTTTTAAAAAGTTTCCCCTTTATCAATATCTTTTCCTTGATTTTGTTATTTGATTTCAGTTATTTGATTATTTTCTAATCAGCGACCTCTCTATAAATAAGCGCTTAAAATATTGTAATCTACACTTCATTATTTGAATAACATTATCTTTTGGAATCCCTTTCCAAGCATTTCTTCATCTGCATCACTCACCCTTACATCATCAAATTGTAAGGATTTAAATTTGAGTTGTGCTAGAAAAATCCCATATCGAGGAATTGGTATGATGTAGAGTGGTTAATATATCATAATTGACTTATAATTCATTGGATTAAGCTTTTGAGTTAAGGTAAGCTCAACTGGACATGTTGACAAGCTTGAATTTGAGCTTCTTCATGCGATCTCACTAGATGAAAGTATTGGATTTCTTCTGTGCACTCCCAACAAATGATATCAATGTCAATGGTAAATTGGTCACTTACTCCTAATGTGTATCAATGTTCGCTAAATATCTCAAAGAAGGAATTTGGTGACAAATTCGGTTTTTGGGCAGGTAGCGTTGTTGCTGCCCACTCTTAATGTGTATTGATGTACAATGAATATCTTAAGGAATGAATCTGGTGATCGATTTGGTTTCCGGGCAAGAGAGCATTGTCGTGTGGTAATGTGGGTGCAATGACAAACTTCATGGTTCGGTCCGAAGAAAGAGACCAAAGATAGTGTTTGTCGTTGGTGATTCGAGTTGAGATAAGTTCTTGCATAAGGATATCTAAATTAAGGAGAGCAAACTTAATACCAAAGCTTATATGTGAGGGAGAGATTGTTAGGATAGACGGATGGGTTGTATTAGAGAAATTCCATATGGATAATTGATGTGATGTAGAATGATCAATATATTCTAGTTGACTCATAACTCATTAGCATAAGTTTTTGAGTGACAGTGAGTCCAACTGAATATGTTAACAAGTTCAAACTTAGGCTTCCTCTTGACAAACTCTCCGGATAAAAGTATTTGACTTCTGTTGTGCACTTTCAACACAAATATCGAAGAGCGATTAGTTATCGGGGATTAACAGTTATCTATTATTCAAATAAAATATTCGATTCCCTTCAGTAGAAATCAAATAACTCGTTCCTATGTAGAAGATATTTCTTGGGATTTAATCTCTTCAACAATCTAATAACTTATAGACCATAAGGTTGATAGGATATCTCAAGGGATTGGATCTTGGGTGCGGAAGCATGATCCTAAGCTCGTTCGTCAAAGACCTAGGCATTGATGCCGGGGGCTCGAGCCCATCCTCAAGAGACCCAAGCCTAAGCTCAACCTTGGGGGACCCAAGCATGGGCTGACATTCAAGCTAGGAAAGCCGAGAATCCGAGCCCTCCATCAAGGTCTCGGGTGAGGGCATGGGTGCAAGTGACTCAACCACAAGCAATGGGGTACAAGGCCTAGGCGTTGGGGACCCAACCTCAGCCTCAAGGATTTGGTCACCTATTCTAGGGCAAGGAGCTAATGTCCCTAGCTTGGCCAGCTAGGGGACCCAAGGCTAAGCATCGGAGTTCTTGGTTTGCCCAACCAAAGGACTTGGGGCTAAGGTCCAATCATAAGTTGAAACATGCTCTAATTCTTAAGAAATGAAGCTATTTTCCATTGATTTATTCTCTTTAGCAATCTAAATACCGGAAAATGAAAAAAGAAATTGACCATAATTTTTTTGCAAAACAAACAAATCCGAAATAACTTGTGTACATAATTCTGATTTCATGACAATTTATCTGATTTAATAAGAGAGTTGATGCTCCCTTAGTTTTCTTCTTCTGATTCATTGTTTGAAATTGAAACGAAGATGGTGCTCGATGTCCTTTGGAAAGAGCTCCATCGCTACAACATACATAAGACATGTTCTTTATTAATGTCAAAACACCAGGCGACCTTATCATCTTCAGATCAACAGCTCAAAGATGGGAGCAACTGGAGTTCCGAAGGAGAAGCGAGTTGCTGAACCCGAATGTCGACGATCCCATGGCGAACTCCAACAGATTGTCCTCCATCTGGTGACCCCCGATCTCGATGGTGGTGCCCACTCCCGATCCTCCGTCCAGAAACCCCAGGCACATCATGTCCTTGCTCACCCTCACCATCGAGTTCGCCCCTTCGATTCTCCACTGTGCGTCGCCCCGGAGCACCAGCACGATCGCGGGCACGTCCGGGCTGGCCACCCCACTCCTCACTGTCCTCGCATCAAAGCAAGCCCCGAACGGGGAGACTGGGGTCGCCTTCTTGATCTTCCTGTCCGTCGCCTTCTTCGTGAATTCCTCCACCAGAGGATTGAAGATGGCCGAGTGAAGGAACGTGTACAAAGCACGAGAGTACGGAGTAAGAGTGCCGAATTTAGTACCCCCGGCGCCGTCCTTGTCGATCGCGAGGATCGAGGAGTTGAAGGTGATCGGAGCGGAGTCAATTTTGATGGCAGTTACGTTGATGAAGTACTCATCGCCTTCGTTGGAGACAGCGGCGATGCTACTGGGTCTGACGAGGAGCCGAGTGCGGAGGAGCGACTTCGTGAGGTCGTGCTTGTTCGGAGGCCGCATGTATGGGCCACCACCGGCGTAGAGGTCGCCGCGGCGGGATCTGGAGGAGGAGGAAGGGAGGCAGAGAGCGAATACGCGGGGAGGTTGAGCTGCGTGGAGAGCCCGCTGGACAGTGAGTTGGGGTTGCTCATGAGCGCGACGATGCCTTTGGCGGAGTTCGCGAGTCCCGTCGTCCAGTACGAGTCCACGCAAGAGAAAGTAAATTGTTGCTAGAAGAAGAAGGGAAAAAAATTATTATTATTTTCCTCTGAATTATTTTTATCAGTTCTTTTTTTTTTTAAGTCCTGCGGTTCGGCTCGAAATAGTCCACTTGTTTATACGAGTTGTCACCTTCTTATCTCAATTAAATTCAATGATTCAATCACCTCACATGTTAAGTAGTAAATATATGTTTGATCGAGTTGGCATGAATTAATATGAATTACAAATTCTGATATCGCACACCATAATAAATTATCAATTTTAGTAGCACGATGAGGTTTGGTAGAAATAGCACCATTTTTTGTCCTCTGATTTCTGTATTTTCTTATACTTTTTCTCCTGGAAAAGTATTAAAAAAGCCTCAAAACTATTGCACAAATACCAACTCAATCATAAACATTTTCACATTAGTATCAATTCAACTCATCTAACCAATTTAGGTCGAGAATTGTTGACATGAACGTAATCTTATGTGATATAACCGACACTAACATAGATATATCTACGTGAGGATTAACCTTGTTGGAGAAATCTTTCCAGAATATTTTGAAGCTGACAAAACGTTTATATCAGTCTAGTCTAGATAAATACAGACCTTCTGTTTAGAGTCTGAAGACTTTCAGATCACCAGACTCAGCACTCAAGGCTCAAGACTCAAGACTATTCTCATTGACAGTTTTTCTAATCCAGAACCGAAGTATTTGGTTGAGGATTTAGTCCTATCCTCTGGAGAAGATCTCTTGGCTGGATAAATATAATAGATTCTTTTATTCGTAATCAAGATCGTTTGAAGATCCGATGGTCGACGAAATATTCTTGGAAGGTTCTATTCTTGGTAGGGGTGAGCAGCGGTCTAGGGTCGACCCTGGACCGACCCTGGACCGGCCCAACCCTGCTGGTCCTGGTTCGGTTCCCAAGGGGACTGGGTCGGTCCTTGGTCCTGAAATTCCAGGACCAACACTGTGCGGGTTGGTCCTCGGTCCTAAGAGTTTTGGGTCGGTCCAACCCTGGACCAACCCTGTATATTATATTATATTATTTATAATTATTTTATATATTCAAACCTAAGTAAAATGTATGTTATATTATATTATATTCAGATGTTCTATCAATAGCACTAATAGTAATTTCAATTTAAAACTTTTGTTGAATATTAATTAAGTGTCGTTTGTTTTGTTTTCAGTGTTTAGAAGTTCAAGTGAATTAACAAGATGTGAAGTTATATATTCATGGTTTATATTAAGTATTTTGAACTTTTTATGAATTAATTGTATTTTACTAATGAATTTCAGTTGCACTTTGCTTTTCAATTTGTGTTAAATGGTAGAAGTTTTTGAAGAGTAAAGTAGTACTGCAGTTGCTACAGTGATTTGCTAGTCAAGTGGTGTGAAGCTCATTTTTTGGTTGAATGGACTCACATGATCAAATGCAGGAAAACGTTTTTGCATATGGTGTTATGAATATTAAAGATAGATGATTACAAGAACATTCCCTCTTGTTCCATATTTCGATGAGTGGTTAGCAGGTACGAAATTTCTATTATTGTGTCATCTTAAATTTGCTAAATATATATTGGTATTTATAGTTTAGTTGCACAATGTTGCATTGTCGATGGATGTGTAATTTGAATTTGTAGGTTTGCTTTTTTAGGGAGTATAAAAAATGAGACGAAAAAAATTATCGATCGGTCCCGGGTTGACCCTGGAACCAGACCGAACCCATTGGGTCGGTCCGGTCCTTGGTCCCAGGCGCAATAGGGTTGGTCCTCGGTCCTAAAAATTGAGGACCGATACTGTACGGGTTGGTCCTAGGGTTAGGGGGTGGCCCAGACCAACCCGGACCATGCTCACCCCTAATTCTTGGAAACCAAGATCCTGGTTGTATGGGCGAACATGATTGATGGGCTATCGTCAGGTTCCTTTAATAGCTCGAATGATCTTCTTGATTGATTCCGTCCAACGGGTAGATTGGAGGAATTTCTTTGGTAAGTGCCAACGGGTATGATGGCATAAAGGAGTATAAAAGGAAGACGTTCTAGTTGCTTTAGTGCATGATCGATAGAGAAATTCCAGAGTATGAAGCACCTTGATTATTAGTCGATACATTTTGAGCGAAATTGTATACACAAAGAGTGTCTATACTTAGTGATACCTTGAGCGAGTATGGTAGATCATCTACATCGAGAAATCAAGGGAGAACAACGCTGTAACATCTCTTTATTCATAGTGGAATCCAGCCAATAGGTTGTCAGTGCAGAAGAGTGGACGTAGGCTTGAAATAAGCCGAACCACTATAAACCACGTGTTCAATTTTCTCTTCTCTTAGTCTTACTTTGATTATTATTTGTCTCAAATCTATCAACTATCTAGTATTGTGCAATTATCGAGAAAAATCCTTTATATACCTATTCACCCCCCTCTAGGTACTTATACTAGCTATATCAATTGGTATCAGAGCCCGTGTACTCACTTTATTTGAAGTGTTTTACTTCAGAGTAAAAGATCCATGGCTAGTATGCTAGCACCAAGGCTGATAGAAGGGCAAAGCAATACCAGACCACCCTACTTTGATGGAAAGGATTACAACATCTGGAAGAACGAGATGAAAGCTTTCCTACGATCAAAGGATCCTCTGGAATGGGACGTTGTAGAAAAAGGAATTACTCCTACATCTGCATCAGTCTCTGAAAGAGGGAAAGAAACTGTTGAGACCAGCGGAATGACTCAGGAAGAGATAATCAAGAGACAAGCACTCGATGCAAAAGCAATTTACTCTTTATATTGTGCTTTGTCACCAACTGAATATAACAGAGTATCTTCTTGTGTTACAGCAAAAGAAGTTTGGGACAGATTACGTATCACCTATGAAGGAACAAATCGAGTGAAGGAAACCATAATTAACATTCTCCTCGGTCAATATGAAGCCTTCAAAATGAAACCAGGAGAATCTATAACTGACATGTTTAGTCGTTTTACAGATATTGTCAATGGTCTTGAGAATCAAGGACAAACAATTTCTGATCCCATGAAGGTAAACAAGCTACTGCGTGGACTCTCCAAGGATTGGAATCACATAAAGACTTCAATAAGAGAGACGCAAAGAATTATGCCACTATCTGTTGACGAGCTTATTGGAACTCTTCAGTCTTATGAAGTGGAACGAATTAATGAATACGAAGATCCAAAAGGTAAGAAATCCATTGCATTAAAATCAAATGATGATTCTGATGATACAGATTCTGAAGGTGATATGGACGATGAGGAGCTTGCTCTCATGATAAGAAAATTCAGAAAACTGAATAGAAAATGAAGAAGGTTCAACTCAAAGAAACAAAGTTTTCAAAGACAGCGACCAAGTCTCGTGATGATGAGGAACCAAACAAAGATGTAGTTTGCTTTGAATGTAAGAAAAAGGGACACATCGGACCCAACTGTCCTCTTCGAAGAAGAAGAGAGGAAAAGCTGAAAAGTTTCGAAAAGCTCTCAAAGCCGAAACCCGGTGATACGAGTGTGAAGAAAGTGATAATGAATATGCCAACCTATGTCTGATGGCACAATCAGACTCAGATTCTGGATCAAACTTAGACAGTGAATTCGAGGCAAGTAATTTTAAAATTCCTATCAAAGTTTCTAAATACATTGATGAACTGTGTTTTAGTCTTAAGACTTCTCTCAAAAGAATTTCCGAACTTAAAAAGGAAAACTCAGCTCTAAAACAAAAGGAAAACGTTTTAGAAGAAAGAGTTAAAAGTTTAGACTTGAATGTTTCCACTCTTAAAGAAAATGAAGATAATCTTTTGAAAGAAAATGCCCTTTTAAAAACTGACTTATCAAATATTTCAAAAAAAAATTTCAATAGGGTCCGAAAAACTTGAAAAATTCTTTCAGGCTCAAAGACCTTACTTCAATAAGTCCGGTCTAGGTATGACAACAGAAACAATTCCCTTGATTGATTTTCCTAAAGTAAAATAAAGAATTAAGGAAAGACCCTCGAGAGAGGCTTACAAAAATCATTTCAAGAAAGTTTTTGTAAAGTCTGTAGGTCGAAATGCCCTCAGGTGTTCAAAGTGCAACAGTCTGGATCACTTTGAAAAAGAGTGCCCTATGATTTGGAAACCTGTTAAGAAAGTATTGGTTAATACTGTTTATCTTACTAACACCAAAGGACCCAAGAAAATTTGGGTACCAAAGAAAGCTTGAGACTCTTTTAAATGTAGGTCTCCGTCAAGAAAAAGGTAAAGTGGTATCTTGACAGTGGTTGCTCAAGACACATGATAGGAGACTCAAATTGCTTCATAAAGCTTGTTCAAGTAAATGGTGGAAAAGTTTCATTTGGAGGAAACAAAAGAAAGGAAGTATTGTGGGATTTCGAACCGTGAAAATTGGAAATCTCACAATAAGTAATGTTTCCCTAGTGGAATGACTCAATTACAATCTTCTCAAAGCATTAGCCAATTGTGTGATACTTGGTTTTAAGATCTTTCAAGAAGGAACATGTTACGGAACCGGTAAAGACTCTACTCGCCTCTTTCATGGGTCGAAGACATGGAAATATCTATCTTCTGAATGTGAAACCAAATGAATCGCAATGCCTAATCTCAATTCAAGACGAAGCAAGTTTATGGCACAGAAAGCTTGGTCATGTCTGTTGGAGAAATTCCTCTTGAAGTGTTTTGAAGTTGACAAAATGTTTCCATCAGTCTAGTCTGAAGGATTGCAGACTCTACTATTTAAAGTCTGAAGACCTCCGGATAGCCAGACTCAAGACTCAAAGTCTATCCTCATTGACAGTCTCTAATCCGTTGAAGAAAGGCTATCAAGAACTGGATGTTTCATTAAGGATGTGGCCTTATCAACTGGAGAAGATCTCTTGGCTGGATATAACATAACGGAATTCTTTATTTGATCACAATTAATTCGAATATTAAGAATCCGATGATTGGCAAAGTTTACTTGGAAGGTTCTACTTATGGAAACCGAGATCCTAATTGTATGGGCGAACAGGATTGATGGGCTATCGACATGTTCCTTTAATAGCTCGAATGATCTTCCTAATTGATTCTGTCCAATGGGTAGATTGGAGGAATTCCTTTGGTAAGTGCCAACGGGTATGATGGCATGAAGGAGTATATAAGGAAGTCGTTCTAGTTGTTCGAGAAGGTGTACGAGAGAAGAATTCCAAAGTCTCGAAGCTCCTTGTTTCTAGTCAATTCATTTGTTGAGCATAATCGTGTAAACAAAAGAGAGTCTATATTCGTGAGAAACCTTGAGGAAGTGTGGTAGAACATCTACACTGTGGAATCAAGGAAAAGCTGTGTCTTTGTAACTTCTCTTTTGTTCATAGTGAAATCCAACCGGTGGGTCATCGGTGCGGAAGAGTGGACGTAGGCTTGGAATAAGCCGAACCACTATAAATCTTGTGTTCATTTCTCTCTTCCCTATCCTTTACTTTACCTTGATCGTATTTTCCTTTCTATCAATTGCCTAAAATCGCTTCCATATCTCGAAAATTTGTTTGTGCACCTATTCACCCCCCTCTAGGTGATTATACTAGCTATCTCAATTGGTATCAGAGCCTGTGTACTCACTTTTGTTGAAGTGTTTTACTTCAGAGTTAAAGATCCATGGCTAGTATGTTGGATCCAGGGCTGGTAGAAGGGCAAAGCAATACCAAACCTCCTTACTTTGATGGAAATGATTACAACATATGGAAGAACAAGATGAAAGCATTCCTAAGATCAAAGGATCCTCTGGAATGGGACGTTGTAGAAAAAGGAATTATTCCTAAAGCTGCATTTGTTTCAGAAAGAGAAAAAGATGTTGTTGAGTCTAGCGAAATGACTCAGGAAGAGAAAATCAAGAGACAAGCTCTCAATGCAAAAGCAATTTATTCCTTATATTGTGCTTTATCTCCTACTGAATATAACAGAATATCTTCTTGTGTTACAACTAAAGAAGTCTGGGATAGATTACATATTACTTATGAAGGAACCGATCGAGTGAAAGAGACTAGAATCAACATTCTCCTCGGCCAATATGAAGCCTTCAAAATGAAACCAGGAGAATCTATAACTTGATACGTTTAGTCGTTTTACGATATTGTGAACGGTCTTGAAAATCAAGGTCAACCAATTTCTGATCCCATGAAAGTAAACAAGCTACTGCGTGGACTCTCCAAGGATTGGAATCATATAAAGACCTCAATCAGAGAGACCCAAAGAATAATGCCTCTATCTGTTGATGAGTTGGTTGGGACTCTTCAGTCTTATGAAGTGGAACGAATCAATGAAGACGAAGACCCTAAAGGTAAGAAATCCATTGCGTTAAAATCTAATGATGATTCGATGCTACGATTCTCAAGACGATATGGATGATGAGGAACTTGCTCTCATGATAAGAAGATTCGAAAGCTGAACGAAAAGGAAGAAGATTCAATCCAAAGAAACAAAGCTTTCAAAAGCAACGGACTAAGTCTGTTGAGGATGATGAATCAAACAAAGATATAATCTGCTTTGAATGTAAGAAAAAGGGACACATCAGACCCAACTGTCCTATCCCGAGGAAGAAGAAAGGAAAGACTGAAAAGTACCGAAAAGCTCTTAAAGCTGAAACCTGGAGTGATACAGAGTGTGAAGAAAGTGATGATGATTATGCAAATATATGTCTGATGGCACAATCAGATTCAGATTCAAATTCCGAGACGGATTCAGACTCAGAAAGCGAATTTGAAGTAAGTAACTTCAAAATCCCTATTAAGGTTTCAAAATATATAGATGAATTGTGTTTCAGTCTTAAGACTTCTCTTAAAAGAATTTCCGAACTCAAGAAAGAAAGTTCTGCTCTAAAATAACAGGAAAATATTTTGAAAGAAAAAGTGAAAAGTTTAGACAAGAATGTTTCTTCTCTTAAAGAAAGTGAAGATATTTTGTTAAAAGAAAATGCATTCTTAAAAAGAGATATCTCAAATATTTCCAAAAGATTTTCTATAGGATCTGAGAAACTAGAAAAAATTCTTTCTATTCAAAGACCTTATTTTAATAAATCTGGTTTGGGAATAACTGATGAAACCATTCCTTTAATTGATTTTCCTAAGGTGAAAGAAAGAATCAAACAAAGACCCACAAGAGATGCTTACAAAAATCACTTTAAAAGAATCTTTGTAAAACCAAGGTAGTCGTAATGCTCTCGGATGCTCGAAATGCAATAGTGCGATCATTTTGAAAAAGAATGTCCTATGATTTGGAAACCCGTTAAAAAGGTATGGGCAAAAACTGCATATCATACTAACACCAATGGACCCAAGAAAATATGGGTACCAAAGAAGGCTTGAGTTTCTTTTTTAAATGCAGGTCACTATCAAGAAAAAGGTAAAATGGTATCTTGATAGTGGATGCTCTAGACACATGATAGGAGACTCAAATTACTTCATAAAGCTTGTTCAAGTGAATAGTGGAAAAGTTTCTTTTGGAGGAAACAGTAAAGGAAAAATTGTGGGATTTGGAACTGTAAAGATTGGAAATCTCAAAATCAGCAATGTTTCCTTAGTAGAAGGGCTCAATTACAATTTGCTCAGTATTAGTCAGCTATGTGATACTGGTTTCAAAATCAACTTTCAACAGGGAATATGTTCTGGAATTAGTAGAGATTCTACTCAGTCATTCATGGGTCGAAGACATAGAAATATCTACCTCTTGGATGTGAAACCAGATGAATCACAATATCTAATCTCAATCCAAGATGAAGCAAACTTATGGCACATAATGCTTGGGCACGTCAATATGAAGCAAATAGCCAAAATCTCAGCAAAGAAGCTTGTTCGTGGACTACCCAATTTATCATATCAAAAGTCTGATCTATGTACACCATGTACATTGGGAAAACAGGTAAGAAATTCCTTTAAACCAATAAATCAAGTTTCCACTAACTATGTACTGCAGCTTTTGCATATGGATCTTTTTGGACCAACCAGAACGCAAAGCATTGGAGGTAAGAAATACTGCCTGGTAATTGTGGATGATTACTCACGATTCACTTGGGTATATTTCTTAGCAAGTAAGTCTGAAACCTTCTCTCACTTTGAAAATTTTGCTAAAAAGGTTCAAAATGAAAAAGGGTATGTTATATCGAGTATAAGAACTGATCATGGAGGTGAGTTTGAAAATCATGACTTTACAAAATTCTGTGATGAATCTGGTTTTCAGCATGTATTCTCCTCTCCATATACCCCAAAGCAAAATGGAGTTGTGGAAAGAAAGAATAGATCTCTTCAAGAAATGGCTAGAACTCTTTTAATTGAAAGTAACATCTCTTCACATTTCTGGGCTGAAGCAGTTTTTACAGCATGTTACATTATAAATAGAGTCTTTCTAAGGCCTATTCTGGAAAAAACTCCCTATGAACTATTCAAAGAAAAGAAGCCTATTGTTTCATATTTTCATGTATTTGCATGCAAATGTTTTATACTGGAAAATGCAAATGATCGAGTTGGAAAGTTTGAAGAAAAATCAGAAGAATGCATTTTCCTTGGATATTCAACCACAAGCAAAGCGTACAGAGTCTACAACAAGAAGACTCAAATAGTGGAAGAATCAATGAATGTTAAATTCCAGGATTCTATGCAAAATGAATCCATTCGAGACTCATCTCGAAGAATCTCGAACTGCTCCGACTTTTTACAAAGTCTAAAATAGCTCGACTTTGAAGGACCAAAACAAGTGACTATTGAAGATTCAAGTGAAGAAAGTGACCATCAATCGACAAATTAACCAGCAACTGGAAACAAAAGTCCAGTCATCCCAAAGATCTTATTATTGGCGACATCAATGAAGGAATTTGCACAAGATCCAAAAGGCGCGAAGAGTCTAGTGCTTTGTGGCTCTTATTTCTGAAATAGAACCCAAAAGCATAGAAGAAGCTTTATCGATGAAAGCTGGATTGAAGCTATGCAAGAAGAGCTCGAGGCAATTCGAGTTAATGATGTCCGGGAATTAACTCCTAAACCGAAAGGTAAATATGTTATTGGAGCTAAATGGGTTTTCAGGAACAAGATGAACGAGAAAGGAAAAGTCATAAAAAACAAGGCAAGACTCGTGGCCAAGGGATATACACAAGAAGAAGGGATAGACTATGACGAGACTTACGCACCAGCAAGGTTAGAAGCAATTCGATTATTACTTGCTTTTGCTTGTTATAAGAATTTCAGGTTATTCCAAATGGATGTCAAAAGTGCCTTCCTAAATGGATTCATCCAAGAGGAAGTCTATGTGGAACAACCACCTGGGTTTGAAGACCCAAAGAAACTAGACTCAGTATTCAAACTCAAAAAGGCTTTATACGGCTTGAAACAAGCTCCTCGAGCTTGGTACGACAGACTGAGTAAGTTTTTAATTGAAAATGGATTTGTTAAAGATAAAGTAGACACTACTCTTTTCATTAAAAGAGAAAGCAAGAGTTTTCTACTTGTTCAAATATATGTCGATGATATTATTTTTGGATCCTCTAATGAAAGTCTCGTGCAAGAAATTCTCTAAGACTATGCGGGATGAATTTGAAATGAGCATGATGGGTGAGTTAACCTTCTTTCTTGGACTTCAAGTAAAACAATTGAAGGAATGAACTTTTATTTATCAAGAAAAATATGCTAATGATATTGTGAAGAAGTTTGGATTGAACAATTGCAAAAAGTCGATATACCAATGTCAAGCTCCGTGAAGATAGATAAAGATGAAGGAGGAAAGAAAGTCGACCAAAAGTTATACAGGAGTATCATTGGTTCACTTCTTTATCTTACTGCTTCTAGACCTGATATTTTGTTTAGTGTTTGCATTTGTGCCAGATTTCAAGTAGACCCTAAAGAATCACATTTAACTGCTGCAAAGCGTATTATCAAATATATTGCATCAACTTCAAGCTTCGGTCTCTGGTATCATAAAAGGGGATACTTTACTCTTCTTGGATATTCAGACGCAAACCTAGCCGGATGCAGAGTTGATAGAAAGAGCACCTCAGATACCTGTCAACTACTTGGAGGCAGGGCAGTGTCTTGGTTTTCAAGAAAGCAAAGTACAGTAGCTCTCTCTACAGCAGAAGCAGAATATGTAGCTCTTGGAAGTTGCTGTTCACAAATTCTGTGGATAAAACAACAGCTAAGAGATTTCGAAATTGAAGATTCATACACGGAGATTAAATGTGACAACACCAGTGCAATCAATCTCACCAAAAATCCAATTCTTCACTTAAGAGCAAAGCATATAGAGATTCGACATCACTTCATTAGAGATCATGTTCAAAATGGAGAAATTTCGATTCAGTTTGTTGACTCAAAGAACCAACTGGCGGATATATTTATAAAGCCTTTGGAGAAAAATCAATTTGAAATTATCCGTTTAAGACTCAACATTTTGAACTTTGAAGAAGTTAAAGTCTAGAGACTCTCAGACTCAGACTATAAGACTTTGACTGCAAGACTTTAACTGTAAGTTATTCTCTCTCTAATCTCATTTTGAAAAGGTACGTTGATCAACCGTGTTGATTATCTCAATCGCTATCTTTAATTGACGAAATTATTGCATCGTTTCCTTTAGAAAAAGAAGTTATTTTGATGTAACTATTTTTCGAAAAAGGCAATTATTTTTTTAAAAAAAAGGCATTTTTTTTCACTAGCCATTACGACGGTTGGTATTCCCTCCTTACGACTGCCTTATATATAATCGGTTTCTCCTTGCTTAACTCCAAAACCCTAAAAAGCACCAATCTTCCATTCCTATTTTCTTCTCTTGTTTAATCTTCGAAAAAGTTGTCATCTTTCTTGGGAAAGTCAAGCAAGGAATCTTTCAAAGACTAAGAAAGATGTCGTCTTCAAGAAAGTCTTCGAGGATCGCAAGCAGGGGACCACGGCGAATGAGTGAGGGGCCTACGCACTTCGACCTCACTGAAGAAGAAGTGTCTCCAAATCAGCAGCAGAGCCCACAACATTCTCAGCAGCGTCATTCTCCTCCATCTAGTCCTCAAGATGTTGATCATCATCAAAATGAAGAAATCATTGAAGATGCAAACCCTGTAAGAGTTCAAAGGCCCTCTTTTATTTATAAGCTATATCGTGCTTTAAAAGGGACTGGTACTCCGTTGAACTATGTGGATGATTTTCTTAAGGACAAAGGATATGGAAATGAATATATCTTTTTGCGAAAAATGGAAAGTTTGGGAATTGCTCATAAGGGTGTGGCAGAAGAATCCCTTGCGAATATCCCAAGTGACCCTCATGATTGGGGAGTTAATCCGATGGATGGAAATGATGATGACAAATTATACAGCGAATTTTAGCCAAGAATGGGAATTGCGGCGGAAAATCGAGGAAAAAGGGGAGAGTTGTTTAGATCAAAGGAACAGATGGATCTATACTCAAAATTGCTGAAGCGTGGGGTGATAAACCCTAGGAGTGTAGATTTTGACTTTCGGGATGCTGTAAATGTGAACTTAAGGGAAAAGTTTGGTCATCTTCAACTTGAGAAATTCTGCTCTGACTCTGGGCTGTGAGGCCTATCCTCAACTATCTCGCATATTTCTATTCAAATCTTAGTTTCTTGGATGCGAACAGATTCTCCTTCAGTGTCAAAGATCAAGACTTTGTTGTGGATATGGATATCTTTGGCAGATGTGTTAGGAGTTGAGAGAGGAAGGTATCAACGGATCAAAGTTTCTATTGCTCGTACTACTCTGGAACTTGTTAAAGACAGGAAAAAAGAGGGAAAGATTTCCTATTCAAGGATGAGTGCATTTAACATCTTGCTACACAAAATTGTAATTAATTGCCTTAGACCGAAATCAACTTCCAAGACTGATGTCTCAAGTTCAGAGGCAAAGCTAATGTATGCCATCATCACTGGGAAAAGGTTTTTACTTCCTCACACTGTTATGTTCCATATGTATAGAGCTGTGATGAAGGATAGAAGACAACTTCCTTATCCAGGTCTTGTAACAAAGTTATTCAGACATCTGAACATTCAGCCTCCGCAAATTCTTTGTGCTCGATCGTGCGATCATAAGGTGGTAGGACTGAAAATGGTGACCAAGATGCGTCTGAAGGAACTAAGCAAGGCATTGGAGAAATTTAAGGAGAAGACTCCAGTCAAAAATCTCATCAATTATCTTCTCGGAAAAGGAAAGGGAAGGAGCCCATGGATGCTCCATCCAAGAGAAAAAGAGCTCTCCTCGTTGAGGATGAAGATGATGAGGATAACATCACTATCTCTGCTTTGAAGAATCTCAGTCAATCTGTTCCAGAGAAAGAGACAGAACAGTAGACAGAAGAAAGAGCAGAGAAAGAGGCAGAGGAAAAAGAAACAGAGGAAAGAGAAGAAGAAGAAGAAGAAGAAGAAGAAGAAGAAGAAGAAAGAGATGCTGAGCAAGAGAGAGTTGAAAAAAAAGAAGAAGAGCAAAGAGATCAAGAAGAAGGAGAACATGAGGAGCGCTCTCCACCTGAAGGCATAGACACAGGGGAGACCAAGAGAAAAGAGGAATGACCTCAAATCCTGCAACCAGTGAGGGAGTCAGTCGACCCCAGCAGATCCGAGGAGGTTTTTGCCTCTCGCCCCCGAGGAAGGTCATGAGGTTTCTTCGCCAAATCTGCGTGATTATGCTTATCTACCATCGTCTGCATTTACTCCATCAGATCGTGCTAATGCTAGTACGCAGACCGAAAATTCAACAGACTTTTGCAGAGTGATGGATATTCTCTTGGAAATGCAAGGTCAGATATATGCATTGGGATGTGAAGTTCAGAACTTGCACGCGGACAAGTCTCTTCGGGTTCATTAAATGATCAAATCCAAGCCCTTTCTCTTCAGATTCAAGCTAATGCTAAGGGTGAGGATGTTACTCAGCTGAAGGAAGACTTTAAAAGGCTGGAAGGCATCGTTCAGTTGATGGGAGATTTTCAGCTTGTTCGTATTCCCAAGAATCCTTGACTTCATTTTCATCTCAATCTTTTTATGCTGACAAAAAGGGGGAGAATTTAGTCGCAACTTGAAAAACTTTGAACTTAAACTTTTGGCTTGTTTGGTTTGTGGTTTCTTTTGACTTAACTTGTGTCCGGATGTGGACTAAATTTGGGATTTGGATTTGACTGCTTATTATTAACTACTATTGATGTCTTATGGATGGGTTTACTGCATACTGGACTAACCTATTTTCTGTGGTTGCAGATTCTAGTGTTATTCATTTAGCCATTTTAATCTATAAGATATGCATATGTGCTTGAGAAATGTTTTGCAGGTCAAAGTTTTCCAAATCTGTAGGAAAGTTTTGTCACCATCAAAAAGGGGAAGATTGTTGGAGAAATTCCTCTTGAAGTGTTTTTGAAGTTGACAAAATGTTTCCATCAGTCTAGTCTGAAGGATTGCAAACTCTACTATTTAAAGTTTGAAGACCTCCGGATAGCCAGACTCAAGACTCAAAGTCTATCCTCATTGACAGTCTCTAATCCGTTGAAGAAAGGCTATCCAAAACTGGATGTTTCATTAAGGATGTGGCCTTATCAACTGGAGAAGATCTCTTGGCTGTATATGACATAACGGAATTCTTTATTTGATCACAATTGATTCGAATATTAAGAATCCGATGATTTGCAAAGTTTATTTGGAAGGTTCTACTTATGGAAACCGAGATTCTGATTATATGGGCAAACAGGATTGATGGGCTATCGACATGTTCCTTTAATAGCTCGAATGATCTTCCTAATTGATTCCGTCCAACAGGTAGATTGGAGGAATTCCTTTGGTAAGTGCCAACGGGTATGATGGCATGAAGGAGTATATAAGGAAGACGTTCTAGTTGTTCGAGAAGGTGTACGAGAGAAGAATTCCAAAGTCTGAAGCTCCTTGTTTCTAGTCAATTCATTTGTTGAGCATAATCGTGTAAACAAAAGAGAGTCTATATTCGTGAGAAACCTTGAGGAACTGTAGTAGAACATCTACACTGTGGAATCAAGGAAAAGCTGTCTGTAACTTCTCTTTGTTCATAGTGAAATCCAGCCGGTGGGTTGTCAGCGGAAGAGTGGACGTATGCTTGGAATAAGCCGAACCACTATAAATCTTGTGTTCATTTCTCTCTTCCCTATCCTTTACTTTACCTTGATCGTATTTTCCTTTCTATCGATTGCCTAAAATCGCTTCCGTATCTCGAAAATTTGTTTGTGCACCTATTCACCCCCTCTAGGTGATTATACTAGCTATCTCAATGTCAACATGAAGCAATTAGCCAAAATCTCATCAAAGCAGCTTGTTCGAGGTCTACCCAAATTACCATACCAAAAGACTGATCCATGCACTCCATGTATTCTGGGAAAGCAGGTAAGAAATTCATTTAAGCCAATAAATCATGTCTCTATTAATCATGTACTACAGTTGCTGCATATGGATATCTTCGGACCAACTAGAACCCAGAGCATTGGAGGTAAGAAGTATTGCCTAGTAATTGTGGACGATTACTCCCGCTTTACTTGGGTATATTTCCTTGCAAGTAAGTCCGAAACCTTCTCGTATTTTGAAAAATTTGCTAAAAAGGTTCAAAATGAAAAAGGATGTGTTATCTCAAGTATAAGAACAGATCATGGAGGTGAATTTGAAAATCAAGATTTTACAAAATTTTGTGATGAATCGGCTTTAAGCATGTGTTCTCCTCTCCATATACTCCTCAGCAAAATGGAGTTGTGGAAAGAAAGAATAGATCTTTTCAAGAAATGGCTAAAACTCTTTTAATTGAAAGTAAGATTTCTTCACGATTTTGGGCTGAAGCTGTTTCAACAGCATGCTATATCATCAATAGAGTCTTCTTAAGACCTATTATAGAGAAAACCCCTTATGAGTTATTCAAAGATAAGAAGCCTATTGTTTCATACTTTCATGTATTCGGCTGCAAATGCTTTATATTGAAAAATGCAAAAGATCGAGTTGGTAAGTTTGAAGAAAGATCATATGAAGGCATCTTCCTTGGATATTCTACATCAAGCAAAGCCTACAGAGTCTATAACAAGAAGAGCCGATCCGTGGAGGAGTCAATTAATGTCAAATTTCAAGACTCTACGCAAGATGAATCCAAATGACTCATCATGAAGAGTCCGAACTCGCTCCTGCACCCTCCAAAGCTTACAACTCAAGAAGAATCTCGACTGGAAGACCAAAGATCAAGCTGTTCGTGAAGATTCAAATAAATAAAGAGATCATCAACCGACAAATCAACCAAGAATCGGAAGCATAAGTCCGGTCATCCCAAAGATCTCATTATCGGCGAAATTAATGAAGGAATTCGCACCAGATCCAAAAGGCGTGAAGAGTCTAGTGCTTTGTGGCTCTCATTTCTGAAATTGAACCAAAGAGCATAGAAGAAGCTTTATCTCGATGAAAGCTGGATTGAAGCTATGCAAGAAGAGCTCGGGCAGTTCAACATTAATGATGTCCGGGAATTGACATCTAAACCAAAAGGTAAAACCGTTATTGGAGCTAAATGGGTGTTCAGGAACAAGATGAATGAGAAAGGAAGAGTCGTACGAAACAAAGCAAGACTCGTGGCCAAGGGATATACGCAAGAAGAAGGAATAGACTATGATGAGACTTACGCACCAATAGCAAGGTTAGAAGCTATTCGACTATTACTTGCGTTTGCTTGTTATAAAAATTTCAGGTTATTCCAAATGGACGTCAAAAGTGCCTTCCTAAATGGATTTATCCATGAGGAAGTTTATATGGAACAACCACCAAGGTTTGAAGACCCAAAGAAACCAGACTCAGTCTTTAGACTGAAAAAGGCCTTGTATGGTTTAAAGCAAGCACCTCGAGCTTGGTACGACAGACTAAGTAAGTTCTTAATACATAATGGTTTTGTCAAAGGTAAAGTAGATACTACTTTATTTATCAAAAAGGAAAACAAAAGTTTTTTACTTGTTCAAATATATGTGGATGATATTATTTTTGGATCATCTAATGAAAGTATGTGCAAGAAATTTTCTAAATCTATGCAAGACGAGTTTGAAATGAGTATGATTGGAGAGTTAACATTCTTTCTTGGTCTTCAAGTAAAACAATTGAAGGAAGGAACTTTTATTTATCAAGAAAAATATGCTAATGATCTTGTCAAAAAGTTTGGACTGGAAAAGTGCAAAAAGACCGACATACCGATGTCAAGTTCTTTGAAGATAGACAAAGATGAAGAAGGGAAGAAAGTTGATCAAAAGCTGTACAGGAGCATCATTGGTTCACTTCTTTATCTTACTGCTTCGAGACCTGACATTTTGTTGACTGTTTTCATATGTGCTAGGTTTCAATCAGATCCTAGAGAATCCCATCTCAGTGCTGCGAAACGTATTATTAAATACGTTGCTTCATCTTCAAGCATCGGTCTTTGGTATCCTAAGAAGGGAGACTTTAATCTTCCGGGATATTCGACGCAGATCTGGCCGGTTGCGAGTTGATAGAAAGAGCACTTCGGGAACTTGCCGCTTGCTTGGAAGCAGGACGGTGTCTTGGTTTTCAAGGAAACAAAGCACCGTGGCTCTCTCAACAACGAAGCGAGTATGTAGCTCTTGGAAGTTGCTGTTCACAAATTCTATGGATAAAACAACAGCTACAAGACTTTGGAATTGAAGACTCATGCACAGAGATTAGATGTGACAACACCAACGCAATCAATCTCACTAAAAATCAAATCCTTCACTCAAGAGCAAAGCATATAGAGATTCGACATCATTTCATTAGAGATCATGTTCAAAATGGAGAAATCTCGATTCAATTTGTTGATTCAAAAATCAACTAGCGGATATATTCACAAAGCCTTTGGAGAAAATCAATTCGATTTTATCCGTTCCGGACTCAACATTTTGAAGCTTGAGGAAGTTAAAGTCTAGAGACTCTCCAACCCTCGAGACTCGAGACATTCATGGCTATAGACTGTAAGTTGTTATTATATTCAATCTCGAAAAGGTACGATCATTAGTTCGTTAATTTATAATTTCCGTGAAAAACTGAATCTTGTCTTTTCAAAAAGATTAACTCCTATTTGGCAGTTATCGATTTTAAAAAGAGGCGTCTGTTCATTTTCCTTTGTGCCAATTGGTTTTTCCTTTTTAAACTGAGTTATATATATATACAGTTTTCCTCGCTTAAACTTCAAAACCCTAAAAAGGCATTCTCCTCCCAATCCTGTCTCTACTTCGTGTATATCTTCGAGAAAGTTGTCATCTTTTCTTGGGAAAGCGAGTAAAGGAATCTTTCAACGACAAGGAAGGATGTCTTCTTCGAGAAAGTCTTCAAGAATCGCGAACAGGGGACCACAGAGAATGAGGGAGGGGCCTACCCATTTCGATCTCACCGAAGAGGAAGATTTATCGAGTCGGAACAGCCCGATTCACTCTCCACCACGTCACTCTTCATCATCTACCCCACAAGGTGCGGGTCAACAACCGAAGGAAGAAATAATCGAGGACGCGAGACCACGTAAGAGTCCAAAACCCTCTTTTATTTACAAGCTCTATCGTGCGTTGAAGAGCATTGGGACTCCATTGAACTATATAGATGATTTCCTTAAAGATAAGAATTATGGAAATGAGTATATATTTTTGCGACGAATGGAGGATTTGGGAATTGCTCCCAAAGGAAAGGCTGAGGAAGCACTTGCGAACATTCCAAGTGACCCTCGTGTATCGGGACTAAATCCGACTTACGGGAACGATGATGATAAAATGTTCAGTGAATTTCAACCTAGAATGGGTGTTGCTGCGAAGGTGAAGGGAAAAAGGATGGATTTGTTTAAATCGAAGGAACAGGAGAATTTGTTCTTCAGACTGTTGAAACGAGAGGTGATAAACCCTAGGAGTCTTGATTTCGATTTCTTAGATGCCATTCATGTGAACTTAAGGGAGAAGTTCAATCTACTTCAACTTGAGCAATTTTGCTCCGATACCACAGACGGTTATGCGCAATTGACAGCATACTTCTATTCGAATCTTAGCTTTTTAGATGCGAATAGAATATCCTTCAGTGTTCGAGACCAAGTCTATGAGGTAGATGTGGACATGTTGGCGTACATAATTGGAGTTGAAATAGGACGATATAAACCAATCAAGGTTTCAATCGCTCGTACCACACTTTGGAACTTGTCAAAGACAGGAGTACGAAGGAAGAGTTACCTACTCAAGAATGCATGCCATCAACATCTTGCTTCACAAAATTGTGATCAACTGTATCAGGCCAAAGTCTACATCCAAGACTGACGTGTCTAACTCCGAGGCGAAATTGATGTACGCGATCAATTCAGGAAAGAAGTTCTCTCTCCCTCACACCATTCTCTTTCACATGTACAGAGCAATGGTGAAGGACAAGGGCCAATTGCCTTATCCAGATCTTGTGACCAAGATCTTCAGACACTTGAACATTGAACCTCCACATACTCTTTGTGTTCGACCATGCGACAAAATGGTGGTGGGTTTGAAAATGCTGACAAAAATGCGTTTGAAAGAGCTTAATAAGGCAATGGAGAAGTTCAAAGTGAAGACTCCAAAGATCTTCGCATCAAAGAGAAAAGGGAAGGAGCCCATGGGTGCTCCATCCAAAAAGATAAGAACTCTTATCTTGGAGGATGAAGATGAAGAGGAAGATCTCACTATCTCTCGCATTGAAAAGGACCGGACGTTACGTACACCGAATCAACAAAACGACAGAAGAAAGGAAAAGAAGCAGAGGAAAAAGAACAGAGAGAAGAAGAGAGACAAGCAAAGAACAGAGAAGCAGTAAAAGAAAAGTCTGCAGATGAAGCCGCAGAGAAAGGGAATCAAGACGCTGAAGAGCATGACCATCACTCTTCCCCAATTGAGGTCCTAGAGACAGGGGGAGATGGCGAGCAAGGAAGGACTACACCACATGTTGTCAACAGTGAAGGTGTGAGTCTCTCACCAGCAAATCCAGAAGATTTTCAGGCTTCTCAAATGCCTGAGGAAGGACATGATACGTCAACACCAAATCTGCTCAATTACACCGAAGTTCCATCGTCTGCCTTCACTCCATCCGAAAGAGCAAATGCGAGCACACAGACGGACAATACAGCAGATTTTCGTCGTATCCTTGATGTTCTTCTGGAAATGCAGGGTCAAATCTATGCTCTGGACAGTGAACTTCAAGTCCTGAAGAATGCTGGACAAGCATCTTCTGTTACCCTGGCAGATCAAATGAAAGACCTCGCTCTTCAAATTCAAGATAATGCCAAAGGAGAAGAGGTGGCTCATCTACGGGAAGACTTGAAGAGGCTGGAAGGCATTGTCCAGTCGATGGGAGATTTCCAGATTGTGCGCGTTCCCAAGCAGACTTGACTCTTTTCTCACCTTTTTAATGATGACAAAAAGGGGGAGAATTGCAATTTGAACTCTTTAAACTCTTTAAACTTTGACTTTAAATTTCTTTTGTGTGTTTGAATATTTGAGTATGACTTGGGTGTGAACTTGAATTTGACTGACTTGTGTGTGGATTTTGATGTTTGATTATTTGCATTTATATCAAGTGTTGTTGTATGGTCTTACTCATGAAAGACTAACTAATTTTCTGTGGATGCAGAGTCTGGTTGATTTATTAATCTTTATGAGATAGCCATATTGCTTGAGTAATGTTTTGCAGGTCAAAATTGTTCAAATCTACAGGAAAGTTTTGTCACCATAAAAAAGGGGAGATTGTTGGAGAAATCTTTCCGAATATTTTGAAGCTAACAAAACGTTTCTATCGTCTAGTCTAGATAAATACAGACCTTCGTTTAGAGTCCGAAGACTTTCGATCACCGACTCAGCACTCAAGGCTCAAGACTCAAGACTATTCTCATTCACACGCTTTTCTAATCCGTGACAAAGGCAATCCAAAGCCGAAGTATTTGGTTGAGGATTTAGTCCTATCCTCTGGAGAAGATCTCTTGGCTGGATAAATATAACGGATTCCTTTATTCGAAATCAAGATCGTTTGAAGATCCGATGGTTGACGAAATATTCTTGGAAGGTTCTATTCTTGGAAACTAAGATCCTGGTTGTATGGGCGAACAGGATTGATGGGCTATCGTCAAGTTCCTTTAATAGCTCGAATGATCTTCTTGATTGATTCCGTCCAACGGGTAGATTGGAGGAATTCCTTTGGTAAGTGCCAACGGGTATGATGACATAAAGGAGTATAAAAGGAAGACGTTCTAGTTGCTTTAGTGCATGATCGATAGAGAAATTCCAGAGTCTAAAGCACCTTGATTATTAGTCGATACATTTTGAGCGAAATTGTATACACAAAGAGTGTCTATACTTAGTGATACCTTGAGCGAGTGTGGTAGATCATCTACACCGAGAAATCAAGGGAGAACAACGTTGTAACATCTCTTTGTTCATAGTGGAATCCAACCAATAGGCTGTCAGTGCAGAAGAGTGGACGTAGGCTTGAAATAAGCCGAACCACTATAAACCGCATGTTCAATTTTCTCTTCTCTTAGTCTTACTTTGATTATTGTTTGTCTCAAATTTATCAACTATCTAGTATTGTGCAATTATCGAGAAAAATCCTTTATATACCTATTCACCCCCCTCTAGGTACTTATACTAGCTATATCAAACCTCACCTCACTAGATCTAGCAAGGGGGGCCTCGTCAATGCTCACCCTATCCTAGGCACAACCCAATGAGGCCAGTCCTTGTGAACCATGGCATGTGGTGACCGACCATTAGCAAAAAGAAAAGGAAATGACAAAACAAAAAAATTATTTAAAAATATCAACATCAACGCCTGTCTTGCCACATAAGATGGTTGACGTTCATATCAACAATTTTCTGCCTAAATTGATCAGATAGACTGAATTGGTATTAATATAAAAAAAATAGAATTAAATTAGTTCAATTGAAATATTTATGACTGAATTGGATAATGCAATATGCTTAGTATTTCTTTGGCACTTTTCCTCCTTTTGCTTCGAACGTTGTTAGACACGAGGTGAAAAGCGGCGTCTTTATGTTGAAACATGGGATGTAAATTGCTTTTATACCAAAAAATATTATTTATGCTCTTACTTCATTTCAAACAAAAATGATTTTAATTCTATTAAAAATCAATTTGATCATATATATATATCAAAGAATCAGTCCCATCACCGTTAGGCTTACCGAAATGTCGATTGATCTTACTGAATGACATGTCAAGACGTTCCTCCTCGAGCATGCAGTATTCACTATTCCTCTCTCCTTTGAAGAAGAAAAGGTAAAAGAAAGAAACTATTCGACTTACAAATTTGCTCCTGGACGTGTGCTTGATCTTTTTCGTGGAGTGCAAGACCAGGACGTCCTCGCCGAGTACGGAGGACGTCATCTCCTCCACGAACGGGGTCGCCACATAGATGAGGCATGAGTCGTTGGTGCAGCTAGGCCTGGCGGGGCCGAAGCAGAAGGTGCAGCCCCCTCTGCCGGCAGCCTCGCACCTAGAGGACTCACAATGGATGGGGTGATAGGAGGAGGATCCGTAACCATCGCAGTCGAGCCAGGTGAACCGGCCCACGAGGTTGAGGACCGCGTTCATGGACGTGGGGGGAGTCCCGACCCGGAGGGTGGTGTAGTACTGGTTGGTGGAGGCATCTTTCTTGATGGGGAATACGACCGGAGCTGGTTTGTCCGTGGCCATGGCCGAGGAGGCTAAGATGAAGCCGAAGAAGAGAAAGAGGGGAACGAGAGGAGGTGATGACATTGTCGGAGAGGGTGGCTGAGGAGAGGAGCGAGAGGACTGTGAGCTCAAATGATCTCGCGTTCGCTTTTTATAGCAGGTCGACTCTATCTCCTTCTGGACTGTTTTTGCAACGCTTAATTGCATGGATGCTCCACTGAGTAGCCAGAAAGATAAAAATAAAGACAGACTTATGATCATGTGACTAGCTAAGGTCAGTTATGATATATGACCATTCTTCCATCGCACTAAACCTTGAGCTGTTGAGCACGGATTTCCTGAAATGCTGCCATCGTCCCCAGAAACATCGACGTGCGATGCACAGAACGAACGTAATTACCCTTCACTTTCGCGATGTTCATCATCCATGTGGCTAATGACTGAGGCGTCGATGGCTCTTGGGCAGGGAGTCTGAACTTTAAGCTTCCAAAGCCGTGAGCTCCATTGATCCCTTCTCCTGTCCACCTTTACCTCGAGATCTTGTCAGCGCCTTCTTTAATACCATGAACTGTTCGAAGCTAAGGTTTCGGATTTCTCAAGGCTTGACATGTTGTGGCTCTTTTGCCCGTTTCCATGCAGCGTTCGGTTGCTCGAGCACATCTGCACATTGGCTGTCCGGCTTCAGTTGCTTGAGCCAGCCGTGTCTGGATGCTCAAACCTGTCTTAGGACTGCACACGCGGAGGGGTGTCCAAAGGAGAAAAGCTTGCCGCTATGAGAGAGCCGGTAATGGCCATCTCAGCAGCACAGTTTTGCTAAAACGTGTTGTTCGAAGTTTAAGTTTGTTGACACCCAAAATACGACTAATCTAGCGCAAGCAGGTGACCATCACATAACTCTGGTATGGATGGTCATGTGCATATCATGTGGGTATTAATACAAGTGTACTAACTTATCAATGAGTATGGGATCAATATTTATTGATTAACGGTGAGACCCATTAACGCTATCTATTCAGTTGTCGAAATGTACCAACGAATCACATATAGTTGCTAATATGAACATTAGCAATATTTATTAAAAGAATGTCAACAAACTACTTTGAAATTTAAGATTGATGTGACCAAAGGTGCACTGTTTTTGGAGGGAAACGGTTACCATTCAAAAATCAAGCCGTCCGATGAATCAAGTGAGACTAGAAGCACAATTTTGAAGGGAACAGTTATTGTTTGAAGACCAAATCATCCAATGGGTAGGTTGAAGTTAAAGACACCTTTTTTTGGAGAAAAAGGTAGTTACTGCCTAGAAGAGAGATGGTGAAGTATACATTGATTACAAAGGGCCACGTCATGGAGCAATTTGCACACGTGAAATTTAGAAACATGGAGATAACTAGCAAGAGTTACTTGGGAGATCGTAACCGCTAGGAATAATCAAAAAAATAATTACCATTAACCATTATAAATACTATCATTCGCCCACAAGGAAGGACCATACAAATCAAAACAAAATGTTATCTTTCAATTATTATTATTTTTTATTGTACTTTAAATTTTCGTAGCTATAGCTTTCCAATTCACATTGCCAATTACATTTGGGCATGTACCTTTATCTTGGTGCTGCATAATCAATCAAATTCTAATATTATACTTTTAAGTTCTCAAGCTGTGTCGTCAATTAAATTTCAGCATAGTTTGCTTGCATCCCATTATGTCATCGAGTTTGTAATGGATCATACCGTCAATTAAATTCTGACTTAGTTTAAAATTGCAGAGCACTATTCCAATTGAAGAAATTGAGTTTCTTTCGTATGAGATATCCTATGTCTGAAGTTAGCACAAAAACTTGATTTCAGTAAATAAAAGCCGAAAAAGTAAAAAGATATTTCATTGCTGGATCAATTCCTGCTAAACAAACTTTGAGGGAACTTTCTGTCATACAATACGGTTTTCAGACATAATTGTCTGCATGGGAGGGAATTGGGTCGCACGTGAATTCCCCATCGCCTTAAGTCTTCGACTGAATGATTTTCTGCTAGGAATCGTGGAAACAGCTTGATGGGCTTGGACCATGAGATCTCTTCGAGGTCATTATGAAAGACTAGGCCTCGTACTTGGACCGACCCATCATGGTCCAATGCCTCTAGAGCTGAACGATCGTAGGATCACGCGCCCGGACGAGATGCCCATTTTCACCAAGACGTTGACATGTGTGCTCTTGCGGCACGTATCTGGAGCCAATCTGAAACCCACTTCCATTAATTTTTTGCACTCACTACCGTACTCGAACTTTGCGTATTCACAATGGCACCGGCATTCATATGAGACCCCCATGAAAAGGGCATTGAATTTGCTGGTACAATACAACGGTCTTGGTAGGGCGCCAAAGAGCGGAGACCGACGAGACAAGAACGCACAAGCGAGTTATCTTTCTCGAACAAGGTTCTCGTGATTCACTTTAGGTGGGATATAGATAGGTAGATGCAGCCGAATCGCGCATGTTTTGTATGGTCTGTGTATATACCGTTATGGTTAAAACTTCTCTTTGCTTCTACGCTTATACTTTCAGTGAATTTTTCAATCTCTAAATCAAAGGAGATGAACCACTGGGGACTCAACACTACATCTGAATGGTGCAAGAATTTGGATGTAAAAAAACAGCCTAAAATGGACAGACCAATCTTGTGTCCAAGAACCATTGAGCTGTTGGTGTTGAGAAAATCTCTTAATATGTTTTGAAGTTGACAAAATTATCCATGATTTATATGAATTTTGATAAATGCAAGAATTGTTCATGTTTCAAGTAATATCGTATTTAAATGACCTTTGAAATGATAAGTGAAGAGACTCAAGTTGACCGGAAGAACCTTTGAGAAGTTCATATAGACTTGGAAATATCAAGATTTTAAGTCTACAGAATCTACATCACTATCATTGTTAAAGTATATTGAGAAGAATAATTGAATATAATCGGGAAGCCAATAACAACCAGTGTTGGATATTAGTAGAAGCCTGTGTAAGTTGGATATCAAAAGCATACTACATGGATAACAACGGTATACCTTAGGCCCCGTTTGGTTGGACTTTCCCAAGGGGCTTTGGGTCCCAAAGCCCCTTAGAGAAATTTTTTTTGCATTTGGCAAGTGGTTTTGAAAGCTCATTAGCCAAATGTGGGCATTCCAAATGCTGAAATCTGAATGCTGGAGAGGAGGTGCTTTGGACATTTTGGAAATGCAACTGCATCACTATTCATTGTCTCTCTCCCTTCGTCTTCTTCTCTTCCCTGCCCATCTTCTTCCACGTTCCTCTTCTTCCTCCCCACCCATCGGGCTTCTTTGGCAATCGCCACCACCGCTTGAGGGTCGTGCATCCCCGGTTACCACCGCCTGGAGGTGGCGCAACCCATGACCCAGGCAGCGTCGCCTAGGTCACGCATACCTCACGCAGCGTCGCTTAGCGTTTGCGGACCTCAGGCGGCGTCGCCTGGCATGCATGGACCCCAGGTAACGTCGCTTGGCAAGCGCGGACCCCAGGCGACGCTGCTTGGGTCTACGCAACCTTAGGCCGCTAGATCTGGCGGTCTGGAGGCCAGATCTGGCCGCCATTGCGACCTTAGGAGCCCGAGGTTGCGCCTCCAAGCGGTGTCACCTGAGGTCGCAACCTCAGGCAACCAGATCTGGTCGTCCGACAATTGGCCAATGGTTAGTCGGTCAACCACTGGATTTGATTTTCAGATTTTCAAAATATAAAATAAAAATAAAAGCAAAAGCCCATTACAAATATTACTTTTGCCAAATGGTATTTATGCTAAAGTTGCATTTCAATGCTATTTGAGACTACAATTTACCAAACGATGCAACATTTCGGAAAACTCCTTTACCTCAATGGTATTTACATTCTCCCAAGGGCATTCCCCCAAAGTCGAACCAAACGGGCCCTAATTGGATATCAGCAAAATACTGCAAAAGCTAAAATTAAGCAAAAGCCTTGCTAAAGTCAGATATCATCAAACAACAGAAGAATTAGATATAACTTGTGACTATGAATATAAGCAGACCTCCTATACTATCTGCGACAACAACTTTGGCATGTGCTTCAAGATTATTACTTTGAGATACTTTATCTTACACATTGAAAGTTAGTGATCTAGTATGGATTCCTAATTTAGAAGATTTTGATTGACCAAGATTATCTATGCAATATATTCAATCACTCGAGATATCTTGATTTATTGCATAACTAAAACTCTCTATTTTTGGGAACCAATATTTAATTTTATGGATGACCAAATTTACGGATATTCTAATAGATCGACCTCAACGGTTACTCTAATCTTCTCGAAAATTGTTCAACAATTAGATTGGAGATTGATGATATTGAAGATTGTCCAACAAAAAGTTTGGATGATGAGTATAAAAGAAGATTAAGGCATCGAAGTGAGATATAAATCAAGATTTCATAATTGCATCCTTTCCTATTGTCTTTGGTGACCTTCATACTATAATCTTTTGAGAAGTGTTAGTAGTGCAATAGTTTGTACTTAGTTGTGAGATAGTGAGAATTATCTGCTTGGATATAAGCAGTACCAACTTCAAGGAGAAGGCCTTGGATACAAGCAGCACTTAATACTATAACCTCTCAATGATTTACAGATAATAGGCCGTTAATATAGGAGAGTGGACTGACTTATATCAAGCTGAACCACTCTGAGCTCTAAATGCATTGTTCACTATGTTCAAGTAATAGAAACATCGCATCTATCAACACTCTGTTTTTTCCAGTCACGCTTATATCTTACTTGGCACCTTCAATTCCATAATATTTTGTCAAGTTTATCAAAAACACATATCCACCAACTCTAGGTGTTACTGTTAGTCTACAGTAGTTGGACGTTAGTTGCAATAAATTATAGCTCCAGGATGTTTGATCTTTGGTTCCCAACAGCTTTTCAGATCTTTCATGTGCTCCTTTTTCTTAAAAGTAAACTAGTGAGAATGACAATCGAGTACTACCAAATTGACCGACTTCTATGTTTCATCTTGTCCTGTTCTACAGTCAGGGAGAAAAGGGGGTGAGATCACGGGACTCATGACGATGGATCTCGCTCCGTCAAACCTGACTATGCAGGTCGATGCCTGCTTGAGCCCAATAGAAACTCTTCCGAGACACGAACCTTCGACTCCCCGACTCCCGACGTTGGAGTTCTCGGTCAATTTCGAGCCACCAAGCCACCCGTTTCGAGGAGCGCTCTTCGCACTCCGTGAATTTTCCACGAGTTGCGCGGCGAACTGGCTTGGATCTGTTAATCAGACTCCGCTTGTCTATTCTTCTCGTAGTCTCACGTACCTTGCCTTTGGGTTGATAGATTTGTTTCCAATTTCTGACCTACGGATCACCAGAGACTCGTAGTTAAGACGACCATGGCCATTATTGAGGATGGTGGTGGACCAAAGGGGGGCCGGTGCTTATGTGTGGCATGGCAATCGCATTGAACGATCGATTGCGACTCAGTCGTGTCAATAGGGACATCCGGATTTACTTGCATGTCTAGAACAACCGTTCTTCGAATCCCGATGCATCGAGACAATGGTCAGGAGCTTCTCAGCCAACCACATGTCCAATTGTCCTATCTCATACGCCAACAAAAGGACCATAGTCTCTTCAGCCCTTTTACTTCTTGTTGGTGGAGGAAAGGGTTTGATACCCATTCAAACTTGCAGGTTCGATGGATTCTAGAGGCAAATGGAGAAAGTTTCGAGTTAGTTCAATAAGGATATATAAGCAACAAAGCACGAGACGACCAGACAAAGATGAATGCGAGGAGATTTGGTCGAAGATATGATACAATGCCGAAGAATTTGACCTAAAAGTTGAAATTGTAAGATGGCTGAGAGAATTAGTGGGCGAATACAGCAACTGGAACATGCTGATGGTCTATTGAGAGAAACTCAAAGTAGACGTCATGTCCGATGACTTGTCCCTTGCCGTTCTCTTTGGGAGTCCTTGTGAAGTCCATTCCTATTCGTTTTGTTTCGGTATAGTTCGATTCAACGATGCAAAAGAGACGTGAGCCTTTTAATTCATCCTGGGTACAACTCTAATGGCGCGAGATAAAGTCTTCCATAGTGATCTTCAACCTCTTGTTTTCCATTTGAGCAAATGAAAACAAGGGCCTAAGACATGCACAAGATCTCCACACACACCATCACATAATCCAATCAAATCGGCCGAATTTGGGGCACTTGAGACATGCACTAATCTCCAATCATGCAATTAATAACCATCCTCCTTAGTCCACGACTCTTGGATAAGTCGTCCCGTTCCGATTGTCTTCTCCATTTCAAAATTGAAAAAGCGACAAGTAATATAGGTCGTCAATTAGTAACTTCTTTTTTTTTGGGTGATTACAAGATTACGTGTGAATGGCTCGATTCTAATTTAAAAAATTAGGTTGGAATCGTTTAGTTTCTTGATTAGCGGTGACTTTGCTTTATCTCCTGCCGATCGATTTCTATACTTACTAACCACGACGTGTTCGAAAGCAGTTTGTTGACGTTTCGTTATTGGGCGGAAAGCGGAGCACGAAGCACAGTCACGTCATATGGGGTGGGCACCGATTCCAATTTTTCTAATGGTTAAACGATGAGTGATGCTCTGATCAATCGAGGACATACATATTGACTCGATCAATCTCTGCCTTTGATAAGATAATAATTGTCATCTGCTAATCAACACGTAGCAAACATTAGAAACACGCGACAATTAGCCCATCATCCTTCCGAATGATTAAGATCGAATTGGGTGATCGCCTTTATTAGAAAATTCACCCCAAAAAAGTTTGAACTTATCTAAGCTAACAAGGACTGCACATGTGAGACTCTAATGTCATGTTGGAAAATCTCATCTAAGATCTTGAATTTACAGGTGAAAAGAAACTGCAAATTTGTTGGAATCGATGTGAGTTCCTTTTACAACCTTACAAGTTCGGAACCCAGGAAAAATCCACCTTCTTTTCAGATTGGGTCGGAGCCCACCCTTAATAATTGTGACCAAGGAAAGAAAAGTAGAGAACACGTGGTGGTGCTAAATGACTTTGAAAGCTCGAGGGATGAAATATCTCCAACTGGGAAACTTCATGGCAGCCATGAAAGATTGGCATATGGTTTGAATCGATTGAATGATATGATGGAACATTTCCCTTACGAGGGTTCAATTCATGGGCCATGGGGGTGATGAATCTATGAATGCGCCAGTGAAATTGAAATTATACAGTGGGCCTAACCATGGTCAATGTAAAGAAAGAGCAAATAAGATAAGATGTGATGGTCACATTGCCCTAGACAAAAGAAAGTAACGTGTATGGACAAATGTCATAGTCCTTTGTATAAAATAAATGGTGCCAAAGTTTCCTCCCTTGGATAACAATGGATGTCCCTTTCGCCGTGCCCCTCTTTTTTCTCTCCTTTGGCTTGGATTCTCGAATCTTGCCGCACGATTTGCATCCGGTCCCAATTGATCCAAGGGTCATCGTCCCATTGTGGATTCTTTCGATGATGGTAGAAAAGAGAAATGGACACCCATGATGCGGCCGACGCGATTCGCGCGAAGTCTGATTTGCAATTAGATTCGCAGGCGTGTAAATCTTACATGGCTTGATACTGACTTTCGAAGATAGCATATAGAAAATCAGATATACACGGAAGGCCAAGTGCATCAGTAGAGTTGGAAACCGAGAAAATGGGGGACTAATTTACGTTGTAATTCTCAATCAAATCCGTTGAATTTTTATTGAATTTTGCAATCGGATCACTTGATTTTGATTTCAATAATCAAGTATGGTTAGACTTTGCAATAGATGCACTATGACCGGAATTTAAAGTTTTTTTTTTGTCAAAAAGAAATTTACATTCATTACCAAACTGATATATGAAAGGGAATATCAAAAGTCATAATAACAAAGTAAAACATAAAGCTCCAAAATAAATAAATAAAATTAAAAATCAAGGCGTTTCATCAGAGCATGGTTGATAGAAATCATCCCAAGCTTGTCCTTCAAGAACATATTTGTAATTGGATCTAAGCAAAAGGATCGGCGGCTAGTCACTGAATCATACAACACCATCGGTGTAATCACACGTTAAGATCTTCATATGTAATTTGGCTTTGCCTTTTGGCGGTGTGCGCCTAGGTTCAACGTCCTCAACACCATCACCATACGAAAACAATATAAATATGTTAAAAAAATCTTAGATCTAGCACTTGTGAGAGTGAGCCCTATAGTCAATGCGAAGTGCCAAGACTTTGAATGAAAATACTTTGAACAAGCACATAGTTTATACCGAAACTACTGTGAACACTATTGAAATAAGAGGTGGCACACTTATTTATTAAAACTCCAAAATCTAGAATTAGATTGGAGAGAAATGCTCCCAAATATAAGATCGAGAGAACAAAGTTCCCAAATCTAAAACTAGATCGGGAGAATTAGAAAAGAAATGAAAGGAAATAAAAGGAAAAGGAATTGGGAGGGGAGGGAGAGATCTAGATCAAATCTGTCGAAGAAAAGTTTTAGAGAGGTAAAGACTAGAATTTAAAGGTTTGCATCTCCTAAAAATAAGTATACGATAATTAAATTCAGTGGATTTTTTCGCCTTTTTATTGGACAACAAATCAAATAAAAGAAAGGAAAAAGTTAACAAAAAATCTCAAACTATTCTCACTGTAATATACACACACATCTGATTTTTTTTTTTTTATTTTTTTGTGAAGGTGAATGGTATATTGAATTTTAACCAAAAAATTTACTGCTATACAGTAGGGATCCGGCACCAAAACTTGCACTCCAAAAGACAACAAGTCAACTTGAGTGGAAGGATGCCAAAAAAGGGAAAAAAAAACACCCAACAAGGCAGAAAACAGCCAAACAAACGGCAACAGGAAGGCCAAACAATAGCCACCCACAAAAGAAAGGATCTCCAACACAAGCAGGAAACAAACCAACCAAAAGGAGGCACATAGCCAGATAACCAACAGCTACCAACAAGGAAAAGGATCCTAAACTAGAAGCCGTAGCAGAGCGCAGCAATGACCAGCCACACATGATTTTTTTATAACATCAAAAACTTCAAATTATGCTATTTATCTTAAAAATTTTCTTGTGACATTACAAATTCCAAATTTATATTCGTGTGACACGAGGAAAAATTCCAAATAAGAGTCTAAAGTGCCATTATTTCTTAAAATAAGGGCATGAAGTGAACATTATTTCAAATAAGGGTCCCAAGTATCCTCATTTTCTTAAATAAGAGCACCTCAAGTGGATTTTCTTTCAAATAAGGACTTGAAGTAATTATATCAATTTTTAAATTAGGGCAATTTCGTTTTTTTAAATTCTTCATTTATTATGTTTTTTTCTTTACAAACTAAAAAAAAAAGATACAATAGAAGGAGACTCCCATTTGTGGCCGTCGCCCCATCACTGGTGGGTTGGTGGCGATGACTAATGAGGTTGTTGGCGCCTAAGCGAGGGCCGGCGACCCTTGCCAACTAGAGGCGAGGCTACCTCGCCAAAGATGGCTAGCCATCGCGTAGGTCTAGCAGCCCTCACATAGACCAAGGTTTGGCAGGTGACCCTCACCCAAATTTGGGAGAGGGTTGCTACCCTCTCCTTGATGATGACCCATTGACGATGGGGCAGCAGCCACAAACAAAAGGAACCCTCCCGCCTCTATTTTTATTTTTAAAAGAAATTATTTTTAAAATTTTTAATCTAAATTAATTTAATTTAATTTTTACTTGGACAAAAATATCCTTGATCTGTAGGAATTTTTTGTTAGTTGGTAAGGTTAGGCCCTTATTTGAAAAAATCATAATTACTTCAAATCATTATTTGAGATTGATATGGTCATTTCAAATCCTAATTTAAAATAATATTTATTCCAAGCCTTTATCTAAGAGAATGATAGCACTTTGAACATTTCTTTGGAGTTTTCCCGTGACACAATTACCCTCCTTCAAATGATATATTATCCAAAACGGCATCATTTGTATTTCATTTAAGCGACATGGCGCCATGTCAACACTAATTCCTTATGATCCACGTAGATTGATTTTTAATAATACTCATTGATGAAATTTTGACAAAGAATGAATCTGTCACACGAGCTTAGAGTATGTCATAATGTATATAGTTTTGGGTTTTTGGCGGTTGTAATTTAAAATAAAATAAAGTAAAAGGCGAAGATTCCACCAAACGCAAAATTGGGCCGGGTACATCCTACCTAAGCTCAGGAATACTGGAATAGTTAAGGTTTTAACAAATCGATGGCTTGGATCAACCGATGATTCCCGAAACCATGGGCCAGAAAGCAAACCGTGGGCGTCGCTATCTTCTGAGCTCTTATCCAAAACTGAATCGTGACACGTCAATTGTCATTAATTTAAATTATACGGATGACTTTGGCCCTTCGCTTTCCTGTCTAATTGCAAGACTTCTTTGTCCTCTTATTATAGGTAGGACTTTTTGGCAAACAAGCCCTATTCAGGGAATTTCCTACTCTTGCTTTCACATCTTCTTAAATATTTTCATAAAAAGAAAAAATAATTCAATCTTACGTAATGCAATCCAAGAAGTCTTCCAGCTCAGCTTTTCAAAAAGGCTTACGTGTATCATAAAAAAAATTAAGGGATCGAAATAAATCAGTGACCCTTTGATTCTTATTTAAACTTTTCTTCCCAAATGAGTGAGATTACAGATTATGACATTGCGGGATCCCATCTCAAAGCAGATTTCCCACATATTTCTTCTTTCTTTGAGTCTTTTAAGAACTTATTCATGTGCAATTCTCTCTTTTCATTGTAGGTAGGATTTTTTGGTAAACAATTCTTATTCAAGGATTTTCCTTCTCTCACTTTCATCTTTTCTTAAGTATTATCATAAAAATAATAAATAATTTGATCTTACGTGATGTAACATGAAAATGACATCTTCACATACGACTTTTTCAAGTGACTTACATGTATTATCAAAATAATTAAGTGATCGTAATAGAAAAATAGAAGAATCAATTTTATTACAATTCATTATATCTTTAGTATAAATAAATTGATTCAAGTCTTTATTACTTTATAGCAATTTTATGTTCATTTCAACTAAATTTTTATTCGTTGTCTTTTCTCTCAACACCTCTTTTTTCTTCTTTTTTTTGCAATCTATTTCTTTTATCGTTTTCGTGCGTACTCCGTTTCTATTATTCATTAAAAAAAAAGAATATTAAATCGCATCAAAAACCACTTGATTAGACAGGCGAATCGACTCCTTTACACGTCGAATTCTTATCAAAGTAAGTGGGAAAATTACCAGTTACCTAGGTGTAATTTTCCAAAAGAATATTTTATAAGTGGGACCATGTCATGTGGCCTCCACATCGCATAGTCAGATTTCTTCGTCCTATTTTAAATTGAAGTTCACTGGAATGACCGGAACCGACATTATATTGTATTATGCTTATATTATATTACATTATATATACGTTTTCCTTTTTTGGGTTTTCCCCTCAAGGGTCTCCATTTCTCTCTCTCTCTCTCTCTCTCTTTTCTCGGATTGATAAGAATCTTCCTAGATTCCTAGTTTTGTATCTTTGCTTTTAACAACAAAATTAACACTATAATATATATGTATGAGTGTGTGTTTATAAATATAAATATAAATATATATATATATATATATATATATTATCATATGAAGCCCAACATGAAGAATCCTACAGCCTGTTTGTCCCCCGAAATCAAATATTGCCAAATCTTTTCAATAGTAAAATTCTTCTGGGAGAATAATTTTCAGATGCTTAGTCCTTCAAATATTTTTATTTAAGGTCCAAGTTGCTCTCAGAACCTAGGAAATTCAGGTACGCCAATGGTTTTTGGTTATAAGAGGACCTGTCTATGGAAGGACGACTAGTAGCTAAGATTAATTACTTAGTTAATTAATTGTCATATAGAAGACAAACACATGCATAGACCGTGTATCAATCTTTTAATTAGTTAGTGAATTATTTATAAGGCCTAAGAGAGCATGAAATGAACATCAATAAGAGACGAGTCCTGTAGACCACTTTGGGATCTTTAATTGCCCATGGTTTTGGCTTGTAAAGGGTAAGTAGTTGGTAAACCTAATTTGAATGTCGCTCATTGCCTTGCACTTCAGCATCTTAAACAAGTTTCTTGGCAGTCTTCCCAACTTCAACCTGGCAACACGTAAAAGTGTTTCGGAATTATGATCATAGTTTGTTCGGGAAACAGCGCACCAAATGAAAGGAATGGATAGAGAAAACAAGTACCCAAAAGTAAAAGTGGTTCAACCATTAGCTCATATCTATCGACAAAAGAGGATTCGAAATTCGCTATATCGAATTTGGAGCTCGCAAGACCGAGAAAGAGATTCTCTCTCAAAACCCTAGGAGGAATTTCAAGATTGAGTTACACGAATAAAACAAGCTGTGAAAGTAACCATTTTAGACTAGTGATCTAATATTGTGTTAGAATCCATTTTACCAAAAAGTATAAACCGTTAGGAAACGGGCTAATAATGTACTTATAGTATATGATTTGATATAAGTGAATAGCTGAGATGTTCACCTTCCACTAGTCTAGGAGATTAAAAAAACAATCTCGATCTCGGTCACCCTAAAAAAAATCACAAATTGGGCTTTAGAAGAAGGAATTCACTTAACAATGAACCATAGTTCTAAATTGATCTCTTGGCAAGACTCAATGCTTAGAGCTCATAAAAGAAAGATTAGGATCTTTACTTGCTTCTGTATGGGTTTTAACTTATGCATGATATTAACTACACAGCGATTAAATTGATAGCTTTTTAATCTTTTGTTATTGTTTGTCTTACTCTAACTATCATTTCCTCTCTCCTCATTTAGACTTTTACTCTATTTCTTTGTAAAGTGCGAGAGTCAAGGTCGATGTCTAAAACCAAATATTCCTATCTCACCCAATTTTCTTGCTAGTAGACCGCGTGTCTTGTGGGTAGCTTTTATAGCCTTAGTAAGTAATTACTTAAAAATACATTCGGTGGGATTTTCCGTATATATATATAATTGCAGGAAAGGTTCAAAGTTCACTAACAAGTGGCACATAAAGCTTCGTGAATAGTCTGCTTATCATCATTATGTAAAAGGAAAAATCAGAAAAGGCAAAACGAGAGAGAATCAAACTTGACTACTGAATGGGACCTATCTTAAAATCCGTCACGGATCGAATTTCCAAATCTCACTACTTGCGTGGCTGCGCAGAGTAAAGAAATCATGGTGACAGAAAACCGATGCTACCAAAAAAAAAAAAAGACTTCCGTAGAACTAAAGTTACCATGCTTCTCGGTATTTGAACAACTTCCATAAACGGGAAAAAGAAGGGATTTACTTTTTACAAAAAAAAAAAAAAATTTGTGGATAAGCTAAAGTCTTGTTTAATGGCGAGAAGATGTACAGTCAAGTGCCATAACTTGGCACCGAGGGATACTTAAGTGTCATAACTTTAAAATGGTACACTTAAGTGCCAGTTTTAAAGTTAAATGGGACACTTAAGTGCCACTCCGGCAAAGATCATCTTACATGACGACTTTCCGGCGAGCTTGGTCCAAAATGGCGTCGTTTTGCACGCCGACGTGGCGGAAAAAATGCAAAAACGACGCCGTTTGTGTCTACGTGTAAATAATAATATAAAAATTAATTAAATTAAATTTAAAATATTCAAAAAATTTAAAAAATTAAGAAAATTTTAAAAAATTAAGAAAAATTTTAAAAATTAAGAAAATTAAAAATTAAAAAATTTTAAAAAAATTTTTAAAAAAACTAAAAAAAATTTTAAAAAAAAAACGGGGGAGGTCGAACGGGCAACTCCTCGCCGTCGCCGCCTCCCTACTCGTCGCGAGAAGGGCGGGCGACGGAGAGGGAGGGTCGGTCGGGGTCGCCCCCCGGCCGACCGACCGCGAGCCCTCGCTATATTGCGGCGAGGGCCACGAGCCCTCGCCCCATTGCGGCGAGGGCTCGCAGCCCTCGCCGACCCTCCCCACTCCGTCGCCAGCCCTTCCCGACGGCGGCCCGCGCCTAGATCTAGGGCAAGGATCGCGGCCCTCGCCCCGGATCCGGCGAGGGCTCGTGGGCCCTCGCCGCCTCCCCGCCGCCGCCAAGAAGAGCCGGCAACGGAGTGGGGAGGGTCGGCCGGAGTCGCCGGGCGGCAAGGGCCCGCGAGCCCTCGCCCGCATCTCGGGGCGAGGGTCGCCGGCGGCAAGGGCCCGCGAGCCCTCGCCTAGATCCGGGCGAGGGTCGTGGCCCTCGCTGCGATCCAGCAAGGGCTCGCAGCCCTCACCGTCGGTCGGCAAGGGGCCGGCGACCCCAGCCAACCCTCCCCCCTTCCGTCGCCGGCCCTTCCCGGCGACGGCGGGGAGGCGGCGGCGGTGAGGGAGCCGCCCTGTTCGACCTCCCCCCCCCAATTTTTAAATTTTAAATTTTTCTTTTTTTAAATTTTTAAATTTTCTTAATTTTTAAAATTTTCTTAATTTTTAAAATTTTCTTAATTTTTTTTTTCTTAATTTTTAATTTTTTTGAATATTTTTAATCTAATTTAATTAATTTATATATTATTATTTACACGTAGACACGAAACGGCGTCGTTTTGCGTTTTTCCACCACGTCGCGTGCAAAACGACGCGCGTTTTGGACCAAACTCACCCGAAAATTGCCACGTCGGCCATTTGGCCGGATTTTCGCCGGAGTGGCACTTAAGTGTCCCATTTTACTCCGATATCGGCACTTAAGTGTACCATTTTAAAGTTATGGCACTTAAGTGTTCCTCCGTACCAAGTTATAGCACTCCAGGTGTCCCAACCTCCCTGTTTGATAATCATCTCTGGAACAACTATTTATGTTCTTTATTCCCCATAACGAAAAAAGAACATAAATCTATTTGGTAAAATTTTTGTTACTGGGAACAAAAATCTATTTTTTTTTCCCGAGAATAAATTTGGAATAGAATCAAGAAATAGAAAAAGTTGATTCTTGCTCCTAATAATAATTACTATAATCAGTTCATGTTTTTCTTTTCTTTTCTCCTCTTTTCTTCTCTTTTTTCTTCTTCTCTTCGCCTTTCTTTTTCTTCCTTTTGGTCAATTGCCAGTTGGAAGACCGGCCAGACGAGGGCTAGCAACCTCACCGGATTGTCACCAACTCCCAACGACACCAAGCCATGGCGAGGCTCATCGGCTTGAGCCTCACCTTGGCTAGGCGAGATCGACTTGGCCTCTCTAGGCCAAGGCGAGGCTGACCTTGCCCAGATCTGGCAAAGTTGAGGCTCGCATTGGCTAAGCAAGCCTCTAGTGAGCTCACCAAACCTCGTTCAAACGGTGGCCAGTGACTGGCTACAAGGCGAGGCTGACCTTGCCTAGATCTGGCAAAGTTGAGGCTCGCATTGGCCAAGCAAGCCTCTAGTGAGCTCACCAAACCTCGTTCAAACGGTGGCTAGTGACTGGCTACGAAGAAGAAGGAAGAAGAAGGAAGAAGAAGAGAAAAATAAGAAAAGTATTAAAAAAATAAAAGAAACAAAAGAATTTAAGAATCTTACCGAGCATATTTCTATCTCGGGAATAAAATTTTAAAAATTCAAAAATTGTTTTCTGGAATAGAATTAGAAAAAACCATTTCTAATCAAAAATTATTTTCGAGAACAAAATCGTTATCGAACGTGCCCTAACCACACTCACTTAGTTAAAAGGAATTAAAAAAAATCATATGATTTTTCAGCTCTAGAACATAACTAAAAATGTTCAAATTTCACGGATTGTGTTCAAATTGCTCTCGTACCCCTAAATTACAAGAAAAAAGATGGAATCAAATTAGCTTGAAAAAGTGCCGATGACTCATTGGAAATTAAGTTGGAAGAACTTAAAAGCAATATCATGCTATATACATATGAAAAACATATTGCATATCATAAAATTTATGTCCATAATGAATCAAGGACTTTTCTTAGGCCTACGGCCGGTTTAGAAAATTATTTACACATTCGGCATTAGATGCACATTTAAATTAAATAATAAGGAATATTGACTTAAATTTATAATTCATGAGAAGTCTATAGGATGAGATGATGGTGTCGTCGGATCAGTATAGTGGCCATTATTTAGTTTTGTGCACTTGTTATTTAACCTAGGGATAAGCATACCAAAAGCCTTAAAACCTATTACGAAAGGGCAATCGAGTTTTAAAATTTACAAAAAAACGCAATAAAATTCTAAAACTTGTCAAATTTGTACAATTGAGTTTTTTTTATTAATTCTATCCAACTTGATTAATGAAAAATGCTAATGTGACTTTTTAAATATTTTTATATTCTTTTATAGTGATGACGTGACTAAAACTACTCCCACCAATAGAGGCCCTCGCATGCAATCGGCAAAGGTTGTCAACCATTGGTCGGGGCCTAACGATCCCTACCGACCATCCCCTAGCATCACTGACCCTTCCTATCGATGGTAGGGCAACGGCGATGGTAGGTGACGAGGGCTGCAATCACTACTACATGGTTTCTCTTTCTCTCTTTTTATTTTATTTTTTAATTTAATTTAAATAAAATTTGTATTAAAAATCACTTTTGGAAAAAAAAAAAAAAAGATATCGTTTTATCCTTATGTTTTATGTCATCACCGTGTATGAGAGAGAAAATGTTTAAAAAAAGCCACATCAGCATTCTCCTTTATTAAGTTGGTCGAAATTAACAGAATGATTCAATTGCACAAACTTGACAAGTTTTAGAATTTGATTGCATTTTATGCAAGTTGTAAAACTCAATTGCACTTCCGCGACATATTTTAGAACTTTCAATGCTACCTATACCATTTCATGAAATTTTTTGGTGAGAAGTTTGAGGACAAATGTTGTTTTTATGTAGCTTTACAGGGTAGGGCAATAAGATTTAACACTTACGAAACGCATTTTTTTTCTCCAAATACATGATCGGAATCGGATTTCTAAATGACTCGAAAGATGAAAGGTATGTGGAATCCTTGCGTGATTAGGGAATGGAATAATTGGGAAAAGTCTCCTCACAGCAATATTCGCGGTGTCTATCCTTTACTTACTTCGCACGAATGAGATCGAATTTCAACAAGGTACTATCTAAAAGAATCGCCCTTTCGTGATCCATGGTAGGTGGGGTCGAATTTGAAATGTTGGTGGCAGGTGGTGACTTTCATAGTGTTACCAAATGTCACCAATCGAACTTCTTACTTGATTTTATTAAATTTTCTTTCAAGTATAGACAATCTCCGTGTGAAAAAAATAATTAAAAAAATGGAACGAGCTCCACACGATTTATTTTTTTCCCAAAAATTCCATACTTAATTTTTCAACTGCCGAAGTGTAAAATATTCTAACAAGCCGAGGAGATAAGTGTCGAGTAAAAGTTAAGTCTCCAGGACAGAAAGGTTTATAGCAGATGAGAAAGGATCCTCTGGCCCCCATTTCATGACTCGAAAAATCTCAACGGTTGATGCATCGGGCTTAAATTTCACTATCACCTTTATTTACATTGACTAATAACTTAAATTGAGGGGACACTAAATAGGGGCACTAATTGGTGCGTGATTCTATAATCCGTACAAGTTTCTTTTGGAACCTCGAACAAACCTATTGGAGTAAGTTCTTTTTTTTTTTTTTGGAACTTAGAACCTATATTGTTGCAGGTTTCAAGTTCAGTCCCAAGGTCTATTTCTATTCCACTTTTATTATAATTGAAAAATTATAGCGATTTATCACCTTTAATAACCACACTTACTGCTACAATTAAGTTATCATAACTTTTATTTAGAGATACAAAAAAATATAAAACATTAATAAAGTAAAAGTCGTATTCATAAAATAGAGCTCGGAATAGTATTTTCAGATTATACACTTGTTATTGAAGGTCATGGAATATCACAAGACCTTGAGAAAACATTGACAAAAAAAAAACACAAAAACTTATTATAGATTGGTGGAACCTAAAATTTGTAATCTACCCATTAAAATAGATTCCTCAATTTTTAGACTTTAAAATTTACCATATATATATTGGAACCTAAAACACAACTGATTCTCACTTAACCAATTCTCAAGTTGAGGTTATACTTTGAGACTATGCTCATCTCTAGGCATCAATACAGGTAGAGTATCTTATATCATAACAAATATTGCCCCAAAAACACACCACAATAGTCCTCCACCGTACTCACTGGCTAATAATCCCTTAATTGTCCCGATCAATAGTCAGTCCCCTCAATCACTTGTTAGTGCTCTTAGTAACATTGATATCCATTATGATGGTATACTTACGAAACACTTTGGATCGAGGCGAAGCTGCTATTCCAAATCATCATGTGTTATATCTGAGATAGACAAGAAGGGCATTCTTTTTTTCGTCAGTTACTTTTATTAAAAATATCAGGATACATTTAAAATATTAAAACTTATAAATAATATGATCAAAGCTTTACGTTAACTCTTCATATCTCATTCTCATCCCTTTCAGTCAAGCAGCATAATTCAAGATTCAAATGGTAACTTTAGAAGTATACAAATTCTTATAAACAAATAAACTAGAAATTTTTTTTCTTCTTTCTTTTTTTTTTTTTTTTTTGAAATCACAACAATCAAAAACGAGAAAAAGAAAAGAAAAGATTAAAAAAAAAGAAAAAGCATACACCACACCGGACAAGGCGAGTCGAAGAGTCGAGTGCGCGCGGGTCCAGAGGGGTTGCACCGTGCAACCGGCGCACCCGATCCCTGTCCCCCCGGGCCGGGTGGCACAACATCGTAATAATGCCCTCGAATAAAGACAAGGCAACTTGCGTGGGTCCCGCCATCGAAAACCCCCATACACGTCCACATCTGCCGCGCCAGGATCATCGCCCTCCGCTCCACATGCCCCGCCCCCCTCCCAACCAAAAAAAAAAAAAAAAAAAAAAAGAGTAAGAAATCATCGCCGCCGCGCCGAATTACCATCTTGCCCCTCCCCCAATCCTCCCCCTTCTATAAAGCGCAGGCCTCCTCCTCCGCCTTCCTCCTCCATTCCTCCTCCCATCTCCGTTCACTGCGTATTTTGCGTTCGAAGTCCGGAGAGATCGGTCGGGCGGTCCGTTTAGTTCGAGTTAGCGTAGCGTAGAGCGAGCGAGCGAGAGAGAGAGAGAGAGAGAATGTTGGGAGTGTTCAGCAGCTCGATCGTGTCGCCGCCGGACGAGCTGGTGGCCGCCGGCTGCCGGACGCCGTCGCCGAAGACGACGTCGGCGGAGCTCGTGCGGCGGTTCCTCCAGTCGAACGCCTCGGGCGTGTCCGTGCAGATCGGGGACGACGCGCAGCTGGCCTACACCCACCAGAACGAGTCCCTGCTGCAGCCCAGGTAAATAATCCCGCAAAAACCAAAAAAAAAACACCACGAGACGAAACGACCGGGGAGCGCGTCGAGCGACGCGCGATCTTGGCTCGAGACGACGACGGCGTCCGTCGGTCGAGTATGTTGAGATTAATCTCGCATCTCGACGTTAGCTTTGCCGGTCGACGGCGAATCCTGCATGCTTTTGGCTTAATTTCCATACGAGCGTAATTTTGCACGTTCGATAATGGCTCTCGGGAGTCGAGATTACTCAAATCTCGAAGGGAGATGCTCTGCTGTAATTCGAACACGACCATCGAAGCGACGTGGGATACGTCGCGTTCGGACCGAGCGGTTTAAAATGAACTAATATGATTTGCCAAAAACATGTTGTAGAGAGATTTACGCCGTTGAAATTCTGGGATGTTCTTGTTTTCCCCCCAGAGAATAGGAGAAGAGCGCCCATGAATTTTTTATGACAAACAATAAAGCAAAATATCAGGAGTAAATCTCGCTCGTCGATCTGTATGTCCTCATGATGTCGGATTTTTTTGCCGTCATTTGCGAAGGAATTTCGGCTTGGGTTTGTATTACTGGTTTGGTTTCAGGATGTCCATGGTGTAGGATCCTAGTTATAATAACCCCAGGAAAAAAGCTGATTTCTTTATGACTCTGGCCGGCCGCTTCGTGAGCCGGTTGGTTAGATCTTTGACTGGTAGTTTGAGTAATAATTCTATAGCTTTGAGGTGAAGTGATGGAAAAAAAAAAAAAAAGTCTCCTGTAATCATCACTTTTGGAATCTTGAGAGCTCGGAGTAGACTTGGGTGGCTGAAATTTAGACGCAGTTAAATCATTGTAAAGATTTCCACTTGTTGGATGGACTGTATCAATTATGGTTTTGCTCCCCGTCTTGAAGATTGGCTCTGTTCTGACGTAGTATTTGTTCTGTCGTGACTCGAATGGCAGGTCATTTGCGGTTAAAGATGAAATTTTTTGCTTGTTCGAGGGAGTACTGGACAACCTGGGCAGCCTCAGGCAACAATACGGGCTTGCCAAGTCCGCAAACGAGGTCGTCCTCGTCATCGAAGCGTATAAGGCGCTTCGCGACCGAGCTCCATACCCTCCCAACCACATGGTCGGCCACCTAAGCGGGAATTTCGCTTTCGTCGTCTTCGACAAGTCCACCTCCACTCTGTTCGTGGCTTCTGTAAGATGTTCTGTTTGACGAATTCTAGCGTTTGTTGAGGTAGGGTTGCTTTGAATTGTCGCTGACAGCTTTGCTAATTGACAGGATCAATATGGCAAGGTTCCTCTCTATTGGGGAATCACTGCTGATGGGTATGTGGCATTCGCGAATGATGCGGAGCTGCTCAAAGGTTCTTGTGGCAAGTCACTTGCTTCATTTCCTCAAGGTAAAGTCTAGGAACTGTACGTATAAATATAGTCCTCAAATAGTCCGCAATTTTGTAAATCAATAAGAAGTAGTCATGCTCTACGTGAGTAGTTTGCGCATTTCTTTGTTTCATGTTAAGGTGCTTCTCTTTGTTGATGGAATTATGATCGCGCAGGATGCTTCTTCTCCACCGCTGTTGGGGAAATAAGATGCTATGAGAATCCCAAGAATAAGATCACTGCAGTTCCTGCAAATGAAGAGGAGATCTGGGGAGCAACATTCAAGGTAAACTTATCTATAATAAGAAATTTTGACTTCTAAGAAATACTTATTAAGTTGGCCAGTGGAGCGACATTGGCGCAATAGTCTTGTCTATAATAAGAAATTTTGACTTCTAGGAAATACTTATTAAGTTGGCCAGTGGAGCGACATTGGTGCAATAGTCTTCCCGGCTACATATTAACCTGCATTATTCACCATAAGATTGTCTTAATAGCCCTAAGGAAACCATACGTCCTGTTTTTCATCGACCACATTGAAATCGAAGCCTGGAAGCTGCCTCATTTCATCATCTGCCCTTTGAAAAGGAGTCTGCTAGTAAATCTGTCATTCACTGACTACAGCTTTCTGGTGTGTGCTTCTTTGAAAAGGAGTCTGTTATTGGACCTGTCATTCACTGACTATAAGACGCTGGTGTGTGCTTAATGAGAATCATAGATGCTGCTTCTGAATAGCTTTGTGTTCCTGGAGCATATGATTGCTTAGGCAGTAAGAGTAAATTTAGTTGCATCACACGGTGAATCCAAAACACAAATTCCCTCTTCATATCGAGGGGGGGCCCCAGCGGAAGGTCCAACAAGGTAGACCTACCTTAAATTTATTGGCGATTGGGGTTGGTTGCATTTTTATCTGTTCCTTCACTAATTTTATGGATAATAACAAACGTGTGGGACTGCTTTGAGTCCCAGGTTGGTCCACCTAACATTGATTTTCGCTGGGTCAGTGTACCCATTTGTCCATAACAATCATAATCAGAAAGCAGAAACCTGAGCTCCTCCACGTAATGCGAATCATACACTCCACCGCACTGACATGTAAATTTGTGGGTGTTGAATTTCAGGTGGAAGGGCCAGCAGTTCTTGCAGCCAGAGAATGAGATGAAGCTGGGTTATCTTGTGATGTTGATGTTTGAAGATATGTACCCATCTGAGGAAGGAGAGAGAGACATGTTCGTGTGGCTTTTGGTGGTTCATGGTTCATAAGAGCCCAATGTAGATCCTACTGAGAGAGAGAGAGGGTGTAGGGTTGTGGAGATGTGTGAACTAAGTGGTCAGTTGGAGGGACAACTGCTGTAATCCTCTGTAACTTAGATTTGAGTTTTCCTCTTAAGCTGTTGCTTATTTGATTTTATCTTTTGACCAATGTACAGGTTACGGCTCTGCTGTCCCTTTGTGTCTAATAAAAGCTTTGGTTCAAAGTTCGTTTCTGTCATCTGCACTTCTTTTATTTGACTTCTTTTGTGCAGTTGCTTCGAGTGGATGATGATTAATATCATTGGACGAATAGGTGAAGTAGAGGTATACTGGGTGGTTCTTCAATGAAGCAGCACTAATTTCTTTCAGTGAAATCTTAAATTAATAAATGAGGTCTGTACTAGCTCCTAGTAAATGAGTATGGACCTCATAGACATTTTTGGCGAGCGCACTTAATGTCTTATGTCTTCTTCCATCCGCTAGATTGAAATTAGTTTTTGATTTTGAACTATAGTTTAGCTCAAACTAGATGAACAAAACATATGCAGGGGCGTTTGGTTGGACTTTTGGGAAAAACTTTTGGAAAAATGCAAAGAACTTTAAGTTAAAGAAGTTTTTTAAAATTCAATTTGCGTTTAGTAATTATAATTTGTAAGTTCATTGGAAGTACTTTGAACAAAATAATATTTAAAGAAATTTATATTTATAAAGGACTTTTATGATTAAACAAAGAAAAAAATGGTTGGCTGTTGGCGCCGCTCGAAATCTATCGCCGGCTATTGACGTGGTAGGTTGCAAAATCTTAGGCAGCTTGTCCTCCTCTTCATCTTAACCACCATCATCTTCTCCACCGTCTCAATCTCTCTTCTCTAGGACAATGAAGAAGTAGAAGCTCGGCGGTCTTGACGCCGAAGGGCTTTACCCTCTTCGACCTCTTGTCAAGGAGATCGTCTTCCTGATCCTTGACTTCCTTGGCTGAGACCTCCTTGATTGCAACTTGCAAGTCCTCCCTCATCTGCTGCTCCTTCCACACCGATGAGTCCCACCGCCACAAGTTCCTCTGCCCCCTCTGCACCGAGCACCTCCCCACCACCCTCACTCGCTCCCCCAATGCTGCCACCTCAATGTGTCCCTCTGCCCTTGCATGACCGACGCCTCCCTCGCCGTTGTTGCCACCACCAGTGAGGACGCCCTTTGTTCCCTCATCCTCCGCGTCACTGATTCTTCACAGTCGTTGAGTTGATCTGAGTCACAGCAAACCCATATTTGGGTCACGGCGGCTCAAATTTTAGTTGTCGCGACCCAAATCTAGGCCGCCACGACTTGTGGGGGGTCGCGCAACCTAGATCGGCGGGCCCTCGCTATGGTGTCATGACGACTCAGAGCTGGGTCGCCGCAACTCGCGAGGGGTCGCACGATGCCATGATTCGAGGAGGTCGCTTTACTCTCCAATGACGGTCGCTTGGGCAATTGCCATCGTGCCAACATCTCTCTAGCTGTCGTCGGCCCCTCGCAGCTAGGTACAACCAAGCCGCCCACCCTCAATGGAGAAGATAAATAGTGTCACATAGCAAGGGAAAAAATAGAAAAAAAAAAGTTCATGAGGACAATTTTGGGAAAAAAAAAATTGCACATTATCAATGTGGGCATGCCAAGAAAGGGACTTGCCATAGGCTTTCAGCCTTCTAAATGTCCACTTTTCTCCCATGGGATTGGCAAATTTTTGCCAAAAGCCCAATATTTGGCCCAAGGGAAAGTCCATTCTAAATGGTACTCCCAAATGCACCCGTAATCAATTGTGAATACATGAGCCACTGTAAATAAAAGTTTTTAATCATTCTATATAGCTTATGTGATTTAAAAGATGAGACTATCGATAAAATGCTTTTACATTGCGAATTTGACTGAGGAAGACGACATAAATATACTTACTTCTTTCAACATGGTAAAAAAGGAAGAATGGGGCATTTCGGCTGGTTAAAAAAAAAAAAGAAGTGTCTTAGCAAGTGAGGATAGAAAACAGCACTACCTCATACATTATAGTTTCATATAAAAATGAAAAAGTGTGAATTACATATCAATAATAAATTATGCGGGACATGAATTTTCTTTTTACATTTAAATGTCACGGTCTTGAAGAAGATGAATGTGCGGTAATGAATTTTACTCCAAACTCGTCATTTTGCAATTTTTCTTCCACTTACATACATATTTTCATGCAATAAAAAAATAATTTTAGTTATTTTACAAGTCAATTAGGTTCACGACTCATAAATTTGAGATTTTGATTGGCGATGCACATCTCGATTTAAAAACTATAGTCAAAATACTCAAGACAAGAACGTGCTTTTACCGTATGTTTTGGGCTTTGGAACACATAGAGCATTTTCGTCCTCATTATTTAAAGTGAAAGGATGCCCACCAAACCATATGAAAAACCGGTCCCTAGTTTAATAGGTCAAGTCCGTGGCGTTCGGCCCGGGATTCAAAACTCCAATCGACAAATGATTTATCGAGGAGGTTTCGACATTGCTATTTTGAGTAAGAAATCTTAGTGAGACAAGTATTTGAGGTCGTGCATGATGACCATTATATTTCACTTTTAATTTATTTTTCTGTTCACGAGAATAGAATTGGAACAGAAATATAATTGATAATGGCAATTCTCTTTTTCTATTTCTTATATAAATTTTTAGCTTAGATATAGGTTTGTACCAGAAATAAGAAGTATGAATTTTCGACTCATCCATCTTCTCATCACTTGCTCTCTACACCTGTTGATGTACAATTTCTACAGTGACAAGTACAATGAACGAAAAAGAGCATGGAAAGGAGATATTGGAGAAGGCCTTAAGCCGTCTTAATCGGAAAGTCCAAGATTACCGCCTAGTCTTTCTGGGCCCAAAAACAAAATCCCAGTCCAAAAGGTCGGCCCAAGGAGGCCCACGCACGATCCGGCCCAGCCCAACAAAATCTTCTCCTCCCAATCCATCTCTTTCGTCAACGATGACCTGGCCGCCTACGGAAGGGGCCACGGGTCCAGGTCGGCGACGTCACGTCCCCACGACGGAGGAAGCCGCCCGACGAATCACGCGCCGAGGAAGCGAATTGAAAAAAACGGAGAAGGAATCCCGGAGGGCATTATCGTCACGACGGGTCGGCGTGGGGCTGGGATCAAAACGCAGGAGCGTTTTATTTTTTAGGTCGGGAGGACGAACCGGAGAAGCGCTTTCCTCTCCCGGGACTCGCCGCGAAAGTCCCCAAAGAAGAAGTATATAAAAAAAAAAACAAAGGAGCAGAAAATTGGAAACTTTAGGAGAAGAGAATTCACTCATCTTCCACTTCATCTCTCTTTTTTTCTCTCTCTTTCTGTGTATGTGCTGCTGCTGGGATTCTCTTTTTTGGGTGGGATTCCTCGCAGGAAAGGAGGTTCGATTTTAGTGGGCGAGCATGTCAAATTATCGTTTTCTCTTTACCTACTTTTTTCTCGCTCTTCTTGCTTCCCTTTCTTTTCTTTTCTTTTTTTTTTAATTTATTTTTTCTCTGTTTTTCTTCCCCAACTTTTCTGGTGTTGTCGTTCTTGCCCCTCCCCGCTTCACTGGGTATTTAACGTTTTCTTGTTTTCGCCCGATGTGAGAGAGAGAGAGAGAGAGAGAGACCCGGGTATTGACTTCGATCGCGTGTTTTCCTGATTGACAGGATTTAGAGCCGGCTCCGTGGGGACGCTGAAGCGAAGGGGAAGAAGAAAGGAAGCAGCAGCAGCAGCAGACCAGGTGCAAGCTCTGTGCTTTTTGGAATTCTTTAGAGTTTTTTTCTTGTCTGTGTGTTCTTGGGGAAGGAGGGTTTTTGTTTCCCCCACTCTTTGCATGCATGTGTTTCGGTGGTTTATGTGCTGCTGGGTGTGTTTCGGGAGGACCCAGTTTAGGTTGGGCTGCTTCTTGTGTATCTGATGAATCTTAGAGCGTTAATTGGATCAGTTGTGTAGGTCTGCTTAGAAATTTTCTGAGTGGGAACTCTTTTCCGAGTGGTGAGTTCGATTATGCCGCAGTATCGGTAGCATGGGGTGTTTGTGCAGCATGGCTTGATATGGGGCCATATGATTGCTGATCGGCTTTATCAGATTTGGCCTGATAAGAGGGGGAAATTTTGGCACTGCAGTTTTACTTGTGCGGTTGTGATTGATTGTGCTGATTCTATGATTTTACTTTTTGAAGAAGTTGCAGACTTTTGTCCTAATCCTTGCAAATATATACTCAGAGATGGTGGATCTACCTTGTAGAGTTAGAGATCACTTTTGGGATAGGTTTATTTGGTTTATCGTTGTTACGGTATGTACGAGAAGTTTAGCTTTGATAAGTATCTTAGTGCTTGATTGTATATATATTTTATTTTGAAGATGTTGTTTGAGCTGTAAAGCATCGAACTTTTGTGCTGGATTGTATGTGTGTGTTCTATTGAGGTTGGAGTTTAAGTCCTAAATCATCAACCTTTTGTTGTGAAAGTTTTGTCGTTTCCTAGCTTCAGTGAATAGACTAGATAGTTGCTTGGTTTAAGGGATTAGCACTTCTTGCGGCATGGAGCGCTTGATAAAATAGGAAGGTGTGTGTATGTGTTAAGTAGGGCTCCAATGTGACAGACTGAGTTGTCTCTTTTGTGATAATCGATTGACCATCTGCTGCTATGCTGATATGTCAGACTACTGTCTGTAACAGAAACCCTTAATGGAATACATGTACATAATCCACTTGCTGATACCCTCAGGGTAAACTGAGGAGCTGCTGAGAGGGGATTGCCTAGCTGTTTTTCTGTTTTTCAGTGACCCATTTAGTTTCTGTGCTTTGACTGCTTTGACTACTTGAAATCACATCTAGCTGGTAATTTAGATGTGATAAGATGGGTGGCTTGCATAGGAGTATCACTCTTGGGAAATTTAGTGCTTTTGACATAGTCCAGACAGGGCTTTCACATGTAGAAATTTTGTCTTGTGTGCTTGTAGTTGAGTGGGAATACTTGTGAAAGCCAAAACCTGTGGCTAGCCTTAAGGCCTTAAGACACTTATCCTCTTATGTTTGAGGGTTTTTATGTGTTGGTCTCATTGAGATGCAAAGTTGGGCATGCATGATCTGAGACCATTTACTTTATGTGCTTGCATCCAAAGAATTATGCAAAAGATTCTGCTTGTTGTTGTTGTTGTGTTGGCACCCATACAGAGTTTGCTTCGTGCTTGTTTTAGCAACTGGACAGCTACAGTCTCATTCTTTATAGCATTTGGCTCTTTCAGGTTGAGTAGGAATCACTTTAACTGTTGGAGAACAGTGCACAATGTGTTTAATATCTTGTAACTCCCATGCAAAGTTTGTTAGGATGTCAAAAGTTAAAAATTCTGACCCTTATATGGGATAAGTGTAAAGAAGAAAAGCAATAAAGAGCTGAAAAGGGGTGATGAGAAATTGAATATGATACCTCTGGCTATGGTGAGTGTATAACCCTTTTTCTTTTTGAAAGTTGAAACTCATAAAGTTGGACGTAATGTAAAAGTAATACTAGCCCTCTTCACCTCTGGGTAGAATCATAAATTGTGGTTACAGAAAGCATGCCGTGTGGTGGAATTCGTACGTTTTTGTCATGTAGTAGTCTCATGTGGTATCGCTAGGAGCATTTATACTAGTTGCTATTTTTAACATTAGAACTTGATACCATGTCATGCAAATTGAAGTATTTGTTGAGCATTGTTACTATCTTGGTATGCCTCGTGGTATTTCCATTGAGAAGGGGTGATGAGAAATTGAATATGATACCTTTGGCTACGGTGAGTGTATAACCCAATTTTTTTTTAAAGTTAAAACTAATAAAGTTGGACGTAATGTAAAAGTAATACTAGCCCTCTTCACCTGTGGTAGAATCGTAAATTGTGGTTACAAAAAGCATGCCGTGTGGTGGAATTTGTACATTTTTGTCATGTAGTATTCTCACGTGGTATCACTAGGAGCATTTATACTAGTTGCTATTTTTAACATTAGAAGAACTTGATACCATGTCATGCAAATTGAAGTATTTGTTGAGCATTGTTTCTATCTTGGTATGCCTCGTGGTATTTCCATTGGATGAAATATCTTCTTCTTCTTCTTCTTCTTCATTTAACGGATATGTTGATAAGATATTTGTTTAATGCCGAAGTGTGACTTTTTGTCAATGTAGGATTACCTTCGAGTTCTGCTGGTCTGGATCTCTTTATCACTTGGTGTCTTTTGTCAGACAAAAGGATCTTGATATTTTCTTCAGTAGTCCTGCCTTTGATAGTATTGGCGATCCTATGCATGTTAAAAAAATCATGTCTTTTTGACGTGTTTGCGTTGCAGTAAAAGCTCTTCAATACAGAGTCTCTTCCTTCTGCTCTGGCATGGATCAGCAGGGGAATGGGCAGACCCCGGCCATAGGGGTTAGCAGTAGTGCTCAGATGTCATATGGTTTGAGCCCATATCAACCCAATCAAATGGCAGGCGGGGCTCCTCCTGGATCTGCCGGACAAATGCAACCTCCTCAGCCTGCTTCTTCAGCGCAACTTGCGCAGCATCAGCTTGCATATCAGCACATCCACCAGCAACAGCAGCAACAACTACAGCAGCAGCTTCAGAACTTCTGGAGCAACCAGTATCAGGAAATTGAGCAGACCACTGACTTCAAGAACCACAGCCTGCCGTTAGCTCGAATCAAGAAGATCATGAAAGCTGATGAGGACGTGAGGATGATATCTGCTGAAGCTCCAGTCATATTTGCCAGGGCCTGTGAGATGTTCATTCTGGAGCTGACCCTCCGTTCCTGGAATCACACGGAGGAGAACAAGAGGAGGACCCTCCAGAAGAATGACATTGCAGCAGCAATCACGAGGACCGATATTTTTGATTTCTTGGTTGATATCGTGCCCAGAGAGGATTTGAGAGATGAAGTACTTGCATCGATGCCGAGGGCAGGAGGTCTTCCTGTGGGTCCTCCAGCCGAAGGCGTTCCTTACTACTATGTGCCATCTCAGCATGGTCCACAAATGGGTGTTCCTCCTGGAGTCATTGCTAGTAGGCCTGTGACGGATCAGTCTATGTACAGCCAACAGCCTCACCCTTACATGGCTCCTCCAATGTGGCCGCAGCAACAGCCGCAACAACAGCAGCCGCCTGCAGATTCTTGAGCAAGGACGTGGGCAAGTTTGTGAGTCAATCATCAGGTTGAAGGTTGAAGCGTAGGAGCTTCTTGTGTTGCCAAGGGGAGACCGCGGTGGGTCTGAGTGGCCTGGCTGTTGTGTGTATATTATTACTGCCCTATCATTAGCTTCTTTTCTTGGGTTGTAGTAGTATGTGTATAGTTAATGTAACTTAGTTTGCCGAATTCCTTGCCGCTTTTAGTTTGCCGAATTCCTTGCCGCTTTCTTTCCCTTTGATGACATCTAATCCTGCTTTTTCCCCCCTGCAAAATCTTGACTTGGTTTTGGCCAAATGATTTGCTTTTTTATTTGGCCCTCTCTCTCTCTCTCTCTCTCTCTCTCTCTCTCTCTCTCACATGCGAACATTGCAGGACCATGTAGAACCAGGTACCCTACTGGCTCGAGTTCTTCAGGAGTGAAGTTTTGATAATGGTACGGGTATACCGTTCCTAAGATCTTGTGCTCGTTTGCAGGTGACCGGTTGACAACTTCATTACGCTGAGCAGGGCACTGTCCTTGGGAAGCGTAGTCATTTTTGTGGCGCTACTCCGAACAGCTTCCCACAAAGTGTCGGTTATTGAAACGACAAACTCATCTCCATTGGCGACCACGGCACCACAAGGGATCATCTAACACAGCAAACGGTCTCGTACACCGAGTCTCAATCGGTGTAGAGATGATATGGAATCGAGTTGAGTTGATGTCATCGTGATTGGACTCAGCTCAAGCATTTAAGATTTGATACTTAGTTGGGGTTTCGGTTTTTGGAAACTCTGCCTGAGCTCAGTCTCAACTTTGCCACCAAATACATCAAATCTAAATTCAGCTCAAAATATATGCTATGTTGTCTAAGCTCACCAGAGACACCTTCGAAATGTCTGCTTGTGTGTGTTAACAAACAGTGCATTCATTTGTGAAATAATACACAATTGATTCATGAATTTTGGATTAATGTACAAAATGATAGGGGAAGTATACTAAAATTGCCAAAATATATACGAACACTCATTTTTGTGCTAAAAGTTTCTGTCAACTCACTTAAGTTTCAAATTGGAGAAAAAAAACGATTATTTAAATGCCATCAGTTAGAGATTCCAGTCAAATTGATTATGTGGCTTTTATAACTAAAAAAAAATGGCATGGTATACTTTTTTAAACGTAGTCCACATAGACGTCATAAACAATGTCAATTTTTCGTCCTACATGGCGGGAACAAAAGAAATGACATCACATAGCCTTTGGCCAAAACGATGTCGCACAAGGTAGATCAAAATTGGGGCCTGTCAAGTTCTTATTATTGCATATGAACTACTCTCCTCAATGGCTAATCGTCGCTCGCGAACGGTTTGCTGTCTCATCAATCGCTCGCCATTGCTCACTCGTTGTCACAATTTTGCTGTCATCTGCCAGTCATCTTCGTAAGTATCACTCACTTAAGTTTGTCATCTTCTTTCCCTTGCTCAATTGGGTGGAAAAATTTAGGAATCCGACAATAAAATTAGGGTGCAAAGGGAAAATTAGGGCTCGGCTTGAAGGGAAAAAGGGGTTTTGGTAATAGAGAAGGAAATGTGAAATAGTGGTGGGACTTGATTTTATTTAATCAATTCGATGCTATCATGAGGACTTAATTGATTAGATTAGTTTTGTTGGTTTTTTTTTTTTCCACAAAACGACAACAATAGAGCAAATTCTTTAATCAACTATTTGTGATTGTGGAGACCTCCATGTGAAATTGTTATCCAATCTGCTATGTGGTTCCAAAAGCTAATGATTGTTTTTTTTTCTTGAGAATAGAGTCGGCATGGGGGAGAATCTTGTCATCATTGTTTGCTATGGTGAGGAATTTGTTATTGGCACCAAGAAGTAGGAATATGCTAGTAGAAATGAAGGTACCATCTACTCGATTTTAGGAAGCTATCATATATTTATTTCACGAGGGAATTAGTGTATTATTTATAATGCAAAGTGCAAAAATTGCATTATTGTGTTCATAAAAGAGTGGGAAAGTAGTTGCGATCTAGCAATAAAAAGTTGGAAATCGACTAAAGGAGATGGAATTCAAGCGGAGATCGAGATCATTAGTCGCATCCATTAGGGACACCTTGTTTCCTTGGTTTTTTTTTTTTTTAGTCAGTCTTACTTATCCTTACTCTAACTCTCACTCTTAGACTTTTACCCTATCTCCTTAAAAGGCGTGGTGGTTGAAACTCACACGTGAAATTAAATCGTCCCCAACCCTATCCCACTGAGAAGGTTGGGATTCGAGCCCCCCACCTTTCCTTCCATGTTAAAAAGGTGGCCACTAGAGCAAACCCCAGCGGTTTTTGTTTCCTTGGTTGGTCACTACATTTCTAGCACTCTAGTATATGAGTTTGTTCCAAATAGCATGTTGGAATCTCATTTGTATGGTATTAATCTTATTATAACGAGCTAACTTGAACTCCGCTGAGATACATTGGCATAGGTAATATAGGATGTTCGATTATTTTGGAGCAAAAAATCTGATTGAGAACATTATAGTTATTATAATTGATAAATGTCATTTAAGGAAGGATCACCCGACTTTGGCTTGGCCTACGAGGATGAAAGTTGCATTTGGTTCTATAAGAGGGTTAATGTATCTGCATGAGAAATGTAAGTATGTTTTTTAAAACCTTATTACTATAATAAGTTTTGTAGTTTATCTTTATCAGATTCACTTCTCAAGCAATCCCAAAATCGTTCACCGTGACATCAAGGCTTCTAATATTCTTCTAGAATTCAATTTTGATGCAAAGTTATAATATGCAATTGTTCAATAATCACATGATAATATTGATCATCTAGGTTGTCTATTAAATTCACTATCACATTATCTACATAGTTCCTTAAGTTACCGATTTACTTCATATCTTGAAAAGCAATTTGCATCTCTCCATTGTCCCCGATATAAGTAAAAAATAAGGGAAACAACAAAAGATCTTTGGGCTACAAAAGTTAATTTCTTTATGAAATCATTCGTGAAACAAAATAATTGACTTTTCATCCTATAGCTATTTTTGGAGTCATGATGAACCTTTAATGCAGAATTTAAGTAATGGGATTTATCGTGACACTATTTGGATGTAGATTATAAAAGTTGACATACTAATTCCACATTGCAGATTTAGGACTTGCAAAGTTTGTTTTTGATACATATACTCATGTATCTACTCAAGTAATGAGATTTATTGGTTAAGGCTATTTATCATGCATATGGTTTGTCTAATTTAATATCACTAATGGTTGAGTTCAATTATTTCCTTTCTGTGCATATATTTGTTATGTTATCTTTTGTTGATATAAATCTACCAAATGCAACTACTTGCATTCATAGTATGCCTTAAACAGGAGGAAGCTCAAAGCTTATGCATATTCATTTGGGGTGTCCTTGATACAGCTAGTGACTTGAAGAAAAGTAGTGGATCCTTGTTGGCCCAAGGGCCACCATTGAATTTGTTCTATGGAAAGACACTTGAGGTAATGTATCCATAGGCGAAAGGGTTGTTTAGGTATGAAACGCTACCTTGGAATGAATTTTGCCAGTGAGCGAGTATATTGGATCACTTTGAGTATGCCCATGGAAGGGCCCAAATCTTTGAGGTGAGACACAAATCTTATGTAAAAAAGACTAACAAGCGCTTGAAGATTCTTTTTGTTGATCTTAAATCGGTTAAGTGATAAAAATATCTCCACCAAAATCATGTCGATAAAACTCCATTTGACGCACATCTATTTAATAATGTGAACTGGGTTTAAAGCCGTCCTAGAAGTTGAAAATATAACAAAACCAAAGAATGCTAGAATGAACACCATAGCGGATTGGGAACCAGATTCGAAAATTTGTCAATAAAAAATAATAAAGGGCAAAGATTGGTATTATTTTTTAAAACCTTCACAATTTCAACCATATTGATTCCTATAAAATTTTCTAAGGCGCTTGCAGATTTCGATCTTAACAATGGCTTAACTAATGTGTCAAAGGAGCGGATATCAGGCGGCTTCGTACTCCTCATAAATGGTATGGGGTTGATTCATATCCACCAAAGATGAATGTTGGAGTTGTATGATTATCAAGTAGTATGGTACAAGCCCCAACGCATTTCTAGAATCATACAACTCCAACATTCATCTTCGGTCGATATAAATCAACCCCAACCTATGAGGAGTAAGAAGTCACCATTGTTATCCACTCCTCTAACACATTAGTTGAGCCACTGTTAGGATCGACTTAGTGGATTTTTTAGGAATCAATAGGGTCAAAATTGAGAAGGTTTTGAAAAGTAATGCAAATATTTGCTTTGATTGACCACTTTTCAAACCTTCCATGAGAATTAGGTTCCCAATCCACTGAGGTGTTCATTCTAGCATTCTTCGATTTTATTATATTTCCAACTTGCAGGACACCTTTATACCTTTTGTTGGTTCACATAGTCAGAAAGATGTGCATCAAATAGAATTTTACCAATATGATTTTGGTTTCAACATGATTTTAGAAAAGACCTTTTTATCACTTAACTAATTTAAGATCAACAAAAGAAAATCTTCAAGCACTTATTGGTATTTTACACATGGTTTGTGTCTCACCTCAAAGATTTAGGTTCTCCCATGCAAAAACTCAAAAACTCAAAGTCACCTAGTATACTCACCCAATCGAGAATTTCATTCCAAGGTAAGGCTGCATACCTAAGCAACCCTTTTGCCTATGGATGTGTTACCAGGTGTCTTTCTATAGAACAAATCCAATGGTGGCAATGGGCCAAATCCTCTTAAGTGCGCTTTACCTGTGAAGTGTACGATCCTATCCTATTATTGGGATTTTCTAGAAGGACTTCATATTACCCCTTAAGGATAGTCCGTTAGTACGACAACCTTCAAAAGATGCTACCTTCTTATAAATTAGGGCTATTCAGATTCGACGTCCTACGTGGAGATCTAAGAAAAGGTCAAGTAGCTAAGTTGCAAGAGTAGTTTCATCGCATCAAATGTGCTTATAAGCAATGCCCACAATAAACCATCACACATCCTGCAGGTTTGGAAGTTTGGAAGGGGAGATGAAGATCCACCACGTGACCGAGGAGTATATACATTGCCCGAACAATCCGATTAGTAAGGTTGACGTCTCGCATGTCCCTAAAGAACCCAACTACCCTGATGGCCAAGTGGAAAAGTGGCAGCCTTTAAAAGGATTGGATGATCAAGTCAAAGCCACAAGTTTCGTTGCACTGGACAAGCAGCCTCGCCATGGATGGATGTACTCCCATTAGATTTAGGCCTTGTTTTCAGGATGCTTTATGTTGACAATCTTTTTAGTTAAATTGAGATTTTTTTGTAAAGACTATCTTGATACACCAAGATAGACTTTCCAGAAAAGTTCAAGCGTCCCTCGTGTCCGTCCTCCTGGACCCGTGTAAGGCTGCGTTTGGCAACCACTTTGCCAAGGATCTTTAGCCCCCTAAAGGCCTTTGGGCCAAATAATCAGTGTTTGGCAAAATTTTTTTGACTTGCCTTTGCCAAAGGCAAGCCTTCCCAAGGCTGAAAGCCCAAGGCAGGTTGGGGGCTGCCTTGGGCATTCGGCCTTCTCGGAAGGCTGAGGGAGAGTAAGTAAAAAAAATTTCTTCCACAAATGTCCTCGCTAACATTTCGTTTCTCCGGTTTTGTCCTCGTTACTATTCATCTTCTTCTTCATTGAGGATGGCCGACGAAGTTGCGCGGAGCTGCCCATGGCCTGGCGACGAGCTGGATAGAGGTCGGCAAAAACCCGTGCGTCACGGCGATCGTCGGCGGCCAGTCGCGTGACCTCGGCGACCCCCTGGTTGTCGCGTCGCCGCGACCGCTGCAACTCCGGCAACCACCCGATCCGGGTCGCGGACCGCGCAACCCCGCGACACTGCGACCCCCGGCAGAGAGCTGGGTCACCGGAGGTCGCCGCGACCAGATCCGGGCCGCGCGACCTCCGGCGACACAAATCACACGCAGATCTGGGTCACCGGAGGTCGCCGCGACCGATCTGGGCTGCGCGACCTCCGGCAACCCAGATCGCGCGATCTGGTTGCGATCGGGGTCGCCGGCGCGGCAACCCTCGCCGGCCGCCTGCCCCTCGCCGAACCGCCTGCCTGTCCCTCACCGGACCGCCCGCCCTCGCCGGCGGTAATCAACCAATTCTCATTTTTTCCTTTTTTTAATAATAAAGTCTTTTGTAAAGTTAATTTGTCCAAACACTATTTTGCTCAAATATACTTTGCAATGGACTTTCACAAATACGATTTACCAAACACTATTTGCATTTCCAAAACCCTTTTAGCTCAAAGATCTTTACATTTTCTCAAGGACTTTCTCCAAAAGTCTTCCCAAACGCACCCAAGTCGTCTCCGTCCTCCTGCCTAGAATTCAACACACTAAGCCCAAACCGCCGAAGACAAAAAACAAAAAACATCATTCATCGACCACCATCATCATCATCAGCAACAAAAACATCGCCGTACGCCCACCACCGAACCACCACCGGATTCATCGGTCACCCCCACTCAGGCCATCATCCATCCTCATTCACTCCAAACATCACATTAATTCACACATACATGGCATTGTCAAAACAAGCAAATAACAAAAAAGGGCACGTCATAAGCAAACTGGTGTAGATGCACGCAATGGTCGACGCTCAGGTCGTGGGTACAGCATCATCCACTCAAGCCAACAAATGCCATTGGTTACCCCGAGAACATACAGGCACAGAGTAGAGAAAAGATGGAGTGAGAGGCGTTTGACAAATAGTTTCAATGCATCAGCAATCGAGTCCAGTGACCCCAAAACAGACATCATGACATTAAAGGATAGTGATTAGTGTTCAAACCAGCCTATAATCAGAGACAAGTTCATGATGCGATTTTGGTGCAAAAACCCGTTCCCCTAGGCTAGAATAGGGCATCACAGAACGGGAGTGTTACCTTATCGAGGAAGCGGTTCTTAGCTGAAATCACAAGGCCGAGAGAACGCTCTTCGTGGCGGCCGAACTGAGAGCGACGAGAGGTGAAGCGGCGATGGCGAAGCACGCGGAGACGTCGACGAAAGTCGATGAACAATGGTGATCTCAAGTGAGGATCAAGCGAGAATGGGGGAGGAGGATTTTCTCTTCTTCTTTTTTTTAAAAAAAAAACTGCCTCCCTGATTACCCGATTTCGTGGTGGATAAAGACGGCCTTTTTGTCCTATTTTCTCTTTCAAAAAAATAGTAATAGAAAAACCTCGAATGAATCGAAATTTCTTTGACCAGACTCGAGATCTCTTCTTATTGCCCCCGAATCTAATATCTAAAATAAGATAACAAACTAACGAAATAATAATAATTTTTTAATTTTTTTCTTTTAAATTTTGAAATCTAAAGGAATAATTATGTAGGCTTATGCTAAATTGACACTTATATGCAATTGAAACACTAAGGACACTTGGTTAATCTTTTAGTTGAGAAATGAGACTCGCCGTGATTGAAAATCCCAAATTTCGCATCTTCTAAAGTTGATCGTTGGTAAAGTTCAGGTGTCCAACCACCTATCTTTCTATTTCATACAATATACAAGATGTCACACTTTCATTTTATTTTATTTTTAAATAAAAAGCAAAAGGTTATATAATCATCTTTGTATCGCTTAACTTTACATTTACTGTTATAAAAAGTCGGTGTAAGATAATTCCGAGGGATTTCGAGAATGTCCATACCTATAATGAGTTATTCAAAGAAAATCCAACTCTTCGTGCTATTTCATCAAATAGGATTATGACATAATTTTACATGATTTCAGGATAAATTGATTACCCACCAATGCTCAACATTGATAATAATTGCCATAGTGAAGCATCAATCATCAATGTCGAACAATGGAGTATGAGATTTTTAATAAACCTAATATACCTGGGCCAAGAGAGATTATAATTAATTTGGTAGGTCACGTCTAACGGAAGTTATATCGGGTAAATTTATAAATCTTCTCTCTAGGCCTTTCCCAAAAAAGAAAGTTCGATGCATTTCAATGTCTTTGACCAGAAATAACGCATTATAATTCCGAAAATGTAATTTTGTCATCTCATTTAATATAAACAAAAATATCTGATCTGGGAATACCCCATGTAATGATAAGTATAATTCTAATCCATAAATTTGCCTTATTAGTATTGGTTTTCTCGCTGCTTATTTAATTCTTTTAAAGAAATAATTCCAAAGAAGCCGACCAGCTAGGCTTTCAAGGCAAACAAATCAATCTATGCATATTTTTCAACACTGAAAAATATGCTAAAACTACGACAATAAAAAAGTACCGTTGACTATAATTTGGTCAATTAATTTTATTTTCAAAAGATATGAGCTTTTGAGGCTCCTCAATCGGGGCTTCTTTCCTCCCAGGCTGGTTGAGGAGCCTCCAGTAGGAGGGAGACGGGTGTTTTCATGTGTGAGGGCTGTCCGCAATAGTCTCCTAATGGGCACCTAATAGGACTGCATTCTTTATTTTAACATATCAATGCTTACACACCTCATATCCCAAAAAGTTATTGAATAATTTCTTCCACACAAGTAAGGATTACTGATTTTACACTAAAGAGAGTCTGAATGTTGGCAAATTCTCACTTCAAATCAACACCACCCTAGGTGCTCCCTAGGGTCATTGAATGTGGTAAAATACAATATTGCAAGGGCCAAAAGAGCACAATTCATTTATCATTTCCAATTCACCTTCCAACAAGCAATGGGGTCCAAAAGAAAATAGTGACGAAATAATTATAATACAAATAGAGTAACGAAAATTTTTCATTATTTTCTCACAATACTACGATAATGTAGTTGATTATATAAGATATCTTTTCATCATATAACAACAACAATTAGGAATTTTCTTATTATTATCGAGTCACTATATTTAACATTGATATTATAATATGACTAAAAGTTTCACCTTTATTGTATTTAAAAGAGCAAGGTACATATGAAATAGGATACAATTAATGAACAATTAATACTAAAATACACATTACAATTTAAACTTAAATACATATTCCCGTTATAGAAAAATGAAAAATCACGTCCATGCAATGCTCGGATATGATGCTATATATGCTTAACTACATATGCCTTTCGCGGGGCCGCCAGCTTTGGACGAAGCAGCCCTTGCCCATATCTAGCGAGGGCTTGGGCAAGGGCTGTCAAAAATGACAAAATAAAAATAAAATAATAATAATAAAGAAACGAAAGAAAAAAAATAGAAAGAATATTAACAAAATTTTAAAAATTTTAAAAAATATCAACATCAGCACTAGACATATTATATATGACAACCGGCGCCCACATCAGCAATTACTGGCCTCAACTGGCCGAATAAACTGAATTGATACTAATATGAAAATATTCAAGATTAAATTAGTCAAATTGAAAGATTTATGACTAAATTAGTACAAACATAATATTTTTAAGATCTTTTTTTTGGTACTTTTCCCTAAAGTTGGTACATCGCAAATGAGGCCTTTGATGCATGACACATAAATTGGCCTAAGAAATTGATTGATGTTTTTCTTTCTAAAGAAAGGAAAACAAGATAATGTCAAGAAAGATAGCCAGGGCCTACAACCCAAATAGTATCATTTAATTATTACAAATCTCTTGGCCGATAAGTTTACAACCCAAGTAGTATCATTTAATCATTACAAATCTCTTGGCCGATAAGTTTACACTGTTCCTTTACGTTCTCATTGCCATATTTAAGGATGCCAAATTTACTTGTCAATACCCAATACCTTTTCTTTGATCCATTTGTCTTGTGTGAAACTCATGCACAAGCAATGGGATGATTCTAGAAAGGCCATGTGTGAGGTTCTTTTTGAAATTTTAATCTTTTAAAGGAAAAAGTAAGTGTCCAATCAATTGAAATGCAAAAGTGATGGCTACTTCGCACAGACATCCATCTGCAATCTCTCCTCTCCTCCTCTTCCTTCTTCTCTGTTCTTTCTTTTGGGTTTTTCTAGGAGTGGAAGTGGAGGAGGTGTAGTTGAGTGCGGGTGCAGATGCAGAGGGTGCAAGTGCAAAGGGCAGATTTCAATCTGGTTTCCAGATGAATTTGAGCAAAAGATCTGATGTGATTGTCTAGAAGTGGGGCATTTGAGATTCTGAGGCGAGGAAGATGGGGCACCTTTTTTTGGTGTCACCTTTTCTTCTGTCCTTCGTATTTTATTATGTCTCCAGCATATATATAAACACATATTAACATCTCATAGATTAAAAAGTAAAAGAGAGGAAGGAAGAAAAGGCCCCACTAATCCCACCCACTCACCCACCATACGTATCTCTCAAAGTACCTCCCTCCCTTGAAACTTACATTACCTTTTATCTCTATTACAGATTTAATAACCCTACATCTTTTGGCTTAGGATATGAGGGCAAGGGGAAAGGAAGAGGAAACTAAAATTTTAGAAGGAAGAAGGCCAAAAAGAGATAGAAAACCCATCAGCAAGTGTGATATAGCATGAGATTTTCAGTTACCACCACGAACTCTTAAGACCAAAACCCCACTTTCAACAGCAGCAACTCTATCTATAAGCAGGCAGCAAAGTCTCTCACGGCACATTGCAACTTGATGTGTTCTCATCACTGAATGAGTCGGGTGACTCCTCGCATGGGCACGGGCACAAGCCGGCATATGGCCCCGGGTACAAGTAAGGGTACGGCCACATGTAGTTGATAGCTGTTGGCGCCCACGCGTACATCATGGGCTGGAACCCCGCATCGCCCATAGCCTTCAGATGATTCATCAGAAGGGCTAGGTACTGCTGCTGCTGCTGCTGGTGGTGGTAAGGATTTCCGGGCATGGCTTCCGCCCTGGCCCCAGGGAAGTAGCCATTGGCTCCGCCCACTCTTCCGCCGCTGCCCAGCGAGGCATCTGGGAGGCCTGGGACAGCCGGGAAATTGCTTGGCATGCTGCCCATATGACCCATTGGAATCTTCATACCACCCATCTGACCACCACTTCCATTAGCACCACCACCCACGTGGAGGAACCCATTTTCCATTCCTCCACCCTTTTTGCCGCCGTTCCCATTGATGTTGCCACTGGGACTGCCGCCGCTGCCATTCTTGTTTTTAGGGTTACCGCCATGGTTACCATTTTTGGCATTACCCCCGTTCTTGCACCATTTTTACCACCACCGCCACCTTTCTTGCCATAATTACCAGCGCTACCTCCAACATTTCCCCCACCCTTTTGAGCATTCAAGAGCTGCTGGGCATGATTCCTATTCATCATCTCATTTAGCATCATCATGTTGGGCATCTGGCCATTGCCCATCATTGGCTTCGTCTTGTTGGGTGCTTGGTGGTAGGCATCATCATAATCATCAAAATCCTCATCATCCATAAAATCATCATCTTCATCATAATCCCACTCTTCATCAGTGAATTCCTCATCCTCAGGCAGAATGAATTTCCCTCCTCCTTTCTGGTTCAGGATCGGACCCGGGTCCTTGGAGGGCATCTTGAGGTCCTTGAATTGGGGCAGCTTGAGATCTTGGAACGCTTTCATCTGCTGGAGCTGCTGAAGCTGCTGCTGGTTCAGATGTTGAAGCTGCTGCTGGTTCGGGAGGTTCTGACCAACCTTAGGCTGGTTGTTTCCTTCAACTCCGCCACCGCCCTTTTGGCCCTTGTTTCCACCTTTGCCATTATCAATTCGCATGTTCTTGAGCTGGTCGTTGGACTTCTGAGCGCCCCAAAGCTCTGCATGTTTGCCTGATATGAGCTTCTTGATGAGTGGAGCTGGGTCTACGTTCCCGGAAACGGTCACTTTGCCCTGTTCTGCATCTATTTTGATGGTGTACACCCCTGTAACACACCAATCCAAAAGAAAAGAAACAAGGGGAAAAATCAACCAAGCATTTTTTTTTTAATTGAATGTGATAAGTATACATCAACTGAGATTTTCTAAAATAGGACGGGAAGGAACTACTTTTTTTTTTTTTTATAATAAAATCTAACTAAAATAGAGAGAGAGAGAGAGAGAGAGAGAGAGAGGGGCTTGAAAAAAAAGATTGAATAAAGAGGACTGGAACTGAAAAAGGAGTAATACCGTCAATTTTCTGCAAGATTTTCTTCACTTTCTGCTTACAGCCATTACAGTGTATGTTCACTTTTAGAACACAAATCTGCATGCACAAGCAAACCCAGAGAACAAAAACAGTTGTAAAGAACAATTCCTCTCACCGCAACAAAAGAATAACAGATGGAAAAAAAAACGAATGAAACGAAGCTTCCTATGCGGAGTTTCATTCCGAAAGGTCATTACCAAGCCTGGAAAGAGAGATTAGTTCACAGGCCAAAACAGAGCACACACCCAAATTGTAACACATTAAGTCCCAAAATCTTCGACCAAAAAATAAAAGAAGTCGCAATTTGGTACCGAAAAGTCCCCACTATCTGGGAACGCATCCATGTGCTGGTTCAGCTGTTGAAGCTGCTGCTGGTCCTCATCCTCAGTCAGGATGACCTCCGCTCCTCCTTTCTGGTTCAAGGTTCGGACCTGGGTCCTTGAATTGGTGCTGCAGCTTGAGATCTTGGAGCCCTTTTGTGTTGTAATTATAGTTAATGGATCAACGAAAGCCAATAAATTAAGATACGTTTTTTTTGTTCACGTATCTCTTTTGGATTCATGAATTTCTTAAACTTTTCTATTTATGTATCTATTGAATTCATGAATTTCCTAGAGTCATGTATCTTTCAGTTCATGTATTTACTGAGTTTATGAACCTCTTGAATTCATGTATCTCTGGATTCATAAATCTCTTGAATTTATATATCTCTTGATTCATGAATTTCGTGGATACATGCATCTATTTAATTCATGTATCTCTTATATACATGAACTAAAAATCTCTATAAATAGATGGGAGCATAGAGCTTCATAAAGTCTTTCGTTTTTGGTTTTTCCGACTCGATTCCAAAAAGGCTTTGATATACTTTTCTGTTTTTCTGGGTGTGCTGGTTCAATTGAACGGTTCGGCCGAGCCATGTTTGCATAGTGCTAATCTAAATAGGTTCGAGGTGTTGTATCTTGGGAGGCATAGTTCGTGAATTTGCGGAGCACTATTGGTAGGAACTAATCGCCTTAAGGAGATTCGGTTATCCGTACCTCACCTCCAATTTTATATTATTTTTTCAGTGATATCTTATTTTATTCTTCTTCAAGATTGTAAGTTTACATGAAAAGAAGAATATTATATAACTGTTATCGTCTTCTTTACATTGATATTCTGATTACAACAAACAGTTTGCTTTCTCTGGATTAATTTCCAACAATCTTAAGGCGATTAGCTCACTCACTGTTTGTTGTTCTTGTCAGATTATTGAGATGACAGAAAACAATCAAGTGTCATTCAATGTTCATAATGTTTCAGGAGATGTTCCTATGGTCGATCCGACCGTTACTATGGAAGATGTTCAACCCTCAGGGTTTGAATTTGTAGTAGCCAATGCTACGAGCCATTAGGCTAACACCAATTTTGGTAGTGCAGGTACAAGTCACATGACTGGTATGCCCGGGACTGTTTTTCAGAACAGTACAGGACAAATGGCTTTTGGCTTCGTTTTTGGAGGGATAGTTCAACGAGCCTTGCCTACTGTGATGGCAACACCTCCGGTTACAACTAATGAAAGATTGTCTGCTGTGGTGATGTTCGAAACATCTCTGGTGTCGAACACTGATGGCTGGTGGCTAGATACATGTGCCACAAATCACATATGTGCAAATAAACACATGTTCTCATCTTATGAGAAAGCTGAAGAAGATGAGAAGCTTTATATGGCTAACTCTGTATCAGCAAAGATTGTCGGAAGAGAAAAGGTGATCCTGAAGTTTACATCTGGCAAGGAGGTCGCCCTGCTGAATGTGCTACATGTACCAGAGATTTGAAAAAACCTAATTTCTAGCCCCATACTTGTCAAGAAGGGTTTCAAAATTGTATTTGAATCTAACAAGTTTGTACTTTCGAAAGGAGGGATGTATGTGGGGAAATGGTACTTGTGTAATGACATGTTTAAGGCCAATGTGGCTGTCATTGATGTAAACTCGAATTATATGTACCCAAAGACTATTAATAAAAAAAAGTCTTTAGTTTACACGGTTGTGTCTCCTTATCTATGACATGGTAGATTAGGACATGTAAACTATGGTACAATAAAGAGAATAGCAAACTTGGGGTTAATTCCAAGATTTGAGTTGGATACCCGTTACAAGTGTGAGACTTGTGTTGAGGCCAAGTTTTCCAAGAAACCTTTCAAATCCATTGAAAGAACAAGTGAACCTTTACAATTAATCCATAGTGATCTATGTGATTTAAAATTTGTAGAAAGTAGAGGTGGAAAGAAGTACTTCATCACATTTGTGGATGATTGTACTAGATTTTGCTATGTTTATTTACTAACTAGCAAAGATGAGACTATGAGCATGTTTGTCAAGTATAAAAAGTGAAGTTGAAAGCCAACTTGATAAACGAATCAAAGTGCTTAGGTCTGATAGAGGAGGAGAATACAATTCAATCAATTTCAAAGAGTTTTGTGCTAGTTTTGGAATAATTCTCCAAACGACTGCACCTTATACTCCACAACAAAATGGAGTTACTGAACGATTGAACAGGACACTAAAGGAGATGGCTAACGACATGTTTTTGAGTTCAAGTTTACCTCAAAACTTGTAAGGGGAGGTAGTTTTAACTGCAAATTATATTCTTAATAAAATACCCTACAAAAAGACAGGTAAAACTCCATATGAGTTCTGGAATGGAAAGTTGCTATCCTACAATTTTCTAAAAGTGTGGGGGGTGCATAATGTGATTTATAATGGTAAGTCTAGACATATTCGTCGTAGACATAATACCGTAAGGCAATTGCTCTCAAATGGAATCATTTCTTTAGACTTTGTAAAGTTAAAGGAAAATATTGCGGATCCGCTGACAAAAGGTTTGTCAAGAGAGCAGATAAACTGCGCATCGAGGGGAATGGATTTAAGAGCCTTAACCCAATAAAGAGATTCCAAGGTGAAAACCTAACCTATGCGATTGGAGATCCTGTGGTCTAGGTTCAATAGGACAACGCAAATTCTGGAAACTCCAGTGTAAGCATTGTCTCCCATTCCTATGATGCAACAGTGCTTTCCTACAGCGTTATTAAGGGTACGCTATGCGTTTAATGATTCCTATAACTTGGAATGTAACATCCAAGTGAGATATGGTAGGATATCTTCAAAAGGAATGCACATATATGCGTGGAGTTGGTCGTCTCTATGAAAATCTTTAAAGGCTAGATTTTCTAAAGCATGCATGAATCCCAAGAGGTTTAAGGCCGAAAGAACGAACACAATCGAGAACCAATCTTGAATTGGAAATACTCCGTGTGAGGTTTATTGTCTAGGCTTACACAAACAACTAGCGATTCAAGGCTTAGTCCATCGACTAGTTAAGTAAGTCCGATAGGCTTTCACTAAAAAAGGTTCAAAGCGAAAGCTACCTATCTTAATGCAGTGTATTTCAACAGGCATGCTCAGATTCCTTCGAGTCAAAAATGTTTTGTTGATCTATTAATGTGAGGGATTGTTGTAATTATGGTTAATGGATCAACGAAAACCATTAAATTAAGATACGTTTTTTCTGTTAACGTATCTCTTTTGGATTCATGAATTTCCTAAACTTTTCTGTTTATATATCTATTGAATTCATGAATTTCCTAGAGTCATGTATCTTTCAGTTCATGTATTTATTGAATTCACGAATCTCTTGAATTCATGTATCTCTGGATTCATGAATCTTTTGAATTCATGTATCTCTTGATTCATGAATTTCATAAATACATGTGTCTATTTAATTCATGTATCTCTTCTATACATGAACTAAAAATATCTATAAATAGATGGGAGCATAGAGATTCATAAGGTCTTTCGTTTTTTGTTTTTCCGACTCGATTCCAAAAAGGCTTTGATATACTTTTCTACTTTTCTGTTTTTCTGGGTGTGCTGGTTCAATTGAACGGTTCGACGAGCCCTATTTGCATAGTGCTAATCCAAACAGATTCGAGGTATTGTATCTTGGAAGGCATAGTTCGTGAATCTGCGAAGCACCATTGGCGAGAACTAATCGCCTTAAGGAAATTCGATTATCCGTACCTCACCTCCAATTTTATGTTATTTTTCAGTGATATCTTATTTTATTCTTCTTCAAGATTGTAAGTTTACATGAAAAGAAGAATATTATATAATTTGTATCGTCTTCTTTACATCGATATTTTGATTACAACAAACAGTTTGCTTTCTCTGGATTAATTTCCAACATTTCGTCTGCTTGAAATCTCGGTCCTCTATCGTCTTAAGAGCCACAGTTTGAACTCTTGGTACTTTTTCGACCATAATAGGAAATCTAGGCACTTGAATCAGCTGTGAAGCTCCGGGAAATCATGGAACTCTTGCTCTGGGAGCTCCGGGTTCTGGAGGTTCGACCACCCATAGGCTGGTTGTTGAGAGAGAGGGGGGGGCATCCTAAGGAGATGTGCGGGTGCACATTAAACTCCTCTGCTTCCTTTGCTTCCTCTATTTCAGGGGTGAAAGAGAGAGAGAGAGAGACGGAGGGAGGGGGGTCTAGAAAGATTGCTAGACTGGCACACAGAGAGGGAGAGAGAGAGAGAGAGTTTTGTTGCTCTTCAAGGCTTCTCTTGACACACCAATCTTTTTCTTTTGAGACCTCTTTATTTATGGGGTGGGGTGGGAGCGATTCTAATGGTATCCTCCTCCTTCCCCAAGCAGGTAATGTGCACAAACCTCCTAACCATGGCCAATGTGGCTAATTAGCTTGGCTTGGAAGTCAGTGTGTTTGTGCGTGTCTTGGGCTTAGCTTCGCCATGGAGGCTTTTTGCAGGGGTTCATAAATAAGCCATGGGGGTGGCTGACTGGTGCGAGAGGGCTTTTGCTTCAGGCTCAATGACAACCCACCCCATATTTCCTCTGTTTTCTCCCCCTTTTTTTCCTTTTTTTCAATTCTACTTCCTGTTCCCCCTCCATATTTTTTTCTTTTAGAAAAACAAAAACTTTGGCAATAATTATTATCAGCATATGTCAATGAACTCTTTCTGACACTTTCAGAATTTCTTCTCCCCAAATTGGGTGAGCACTAACTTGGCCAATGCTAATAGCTAGCTGGTGTGCATCTAACCAAAGAAAGGTCATTGCTAGTCGAAAACATATATACATTTGTAACTTTGTGCTTGTTCATATTTCCATGATAAAATGTCAAGACAATGTTTTCGCTCATTTAAATTTAAAAAATAAAAATAAACACCATCTTACGTTAAATACTTGCTCACTTAGTATATATAGCACCTCCTCATCCTTTTATCGCGATTCATCACAATCAATATGCATTCTATAATTTTGGCATGAAATGCTTAATGATCTCTAAATGTCTCGATTTTTAATCTAAGTCATGCATATTCAAGCAAATTCCTATCAGGAAAAATCACAACAAATATTCGTCCTTCTTCCTCCATAAGCCCGCATTCTCTTGACGATACGGTGGATAGTTATCATCCCAGATCCAATCACCCTCGAACACATCACGCCCATCACCCCGAGCAGCGTGCCACTGCTCAGGCCTCGTCATTTCCCTGAACCACGCCTGGATTGGTTACCAGGGAAGGCTTCACGGGGATCAGAGGTGGGACCCTAACCCGTAAAGGGCTCGGCCGGGTTTCCCAATGGGACCTTTATCCCATACTACTCTCCCCTCACTTGCCTGTAAATGGCTTGTGAGGAGGAGTCCCCCCGGGATGGTCTATTTCAGGGGGGAGCAGTTTTAGGACCTGCTCAGGTCCAACCTCCTCATCCTTTTATCGCGATTCATCACAATCAATATGCATTCTATATTTTTGGCATGAAATGCTTAATGATCTCTAAATGTCTCGATTTTTAATCTAAGTCATGCATATTCAAGCAAATTCCTATCAGGAAAAATCACAACAAATATTCGTCCTTCTTCCTCCATAAGCCCGCATTCTCTTGACTGATACAGTGGATAGTTATCATCCCAGATCCAATCACCCTCGAACACATCACGCCCATCACCCACCTCCCCGAGAAAATCCACCCTCTCGACATCATCAGAGCCATTCAACTTCAAGTTCGACCACGCCAGACTCTCCATTCGGCCAGGGTACCCAAAGAACCCTCCTCCCACGACCCCGTCCTTACCATGATCCACGTAATGACCAAAGAAGAAGATGAAACAAACCGTCAAGAAAGAGAAGCCCAAGAGCCCCAGGGACAGGGCTACGAACTTGAAGTGCTTCAATCTCTTGTGGACTTAGAGAACCGGCGTCCTCTCGTGGCTTTGCTCCTGAAACGGCAGGGTCTTGAGGAGCATTTGCGAAGGGTGACGAAAAGGAGAGGCTCTTCTGGGTTCTCGGTGTTTGTGGGAACCGACTGAGAAAATTTTTACAAAGAGGGAAGTGGTGGGTTGGGTAGAGAACAGGAGCGAAGTTTGGTGCGGAAGCAAGACAGAGCATGCATCATCATGGCCTATAACGGTAAAGAAAGATGCCCTTTTTTTCCATTAGTTTTTGGCTCCATCTCTTCCCTTTCTTCTTTGCTTGGTCGGTCAGTCATGTACCGCCGCTAGAGAGAGAGAGAGGGAGAGAGAAGAATGGGGTGCGAAGGAAGCAAAGAAGATTGCACGAGGAGGAGGAGGAGGATGATGGTGGTGATCATGAATGGGGTCAGTTCTCCCTCCTTGTTTTCAGTTTAACTTTTCAAGAGAAGTCGAGTTTCGAAATGGAGCAGTAACGTGGAGTTGGATTCAGATGCAGTTTCCTTCTCTCTTCCTTCCGATAACGGGAGCGTCGGGTCCAGAAATGGTAAACGTGGATTTTTGCAGGGGCGGGTTGGACCGGGTTGACTCCGAGTCAACGCCCCGGACGTGGCTTACCCGGTCAGAGTCAACGGGGGAAATTTGTCCCATGGTTTGGATTAGACCCTCCCCTTCTTCTTGTGTTTTTCTCCTCCTTTCCTTTTGTAGGACTGTTAAGAGATCTGATTTTTTTTTTCTATTAACAAAAAATCGAGAGATCTAAATGATGGTTGATAAAACTAATTTAGAAAGCAATCTGAAAATACACAAAAAAAAAAAAAAAAAAAATTGAGAAGTTATTCAAAAGTTTCGTTTGTACGGGCATATCACTCCCAAAACTATCTTTCAAACTCTTTCCCCTAAGGGTTTTTGTTAGAAGCTCAATTCTTAACACTGTATAGCTGGAGATGCCTTCTCCTCATCGTAGAGTCATTTTTAATAAGCATCTACGTAGAAATAAAATGATATTTTGGTAATCCTAAATAATCGAAGAATTTTCTCAATATGCAAATTAGACCAAAAGGAGAATCGATGACGTAACTCCTGTTCTCTCATAATTAATTATTCCCATGACAGATTAAAAAATTAATAAACTTTCTAAATTCTATTGGGTGTGTGTTTTATGAGTGTATAAATGTAGATATGCTATCGAGTATGATTATATTTTTAGGGGTAACTACAAAAAAAAAAAGTCCTAAATTTACTACACTTATATCAGTTCATCCTTAAACATTTTAGTTTAGTCAATTTAATCCTTAACCTTTTGAAATTTGCCAATTTAGTTCATCTAGCTGATTTTAGTTAGAAACTAATTATGTGAACGTAAACATCGAGTGTTTGCAAAACCGACATTGATGTGAAGATTTTTATCAATTTTTTTCTTTTTTTTTATTGTTAAGGGCCAACGGAAGGTTGCAAACCACCGATTGAGCCCTAACAACCTTCACCAGCCACTAGGCAAGGGCTAGGGCTTGTAAGCTCTCGCCCAGTAGCTGGCGGCCTAGGCCACTGTTAACAATAAAGACAAAAGAATTCAAAATAACGTTTGCCATGCCACATAGGGCAACATACATTCAAGTTATCAATTTATAAAGATTTAGCCAAAATTTAAATATTTATGATTGAATTCGGATCGATTATATTTTAGCAAATTGTCATAAAGATTTAGAATTAAATTAGTTAAATTGAAATATTTATGATTGAATTGGCATAAATATAATAAGTTTATAATTTTTTTGGTAATTTTTCAGCTTTTTTTTTTTTTTTTTACTTTGCTTTAAGTTTTGTTTTAATATTTTATAAAATTCACAACTCATTTTTTTTTTTATGTTTTCATCGCATCATATGGCAATATTCATTTAAAAAATCCACACCACCTTTGCTTTCAATTATTCCTAGCACAATTACATTCAATAATTACATCTAAATCATCCAGTGTTGATTACACATATGTTTTTTAACATTCAAATATAATATTTTTGAACATTAATAGAATTGTTTTATTTTTATAGCTATAAAGCGGGCCACCGTCTAAGCAGCTTATAGTTCGGTCCCGGAACAAGTTATCCTTGGTTCTCTTTATTCACGCATTTACTGGCTTAGGAGGACAGACAATAATATTTTTTTTTTTAAACGAATTGAATTACAAGATTCATGTGTCTTGGGCCCACAGACAAGAGAGAGACGAGGTGAGTATAGCTCACTTATACAAGTCTGACAATTAACTTGTCTGACAAAAAGACTAAAGAAACGGGGAATGACTACTTGTTAATACAAGCCGACCAGAAGAAGGAAGGCTTAGATTACAAGATAAATAGTGCCAAATAAAGATTGGTCATCAATAATTATTTGAAGAAATTATTGTGGATTGTGTTGTGTCGTATTGGGATTTATTTCATGAACATGAGATGCTCGATATGGAGTGGCAAGTAAATGATACAGTCCTTGGATTATCTAGTTCATGAATTGAATTAAATATGCACCAAAAGTTTATGGACTGAATTAAACAAATCAAAACTTCATGAATTATATTACACATGAGATTAAAATTAAGTGATTACATTGAATAAATTAAAAGTTTATAAATCACATTAGGCATCGAGCCAAAATTTAACTACCAATTGTGTCATTTTCCTTTTATTTTTAGTCAAGAACAACGTCACATCCTAAATTACTTGCATGTGAGTCCTCTCTACCTAAATCCTCTACACTTGAGAGAGAAGAGAGATGACAAAGATGGCCGCAATGAGGTTGGGGCTAGTTGTGATCGAAGCATTGGCAATTGGATACCTCACTCTACAACTAGGTTACAACCCATTCCTCAAGAAAGCCCAGGTTGCCATGGTTGACACTTCTTCTTCTCCACAAGATCGCACTACCCTTTGCGACAAGTAGAGTCTAATGGCTAGTTGCCTTCTGTCTTGATGTTGAATGTTTAGCAAAGAACTGCACCAACTATGTATTGGTGTAGAGTCAACACCAGTACGTTGTGTGAGTGTTGGTGAAAGCACAAGATATGCCAGTTACGTGCTGGTGCAAGCCAAGTGAAACATAAAATTTGAACCAACATGTCCATTTTAAAATTTGTGTAACACAAGTAATCACTTTTAACCACGAGTAGCATTTAAGTTATCATTTTTAGGAAAAAAAAAAACTTAACACCTTAACTATCACTATTTACAACTTTTGGCATTAAAATAGTCACTCGTGAATTTGTCACCACTCATTAATTTGGCAATGGTTTACATCAATAGTTGCAACAAACTAGTAAACTATTACTAAACAAAAAATGCAGCAAACCATTACATCTAAAGTAAAACAAACATCTGAAGCAAAAACTAAGCAAACTAACATTCATAAAACACAATGAAGCAAGAAAACTTTTTAAGTGTTCACAACCAATGAATTCTAACATTCCATTTCCATCATAGATTGCAACAAACCTTTAGTTCCATTAAAAAACTGCAGCAAACTAACAACAGAACAATACCTACAAATAACGCAATACAAGTCCATATTTCATTAATCTTTGATCATGATAAATATATAAACTTCTTCTTATTATTCACTTCACATTTAACCATAAAATAAGCTATACAAGAGAACAATAACACAATCAACACTCAATGGCCAAAGATGTTATAGCCTTCATTTGAGCTTGCATTGAGTTGACATTCCTCATCTCATCCGTTAATGTAGGTGGAGGTTGATGTCGTCCTCCAAGTAGCTCCAATATCACATTTGTTGCTCGACGTTGACCCATTTGAAATATTTACACTTCAAGCATTCTATATATCTAGCACATTTGTGGAATCTTCTCTTGAAATTTAACTGAGTATAGGATGTTCTTCTTAGATGCAGTAACTCACAATAAGACACCATCCAATTTGCTTTGTTGGAATGAATGTGAGCTATTGCTAAAGCTCCTATGCTCTTGAGCTAGTAATTTTCGGGATAGATCAAAATAGGTGTTCAAATTAGTTAGTTAGGGTTTCAATTTGGGGTTTTCTTTCAATTTAGGAATTTAAGGTTCTTATTTGGGTGAACTTTACCGAAGGACGTCGTTTTATTTGTTCACATGCTAATTGGACCCTTTAGCGACTCACGTCGATTTCAGAAATTAATTAAAAAAAAAATCAAATCAAGGTTGGCATTGAAAAGATTATCTTTCCAAAAAAATTTATACTTAATTGATCCAAAAGAAATTTTTGGCCTCAAAGTGAGTTTCGTATACAACATTTGGTACTTTTAGTGTCCCTTTGCCATAGTGTGATTCTTAAACTTTTAATTTGTTCAATGTAACTTTTGAACTTTAGTCTAATGTGCAATGTCATTTTATGATCTTTTAATTTGTTCAATATAGTTATTAAAATTTTGATAAATGTTTAATCTGATCCTAAAATATTATATCCATGAATTTAATCTAGTCTCGGGATTATTTAGTTCGTGGATTAAAAACATTTAAATAAATGAAAATTTTATAATTCCATATAAAAAATTAAAATTCATAAGATACATTAAATAAATTAAATATTTATGGATCACATTGAGCATTAAATCAAAATTCAGGGATAGAGCATGTCATTTCCCTTTTGTTCTTAGGCAGGAAACGACGTCACAGCGACCCCGAGTCACACCGCGTGTTAGTCCTCGTTGCCCGATTCCTCTGCAACTTGCGAGAGAGAGAGAGAGCGAGGGGGAGGGTGGGAGAGAGAGAGAGAGAGAGAGAGATGTGGGACAGGACGAAGATGAACGCGATGAGGTCGGGGCTAGTCGTGATCGGGGCGTTGGCATTCGGATACCTCACTCTGCAACTGGGTTTCAAGCCATTCCTCGAGAAAGCCCAGGTCGCCGCCGCCGCCGCCGCCGACGCCGAGGCTTCTCCCTCTTCTCCGCAAGATCCCGCTGCTCTTCGCGACGACTAGAGTCCTGTAGCAAGAAAGGTCGGTTCTTGCCGTTGAATCTCCCGAAGTCGAGCTTTTATCACGCAGGAATTCGAATCTTAATTGCTTGATTCATGTGGAGTTGTGGAGGTTTTGTCGTGAGTTGGATGAGAGGATTGTAAGATGACGAAAGAAGTCTCGCGTTTTATGGCTGAACGATTATCCGCGAATCTTGGTGACAGCTTCGGCTGCAATTTTTCACTGGGTGAAGTGGGAAAGTTTATCTTCTCGGAAAAGACGGTTTCTTTTCTGTCCAATTGGTATTCATTTTAAATTTGACGCACTGGTATGAACTGTGGCATTGTTTAGTCGTGCCATTCCATGGAAAATCGCGTGTATCTTTAGACTTTAGTAGTACTTGATTTCATTTGCTGTTTTGCTGATTGTCTTTGACTTCAGTAGCCGCGATTCCACTTTCCTCGTAATGATGCTCGTCGGAGCTTGTCAAGGGGTTCGGTATGGAAATATGAGCTTTGAAAAGAGGCGATAAACAAGTACATGTTCAGCTCTTTAAGACTGCTGTATATCGCCTTCGCTGATGTGTGATAGATTGGCAAACTGTGATCGGGTTATACCTTCTGTTGGGGGTCTCTTAGCTTCATATCAGTGAAAAAAAATGAAGCTTGCAGTGACCATTTCTTGGTAATTCATTTCTGCTCCTCGTATAGTGGTTGTATGAGCAAATTGGCCGTCTTTCTTGACATGAGCAATCATTAATTGGAGCGAATCTCTACTTTGTTAGATTGAATTTATGGTTTTCCATTATAAATCTTGTGTTTGGAGGGAGAGCATGCGGAAGTTGTGCTTAGGAAGTTGGTTTTAACCTGCCGATGAGGCATTTTGTGCTGCAAAGTAATACATCTGATCATTACACCCTTAATTTTTTATTTTTTTGCTTAACGTAGAGTTTCTTTGCTTGTGAGGGCTGCTTTTGTATTGATGAAGTTTGTCTTGAAGATCCATCAGTAAGGATATGATGGTTCTGTGATCAGACACTGGAGGCTTGTTTAATGATTTGCTTTGCCTGTACATTCATGTCTTTTGTGTAAATGCTCTTTGCTGTTAAATGATCTTCTGCCAGCTGCTTCTTTTGGTCTGGAAAGAAAGGGATATATTAAATGATATGCAAGCCAAAGTGTTTCAACTTTCAAATTTAACGTAGTCTAATGAAGTTTGAACTTCTCAGCATGGGACTGGGATAGGATGGTTTCTTTGCAAGTATAACTGCTGGACAAGTCTAGATGCAATTTTGCTCTCAAAGGAAGGTTTTGTAGCATGATGGTAGATGTAAATTGATAGCTTAGTACACACGCCTTAATGCTTTACTTACATCTCTCTCCTACGCTGTTCAAGACTAGAGATGTCCATGTTATGCTATCATGAAATTGCTGTCTGGTTGGCAGGGTATCATCCAAAAGCGTTTCTTGTTTTTACTTCCCTGAATGTGAGCAAATGGACCCCCTCCTCTCTTGTAGTCAAAATCCTGTGAAATGTGAGCTAATCAGATGTGTAAACTGATTGCTTGGGTCAAAGTACCAGATAGCCTGCCGCGATTTTCGTTCGTTAAAGTAGTGATACACATGTAAAGGCAGTTAAGCAGGCATTCTGATATATGCTGTAAGGATTTTGCATCATTTAATCGATTTTGCAAGTCTGTGATGAAAATCCGAGTCCTCTGTGTTCTGCATATTCATATTTTGTGTACTGCACCATCACACTCCATGTACCTTCCTACATTATTTGCAAGTTCATGCTCGAGGATTGAATGCATGAAAAGGACATGAAATGGTGACAGAATACATATGTTGTTCTCCTGGTTTAAGTTGCCTCCCAATTTTTCTTGCCAATTGGTCCATCGAAGGAGAATCCCTCTTGTATCCAGCTCTTGCAGCATTTCAGCAACCTGATGTTACATCACGTTGCTGATATACATAAGTGATGGTATATTGGCAATTTGGCATGGCAGGTCAATAAAATTAGCATTGTAGTTTCGACTTCTTCTTTGTCTTCTTCATGGGCTGAGCCTTTGGTTTAGTCTTATCAACGTGATACATCCGCCAGTTTGCTTAAATTATCCCCAAGGAGGCTTGTCGTGTTACAACGCCAATCTTTCTCTTCCCTCTCCAGCTGTTTTTGGATAATCTCATCTTATGTTAATTCACTTCACCTCATCTTTAAATCATGTGGGATTTGTATGCCTATAAATATGTTAGTTAGATTGAAAGTATCTATTTTTAAGGCCGGATCAAACTGGCCGGTTCAACTAGTTGGACCGGTAATGGGATTGCAAACCAATACACTTGATGAGATGGGGAAAGGTGGAAGTTTGCTCTTTTTGTAAAATCATTCTCTGGCTGGCTATATTATGGTTGAAAATGTTTTATTTGTTTTCTACCACTCAATATTAACAATGCGTTGCATTCATAAATTAAATTTAATTATCACACAATATGGCGTAAATCACGTTGCAAGCGATAGGATTTTCACTTTCAATTTTCACTAGACATGATTGCACCAAGATCCACGAAATTTTTTAATACTTATTGATGGCCAATCACCACGTGTCATCAAATAACTAACTATTTATAGTCTTAGTACAATGATGTACTGTCAACTTGAGTAAGTGCATTAAACTTCCTCGTCTCTCTTAAGACACATGTATCTTTTCATTTAATTCGTTTTTATTAATTATTTGCATCATAAGCCAATAAATGCGTGAATAATGAGAACCCATGATAGCATTTACCGGGACCGAACCAAAGGTGGTGTGGATTTTTTTTTTTTAAGGCATGTTGCTGTATCGATGCAATGAAAATTTAGATTATGAGTCGTGACTTTTATAGTATATCAATACAGAACTTAAATGAAAGATAAAAAGAAAAAAAAAATACCAAAAACACCATGAATCTATTGTATTTGTATTAATTCAATATTAAATCTTTCAATTTGAACAATTTAATCCTATACTTTTTAATAATTTGCCAATATAATTTATTTGACACAGGCAATAGTGATGTGAAAACATTCATAATTTTTTTTAGTTCTTTTCTATTTATTGTTAAGGGTGGCCACAAACCCTCGCCCAGTGGCTAGCAAGGGTAGTTGGTAGCCTCCTATTGTACTTAACAAAAAAAAACAGTTAATAAAAGATCTAAAAAAAAAAATTCACATTAGTATTAGCTATGTTATGTAAAATTGTCAGCATCAATGTCATCAATTTTTAGTTAAAATTGCCCAGATTGACTAAATTGTTAAATTTTCATAAATTTTAGGACTAAATTAGCTGAATTAAAAGATTTATGACTAAATTAGCACGGAAATTATAAGTTTATAATCAAACTGGCTGATTCAACTAGTTGGACCAGTAATGGGATTGCAAACCAATGCACTTGATTAGATAGGGAAAGGTGGAAGCTTGCTCTTTTCGTAAAATCATTCTCTGGCCGGCTATATTATGATTGAAAATGTTTCTTTTGTTTCCTACCACTCAATATTAACAATGCATTGCATTCATAAATTAGATTTAATCATCACACAACATGGCGTAAATCACGTTGCAAGCATTAGGATTTCTACTAGAGATGATTGCGCCAAGATCCATGAAATTTTCAAATACTTGTAGATGGCCAATCTCCATGTGTCATCAAATCACTAACTATTTATAGTCTTAGTACAATGATTTACTGTCGACTTGAGTAAGTGCATTAAATTTCCACGTCTCTCTCAAGACACATGTACCTTTTCATTTAAGTCGTTTTTATTAATTATTTGCATCATAAGCCAATAAATGCGTGAATAATGAGAACCCATGATAGCATGTGCCGGGACCGAACCATATGCTACGGCGGCCTGCGCATTATGCTGGATAGCTGTAAAAGATAAAAGGATTCTAGCAATGTTCGAAAATATTATATTTGAATGTTATAAAACATATATATATATATATATGTATGTATGTATATAATCAAAGCTGGATAATCTAGATGTACTAATTAAGTGTAATTGTGCGGGGGATACTTTAAGCAAAGGTGGTGTGGATTTTATTTTATTTTTTTAAGGCATGTTGCTGGATCGATGCAATGAAAATTTAGATCATGAGTTGCGACTACAGAACTTAAACGAAAGATAAAAAGAAAAAAAAAGAAAAATTACCAAAAAAGTCAGAAACCTATTATATTTGTACTAATTCAATATTAAATCTTTCAATTTGAACAATTTAATCCTACACTTGTTAATGATTTGTCAATATAGTTTATTTGAAATTGATAACATGAACGCTTGCCATTTTTTACATGGCACAAGCAATGGTGATGTGAAAACATTCATAATTTTGTTAATTCTTTTCTATTTATTGTTAAGGGCGGCTGCAAACCCTCGCTAGGGTAGTTGGCAGCCTCCTATTGGCCCCTTAACAAAAAAAAAAAAATAAAAAAAAAAAAATTTCATGTTAGTATTAGCTATGCTACATAAACTGTTAGCATCAACGTCATCATATTCAGTTAAATCACTTGGATGGATTGAATTGTTAAATTTTCAAAAATTTTAGGACTAAATTAGCTAAATTAAAAGGTTTATGCTAAATTAGCACGGAAACAATAAGTTTATGATCTTTTTTGGTAATTTTTCCTAAAAAGGTATAATCATACTCAACAGCATATCTACATCTATACTCTCATAAAACATACACCCAATAGAATTTGGAAAGCTCATAAATATTTTAACTCATCAAGGGAATAGTTAATCATGGAATAACAAAAGTTACCTCATCAATTCTCCCTTTGCTCAAATATGCATAATGGGAAAATTCTTATCACATTGAAACATCAGTCCATTTCCGTGCAGATTCCTATCGAAAACGACTCTCCCTTTGCTCAAATATGCATAATGGGAAAATTCTTATGACATTGAAACATCAGTCCGTTTCCGTGCGGATCCGTATTGAAAACGACTCTTGCGGTAAGGAGAAGGCCTCTCTAGCCATATAGAGTGTTAAGCGTCGAGCTTCTAAAAAGACCCTTGAGGGAAGAGTTTGTAATATAGTTTGTAAAGTGATATGCCCATACTAACAATGCGTTTGAATAACATCTTAATTTTATTTTATCTTTTTTTGGTGTCTTTCCAGGGTACTCATCTTATACAAATTATAATATAGTTTTGTCGACCATCATTTAGATCTCTCAAATTTTATGTCGATAGAAAAAATATTCTAGATCTCTTATTAGTCCAAAAGGTGGAAGGAAAAAAATACAAGAAGAAGAAGAGGGTGTAGTCCAAACCATGGGACAAGTTTCCTCCATTGACTCTGACCCGGTAAGCCGCGTCCGGGGAGTCAACCCCGGTCCAACCCGCCCCTGCAAAAATCCACGTTCTCCATTTCTGGACTTTTTCCCGTTAGCGGAAGGCAGAAGGAAACTGCTTCCGAATCCAAACCCCACGTTACCGCTCCATTTATCAAACTCGAACTCCTCCTGAAAAAGTTAAACTGAAAACAAGGAGGGAAAAACTGACCCCATTCATGATCACCGCCATCATCATCATCCTCCTCCTCGTGCAATGCTTCTTTGCTTCCTTCACACCCCATTCCTCTCTCTCTCTCTCTCTCTCTCTCTCTCTCTCTCTCTCTAGCTGCTGGACGTAGCTGACCAGCCAAGCAAAGAAGAAAGCGAACAGATGGAGCCGAAAAGTAATGGGGAGAATGGCGTCTTTCTTTACCGTTATAGGCCATGATGATGCATGCTCTGTCTTGCTTCCGCACCAAACTTCGCTCCTGCTCTCTACCCAACCCGGCGCTTCCCCTTTTCTTTTTTAAAATTCTGTCAGCCGGTTATTGGAAGCACCCGGAACCCGGAAGAGGCCATCCCTTTCTTTGTCACCTTTCGCAAATGCTCCTCAAGAGCCTCCCGTTTCAGGAACAGGGCCATGAGAGGATGACGCCGGTGGTCCTCCAACTCCAGAAGAGCTCGAAGCACTTCAAGTTCGTGGCCCAGTCCCTGGGGCTCTTGGGGTTCGCTTTCTTGACGGTCTGTTTCATCTTCTTCTTCGGTTATCACGTGGATCATGGTAACGACGGGGTCGGGGTGGGAGGGTTCTTCGGGTACCCTGGCCGGATGGAAAGTCTGGTGTGGTTGAACTTGAAGTTGAACGGCTCTGATGACGTCGAGAGGGTGGATTTTCTCGGGAAGGAGGGTGATGGGTGTGATGTGTTTGAAGGTGATTGGGTCTGGGATGATAACTATCCGCTGTATCAGTCGAGAGATTGCGGGTTTATGGATCAGGGGTTCAGGTGCTCTGAGAATGGCCGTCCTGATCATTTCTATACTAAGTGGAGATGGCAACCCAAAGGGTGCAACTTGCCCAGGTTTGTGTTTGTGTGCAACTCATCCCCTTTCTTTTCTGTTCATGGAGAATATGTGGGATTACAATGAAGCAAGTTCGGAACATCTATGTTGGGCTGGGGCTGGGATTGGTGAAAATAGCCTTACATCTGCATGTCATTAGAAACAGTTTCAAATGTTGGTTATTCCCCAGAGCATTAGCTTTTGCCCATAGCTTTTTCTTAGAAGGTGGGTTATGGTAGCGAGGGCCTGAGGCACCTGCTAAGCATGCATCAGGAAAATTTCAAAATTTTCAAGGCACTAACTACATGTATCAAAAAAAGAATCCTTTTGTTAGTCAGTTGATCTGCTACATGCAGTTTGTTTGGTCTTTCTGGCATTAGAAATAGGATCAGTCTGAATTGAGTTATTAGAGCTCTTTGCAAGTTACTAGCTGTTATTTGCAGCATGATCTGTTTCAGTGCTTAATGATTGCTTCAATGTGGCCATTGCTGCAATTCAGCAGTATTGATTGTTAGATGGTTCAATGTTGACTGTGCCCTTGTTTTGAAAATCTGGCTTTGCTTTATTGGCAAATGCAATTATTTTTCTATGAAGGCCTTTTCATGCAAAATTTAACAAATTCTAGCTCAGGATTGCTGCTGCCTGAAACTCTTCTGTTTTCACCTGGATGGATGACAGACTAATCTGCTGGTGATCTGATTTGGATTTGGGTGAATTAGTGTTGGCTACGTAGTTGCCAATTATTTTTTCTGCCAACCTTATGTGTTCATTCTATATCATACTGAGCTTGTTGGACTATGACAGATTTGATGCAAGACTGATGCTTGAGAAGCTGCGTAACAAGCGGCTTGTTTTTGTCGGAGACTCTATTGGAAGAAACCAGTGGGAGTCTCTCTTATGCATGCTTTCTACTGGAGTCTCTGACAAAGACTCGATCTATGAAGTCAATGGCAGCCCAATCACAAAGCACAAAGGTTACTTGGTGTTTAAGTTTGGAGAGTTCAACTGCACAGTGGAGTACTATAGAGCTCCATTTCTTGTACTGCAGAGCCGTCCTCCTATTGGATCCCCTGAAGAGATTAAAACAACTCTGAAATTGGATCAGATGGACTGGACATCTATGAAGTGGAAGGATGCCGATGTCTTGGTCCTCAACACAGGGCACTGGTGGAATTACGAGAAGACCATCAGGGGGTAATGGCAATCCTTCTCATTTTTTCTTTGTAACTTGCTCTCTGGATTTTGCTTGTGGAGGAAGAAGAATAGAATATAAACCAGTTAGAGTAAAACTGTGAAGATCTGTACCTGTGTCAAAAAGCTTAGTAAATTTGATGGCATTTCCAGGTTTTAAAGCATCCTAGTAACAGATCTGCACCCATTTAATTGAGCGAAAGAAACCAATCACACGCAAAACAAATATCCAAAGAGTACAGTATGATGTGAAATGGTCCTCACATATGTTGACACTGTAGATCTTTAGGTCTTTAGGAAAGCTCCTTGATGGCTGCATCTCCTTGTGGTAGTGTACTTACGTACTCATAGTCGACCCTATATTATGCTATGTTATGTATTTGCCAAGTTGAAATCGAGAAAAGGGTTAGTTCTTTATGGGAAATTGGGAATATCGTCTCAGCAATCTGCACTAATGTTTGTCTGATAGAACAAAAGTACATGTATAATGCGAAAAGGGGCTCTGTTCTTTCCAGTGATACTTCTCTAATATCAAATACCCGATATTTCCTTTTCAGCGGTTGTTATTTTCAAGATGGAGATGAGGTGAAGGTCGAAATGAGAACAGAACATGCATATCAGAGAGCAATAGAGACTGTCCTGCACTGGATAAGAAATGAGGTGAATTCAAGCAAGACTCGGGTCTTCTTTCGGACATTTTCTCCGGTGCATTTCAGGTTTGCCTCATCTGTCATAATTTCCTGTTTTCCTTCAGTTTTATAAACTATTCAACTAGCACGAATAGCGCTATTATTGCCAGGAGAGTGGCTTTTATTCCTGCTCCCTGTGCTACTTTGGGGTTCCCCAAGTTTTATTACTGTTGGTGTACATGAGATCCTGTGATACAGTGGAGTTCCTTCGAACGTTGATGCATTTTTCCTACTAAGCTCTACGCAATGTTGTCATAGCTGGCGTGTTATGTTGCCATGGATATGCCATTCAACACCTTTGCACATTTCACTGTATAACATAACAAAAAGTAGCGTAGTTGTTTTCCCTTACTATTCAAAATTCCTCAACTACGGAGACCACTGCTCATGATATTTAAAATGTGGCAGAGGCGGTGACTGGAGGAGTGGGAGCTGTCACTTGGAGACATTGCCCGAGCTGGGCTCCTCGCTCGTGCCATCAGATAACTGGCTGCACTACAAGAGCATCACCAACAAATTGGCAGTTCACTCAAACGCTTCAGAGGCTATCAAAGTGAACATACTGAACATAACCCACATGACTTCGCAAAGGAAGGATGGGCACTCCTCCTTGTACTACATCGGCCCTCCCACAGGCCCTGCATCTATTCGCCGGCAGGATTGCAGCCATTGGTGCCTGCCCGGAGTGCCAGACTCATGGAATGAGCTCCTCTTTGCACTATACTTAAAGCATGAAAGTTCTCAACAGGCACATGGGGCGCAAAAATGATGCAAGAACGCTCGAGTTGTGAGTTCACATGTAAATCAACCTCACATAAGAATTATCAAAGTGAGGCACCGATGATGGATTCCGATGACTGCTTCAAGAATCGAAAAGACAGCAGCAGCGATGATCAAGTTCATGAAGGTTTTAAGAGCAGGTGTACAGCTCTGTTGAGTCTATTCAGATGAAGGACATTTTTGTTAGAATCCTAGGATTAGCGTTGGGGGAACTGGAATTTACTTGTACAGGTATACAAAGCGAAAAACCAAGCTCGCTTTTAGGGGCTGATCTAGAAAGTCCTAGCAAAATTTGGTTACAGGCTCTAGTGTGTTGTAGAAATCAGAGACATGAAATAGGCGATATTCATTTCACAAATTGTGACTAGGAACTTTGGTCAGTCCTTTGACCTTGTATTCAAATAAGGACCACTTAGGTCTCAATGTATCAACAAGTTTACAGATGATCTGGTGTGCAGATCAAATGCGAGATCTCATCCGACGATTAGTGTTTGAAGGGGGCCAGCTGCACAAATGCTTCAAACTAGAGTCTTCGGTTATGTGGAAGAAAAAGAGTCATGTATTACACAAAGGGGCAATATCAAAGAAAACATGAAGAGAAAATAGAAAGGGTCACGACTCACGAGTCGGGAGACTGACCTTGTTGGAAAACAAAAGCGATGAAGCAGTAAACACGAAGCATCCTTGCTAACAAGTGTTGCAAAATCCCGTCGATCAAATCCACTAGATGTAGACATGATTAACGCTGTACTATTCCCTAATGCGTACTGTCATTTTCTCTGTGCAAGAAAACTAAATCTAATGTTGGAGGCAAATGAAGGGTATGGATATTGACACTGTATAGAGTCGGTCGCCCTTAGGAATCAAGCCGTTAATGTGATTTTACTGTGTGTCACTTCATTTCCTTGGTACTTTGCAACTTCAAATACGGTAACAAAAGGCCAAACCACATAATCCTCACCGATCCTTGTCCGTCCATGTCATTGTGTAATATCATGCTCGAACATCAATTTGTTTCATAACCCTACAGATTAATGTTACTAGGGGTGTGTCATGAATAGTAACCCTAGGAGTGTCAGTTTGGTTTCCGATTCCTAAAAGTGAAACCGCTGTCCAAGCAATCCAATTCTCAATTCTAAGGGAGAACAAGACTAGACTAGACCAATTACATATGCTTTTTTTTTTTTTTTTTTTGAAGTTTTTCAAAAAATTAATAAAATATGGACCAAACATTTTTCATCCAGTGGTAGCACAAGCTACAAGACAATGACTATCTACTTGTCATTGCTTCCGTCAATATCTCAAATTTGTCACCTGATTCATTGTACATAGAAACTCATTAAAAGGTTCGTTTTACAATAAAATGTATAGGGTTGGTCTCTTCCCCTTTCAGTTAGTGTATTAGGTCATTGTTGTTTATAGATCTACTTTTTAATTTCTATTTATTGTAGAAGATATATGAGCTCATAATTAGGGTCTTTTTACTTACATCTTTTTCTTAAAAAACAGTGAGGAACACAATTCCAGTTTTTGAACATATGGCATCAAGTAGTGAAAATAAAAAGGGATCAGTTTCATTAAAACCCTGCTAGACTGGACTGATTATCCCTAAATGTCTTCTAATTTCATGGAAGTCTCGTTTTCTTGAATGAATCCAATTGGATTCGTCAGTGTCGAACTTAAAAAAGGGAAAACAAAAATGAAAAATAATTAATCGAGCTAGTCTCTCGAGTGAATAAATATATATATGCTAAATTTAATTTGCAATGTGAAATTTAATAGGATTCAGTAACCTCGTTATCTTCAATGGTTTAGATTGAGTATAGTATACATTTTACGCTGCTTATGATTTCGTTTAGAAGTGGGCCTGGGCCTCAACTGGTCACAGCTTCTCATGTCTCCATTTCTGATATACGGAGAGCTCCGGCGCACTGCAAAATCATGGCTCGTTGATCGGGCTGAGCGGTTCTCGGTTCCGGTTCGGTTCCATCCGGAACCTAGAACCTACCATCGATTAGAATTTTTTGAACCTAGAACCTACCCTGTCCACGGAGTTCCTGGAACCTCGTAGGTCCAGGGTAGGGTTCCAACATGTTCTTTTTTTTTTTTTTTTTTCATTTTCAGATTTGAAAAGTCAAACAATTGACAGTTAGGCTCAAAGGATTAGAACAACGCGACAACATGCATCATCAAGCACTGTTCAGAAAACTCTAGGTTGATACCCACAAGACTCACGGGATTAGAACGGCGCGACAACATCCATCATCAACAGTCGGTCTTACAAGACTTCTACCGTTCATGCACTTAAAACCATAGGGGCCTGCATAAGCACATCAATCTTAATCCAACAATAAGATAATCGCTCAAGAGTTATTGACCCCAATTCTATACAAATCCATCCAGGTACGGGTTGCAAGGCACTTTGGTAAATCATTAGCTCTTTTAGTGTGCAGATTCCTAACACGGCCTATTTACAAGTAAAGGAAAAACAGTTATATCACCTCCATAAGGGAACTTTGTCAGCAGCTCTGTTTCAGCAGCTCCCTGTAGCCAAAATAAATGAAAGAGAAATCAGTAAGATCGAATTCTAACATAGTGCTCATTATTCTTCAAGCTGATGTGAAGCATATGTCATCTATATATTAAGCAGTTGAATCCAGCTTATAGATTTGCCATTGCACTCAGAAAGCATTTACTCATATCTGACTAAACTTGCACTTGAAAAAAGCTTCATCAAAAAGCATTAGAGCAATTTATGGATAATAAATAAGGCCTCCCAATAATCGAAGCTTTAACTACCAAATTCTGTACACTTGACAAGATGTAAATTTTATAGACAATACCTTTCCCTCATAATATCCCTGGAGTAAATAATTCACGACACCAAAGTCAGCTGCAAAGATGTATACGAATCTTTTTACACCTGCAAGAGATACAGGTCACAACTATATCTAGCCATACCATTGTATACAGATACAATTCCCTGAAGGAATATCATGAATGAACCTGTCAATGCAAACAGTCCATAGAAAATGAAATGGTTTGAACAACAATAGTTCACAGCAAACGATTTAAAATCAATTTTCAGCAATGACTGCTAGCCAACAGTCCACACAGCACACCTAGGAAATCGCAATTTGTGGTAACGGATTAAAGTTCTCCAGGGCCATAAAATGGTTGATTAGCTGGCACCATGCAAGAAACTGCCTTTAGCAAATAGTTTTGATTGACATGTAAATTTTCCAGGCTACACTGAAAACACTAGCCAAGTCAAAAGAAGTGCAAGGGGGAACCCAGCATTCATGAGATTTAGCATTGAAAACAAGACAAAGAAAAGCCAACGCCAATAAAAGTTGCTGGACAGAAACCTCAAAGCTGAGCTAACCATGAAATTAGAATACTTGTAGGATAAAAGTAGCAGATGTTGAACGCATAGCTTGTTCAAAATAAACTGTTCATAATGACGTTGTTCAAATGCAAGAAAGAGTATTCCTATTTTTCCCATATTGCGAGTCCTTCAAACAGATCTTATAAGAGACTAGAGGGGAAAAATGAATACTCATAATTTTCAGCTTTCTGTGAACACAATTGGTAGTCCTACTTTTAAGGACCTAAAAATGAATACTCATGACAGTGGGAATCCGGTGAGCAACGGTTATGACAGTGCAATTACCGTCTCTTCCCTGATAGTCCTCTGAACCAGGTTATCAGTTGCCGTCTCTTCCCTGATAGTCCTCTGATCTGAAGAAATCGAGCTTCAGCTTAGACTTCGAGTGAAACAGGGCAGCACAAAGAGAACAGGTTACCTGGATTTTTTAAGCTACGCCGGGACTGCAACGAGCATACGAGCTGGTGATCGAAAGCTTTTACAATTGTTCACAAGCGAAGATACGACTAGCGGAGAAGATTCAAACGAGACTGGGCCGGCGAGCGGCGTTCGGCGGCGGCGGCATCGAGGGCGAGCGGCGGCGGCAACGGGCAGAGGCAGAGAACTATTAAGAGTCTGATTGGCGTCGAGTGGCGAGGTTAGGGCGAGCGGCGTCGGTGACTGGTGTTCAGCAGCGTCCCCGGCGAGGGCGAGCGGCGTCCGGCGGCGGCGTCGCCGACGGGCAGAGGCAGAGAACGGGAGAGACTTTGACTGGCGTCGAGCGGCGAGGGACCTGAGGGTTAGGGCGAGCAGCGTCGGCGACTAGCGTCCAGCGGCGTCCGGCGCGGCGTCGAGGGCGAGTTCCGGGGGAAACTATGAGTGAAACTGAGAAAGGCTGAAAGCGTCGAGAGATTTGGGGCTTTTGGTTTGGAGCCCTAAGTCTGAGTTCTAACCGGTTCCATAACAGGTTCCATAAGCGGTTCCGGTTCCCATAAAAAAGCAACTGGAAACCGAAACTGGTCCATTTGAAATCGGGAACCGAACCGGTCCCTTTGGAATCGGAAACCAAAAGTTAAGGACGCGTTTAGTAACGTTCTTTGTTAAGTGTTTTATTCGGGAGCGGTTTTGAGCAACAAAAACATTTAGTAAGTGTAAAAAATCACATTGCTTGAAATAAATAAATAAAAAAAACGAAAACGCGTTTCTTTCACTCAATTTACATTCACTAGAATAGAAAAAAAAAACATAAATATGTTCGGTAAGCTGTACAAAATTTACATTTCAAATTTTTCAAAAAAACTCTTTTTTTAATAAAATTTAAACTTGATATTGAATTCTCATTCTCATGAAATGTTAATTAATTTAATTTTATTCATGGTGAGTGAAGACAAACATTCTGAATATGATCATATGACATACTTGGTGTCTTGATTTAATGTGATCGTCTGTTGTTATTGATGCATCGGTTATTATGGAGGCCTTCATGAGGTTGCGATTGTGATTGGGACATTCAAAGTGAAGATATGATGGATCTTGATATAAAAAGCCTCCGCAAAAGAAAGTTAACGAGGTTCACCTCGTATTTTAGGGAGTGTTTGGTAACGTTTTTTTTTTTTTTTTCCGCGAACGAAATAAAAAAAAGTGTTTCTATTAGAAAACAATTTTTGAATAAAAAAAAAACGCGTTTGGTAAACTTGTTTGAAAATAAAAAATGAACAAACACATTTAGTAAATTTTATTCTTTTTTTTTTTAATTTTTAATATTTTGATTTTATTTTCATTTTTTCCTTTCTTTTTATTTTTTTCTTCTTTCGGTGGCGGCCTCACCCGATCACGGCGAGGCTCGTCGGCCCCAGCTCTCAAGCTCGCCCCGGCCATGGCGAGCTCGGCCTCATCGGGGTCGGCGACGCTCAGAGCAAGGTCGCCAGCCCTCGACGGCGTCGTCGGCCCTCAACGGTCGGTCGCTAGCCATGGCCGAGGTTGGCGACCGGCGAAAAAAAAAGAAGAAGAAAATAAGAAGAAAAGAGAAGCGTTTCTTTAAAATTGTTTATGGAACAAGCAACTTTTTTTCTCGTTTCTATTCTTTTTGTGTTAGGGAACAAAAAAACTAAAAAAGTGTTCAGGAACACTTTTCAGAAATGAAAACATGCAGGGTCTTAGCTTATGCAGAGCTAGCATTAGCGTAGCCCTCACCAACATACTTAGCTATAGATGCCTACCAAGCAACGTAACAGGAGCGAAGAGGACCGGCAGCAATAGATTTCCATTCTTCATCATACTAGTTACCAAAAAATCATATCAGCTGTACCAACTCCTTAATGAATTTCACAAGTCAACAAGATGTCAGCTTTATAGAAAGAGTTCTTCAACAATAGATGACAGTTTTCTTACGTATCAGTATCGCAATCTTTCAACAGCAGTGTGCCAACTCAATTTGTTTTTCTTTCAATCAAGTTAAAAAAAACTATCATAAAGTCATTCAACTAATTTAAATGGAAGCTCCCGATGCGGTTCCTACCTAATGTGATAGGGAGCACCTAAGAAAGCCGAAGATGTCAACCAGGAAAGTTACATCCAGTCAAGAAGCCACCCACTGAAAATAACAGCATCCACAACCTCTCGCAGCAGCCCAATTGCCACACCAAAAGAAGAAGTTCCCTTGCTTTGTACTTGGGTTCCGAACAAAGCCTACGTTGCTCTTGATGCCACAGAAACAACAAGGATTATATAGTGATTGAGGACCCCGCAAATCCTTCTGTGTGTGCGGCTGATGGGGAGGAGAGTGCTTTGATATCAGAGTATGGTCATTGTCATACAATGTCAGAGAGTTGGTGATGGAAAATCTGATTCCCCTGCACAAAAGAACCATAAGCAAGCGAGTTGTGTTTTTTGCATCATCTAAACCACAATGAGCACGCCCGAGCCAGGTCAAGCTAGCCATCTCAACCACCTCCTTAAGATTACATCTTAGACCTCCGAAAACTTCCTGAAATGAGACTTTTAGGTTAATCCATCTAGTGAAAGGAAGAGAGAAAATGTCAGAATTAAGCATCAAAGAATCTAAGTCTGCATGCTAGTTACATATCATCAACTCACCTGTTGAAGTAAGAAGGCTTTCGAATTTTCTTATATCAACACTCGGATTCCAACATCACCCAGCAATCCCAGTTGGACCAGGTAACAACAGTGAAATTTGTGTTCTTTATGCCCTTCTTTCCAAGCCATTTGTCATAGCTAAGAAGAGCCTCACTTAGAGTAACATCTCGATCTACCTAGACTCACCCCCGAAAAAAAAAAGGATTTAAAGGCCGTAATAATGAACAGAAAATTGATATGAGAAAGAAGATGCCATAATCCATAAGCATGACTGGAATGAGTGAACTCCCTATGCAAGCATGGCCCGTTTCCTAATTTGTGCATGGCAAGCACCAAAAGACAATTGACTCGCCACTTTGGCATGGTTTTGATGTATCATCAAAACTATACGTAAGGTTTTTTTTTTTTTTGGTAAGAGTAAGCAATATATTAATAGGGGTCAAACTGTACAAACAACACGGCTCCAAAAGCTTACACTCAAAATGAACACGCTCATTAAGAGTGAAAGGAAGCCGCGGACAAGCAAACAAAACGACCTACAGCAAGCTAACGGCAAAACAAGCCTGGCAAAAACACCTAAACAACCACCGAAAAGCCTAAGTCGGACTATAATCGGAAAGCGAAAATAATGGGGTCCACATCCCATGAGCGTTGCATCCGCTGTTCTGGGAGAGTCCTCAACATTCTCAAGGTAAGGGCCTTATCCTTAACAACCTTGAGGAGATGCTTCTTCATGGCTGAAATAGATAACGGTTCCCCCCTGAACAGAATATTGTTCTTGTTTCTCCGGATGATGTGACACAGCGCCCCAAAGGAGAACCGGGCAACACGCTTATAAAACTCCTTGCCGGCCGAGCAAGGTAATGGCCCAAGCGAGTCTCCTCCCAAGTCTGTTGGTCCGGGGGAGTGCATCTAGTAGCCCGAAAAAGGCAATACTCGAGTAATGCGACAACCAAAAAAGAGATGATTGATTGAATCGGGCACCTCGTTGCAAAAAGGGCGGAAGCATCAATCCTACCATAAGACATGAGAAGAGATTGAGTAGGTAACCTCCTCTTGGTGATGAGTCACAGGTTTAGTTGGTAGCGAGGCAGGATGGCATTACTCCAAATGAAACAATGCCAATTGACTCTGGCCTTCTTCCTCCTTAAGGCCTCCCAAGCCGAGGCCACCGAGAACAAGCCAGTCGAGTCCTCCCTCCAACGACAACCGATCTTGGGTTCCCGGACAAGGAAGGAAGCGGCGAACCCAAGACTCAATCTACGATCGATAGCTTGTCCATCCTCGAGAGAAGAGATCGGCAGCCAAAGCACCTAGAGAGGCCGGAGGTTTGTAGATGAGGGGATCCGTGAAATATAAATTCAAAGGACCCACAGGATGCCAATTGTCAAACAGTGACGTTGATAATCCATCGCCTACCCTCCGGTGGAAGTGAAGCCGGCAATCTGTCGAGTTGTAAAAATTTTTCCACGCCCAAGAAGCGGGAGTTGGCTTTTTAACTACCCAAAAGTTCTTGGTTTTAAGAAGGTCGAGTGGACCCACTTACACCATAACGATTCTTTATCGAAAATAGATTCCGGATATGCTTGAGCATGGCCGCCTTATTACACTCACGCAATCTCCGGATACCAAGACCTCCCTCCACTTTAGGAAGGCATACATCTTCCCATGAGACTTTGGCACCCCCTGCCCAACTCAGGTCCCTTCCAAAGGAATTGTCTGAGAATGCGCTCTATCTGGTCCAGTACAGCTGCAGGAAGAATAAAGACACTTGCCCAAAAAGCCTGAATGGCATGGAGGACTGACGATCAGGTGAAGTCGGCCAGAAAAAGAAAAAACCGATGAGTCCCGGGAGCGCACCACAGGAGGTGATGCGCCTCACAAGTTCAACGCAATCGCCTTCCGGGCCTCGATGTGATAATTGGAACCCCAAGATAACGGACTGGAAGGTTACCCTCAACAAAGCCAAGCTCCAGGAGGATTTGATTTTTCAAGGTCGGCAAGCCTCCCGAGATGAACACCTCGCTTTTCCTTGGGTTTGGGAAAAGTCCGCTCCAAGAAGAAAACATATGGAGACCATCCCTGAGAAGCTTCACGGATGGCAGGTGGCCCTCGCAAAATAGAAAGACATCATCCGCGAAAAACAAGTGCGAGAGGCAAGTAGTCTTACATTTCCGAGTAGAATGCGAAATCCAGAATTTGTGAGCACCTCCCAAGAATCCCGAGAGCACCTCCATAACCAACGTGAATAAGTAGGGAGAGATGGGGTCTCCCTGACGTAAGCCTCGCCCACTAGGGAAGAAACCATGTAACTCCCCATTCAACGCGATGGAAAACCGAAGAGTCCTCACACGAGTCATGATGAGGTGAACCAATTGATCGAAATCGAAAAGCAAGTAGTACACTCTCGAGAAACCGCCAATCCACGGTATCATACGCCTTTAAAGTCGACTTTGATAGCACACTTGGGAGAATAGGGTTCGATATGGAACTTAGAGAAAGTTCTGCGCCAAGAGAATATTATCCCTAATTCGTCGTCCCTTGTGAAGGCACTGCGAGAGGGATTGACAAGGTCTTTTAGCACTTCTTTGCAACCCTATTCGCCATCACTTTGGTAATAATCTTGTAGACCGTGTTGTAACAAGCAATAGGCTGTAATCATCAACGGTGGTCGCATTGGGAACCTTCGAACCATGACCAAAATGGTGTTATTGATTTCTCGAGTAGTCTCCCCGATGTGAAAAAGTCCTTGGCGGCACGTGACCCGGTGACCCACCGTATCCCAATTCTCCTTGAAGAACTCGGCCGTGAAGCCATGGGACACAGTGCCTTACCTCGCAAGGGAAAAAAGAGTATCTCGAATCTCCGGATCGGACACGGGCGAGCAAGAAAAGAAATTTGATCATCATTCAGGTTGGGTGCGGATAACTTCCCGAATCTCCGATGCACGAGGGTGTCCGGCTCCATCCTTGGCTTAAGGAAATCATGAAAATGCTCCACAAAATGCTGTTGGACCAATTGAGGCTCGGTGATTTGGTTACGAGGAATCCACAACGAGAGAGAATTCTGTTTCTCGAGATGTCTCTTCGACATGCTTTGGTGAAAGAACTTTGTGTTAGGTCACCTTCCTTGAGCCATCTTATACGAGCTTTGTCTAAAGAATGACTCTTCTGAGACCTAAGCTCCACTAAAAATACGCCGCTAAGCTCTCTCCAGTCCGCGAGGACCATGCTGGTAGGGTCATTGAGGAGGCCCACTTGAGTTTGCTTTAAGGCTTCCCTCGCTTCAGAAGACCTTACAGAGATGTTGGCGAATGAATCTCTATTTAACTACTTGAGTCGACCCTTCAAGATCTTTAGTTTGCGCACCAGCCTAAACATGAGCACTCCATAACCCGGATTCTCCCAAACTTGCTTCACAATTGAGTCGAAATCCGGATGCTGCATCTAGAAGTCGAAGAACTTGAACGGCCTTTTCCGAAGGATCGGGTTCTCCACCTTTACCACCATAGGTGAGCGGTCGGAAATCCCGGGCGCAAGGAAGGACGCTTAGAAAAGGAAAAACTTGGCTCAACAAGGGTTTACCAAGACTCTATCAATTTTTCTCATTTTCCGAGAGGGCCACAAGAGGTCGACCAAGTGTATTGAAACCCCACATACCGAAGGTCATCCAACTTCGCTGATCCGGACAACTTGCCGAAATTCATCGAAACACGGCAACCAAAGTCCGAGCCACCCAATCTGTCGACGGGTCCTTTATAGCATTAAAGTCTCTCAAAACAAGCCAATGCACGTCTGAGAGAGAATAGCTTCTCGCCACCAAATCCTCCCAAAGAGGTCGGCGAGTAGAAAAGGAATGCTCGGCATAAATGACGAGACATAGCGAGCTACTCGGTCTCCAACCAGCAAAGCTTCCCAGAATCATCGTCCAGAGACAAACAAAACTTCAAAGAAACCACGGTAGGATCCCAACCAACCCAAATCCTACCCCGATTAGAATACTCGAAATTAGCCCGCCGGCAAATTCGAAATCAAGTTCCCGAAATGGCATTGAAGAGGTTATGAGGGATTTTAGTCTCAACTACCCGATCAAAGCCAACCGGTTCATCAAGCGAAGTTCCTCACTTCCAGCTTGCTTGAGCGGGGCACCAAGCCCTCTAATATTCCAGCAACCTATATACATATATATACAAAAGAAAGAGGGCAAGAGCATTACCTCCTTTTAGAGGAACTACGCCTAGTAATAGACGGAGCTGTCCGGATTGTCGAAGGAGGAGGATCGGGGCAAGAACAACGGGTTGTCTGTGTAGTCGAAGGAGGATGCTTCGGCGTCTCGGTGAGGCCTCTCCTCCTCTGGATGCCTTCGGTGAAGTGCAAGGGGAGAGGTCATCCTCAGACAAAGAGATGTCATGCCCCTACAACCTCCCGGGCGGGGCACCGCGGTGTCTAGGCACCGAAGTGGTGATAGCTTCAGCCGAAGTAGTTGGAAGCGATATCACCTGCTCAGAGATAATCAAAGGCCCCCAGGGGTCTTCGTGAATAAGTACCCGGGCGGTCTCTTCTCCACGGCCGTAGTCTTGAGATTCAAAGACCTCTCTCCTTCACTAGGGTGGTAACATCCCCTCAAAGGTTGAGCCTTGTTCTTCTTGCTCTTCACTTGCTTCCGGCCCTTGCTCAGAGTCTTCGGGGAGTCTCGGCGGGTTGGTTAAGGGCGAGTAGTGTCCAAAGGAGCGGGGAAGAGGCCGAACGGGGCGGGCCAACATCACATTTATGTCAAAGACCCCACACTTGGAGCATTCAAGGGCCTCCATTCATAGTTCATAGCAATGGACCTAGTGACCCCATCAACATTCACTTCCCTTGTCGGAAACTCTTGGGCGATTAGCTTGGATCTCCACGCATACTGCAGCAAAGGAAATCATCCTCGTGCCCTCGGTTCGTTGATCCACATAAAGGGATTACCAACGGGTGCTATAACACTAATCGCCGGTGCGGACCACGGGTCAAGGGAAGGTTCTTGAGTCTTATCCACAGGAGCAGAGGTTTGCTTAGCCTTCTTCAACTCCATAAGGGGTTTCCATTGTTGTAAAATAAGGGGCATCAGAGCTACGGTGATCGGTCCCTCCTCTAGGATCTTCCTCCTGAACTCCGGGTCCGGAATATGGAAATAGTAGAACTCTTAGTCATCCGCCAGCATATCAACTAGCTTTGTCCCCCAAATATTCTTCAAAGTTTGTTCGATCATCCGAAAAGGAAGCTTCCTCCCAATAAAATATCCTACCAAGAACTCATTCCATTTGGGATGCGGACTGCTGACACTTCTCCCAACAAATTTACAACCGCTTTCTCTCCCAACAGCGGCGGGAGGAATATATGAAAGGCCGTAGCCCTTTGTGGCCAGTGCCACATTGGCCTGAGCGGGCTTGGGGGGCCTTGGCGAGCTTCTTGGCTTGTTCGGGGCCCTCTTATTAGGAGCTGAACTTGACTTCGACCCAGAAACGGCCTTCCCGAAGAGGCCGAGAGATGGCCCGTCTTGAGCCATCCCCCGCCACGAGAAGACTCTCCTACGGGTCGGGATTGCTGGCCGGCTTGCTAGCTTGCCGGTCCACGGCCTTGTGAGGAGGAGCTCGGCCCCTGGCCCCTGCTACCACCTAGTCGAGGTTCCACCGAAGTAGAGGCCATCGAGCCACTAAGACAACAAATCAACAGCCAAAGAGGAGCTCCATACCAGGCCAAGCTTCGAAGAGGAGGGATACTTGAACCACCCCAGCCACCTCAAGACCAGAGTCGAGCAGGCCACGATCCCGAGCAGCTCTCGCAAGTCTCGAACTAGGGCTGAGTGGAGGTCACGATCCAGAGCCCAGAAGGGTCGGTGCGCGGCCGGCGGGTCGGCGTGGCCGAGAGGGACCCCCAGGCCGTCTAGAGCCGGGCGAGACGGGTCGGCGTGCGCGGCTCCGCAGGCCGTCGAACCGGAGCGAGGAGCGGGAAGATGGAGGAAGGAGAGGGGAAGAAAAACCCCCAAAAATCGGAGCAAGAGGGAGGCCGAATCGTCCAAGCCGAGCAGGGAACCAGTCGGCGTGAACAGTGCACGATCGCCTGCTCTTGAGAGAGGAGATGAACAGTGACCTTGATACGGTATATTTCCTACTAACTATACGTAAGGTTATGCATTGCCTATTGAATTTTTAGCCTTATCTAATTATCTACAAATCATTCTAGTAACTTGTAATTCTTCAGCATCATACATAGCCATCTTTACCCTTTTTCCAACTTCTTATAGCATAAGATCTGACAGACAGACGTGCACTGTTAGCTCTTAACACTTTCAGCTCCACTGTCAAGTATTAATTTTATCTAATGTGCTCCTTTACAGATCAATCCACTTCACAAGACCAATAAATGAACTAAATCTATGCCGCATCAGACAACACTCATCAACTTGCACAAGAATCCAGAACTGGCGGCATCCTCCATAACCAGTTCATACTGAATAGATCAATCTTGCTTCCCTCGACATGCAAATGCACATGCTCCAACAGATTACGTGCCAATCATCAGATACCACCTGCCATTAGATGCTCTTTTCAGATGTGTAATTTGCAGAACATCCAAGCACTAAGCAGCCAAGGTTATTGCAGATAGAAAACTCTATGTCCTCTTTCCTATATGCACCAGCAGAAATTCTACATGCTTTCGATATATCAAGGGGGAGACAAACAGAAGATGAAGTGGTGAACACGACTCTTCACTATGTAGCAAAACTAACTCCAAGCTCTTAGAACATTGGTACAACTAGACATGGAGAAAGGCAATGCAATTTCATCCATGATTACAACAATTTGTCTATCACATCATAATCCAATGCATGTTCCCCAGACCAGACAAGAAAAAGATCAAACCACAGCAGAACCAGCACCCCAAAACAGGAATCGATTTCCACAAAGTCGAGGCGGAATTGAGCACTCACGCCTTCTTCTTCCCACCCTTCTTCCCCTTCGAGATCCTCTTGTTCTTCCTGCATCCAAGAAAGAGAGAGGGGACAACGTCAGCCATTTTCGGTGAGGAGACGAACAGGGTAAGGCCGCGACATGGGCAAAGAGCGAGCAGAGCAGCGACGCTTGCTCGAGCGAGCAGAACGCTGTTGCTCGCGATGCTCACTCGAGCGAGCGTCGCGAGCAGACGCTGCCGCAGATCTGGGCGAGCAGCCGTCGCCCAGATTTGCGAGGGCGGCTCTCGCCGAAGCCCTCTTCGAACGGAGAAGGAGGAGCAGCAGAAACTTACCTGGATTCGGAAGCTTCAGCCGGTGAAGGAGCACCACCTGTCGGCGCCGGAGAGTCAGCCGAGTGGGAGGCGCCGGAGAGTCAGCGGGTGGGGAGTCGCCGGAGAGTCAGTCGAGTGGGAGGCGCCGGAGAGAAGGGAGAGACGCCGGAAAAGGGAGAGCATGAACGAAAGCCTTCGGGCACGAACGAACCCACCTCCAGAAGTGTTCCGATTTTGTTTTTTTAGTTTTATTCTTTTTAGGCCTTGAAGAAGAAGTGTTTCTGGATTCTAGAAGTAAGTTTTTTGTTTTTTTTTTGTTTTAATTTTGTTCCGAGAAAAAAGAACAAAAAAAAGAATAGAAACGCAACCCGAGAACAAAAAAACACAAAATCTGTTTTTAAACGGATCCGAGAAACAAAAACATGCACACCTAAGAGCATCGCCTCCTGCTTCTGCGCTCGAATCACCTCCTCCTCCTCCGCCGCCCTCTTCACCGGAGGGAAGCTCGGAGCTTCCCGTGGAATGGCGGGCTCGACCCTCCAGGCCAGCAGGTCGAGAGACCTCGACAAGCTCCTCCTCCGACCCGGCAACCTCGTCGAACCCAACTTCGAACCTGGGCCCGAGGTAAGACCTCCTCGTCTGCCTTCGGTTGTAATTTGAACTGCGTTTTGTTTCTTTTGACTGTCGATGCGGGTTTTGGAGCTGAACTCCTCGTGGGTTTTGGCAGCTGAGGGACGATCTTCGAGAATACGCGCGAGTGCTGGTGGTGGGAGCAGGTGGGTTGGGTTGCGAGCTGTTGAAGGACTTGGCTCTGTCGGGTTTCAAGAATCTGGACGTCATTGATATGGACCGAATCGAGGTCACTAATCTCAATCGCCAGTTCTTGTTCAGGTGTTTGAATTTTTTTTTTTTTTTTTTAATTTACCCTTATAGGAATCGCCCTTGTGACATGGTCTGATTTGCTTTCGAATGGTGTTTTCTTGCGTTTGAGGTGTGAGTGAGTAGTGATTTGATCTTGATTCTTCTTTCTGGGAATGTTCACAGGCTTGAGGATGTCGGGAAGCCAAAGGCCGAAGTGGCAGCTAAGAGAGTCATGGAAAGAGTCAGTGGAGTGAATATCGTGCCTCATTTCTGCAGGATTGAGGATAAGGAGCTCGATTTCTACAGCGATTTCAATATAATTGTCCTCGGTCTCGACTCGATCGAGGCACGGAGCTACATAAATGCCGTTGCTTGTAGCTTTCTAGGTGTGTATCCATGATCCCTCCGATTTATAAACGTTGAAATTGTGTTTTATCTGCCATTTCGGGATCAAATCTTTGGTTTATTATTCTTTATAGATTTACAGGGTTTGTGGTGTTATTGGATCAAGTTGACGCATGTGGATGGGTTTTTTGTATCTGAATGTTTTAGTTCTTCTGTAGCATACTTGCTGTACAGTTTCCTTGATTTTAGTGCTTAATTGTTTGTATGGTCAGGCTTTTTGTGTATTCTTACTCGAAATTAGATCGGAAACGATAGTACTACAACTCAGCATCCAAATGTTTTGTCCATTAGTAATTTGAGGGGGTTTAGAAAGCACAATAACTTCACATGCTTTAGCAAGAAATTCTTTTTGAAATTTTTATGCGACTTAATGCTAGTGGATACTTCCAAAAGGTTGATGGAGCCCCAAGAATTCATGGTGGAGACTTTGAGAGATTTTTTTGACTATATATCAGTAACCATTGTAAGTAAGAGAGATCAGGCTGATTGTAAGTATAGTCATATTGGTTGTACTTGTCAATTTAAGCTTCTTTTTGGCTCAAAAGTCCAGCTTTAATTTCAATTTACTGCATATGGTCCTTATTGATCTTTAAACATCTAACAGTGGCTGCATTCTAACTAATAGCTAGTTTAGGCAATTAATGCTTTCTGATGAATACTGGAAGTAGGAGCTTTTGCCAACCTAGCTCACAATCTGATTGAGCTTCACTGTTGTTGAATGACATTACAGAATACGATTCTGATGACAATCCAAGGGAAGAAACGATGAAACCCATGGTGGATGGTGGGACGGAAGGTTTTAAGGGGCATGCAAGAGTTATAAAACCAGGGGTCACCCCATGCTTCGAGTGTACCATCTGGCTTTTCCCCCCACAAGTGAAATTTCCTCTCTGTACCCTCGCAGAAACCCCAAGAACCGCTGCTCATTGTATTGAATATGCACATCTAATAAAATGGGATGAGGTGATAAGCTAAATTTGTAAGCTGTCCAATTCGTTCATCGTGTGATCTGTTATATTTAAGTACTGTATCTTATTTTGTCATTTGTGTTGGATTTTCACCTGTAGGTCCATAGTGGAAAGTCATTTGATCCTGATGATCCAGGACATATGCAGTGGGTTTATTCCGAGGTTACTACAGTTGCAATCAAATCGTTTGGTGATTTGTCTAGACATTAATTTCCTTTTTGGACTATCCATTTTTCTAAAACTTGATCTGCAGGCTGTCAAAAGAGCAGACCTCTTCGGAATTCCAGGAGTGACTTATTCCCTCACTCAGGTGCATTAGTTCTCCTAGTGTTATTAACTGCCTAGATATTTTCCTTTTTTGCATGTTACTGAGCTTTAAAATCTGCTTTGCTGTTGTCATTATGTTAAAAATCTTAAGGAAGCATTTTTCTTATAAGTAGGGAAAACAAACTTCTAAGTATTGTGAGTTAGATTCATGATTTTGTGCTTCATCCTAATACTGGAGTTGTTCTCTACGCTTTGATTATTTGTTAAATGGTAGAGAATATTAAATTCCTCAGGTCATGCTGTAAACCCTACTTGATTTGTCATCCTATTTTTAATGTCAACTTGTACAATTACGAGTAAACTTGTCTTGCTTCGTTTATCATGTGATTAATTCTAAGATTACTATTTCAAGATAAGCTCATTTTTATTGTTTCTATCCAGGGTGTTGTGAAAAATATTATACCAGCTATAGCTTCAACTAATGCAATCATATCAGCTGCTTGTGCTCTGGAAACCTTGAAGATTGCAACTGGATGCAGCAAAACTTTATCCAACTACTTAACGTGCGTCATACCTTGCCTTTTACAGTTCTCATGTGCTTCATTGTGTAATTCTTTTTTGTTTCCTGCATATCTTGGATGTGGATGGCATCTTGTTCTTGTTTCAAGTATTAGGCAAAGTTCACCCTGCAGAACTTTGTAGGGTTCCTTTAATATTATATACTAGAAGTGAGTGAGGCTTTCTTGTATTTCATCTTGGGCTGTTTTAAATTCCTGACAGTGTTTTCATTCTTTGAGAATATACCAAGTAGGGTTAACCAATTTGCTTCCTGTATTCTTCTCTTACTATCTAGTGTGACCCCTGGGCATATCTTTGAATATGGCCTTTTAGTTTATGGAGATGAGACACATGTTATAGTTTCACATGCCTAAATGGTGACTGTTGAAGCAGGCAGCCTGCATAATCTATTTGTTGTTGCTACACTAACAATCTTTCTATTCTTCATCAAAATTGATTCTTCAAAATACCCTCTGGTTATGGTCTCTCTGCAATCAATTTGCATTGCTCTGCTAGTTCCTTACAGTCATGCTTTCTTGATTGAGTATAAGGTGTTCTTGGTTAAATATCTGTTGTCAGCTGTTCCAGATCTTATTTTGAATCTCTTTTTTTGTGTTTTCTAACATCCACGTCTGTCACTTCTTGGACAGATGTCTAGAAAAATGTACTCTTGCTAGCTTTCTTGGGTTCTTAAAATAATTTGCTGGCTCGGGGGTAGGTTTCGAGTAATTTTAGAAACAGCCTTCTGTCAGAGCATTGGACTGCAGGTGCAACATTTGGGTGCTAATATGTGGATTCTGTTGTATTTTGTGTTTCTTCTCTCATTGGCTCTCAAGCCTCTTAGGCTCTGTTTGGCAATTTGCCAAATAGTGATAATTTCTATTATTTTGTTTTCGGGAGTAGATTTGGAAGAGAAATTCGTTTGACAAAATTTTTGTTCTTGAGAATAAATTTCTATTTTCTATTCCTAAAATAGATTTGGAACAAAATCGAGAAGTAAAAAAAAAAGTTGATTCTTTGGGTGCGTTTGTTTGCGTTTATTTAAAAATTGTTCCACGGAACAGAAATAAAAAAAAGTGTATACATTTTAAGGAACAATTTACGAACAAAAAAAACGCGTTTAGTAAAAGCTTGTTAGGGGAACAAAAAATAAATAGAAACACGTTTGGTAAATTTATATAATTTTTTTATTTCTTTTATTTTTTCTATTTTTCTTTTTTTTTTTTTTTTTCCTTTTTTTCTTTTTTTCTTCTTTTGGCGGTGTGAGCCTCGACCATGGCGGCGACCGGCCGCGAGGGCGGCGGCCTCACCGAGCACGGCGAGGCTCGCCGAGCCCGGCGAGGCCGAGCCTCGCCGTAGGCTGGCGAGGTCGGCCTCGCCTTGGGTGGCGAGCTCGGCCTCGCTTGATCTCGCCTAGATCCCGGCGGGCGAGCTCGCCCCCGGCCCAGGCCGCCGGGCCACCGCCCGGGCGACGCGGCCTCGCGGAGCCACCGCCGGTCGGCGTCGCTGCGGTGGCCGGCGAGTCGAGCCTCGCCGGCCGGCTGGCGGCTCGGCCTCGCCGGGGGCGCGAGCCTCGCCGTGCAGGGCGAGCCGCCGGCCCTCGTCGGCCGGTCGCCGGCCATGGCGGCCGGCGGCCGCGAAAGAAAAAGAAAGAAAATAAGAAGAAAAAAAATAAAAAAGTGTTTCTAAGTTTTGTTTCTGTTTCTTTTTGTTCTCAGAAACAAAAAAAACAGAAAAAAGAAACATAAACAAACATGCCCTTTGTTTCCGGAAATAATTCTAGAATCAACAAACTTATTTTCTCTCTCTTCATTTCTTTTTTCTTGATCTTCTTCTCTTTTTTATTCTTCAACTGCTGCCGCCGCCATTGCTGTTCGCCACCGGTCACCAACGATAGGTTGGCCAAGGTCCGGTGAGCTCGCCGGATCTCGCCCCTCACCGGAGGCTGGCCCAACCAGCGCAAGCCTCAACCTCGCTAGATATGACAAGACTGAGACTTGCCGGTGGCCAAGCGGGCTCGGCCGACAAGGCACGGCCTCGCCGAGGGCCAGTGACAAACTAGTGAGGTCGCCGGCCCTCATCTGGCTGGTCGCCTATCATCTCAAGCCTATCATCTCAAGAAGAAGAAGAAGAAGAAGAAGAAGAAGAGAGAAAGAAAGGAAAAAAAAAGAAAGGAAGAAAAAAAAGAAAAAAAGGAAAAAGTAATAAAATTATTTAAAAATTAAAAAGAAAATGATTTGAAATAGAAATTTTGAGGACGGTGCCAAACACAATTCTATTCTAGGAATTGAAATTTTGGAGGAATTGAAATTTTGGACGATTCTGCAAAACTTAAAATGTTTAGAAATTATTCTCGGGAAAAGAATAAAAAATAATCATTTCTGATCAGAAATTATTCCTGGGAACAGAAGTGTTACTAAACGGGCCCTTAATGTGACCTCCATTGCTTATGTTCCAAGCTTTCCATAAATTTTCAGGTGACATGTTGCAACTCAATTAAAGGTTCTCAATGCTGGAGTCTTTAAACTTGAGGTTAAATGGAGTGCATCTTAGTCATGAACTTGTGATGCCGAATTGCTTACTTGCTATTTCTTAGACGCGTATGAATATGCCAATTTTTTTGTTTTTGTTTTGTTTTGCTTCTTTTTTTTTTTTTTTTGGAGGTCTCTTAGTTTTTACTTTTGTCTCTCCCAGCCTGTGTCATATCCTGCTTTTGTTACTGATCAGTACATCTGAAGATCAGTGCTTCAGTAGATGAATTTACTAATTTGCTGTCTGTATGTATCCATACTCTATGAGTGAAAACTTGCAAGTTCCATATGTTTTGTCTAGTTGCTAGCTTGCAAATGCGCAGTAATCCCAATTATGTTCTTTTAAGTGGGCAAACTTTGAGCTGCAAGTTTATTGAATATTTTTGAATTTCAGATACAACGGTGTGGAAGGACTTCACATTAAAGTTACTGAGTTCGTGAGGGATAAGGATTGCCTTGTCTGTGGTCCTGGTGTTCTTATTGAGTTGGACATTTCAGTGACCCTACAAAAGGTGCTTTCTTGTTCTTAAGCTCTGTTTATTACTCGCTACAAATTAATGGGAATGCTAGCTAGAGGTTTTTATCCTGTATAGCTCTCTCTGTAACCTTCTTCACATGTTTCTAAGCACTTGGGTAGTTCTTGCAGTTATCTGATTACTCGTCATCTTGTATGTCATCAGTTCATCAATATGCTCGAAGAGCACCCAAGGCTGCTTCTATCAAAAGCAAGCGTCACGCATAGGGGGAAGAATCTATACATGCAGGCACCTCCGGTGCTGGAAGAGATGACTCGGTCAAACCTAGATCAGCTATTATTTGATTTAATGGGTAAAGTTCCAAGAGATGTTATCCATGTGACCGGCATGTCGCGCAAGGATGATAAGAAAGTGTCGAGTTTGATGAAATTGCGTGTTGCATTTAAGGGAGTTGATGGGGTTGTGGACATGGACATGGCCGGTGGAGCCTTGTTTCACCGTCTAACAGACCTAGTTGAAACCCAGTGGTGGGATATGACGCCGGAGCTCTGATCCCTCCCCATCCAAACCCTTGGGCCACCGTGCTATCATCAACTTGGAAGGCAGACAACCTAAGCGGACTGTGCAAATAGAAGATGTCGGTAGAGGTAGCTTGGTCGGCCTGATTTTGCGTATATCTTACATCTTGATTCCGGGAAAGAGCTAGAGCCGTTCAGTTTTACCTTTTGATGAAATGTATATTTTTTCAGGCGGACTTTTGGAGTAAACTCTACTTACCATTCTATAGCACGGTTTCATGGAAGTACAACTCCATTGAGAACCAACTTCATTGGTTCTTCTTCTTTGGTCCGTATTTGGAGTTTCACTTAGGGGAATTGGACCTCAAGCAAGAGAAATCGGAAGCTGTTTCCTGCTGCTTTATTCCGATGTAGGCTGTTGAACGGTGAATTATATGAATGTTTTCCCATTAGCAACCTGATTAGTTACTATGAACGGCAGGAAACTTGAGCAGGTTCTCAAGAAAGCTACTTCAATTTTCAAAGATCTGTCTCGCGATAAAAAAAAATTGTAAAAAGAAAAAAAGAAAAAAGAAAAAAATGAGGAGTATTTATAGCTAAGAGGTTGAAATCAACTAAAGATGACCAATATAATCAGATCAAATTCCTAACATGGACCTCCTGAATTACATGGGGGAGAAAATGTGTCTGTGTGGAAAAGGGTGATCGTTGCTAGGGTAGTTGAGTTTTAAATCATGAACTTTGAACCTATCTTTATTAAAACCGGTTTCTAGTTATTGAAATTGAAAATTGAACTGGATTCCTGGCATGGCATCGGCCCCCCCTTTTTTTTAAAATACTGTGCTGATATCTATGTGCTAGAGTACTTAACCTCATTAATTCGAGGCAATGTAAAAGTTCTCAATTAAGAGACTTTTAGAATTTTGTTTTGAATCGGTTTGACTAGAGAATCAGCCGTTAAAGTCAATTCAAAACCAATTCTTCCAAGAATTAGGAATTGAATTGATCAAAGTCGGTTCTCAAATTCTTTACTCGGAATCAAATCAATACCCGTGTGAAAAAGCTTGTCACCAGCTGAAGTAAAAAGAAAAATAGTGAAAAGTCTATATTCATAAATCAAATAAATTACCATCAATTTTGCAAAAAACATAACATTGAAGCCTAATTCATTCAACACGTGTAGTTGATGGAATCATATCCACTTTCCAGTCGCAGCTCTCGTCCGAGGAGCGAGCTTCTTGCTCGTCAATGGCTTCTTCTTCTTCTTCTGCGACAAAGCTCGTCTCTCCTTCGTCCCTCTTTCTTCTCCGCAACCCTGAACCCAAAGTTCTCGGTCCTCGTCGCCGCTCGCCCAAGTCAGTCTCCTCTCTCACGTCCAGTCGCGAGCCGCCGCCAGCCCTCCTCAGCTTCTCCTCCGCGGCGGACGAAGCCGACCCAGAATCAGCCCCTCCCACGCTGAGAAGAATTTGTGGCGGCCACGTGCCCGAGCATGTCCTGCGGAGGCAAGTGTGAATTCCAAGTTCAAAGATTGTTACTTTAGAGCGAGAAGTGAGAGATGTTGTTTTGCCGATGTTGGGTTTCTGGAGCTATATGGAAAATTTATGTTTGGGCGGTTTTGCAGGATGGAGGAAGTTGGGTACGTATTGGCGACTGATGTTCAGAGGGAAGCATTTCCTGCCCTTTTCTCTGGGAGGGATTGCGTGCTTCATGCTCAGGTTGATCTCTTATTTGCCATTGATTTCAGTTTTCTGTTAAGAACAAGACGAGAAATTGAGTGCACTGGAAGTTGGCAGTAAATGCAATTAAGTCCGAAGCCGAAGCCTTTTTATTTTTACAGTGCAGAACCGTTTATGAGAATTTTCAAAGACTACACCATTATTGTGTGAGATTTTGTTGGACCACTACCAAGGTGGAATGATTTGAACTCGGAATCTCTTATTCTTATACCGTGTGAAATTTTGTGAAACCAACTATTTTAAAAACTTAAACTATCAGATGAATGTGATAATCTAGCACATCAGTTTCCCGGTTTCTCAGAAAGTTTCCCACGTAGGCAATTTGGGAGAAAGCACCAACAGAAGAACTACTTTGCAAAGGGCTCAAAATTGCTTTGTACCGGTAGTCATGAAGTATCCTGCTATATTGGTCAATTCAAGGTTGTGTTTACTGAGTTATGAAGAGATGTTTGTGAAAGAGTGGTCTAACATGTGTCTGATGTGATATGATCTATACAGTTAATGTTCATATTTCCAACTCAATTGGAGTTACTCTTTGACTCTGCATATAAACTCGACTAAGGAAGAAAACGTAAAAGGATCCTGCATTGACATGGCCGGTGCACTCATGCTTTTGGCCCTCTAGACAGGTTCTGGGAAGACTCTGACGTACCTTCTGCGGATATTTTCAGTTGTGAACACCCAATGGTCTTCTGTACAAGTGTTAATAGTTGTTCCCACCTGAGAACTTGGCATTCAGGTAAGTTTCTGATCATGGTATTTCATTTGATAGTTTCCCTTTCATCTTCTGCTTCTCTTTCACTATTGTGACTTAGAAAGTGGTTGTTACATCTGCATAAAATGCGGTCATGCTACATTAAGAATATAATGTCATGTCTTCTTCTTATCGTTATCCATTTATGACAAGGTAGCTAAAGTTGCTCAGCTGTTGGCTGCAAAGCCGATGGATCTTGACATGGAGCAAGATAAATCATGTACCGTTATGGCTCTTCTAGATGGAGGTACATTGAAAAGACACAGGAGTTGGTTAAAGGTTCTCTCTCTCTCTCTCACTCTCTCTGCGCACTTGTTTGTATCCATAGGCTCCATATGTTTGTGGTGTGCTTTCTGAGCATAAAATTACCGTTAAGCTAGTGCTGATAAACTACTAATAACTGTCATTACAACTTATATATAGAAACATTAATTCTTAAAACCCCTTGTATAATGAGATTACTTATTGATCTGAGGAAATGACTAGTATTCTCCTTATGTAAGAGAAGTCGTGGAGAATCAATATCGAAATGCTTAGCTTGCTACTGCTATCCTTCCCTCTCCCGGGAGACCTAAACACCATTAGCAGAGCTATCTTCCGATATACTTCAATGACATTTTTGCGGTCGCTCTGTAAAATAGAAGGCTTTTGTGTTATGTGCTTTTTTCCTTTTCTTGACTGAACATCGTATGCTAATATCCATTTGCTTGTGCAAGTTTAATAATGCAAAATTGTTTTTGCTGCAAACTTATGCAAAACTGTTCTTCCACTAATTAGTTTACTCAGTTAAATACAGCTTCAATTAATTCTTCCATTTTTGGGCAAAATAAGTTTGTCTCTCTATTGATGATGCTCATGTGTAAATTTAGCTGTCTCCTTTTTCTTGACTGAATATCTGTGGTTGTCTTGCTCCTCTATTTTTGTATTCTGCTCACGCTCTTACAAGTACCCCTATAACTAGTTTTTAGTTTTAGTAAAATTTCCTGCTTTTTTATCATGAATCTTATATATAGATGTACTAAGAAGAGGAAAAAGCTAGAATTTTCTTGCTGATGTCTTTAAACCTGAGAACAGAGGACCTATCTGACCAGAAGCATGATAACACAAACTGGCAATTAATTGCCCACCCAAATCCCCACACTTGTCCATTCAAGTGCCAACAAATATCAATTGCCTAACATAGCTATGTCTTTGGGATGCTTCTCTAAAATTAAAGCATGCTGCTGATGGATTTCATGTGTCAACCTTCAATATGACCTCCTTGGCTTTTCCTTGTAACATTTTTAGGCAGAACCCCCAGCAATGGTAGTGGCAACCATCAGGAGCTCGTGCCAGATGCTGGAGAGGCAAGTTTTTAAACTTGACACAGTGCAGATTCTAGTGATTGATGAGGTAAATAATTAGGAATAAGTTGAGTTCTTCTTTTGGAGCAAGACCCGCTTGGCATCTTAAAGCTGATTTGTTAACCCAATATTCTTGTTAAGATGCTAGATCACTTTCTCCTCCAGAAAAATCGCCCGGCATTCACTAGTGGCGCCAATTTTTTTTAATGGTTTTAGAATTAAGAGTATTTTTAAGGTGGGCGTTTATTGCCTCTCATATGCCTATTGGGATTAGAGTGACTGGTGCAGGGTCCTTTTTAAGAAAGGATATTCAGTTAGCATGTAGTGCCTTGATTGGTCTATTTTGTTGTGAGTATATTTCATTGGGTAGTTTGTAATCACCATGTTAGTATGATTAAAGATGTGCTATTATCCCACTGGGGCCTCGGTATCTTGTTTTATACAGACATGATTCTTCCTGGATATTGTAGGATGAAGAACTGACATTCTTACTTTGATGCTGCCTGGGTAGACTTCATGTTCAACTCTTCTAAGCAAGTCAGCTCTCTCCGGAAGCTGTTGACATCGTACTCATCAAGCAACAACCGTCAAACTGTTTTTGCTAGTGCATCCATACCTCAGCATAAGCGATTTTTACATGATTGTATACAACAGAAGTGGACTAAGGTTGGTTTCATGAAGCTTTAAATCTTGTGAATGTTCTGTTGGGGTTTACTCATGCACTCACTGATTTTATCTTAATATGACTTTGCCTGTTACAGGGTGATGTGGTTAACGTCCACGTCAATCAATACAGCCCATGCCATCATGTCTAGATCATACATTTGTGGTGAGGACATTGAATGCAAGACTTGATCTACAGACTCTTTCATAGAAGTTATGCATATGCTCATTTAATGTTCGTCTTCATAGTCATGTACTCAATTGACGATCCTTGGCTTTTGACTTGCTTAACGCTTCTATCTGTTTCAGACATGTCATAGGAGTAGGAGACATCAGACCTTGCCACATTTATTACAGTGGGACAGCCCCAAATCTGGCATTATATTTGTTGGCGAGCAGGTATACTGCCCGATGCTCATCCCGCATCTCTTTTCCGTAGTTTATTCACATTTTTTGGTGCTGTACTTGGTATGAGCATGAGAGGAAGCAGTAGATTTCTATCTGGATAATGAAAAATGGTGTCGAAATGTGTCAACTGATGTATGATATGGCAGGCTCCATCCCCAATTCATGTGGCAGTGATTAGTGGTCTTAGCTAAAAATGTCAAATGGGCTGTCAGTTTTATATAATAAATGGACTGGAGAGTTTCATGCATTTATTGGTAAGGTCATCTGTCCATATGCAGGGGCATCAAATAAAACATATATGCAGTTCTTTACACAAGTGAAAGAAGTTTATGCTCTGATGACGTTTCTCTTGGTTGCTGAATGAAAATTGGTTTCCAAATATGGAGAATTTTCACGTCCCAAAAGTTTTCCTGCACGAAGAGGGTTTTGGAATTTATTAAAGTGAATGCAGCTTTTATTTATACATTCTACAGAAGCTTGTAGTATGTATGAGCACACACATATCACGTGAATACACCTTTGTAAACAACTGTCCGCAGGTCCACTAACCAATTCTATCTTTTGTGCGTTTAGTCTGAGAAGTCAAAAAAGGCTGGAAATGTACCACCGCCAACTCTTCTACTTGAATTCTTGAAGAGTTCTTATGGAAGCTGCTCTAATATTCTCCTTCTAGAAGAAGACATGAATTTCAATGCCCGAGCAGCTTCACTCTCGGTAAGTGCTTTTCACTTTTTCCATAATGATGTTTCTTCCCTCACTTTGAGAATGCTCAGGGTTGAGAAATTTGGCATATTAAAGATATGCCTTATAACTTTGTTCGTCCTATAATATATTTGGAACAAGATGGATTTTATCCTTATTCTCTGTGGATCTGAGATGCTGGATTTTTTTTTGACAGGTGGAAAGATGCTGCAAAACCTTAACAGACCATTATTATTTGGTAGCACTAAGCAGTATCAAAGAGATTATACCACTTAAGAAAATTATCTGCTACAACTGTGTTTTCTTTAGGAAAACCGTTTCTTTCTTTCTTCATGACCTTTATTAATGCCTAAAGTAGACCTTCTCAAGTTAAAATAGGCATATACTCCTCGTCATGCCAAACATGGGTATACTAAGCACCTCCTAAGCAGTCCATTGGTGAAAATATGTATAGTCCGACTTCATATTTAATTCCTCCGTATTTGGACTACAGGAAGTGAGACAAAAAGAAGGCTATTTTTTTTTTAGCAACTGATATCGCAGCCAGAGGTATTGACCTGCCGGAAACAACTCATATTTACAACTTTGATCTTCCGAGAAGTGCCATAGATTACCTTCATCGAGCTGGAAGGACAGGTAGGAACCCATTTTCAGACAAGAAATGTGTTGTCACCAGCATTATAGCATCTGAAGAGAGGTTTGTGCCGAAGAGGTACGAGAATGAGCTGATGGTTGCCTGTGAAGAGCTCATCTTGTCACTTTGATCCTCATCTTGGCATTGTTTTGGACAGTGTTTTTTTTTTTTTGGCCTTTCAGCCTCATGTCTTGTACAGGAAACCTATGGTTACAGATATTATCTTAAGTTTTGATAAGACTCAGAACTTATTTAGAGTTGAAAACTTCTTGTTCATATTTGGTAAGGGTGGAGGCTACATTAACAGAACTCCCTTATTCATCCGCATAAAAATTCCAATTCTTATAGCAAAGAATGAGAAACATCTGGTATATAATGTATAAGAGACTGATATTTGTGCTCTCTTGTCATTTCCGTAGTTGAAACAGACTCTTGTCTCGGCAGAATTCATAATCGATTTTTGTTACCAGTAACTTTTTAGTAGTTTTTGTCTCATTTATTTTATTTGCTTTTGTTTCTATTCTTTTATTCTTGGGAGTAGATTTAGAACAAAAAATGCATTTGGTAAAATTTTATTTCCGGGAATAAATTTTTTTTTTTTTCCGGAAGTAGATTTGGAATAGAATCAAGAATAATAATAAAAAAATTAATTCTTATTCTCGGAACAATTCTAAAATTAAGAACCTATTTTCTCGTTTTCTTTTCTTTTTTTGTTCTTCTTCCCTTTTCTTCTTCTTCATTTGCTGCCACCATTGAGGTTGCCGTCCGCCGCTAGTCTAGCGAGCTCGTCGGAAGCTCACCAAGTCAGGGCGAGGTTCGGTGAGCTCGTTGGAGACAAGCCTAGCCACAGACGAGGCTTGGGCTTGAGCTCAGCACAAGGGGTCATCCCAGGCCCGGGAAATAATGGGCTGTGCCAATATTTGGGCTCTAGCCTGATGAATTGTAATCGGAACAAGAGTGATAGGATTTAAGTGACGAATTCATAAAATTTAACTTTGAAAAGGAACTCTTTGCAGTACGGGAAAAGACAGGGCAAAGGAGCAACGATGAAAAATTTGTAGCCCCCACAAAGCATTGCCATGGTTTTTCCTTGAGGGTTCCCTAAGGAAATCTTTTGACTAAAATCTCGTCGACAACATGAAATGCACGCTAAGAAGTACTGGTGGGACTTCTTTTCCACATTAGGATGCCCACCCACCATCTTTTTCTTTGCTTTTTTGCTTTATTTCCTTTTCATCGTCACTTTTGCTGTTTCGCAGAATTTTCCTCGGATTCTCTCTTGCCAGTTTCGCATGAACGACAAGTCGAGGTCCCCAGGAAATGGTTTTATGCTGTCATCAAACCGGTCCTGTGATAGAATCGACTATTTTGGATCAATAGGACCTAAGATACAAATTTTTTGGAGCAAGAATTGATTTGACTTTGTAAAATTTATCAATATTAATAGAATTATTGAACAATTAAAACAAAATGATTTGGAATAGAAATTTTGAGCGCGATCTCAAATCTGATTACTATTACGGGAATTGAAATTTTGACGATTCTGCAAACGATTTAAAATCTTAGAAATTATTCACGAGAATAAAATAAAAAAAAAATTATTTTTGATCATAAATTGTTTAGAGACGAGCGTTATCAAACACGTCCTTAGTCGCCATGTTATTATGTGCTGTATTAGGTTGCCGAGATGATATGTTCGAGGCTAGTATGAAGGGTTAAATGGACTTCATGGTTTTCATATCTGCAACAAATAGAAAGCACTTCCCGCAAGCATCACGAGCTTGGGTGAATTCTCCCCTTTGCCAATACAATCAATCAATTGTGAATTCTAGATCCTCTTTTTTGAACTTCTTTTGAATTCCAGATCCGCTGATCTAGAGATAGCGGTATCTGGCTGGGTCACTCCCTCACTCATCTCACCTGGACATATGAAATGTACATGATGTCTGCTAGTCTATGAGCAATTTCATGGTCACGTCTGGAATCCGAAACATCCACGATTTTGGGTCACGAAAAAAGTCAAACTTTCCCTGGGACAAAGTGAAAAGTGGATGGTCCGTGTTTGCTCACTTTTTTCTGGGGTGGGCTCTTTCGTGCGCTGGCCACTTGTTTGGAGTCATTCTTAACAATTATCTTGCACATTTCCAATGGACGTTCACATTTCTGAAGAGGCAAAAGCGACTGAAAAATGGATAACCATCTTGTTTTTGGCTCCTTAGTTCCTGCGCCATGCACTTCCTTTATGTTGTCCTTCTTTATCAATTATCAAATATCAACAGGTTCAGATTTATTACCTAAATTTTGACCTAAAGTTTGACCAAGACCGACCGAAATTATTACTTCGTCGAAAGTTCGACCAAAATGAAAAATGGGGTAATAGTTCTACGACAATACCCAATTTATCTAAATCAAAACTTTGCGACACTACAAAATATATTGCCTCTTTTAATCACAATCATATCTTGAAGTGCCAAGTATTTTTTTTTTTTGGTGCAATCAATTAAATCTATAGACGGTCCAAGTTATAAAATTCCCAATGCTGCAAAAATCACAGTGATCAGATTTCTAATGGAGAAAATATCATAATTTCTCATCACCATCTTTGTTTAGCCAAATTAATGGATACTTGTGATCTTGACATATTTTGAAGGATCAAATGACATTTTTCAGACCCACTCCATTATGGGCGCGTTGGTTTAGGTCTTTCCCCCTCTAATTGTGGAAGGGGGGAGGTTCGAGTCACCGCATGCGCATTAGCGCGACTTAAGCAGAGCACCGCGGGAGGTGAGTCCCTCATGCCAGTGCTCCCGTGGGGTTTACACCAAGTGCTCGTTGTGAGGCGGTTCCTCCGGTCCCAAAAAAAAAAAAAAAGAGACATTTTCAGAAATTTGGGGCAGAGAACTTTTTTTGTGGGAGTACAAATTTTGTCAATCGATATCAGACCAGAAAAGTTACATCCAGTCAAAATTTTATCAAATATGGGAAAAAAATAATTAATACTAAATATTTTTTAGAAAGAAAAGGGGAATTGGCAGCAGTAAGAAACGGCCAAATGAGACTACCACGAGGCATCTTAGGGGTGGCCCTACCCTAAAAGCTATGGAGCTAAAGGTCCCTCGGATCATGATTCGAGACCCCGCGCATTCCATGATTTTCCAAAAAAACTTTGAAAATAACTATAATTAATTTCTCTAAGATATTTTCAGCTTTCAGAATCATTACCATATATGGCCAAAAGGACAAATACACCCCAATCCAAGTCGGTCAAGCAATAACAATCTCCGTCAATTTCAAAACTAAGCATGTATCATCTAATTACACGTCATTGCCCAATTGCACACGCATATACACCTTACAGATTAAGGTTCATCCATATTTTGATAAAGCAAACACATATGACATATGAAGTCATACTAGGGCATAAATAATAAAGGAAGTTCCCCGATTACATCTATGATAAAAAAGAAAAATTGCTTCAATAAATTCAGGAAATTAATGATATATTCATTCGAAGGACTTAATTGAAAGTTAAGGTGCCAAAAAGGGTATCACGTGGAAAATAACTTTTTACTACACGTAATCGACATGCAGACTGTGAGTTGCAAATGACCAATGTTTTCACACTTACATCTACGTTTCCATTCAGCCTAGTTTATGCTTTTTCTTTTCTTTTCTTTTTTTTTATAATGTTGATTGGTGGCAATTCGATTAGATAGAAAACCCCAAGTACACCCCGTTTAGGATTTGAGAAGGTTGGGGCCGCGGAGAATGACCGATGGCTTGGGGTTAGGGCTATGGAGGCGTGTGAGCGAAGCAGTGACAATGAGGGGAAATTCAAGGTTTTGGAGCCAGGAAGGAATTGGGAGTTTCTGTGGAGTTAAATAAGTCTACGAGGAAAATAAATTAAATAAAAGCGAAGATAATCCCGAGCATTGACTTGTTGGACGGAGTATTTTTTTCTCCACGTCGGTGCTCCGTTTGTTTTAGTAAATATTTTATGATTAAAAATATTCTTTATGAAAACAATTATTCAAGAAAAATTAAGTTTTTGGTTATCTAGAAAAAAGGATTTTCATCTTGGCAAAAGAAAAGTCATTTTCCATCAATTTAATGTCTTTGTTTTTAATTCATAAAAAATATTTTTCATAAATTAATTAGTTTTTCATCATCAAAATTTTAAAAAATCGAAAAATAATTTTCCCTAACAATTTTCAGTTCACGGACCTAGTAGACGTGTTGCGAGGGCTTTAGAAATATCTTCCCTAACGCTAGTTGGCAACCTCCACACGCTAAGGTCACTTTACCCTTTTTTTTTTTTTTTTTTTTTTTTGGTTCAACACTTTACCCTTTTGGTGTCCCTCTTTTCTTGTTTGTTTCTCCGTTTTTCCTTTCGCTTTCCGACATGACCTTCCACGACGCTACTCTGTCTCATCATCGATTGGAGCTATTAGCTGTCCGGAGATAGGATGGATTGATCAGTGTGGAATTTTTCCCCTCGCTTTGGAGGATTCTTCATCCTAAAAGACAAATCACTTACCTTTCGGTGTCCCTCTTTTCTCGTTTGTGTCTTCTTTCTTACTTTCGCTTTCCGACATGACCTTCCACGACGCGGTTCTGTCTCGTCATTGTTGGAGCTATTAGCTGTCCAAAGGTGGGATGGATTGATCAGAGAAATTTCCCCCTTTGCTTTAGTGGATTCTTCATCCTGAAAAATAAATTGGAAAGGCTGCATCTCTTCCTTCATGTTACGACTCACATCACTACAGGGGCAGCCACGCGATCGACCAAGTACTCAATCTTATGAATAGTTGAATGGGTCTACCGATGTTGAAAGACATTTAAGTAATGATCGCACACACTCAGCGCAACGGCATTTGGTATATGAATGATGCACGAATGGTATTCATCCTTCGGATGCTTGCCACGATCCGACGTGATCTCTTGATAAACATAATTTCCATAGGACCTGCTCCCGAGCACCATTTAAACTATTTTCCCAGCGATCGAACAAAAAAAAAAAAAACTATTTTCCCAGCGCTTCTGATTTGACCAGAGGAGACCCACGCGGAGCGGAGAAATCCAGCAAGCTCAGCCCATGGAAGGAAAGGGTGTTTTTTTCAAAAAAAAAATTATACGTTGATTTTTTTAGCATTTATATATATGTATATGATTTTTTTAGAATTTAGAAAAGGGTAAAATCGGAAATTTGAAGAATGGGCGAAAATAGTTTTGGAAGAAAAAATGAGTTTCAATATTTTTTCAAATACTGAAAACTCAATATTAATCCCTATTAATATTGAAGTTTTAATTTTCTTACTATTAGCTTAAAACTACTTTAAAATAATTGCTAAACGGTTTAATATTCTTTTAAGAGATTTTGGAAATCGAAAGTCGTTGAATCAAGCGCACCCTTAAACCACTTTTCCAGCGCTTCTGATTTGACCAGACGAGACGCGTGCAGACCGGAGAAATCAGGCAAGCTAATATGTACGAAGTCATTAACCATTTCTACTTCCCAACTTAATCAAGACAAGTGAAGGGCAGTTCGGTAAAATCCAAAGTCCTGCTCTTGGCGGTCGGGAAGAAGAGTACGGTTCTGACAAGAATGAATTTTTCTTTGGTCGAAAAAATAGCGAATTCAACGAGGGCTTTAACCACAGCACAGGAACGGCAGAGAGAGAGAGAGAGAGAGCACAGGGAGAAGAACAGAGACGGAGACGAAGAGGAAGAAGAAGAAATGCCCAAGGGATAAAAATAAAATGGTACCAGTTAACGCCATGAGAAATCATAGATTGGACAAATTTATTTCCAACAATTTTTTGATAATAAAAATTTAAAATTAATATATTTATGATAAATTTAGTTTAAATTAATTTTTTAACCGTTAAAAACTTTAAATTAATATATTTATAATAAATTTATCTTGCGTTAATTTTGATTAAATTAGATTAATATTACAAAAATTACAAATTAATATACATGTAATAAATGGATGGCTAAATCTCAAATGATATAGCTATTAATTATCGTGTGTTATTAAATTTAGTAATTTAATGATAAAATTAGATAAAAATTGATCATAAATATATTAAGAGGGGGGCGGGTCGGAAAAGTGAAAGAGGAGAAGGGCAAACAACCAGAAAAAAAAAATAAAAAAAATGGTCCCCCATTTCAGAGCACCGTGAAAGGGCGCGTGGGAAATTGAAGGAGAAAGCGAAAAACAAACAAAATTAGACGGACACCAAAGGGGCCCCACATCTGACTCTCCTCACTGTGGCTACGATGGCAAGGGCGAAGGGATGATAAAAAGGACATTATGGAAGAGCGTGTCTGAACCGTAAACCCTTCTTCTGTATTTCCTCGAGAAGCATTCTGGTTTTCTTCTCCGTCGGCCTTGGACAAGGAAAAACAAAGGGCAGAGTCAGAGCAACGAAGAAATGCATCCTCCCATTTTTGGGCACTCTTTCGCCGTGCTCGTGGCACCGATCCTCCTTTCCGTGCTCGCTTTCAATTTGCTCAACAGGAAAAGAGCCAATGCACGAAGAAATGCAGAAGATGCTGATGCCGGCGCATCTAGTTCGTCGACCGCGCCGACTGGAGACCATTACGAGGTGTTCTTGAACTTTAGAGGTGAAGATACTCGAAATGGTTTCACCAGTCACCTTTACGACAGGCTGGTCGCTGCCGGAATTGATGTTTTCTTGGACGATAACAAGCTCCGCCAAGGCGAGGAGATCGGCCTGGATCTCTTGGAAGCCATCAAGAACAGTAAGATCTTGATCCCCATTCTCTCCGAGAATTATTGTGAGAGTAAATGGTGCCTTGATGAACTGATTCAAATAATGGAGTGCAAGAATAATAAGACTGGGCATATAGTGTTGCCTATATTCTACAAAGTGAATCCAAGGGACGTGCGGCATCAGAGCGGAAGTTTCGGAGGTGCATTTCTTAAGCGGGAGAGGCCTTTCAACCCAGCGACTTTGAAGAAATACAAGCAAGCACTCACTGCAGTCGGTAAATTGAAAGGACGGGAAGCCGATGGGTACTTCATTTTTCACCAAAAACTTTCTTTACTTTCTTTTAATTTGTGTGGGGGTTTACTGTTGTTCTGATTCCTACCTGCTTTCTTTTTTTCCTTTTCCTTTTTATTGTTTTTAAATAAAAGGGTTGAGATCCTGCAATGCATGAGTTTTATAAGTTATCATTTTTAGGAATTACTTTAACGATAATGACCCACCTAATTATAAATCCTAATTAATGATCTCATTCGCTTGAATTATATATAAGCTTTTTTAGGTGAATTTTCACCCATATCCAGATGCCTTGTAACACTACCATTTCCTTTTTCATGTTTAAATTATAAGTAAAATTAGCCTTGATTACATACTTTTCCAGTTGCATATTTATTTGAGACTAATATTTCGACTTATATGTGGTTCCCATTTAAAGCTAATACAACATATACCGTGCATGTTGATGGCCAAAGCCATTATTCATCATCTTCCCAAGGTACATTTATTAAATTATAACGTCGGTAATGAGTTGCTTTTATAATCATTTTTACCAAAAGAAATATTTCATATGATGGTAAATATAAAAAAAGAAAAATACATTATCTTTATTATTTGTTTGTTTACATGTCTTTCCAATGCATTTTCTTATCTTCAACACATTATTATCTCATACACCTGCATAAATTGAAGCATTCTTCTTATTTTAAGGAAAAATTATTCTTGAAAAATCATTCTTCTACTTCCACTAAAATCAACATCGGATTAATTAAGATCATAGAAGAAAGATACTCAAAAAGGAAAGTAAAGTACAACCTTCTGTTATCCCTTGACACAAAAAAGATCGATAAGAACATGAATTTTGAAAGATTTCAAATTCACAGCATGAGTAGAAACTTGCTAGCATTCCGCATATAAGGATAAATCTCCTCAATTGTATTTAGGTATTCACAATATTGCACTCTGAATGACTTTCCGGCTCGGTATTATAGGAATTAACTTCCTATTGCATCAAAAGTTATTACCTATTTATTGATTGATGGCTGTAGTCTCATACAAGTTAGCTTATTGTATTTTTGCTTATTTCAAATGCTCCAGAAAGTTTTCAAAGTCACATCCACGTCATCTTTAAGATTTTAAATAAACAAAAATTTTAAAATTTTATTCAAATTGATACTATATAATAATTTAAGATTCATTAGCGGTACCTCAAGTTTCTTCCTGCTAAATAAATTGTCTTAGAATGATAATGGAATAGCCATGTGAAGCAACTACAAGCTCTCCCACTTTAATCTTAGCATTAAGATAATATGTGGAGGTAGCAAAAACAATTCTTAGATATTTTTGTTATTATGTTCTCAATATATAAACAATATAAAATTGTTGTTGCCACGTACTTGAACTCTTGTCGCCTTTGACGGGAATGAAGCAGAATTAGTGAATACGATTGTCCAAACGGTGTCGAACAAGCTGAAGAAAGACTATGATTTGCTTATTCCCAAGAATTTGGTTGGAATTGATAATCTGTGGAGAAGGTTATGATAGATGTAGCTAATAATTCTAATGTCACCCTATTTATTGGCATCTATGGAATGGGAGGCATTGGTAAGACAACTCTTGCTAACATTATCTTCAACAAGCTCTCCGATCAATTTGACTCTCGTAGCTTCATTCCTGATATTAGGGAATCATGTAACCTTAAGGGCCTTGAGTCCTTGCGAGAAAAGCTAATCTTTGATATATTGGGAGGAGAAAACCAAGTTCATAATAAACATGAAGGGACTATGTTGCTCTCATCCAAGTTCAAGAAAAAGAAAGTACTCATTCTTCTTGATGATGTGGACCATTATGATCGGTTGAAGGCTTTGGCTGGAAATCATAATTGGTTTTATTCGAAAGTAGGATCCTTATTACCTCAAGAGACAGGAGTATTCTTGAAAGTGCAAGGGTGGACTGCTACCATAAACTTGAGGAATTGGATAAGAACCAATCTTTGATCTTGTTCTGTAGACATGCATTTGGAAGGAACTCTCCTCCAAGTGAATTCAAGGACCTTGCTCATGAAGTTGTATCCATAACTGGGGGGCTTCCCTTGTCTCTTGAGGTTATAGGCTCATTATTGTTCGAAAAAGAGCCAAAACGATGGAGCGGTACAATAAAAAAGTTAAGAGAAGTCCCTCATGAGGATGTGAAAAAAAGGTTAAAGATAAGTTATGATGCATTAGAATATCCTGAACAACAAATATTTTTGGATGTCGCTTGTTTTTTAATTGGGACCAATGAAAGATTTGCATCCTACATGTGGGACGCGTGTGACTTTTATCCAGAGGAGGGAATTGCAAAATTGAGTTCTATGTCATTAATAAAAGTTGGAGATAATCATGAGCTCAGAATGCATGACCAATTGAGAGATCTTGGTAGAGAAATTGTTCGCGAGGAGAAGTGGGAAGAGCCTCAATACCGTAGCAGGTTGTGGGAATCCGAGAAAGTCCTAAAAGTGCTAAAGGAAAATAAGGTAACGGTTTCTCTTTTTTCGCTCCCTTAGTCCATGTTCTCGTGTCTGAGTGATGTTGGTCCTTTACTTTAGTGCTTGCTCTAGTGAGTAGAGAACCTGTTAATTTTATTACCCTCATGTCATTTCATTGACGTGATTAGTGATTAGAAAGTAGGAGATTGCTCTCTCTCGGTAAGTGTTGCAGCTTGCCTAAGATTTTTCTTAAACAAATGTACATTACAAATATATATCCAAGTATGGGGTACTTGTAAATTTATTAGATACCTAATAAAGGGGGTCTATATTGAAAAACTACTGAATTTTTAAGTGCGTTTGTTTCACGCAAAACTTAAGGTTTGGAAAATATTTTTAAAAAAACGATTGGTTATATTGTTTAGAAAAATTAGTTAACGAAAAATATTTTCATTATCAACAATGTCAACTATTTTCGTGGATGATGAAAACATTTTTCATTAATTCATTTTTGAAAGCTGCACAAGCAATCATTTTTAGGAAATATTTTTCAAATTTTGAGTTTCGCGAACCAAACGCACGCCAATTCAGTTTTTTCCTTCACAAGTGCAATAGATAACTTGATCATGTCACTGTAAACCATAACTAATTAGTAATTAGGATATAAAATGATAGAATTCGAATTAGTAGGGAAAATTTCATACAAAGGCTTGCAATGGAGTTGTTTTCTTAAAAGATGCTAAGAAGTGGATATTGTCTTAAATAAAGTCTCAAGTGGCCAATTTAGTCTCAAATAAGGTTCTAACCTCACCAACTAGTCAAATCCTATCCACCTTCGGAGGCATTCTCATCCAAAAACAATTTTCATTATTTTTCTTCATCTTTCTCAAGCCTCCTTCGCTCTGGTTGTGATGATCATACCAGTCACCACCACTGAAGACGTTGAATTCCTCCTGTCACCATCAACAGCCTCTTCATGGCACTTCCTCAATTCCTCCACCAACAGACACGAGAACTTGACCATGTCAATTCCATCTCGAGACACCTTAACCTTACTCTTCTCCTTCTTTTCGAGGCCGTGGATTGCAAGAGGGAGTCTTTAGTAGGTGTAGAGCTTAAATTCGTGGGGTTCCGGGAAATTGCAATTTTGTGCATGTCAAAGAGCTTTAGAGGAAATGGGTGGATGTGGGTGTTTGACTCTGGCTATGGGGATGTTGATAAGGGCTTGTTTTGGGAGCTTCTTGAGGGAACGTGTGGAAGGGTATATCGCAAAGTCACCGTGTGCCTAGGCGCTTCCTGTAAACAACGGGAAAAGTGCCAAAAAAGTCTTAAACCTTTTGTCTTTGTGCTGATTTAATCTTAAATTTTTTTTTTGTAACGATTTACTTGTGCCAATTTAGTCCTTTCCGGTCAATTTGGCTGGATTTTGCTTGATGGACAGCCGCCCTCGACGTGGCATGATCGGCGCTGATGTGGACAACTTTTAATAATATTTTAATATTTTTATTTTTAAAATATTTTTATTTTATTTTTATTTTCCTCCACAGTCGGCGAGGTCCGACGACCAACCGAAGCGGCTGCCGGCGAGGCAAGGCTGACCTCGTTGGATGCTGCGAGTCGAGCCTCGCCGCCCTCGCCCATGGTCGCCTCGCCGATCAAGCCATGGGCGAGGCTCGCCCTCACGGATGCGGCGGCGAGCCTCGCCCATGGCCACATCTGGCGAGGTTGGGCGAGGGTGGCGAGGCTCGACCTCGCCAAATCCAGCAGGTGAGCCTCGCCGATGGCCGGATCCGGCAAGGCAGCCATGGGCGAGGCTCGCCCTCGGGGATTTGGCGAGGTCGAGCCTTGCGGCCCTTGCCCATGGCTTGATCTAGCGAGGCAGCCATGGGCGAGGCTCCACCTCGCCGGTCGGCGATGGCGAGGCCTCGCCGGCGGTCGCTTTTGGCCGGTCGGCGAGGTTTGGCGACCTACTAGAGGAAAAGACACAAATAAAAAATAGTTAAAAATATTTTAAAATAAAAAATATTATTAAAGTTGTCACGTCGGCGCCGTCGATCATGCCACCGTCAGCTAAGCAGCGTTCGATTAGCAAATCCTGTCAAAATTGGCCGGAAATGACTAAATAGGCACAACTTAAAAATTTAGGACTGAATTGACATTAAAAAATGTTTAGGACTAAATCGGTACAAAGACAAAGGTTTAGCACTTTTTTGGCACTTTTCCCTGTAAACAAAATAGAATTGTGACCTTTTTATAGTCGAGTGAACCGCATTATGGGATGCAAAACCCTGATATGAGGCAATGCGAAAATTCTGTTGTTTCGATTTGTCTCCGCAAATGCTCTGGATTAGATTTCCTAGAGTCATAAGATTATCTCTTGTTCAAGCCACAACAATCCAGAGCACAATCGCAACCACATTGATCATTTTGTAGCACAAAGTAAAATCCATGCCAAGGCCCTCATTTGAGACTAAATTCATCATTTGAGTCTCTTATTTGAGACAATGTCCATTTCAGGTCTTCTTTTGAGAAAACAACTCCACTTCAAATCCTTATCTAAAGTTTTCTCAAATTAGTATAATATGAGTGAACATGGCAGCATTTGTGTAACTAATTGTGATTTTGACTCTACTAATAATCCATCATATGGTTTGACTCAAGTTGTTGCTCAAAGGACTAGCTCCTATTTGCGTTCTCAATATGCGAACTTGCATAATATCAATAGCCAATTCATGTATTAACAAATTCAAAGCCTATGTCTATTTATTGTGTTTTTCATATTACATCAGAGATAAGCTAAACTAACCAAAAGAAAAATGAATATCCTGTATAATTTATATCTAAATGGTAAAAATAACTTTTAAAATTGAAAAGGTGCATGTTTGACATAATTATTTCAGTATTTTTGCAGGATATACTTTCGCTTCATTCAATTCAAGTTACTATCATAAGTCGAAATCAAAGTGCTTTTGGTAAAACTGATATAAGATCTTTAAAGTTTATTCCTACATTTAATCAAAATACCTAAAGTTCTTTCATTTATATAATCTAAAAATGCGATCAACTTTGATAAAACCCATGCGAAGTGAGAAGCATAGACAATACAACTTACATAAACAGGAAACGAATGACATATAAATCATAATTGAAACACATTCATAACTCACTCCATGGGTATTATTGAGTATACGACCAAATAAATAAAAATTCAAAGTGTTGCGACTGAGAGAAAAATAACACAAAGTTTAAAAGAGTGTAAAAATAAGTCTAGCCTTTTTGCATGCGGGCCGAAAATATTATAACTTTTCATTCAGTGGACAAAATTGACACCCTTTACAAATTCTGCTTATTCTCACTTTAAATCGCCACGCATTATTCTACACAGCTCAATGTGCGAACATACACAGTAAACCGCAATAATCATGATCATAAATAGATTTTTATATTTCAAAATGCTAAAAATTTGGTACAAAGGTTATTAAAAATAGGAAAACATCCTAGTTTTTGTGTTTGTTGATATGGTTCGCCGTGTATGTCGGCATAGTGAACCATGTAGCGTATTTGTGGTGATTTAACGATGACAATGGACGACAATTGTAAGGGGTGTTAGCTTTGTTCCACGGATAGATGATTGGTTTTTTTTTTTTTTTTTTTTTTTTTTTAATTATTAATAAGTTTGAAAGGTTATGTAATGTTTGCTCTAGATGTAAAAGGTTAGGCATTTTTCTGGTACGATTCAAAGATTGTGCTGCATTTGTCCCAAGTACAAAAAGTTAGGCTTATTTTTGGGATTTGGCTGTAAGTACACTCCAAATCTATGGACTGATTCTTGAAAGTGAAAAAGTTACACACTTGAAAACAAAGAATTCTTGGTGACAGATAGGATTTCTTGATATTTTAAGGGAAGTTTACGGGGGAAATGACTAATCTGAGTATGATTACTTCTTTTGGAGGTTGCTTCATTTTTTTTTTTTTTATAATTATTCTCAACTTGGATTCCTTTAAGGTGTTGAAATCTATTTCCTTCTCCACTAGTTACGTCATTCTCCTTTAAGTATCCATGAAATCTTGTACAACAATGTGAAGTACAATAGGAAATTTTCTTGTTCGGATAAATTGACTTGTGGAAATCCCTGAATTTTCTAAATTACTTCTCCACTTCGTATGCTTTAGTGATTTTCTTGATGAAAGCTTGCTACAATGGTTCGCAAGAATAGCTATTCTGTTTATAGTTTGTTCTGATGAAGCGGTTATTCTTTCGTTTGATTCAAAAATAGATTAGGTATTTTTATTCTCTCAAAATCAGGACTATTTTTTCTAGGGGGCCAAGGGAAAGCTATTCCATGTAGCTAAGAATAGCTTTGATTTTCATATTTCAGCGATGACTTAGCATATTTAATAACTAATTATGTTGGAATAGACCAAAGTTATTAGATCTATGATTATTATATTTAAATATTTCAATCATCTATAGTTATGATTTTTAGAATAAATCATATTGTAATCTATAATTAAGTCATAATTTATGCTAAAACAATGTTATAGAGGATATAATACTTATAATTAGAAATTAATTGATTGATGATATTTTAGTTATTAGTAATAATAAAAGAAATTACATAGGATATTAGTATAACTACCATCACAAGTTCAGTTACTTATAATTATACATTACTCCAATGGGAAAAACAACAGTGAGTATATGTTAGTTTTTATTATTGGGGTAAGTAGCACACTCAAGTAACATATATGAAATTTATACATAAGAAAAAGCGGAAAAGAAAAGGACTTCATAATGTGAAGTCCTGTGCATTGAATGTACGTCCTAACTCCTAACTAATATAGTAATGCAGGGACATTAGCGGAAAGAAGAGGATTTGCAAGTTGTAAAGTTTTGCCCTTTCCATTATACTAAAGAGTAATACTATACAAACTATTATACAAAATAAAACAAAACCATAAAAAGAGAACATCAAGATTCTTTTTAAGATCCAAGTACGTATGGCCATTCAAATATGTTGATACTTTGCTAGTCTCTTAAGAACGTCTATGCATGTTATAGCAATATGAACAAATAATATTAGATTAGTTTTGTTGGATATAAATAGGATTAACGAACATTGATGATTACTTACAGGGAACAGAAAAGATTAAGGCCATTTATTTTAACAAAGTTCACCATTCCCACTTTGATGAGCCATTCGAGAATTTTGAAGCTGAGCACTTCAAGAAGTTAACAGGTCTAAGGTTCCTTGATGTGAGTGGGGCATGTCTCAGAGGAGATTTTGAGAATTCAATGGGGAAGTTAAAATGGCTTCGATGGTGGCATTGTCCCTCGACTTTTGAAGCAAACAATTTTCGCCTAACGGAATTAGTCGCACTCGATTTGTCTTGGAGCACGATCTCGAGATGAATGGCAAGGATGGAGTTCCATGGTAAGATTGAAGAACAATTTTCTTTTTCTGCATCTTTGGAATCATAATTGCTCTAGGCTAACCCTCGATTTTTATTGTTATGTTTTTCCGGATGGCGAGAGAAGTTAAAATTTCTTGACCTTACGGGTTGTCAATCCTTAAGAAGCACAATCTTCCTCTCGGCTTTTAAGAATTTAGAGGTTCTGATACTCTGTGATTGTGGGAAATTAAAGCAAATTGACTCTTCTATCGGAGACTTGAAGAACCTGGTACGCTTGAAGTTGGAGGCGTGTTGTACACTCGAGGTGCTCCCGGATAGCATAGGAGCTTTACAAAATCTAGAAAAACTGCATATCGGTACCCTTGGCAAGTTAAAATTAACCGATGGTATTTTTAGGATGAGAAAGCTCCAACATTTAAAAGCTTCAAACGTCAGCTTTAGGGAAATAATGGACATTTCACAATTGAACCGGTTGAGGACATTATATATGGAGCATTGCTGTAACATGCATGAAGTTCAAGGTCTTGACAAATTGATATATTTGGAAAGCTTGATCATCACAGCGTGCAAATTAATTGAAAGGCTAGATCTTCCAAAATCTAAGAATTTGAAGATAGTATGTGTTGAGCGTTGCAAAAAAATAGTCGAGATTCAAAGCCTCAATCGGTTGGAGTTCTTGGAAGAATTAAAGATCAATCTTTGCCCTTCAATTGAAAGGCTAGACCTCACAAAGTTTGAGGGTCTAAAAATCTTAGATATTGATTGTGAAAACTTAGTCGAAATTCAAGGTCTCAATAGGCTGAAATTCTTGGAAAATCTACATATTGATGCGAGCAAAATTGAAAAGCTGGACGTTCCAAAGGGTTTGAAGATAATATGTTATAGAACTAAAGATCCGTTATGAAAAGTGAAAGCCTTGATAGGTTAGGGATGTTGAAAAACACGAAATTTTGTAGCGAGATTCAATTGAAAAGCCAAGTTAATTGAATGCCAAGTTGTGATGACTTGGTTGAAATTCAAGGCCTCGATAGGATGATGCTCTTGGAATCCCTTGATATCTCGGGGGTTTCGATTGAAAGGTTGGACCTTTCAAAATCAATGGTCGAGGACTTTACATCTTGAATATTGTGAAAACTTAGTTGAAATTCAAGGCCTCAATAAGTTGAAGTTCTTGAGAGAGATAATAATCGTTGGGTGCAATGCAATTGAACAGCTGGACCTTTCAAACTCTAAGGGTTTGGAAGAGATAAAAATCTTTTCATGCGATGCAATTAAACGGCTGGACCTTTCAAAATCTGAGGGTTTGAAGTTCTTGAGAGAGATAGATAACCGTTTTTGCTATGCAATTGAACAGCTGGACCTTTCAAAATCTGAGGGTTTGAAGATATTATATGTTCACAAGTGCAAAAACTTAGTCGAAATTCAAGGCCTCGATAAATTGGAGTTCTTGGAAGACCTGCGAATCTATTTGTGCACTTCCCTTGTAAGGTTACCGAATTTATGTTGCTTTGACACCTTACAAAGTTTGGAAATTAGTAAATGTGACAAGCTTCATGATATTCAGAACCTAGAGAGACTCACATCCTGCAAGACTTTATATTTAAGGAATTGCAAGTTCTAGCAAAATTACCAAACTTGTCAAATTTTCATAATTTACAGTGTTTGTCACTGTTAAATTGTGATGAACTTCGGGAGATCCCAGGACTTGAGAAGTTGACATCCCTACGATTTATTGTTATCTTGAAATGTTGGTCGATTGAAATCTTACCTGATTTTTCATCATGTACCAACTTGGCCAGTCTGATTGTGCAAGATTGTGTGAAACTGACTGAGCTTCAAGGGCTTGAGAAATTGCAGCAACTTGTGGAATTGGACATTTCTGGATGCAAGTCTCTCAAGACAATACCAGAATTATCTAGAGGGCGGCTTTATCAAAATTACGAGCTACGGCTAAGAGCGATGCTAGTCGGAGGAGAAAGGAAGTCGTTAATAGGTGTGGAGACAGTTGGGACGATCTGCATTTCCTAAAGAGGGTACATGAAGCAGTTAAGCTACCTTTTTCCTTTGGAGATCTGTCATCCAATTTTCATTTGTATTTCCTGATTGCAACTTCTTTTGACTTTTATCAACTTTTCATTAGTATTTCCTCGTTGACAGTGTTATTGTTTTCTTGTTTGATTCAAGCAATCCAGGGCGAGGTTCATGGAAATGGTCGAAAGGCCTTCTATGTGCATCATTGTTTTCAATCATCTTATGTGAGGTCTTAGTTTGCTCTGCGTTCTTCATACAGTTTATGACTGCATATTTCTAAGGTACGGTTAAGCGTGAATTTAGGATTTTAAGGTATAACTTGGGATAAATTTATCAAGCCATTGTGTTTCCCACATTTTATCTGGCAGCATGTCCACATTAGCTTATTAACATAATCGTATTGGTGACGAAACACTAAATGCTAGAACTGACTCTTCTCCTAGCGGGTTGGTTGTGAATAAACTAGCAAACAGGCCAGAAGCAAAACTACTGTGAATTGTTGGGAGCAATCGAGAAAATTGCAACTTATATTTTGCTAATTATAAAATCCAGGTTCGTCTGTTTTCAATCCGTGATATACCTAAAATTCCAAGGTAATTAATAGATTAGTCCGAAGAATACTTCTTAATATTTGGATAGTTAGAAAGTCATTTGTCCATTACCGGAACTTTTGAGTCAAGCAAATACTCAATATAGCAGACATGAATGAGAATGTCTTTTGAAATAATCGATTGCACTGTATAATAATCCCTTATATTATGCATAATCTCTTATTTATGCATTTACTTGGAGACAAGAAAGAACACAGGAAAAGTTCCCCAGAGTTTCTTGAAGAAATTTTCCTTTATCTTGTATGCCGTTTGAAAACTATTTTCCATTCATTCTGATATATGAATAGCACATGATGAAATGAAAAGAATTATACAATCTACCACAAAATCAAGCGACTTAAGTTGATTTCACTATGATGCGTATTAGTTGGATCGAAAGAGTTCAAAAGGGAAATTAATATTGAGTTTTACAAAGAAAGATCTGTGAACTTTGGTGTAATATCAGTAGTTCGCTGATGTTAATTGCTAGATCGATTTGATTTGATTCACTGATAGCATTTGATTATTATTCATCTGGTTGTGATGTAAATGCAGAGATGTCCGAAAGAGCTTTCGAAAGGCAATTCTAAAAGGAAGCTCGATATTGCTTGGACTTCTCCAAATGCTGATGATACATCCGTGGAACGGTAAGGATGTCCACATGTTGTTATCCCATATTGCCCTTATCACCTTCTACAGAAAGCTTTGCAGAGCTGAAACTGTTTGTGAACATAAAAGATTTCTGAAATACTGAATGTCTTGCCAATCAGGTTGATATAGTGCCCAATAATTTGCAATTGTATTTCAATTTGCCACCATAAATGGCACCTGCATGGAGCTTTGTTGGAATCTTTATTTGAAGTGAGTCGTCTGTGATTTTCCAGTTTGGTTCTTCGTGCTTAAATGGAAGCCATTCGATATTTGCCTTCGATATTTGCCTGCTAAACTTTGTCAGGTCAATAAAGAAGTTTAAGAGGTTTCTACTTTGGGAAGTTGCGGTTGGAGTTGGTTTGGATTTGATGTATCCGCTGCCGTTAGATGTCTCGGAGTCACAATTTCCCGAGGTTGAAATCTTACTGTGGTTGATTTTGCTATCAGAATGATAGACGTTGTTGAACCAAATTTGATGATGTTTCTAGTGTGAAGAGCAAGGTCGCTAGAGTCTAGGTATGTGCATTTGAGACTGCGCTCTATTTGGGATTTGGAATGGATGATGAATACGCACTCGATGTCCTGTTCCTGTCCAGTTTTGATTTAATTTACTAAAAATTACACCTCATTTTCTATGTTTTCATTTAACCAATTCAATAGGACAAAATGCATTAAAAAAAATTCACCAACGTTGCCTCAAGTTCTTCCGGCACAGTTATATACAATAAATAGATGTAACCTTGTAAATTTGATTGATAGATTTTATATATATATATATATTATTGACATATGGCATTCTCACCTATTATTGGAAGTGTCTGATTTCTATATCTATGGGTGTAGGACATGTTATCATAAACCATGGAATATGCGGATTATATAGCGAATTACTAGAGGTGGTGAATTACCTATTGACTTGGTGATATGCTTGTTTAGTTACTAAGGCAATTTTTTCCTTTTTTGGGTCATAAATTGATTAACTTTAATTTAATTTGAAAACGCAGGGCCCAAAAACTGGGCTTCCTTACAAAGTAAATCCAACAAGATTTGGGGAGGGGAAGAAATCCAGTCCCTTGGCAGAGTTTTATGGCGTTGAGCTTTTGCGGCCCAGTCCACAATGGAGTTGGCTTCACGATGGCAACGGGTGATGCGGAGATGTGAGAAGCTGGATAACTAAAAAAGGCATTGGGAGATGATTGTGTGTGCGTCCCATGGAATAGGGTCTTGATTCTACATAGCTTTAACTAAAGTTAGATTGTCTGACTCTTAACTCGATAGGATCGTGTCTTCGAGGGAGTAAGAAGTCTAGTGTCTCCAATATTTTCTCATCCACAAGCGTTTCCTCTGAGTTTCGAATAATACGAGCGATTGCTCCTTCCGTAGAGCTTTCAATGAAGGATCCATCGATGTTGACCTTTAAAGATGGTTGCTACAAGCGACAGAAAAGGTAGGTTTTCTAAATGTTTAGGGATGGTTGGGCCCAAATTTCTTGCATCCAAGGACAAAGGAGAAGGAGATACTCTGTGGATTCCATCTGGTCTTTACATAGGGAGCAGAGAGGATCCACTAACATTTTTTGCTTGTGTAAGTTCTCCATTGTGGGTAGACTATCCTGACATGCATTCCAAAGGAAGAACTTAATTTTAGGGATTGTTTGCATTTTCCAGATCTTATTCTATATAGGTCGAGGAGCTGAGGAAGATGAGGAGGTCATTGGAGCTTTATGGATGTCCTCGGTAAGTCTTATGTAGTTATAGCCACTCTTTACTATTTAATTTACTATTCCACACCAGTTTGTCTTGAATAGAGTAATTTCTAAGAGGAATAGCCAGAATTTCCTTCCCAGTGTCCTCTTTGAAAACTTTTCGAAGAAGAGGTTCATTCCAAGAATTTTCTTCATGGTTTATAAGCTCCTCTGCCTATTGTGGGTCATTTTCATTCGCTGGCCCTCCAATTACTCCTCTTTTCAAACATCTGTCCTCTTTGATACTGATTGCTTCTCCTGTTCACTATCCACATTGAAGATTCTGAGATTGAGTCTCTTCCCTCTAGTAAGCCTTGCCAGCCCCAAGAGGGTCTATGCCCTTCCATTGCATGCCAAAAACTCCTTTTTGGGAAGTAAATCCCTTTAAAAATTTGACCCCATAAAGAGGGTGCATCAATCTCCAGCCTTGCTTACCTAAGAAAGCCTCGTTAACAGAAAGTAAATCTTCTAATCCCATGCCTCCGTTGTCTTTCCTTTGCTTCAAGAAATCACAACTCTTCCAATGAATACCAGAGTGAGATGCTCTGCTTTTCCACCAAAATGCTACCATTCTATCTTCAATCACTCTACATATGGAATCAGGAATCTGAAAAATTGACATTTCATAGAGGAAGAGCCTGCGCTACTGTTTTTAGTAATATCTCCTTCCCCGCTTTAGAAATTAAAGATTCCTTCCAACCTTCCAATTATTTGTTAGCTCTTCCAAGCATCCAGGTAAACATATTGGTTGTAAGTATATGTCAATTTAAGCTTCTTCTTTGGCTCAAAATTCCAGCTGTAATTTCAATTTACTGCATATGTCCTTAATGATCTTTAAACATCTAATAGTGGCTGCATTCTGACTAATAGCTAGTTTAGGCAATTAATGCTTTCTGATGAGTACTGGAAGTAGGAGCTTTTGCCAACCTAGCTCACCATCTGATTGAGCTTCACTGTTGTCGAATGACATTACAGAATACGATTCTGATCACAATCCAAGGAAGAAACGATGAAACCCATGGTGGATGGTGGGACGGAAGGCTTTAGGGGCAGGCAAGAGTTATAAAACCAGGGGTCACCCCATGCTTCGAGTGTACCATCTGGCTTTTCCCTCCACAAGTGAAATTTCCTCTCTGTACTCTCGCAGAAACCCCGAGAACTGCTGCTCATTGTATTGAATATGCACATCTAATAAAATGGGATGAGGTGATGAGCTAACTTTGTAAGCTGTCTAATTCGTTCATCATGTGATCTGTTATATTTAAGTACTGTATCTTATTTTGTCATTTGTGTTGGATTTTCACCTGTAGGTCCATAGTGGAAAGTCATTTGATCCTGATGATCCAGAACATATGCAGTGGGTTTATTCCGAGGTTACTACAGTTACAATCAAATTGTTTGGTGATTTGTCCAGACATTAATTTTCTTTTTGGACTATTCATTTTTTTACAACTTGATCTGCAGGCTGTCAAAAGAGCAGAGCTATTCGGAATTCCAGGAGTGACTTATTCCCTCACTCAGGTGCATTAGTTCTCCTATTGTTGTTAACGGCCTAGAGATTCTCCTTTTTTGCATGTTACTGAGCTTTACAATCTGCTTTGCTGTTGTCATTATGTTAAAAATCTTAAGGAAGCATTTTTCTTATAAGTAGGGAAAACAAACTTCCAAGTATTGTGAGTTAGATTCATGATTTTGTGCTTCATCCTAATACTGGAGTTGTTCTCTACGCTTTGATTATTTGGCAAATGGTAGAGAATATTAAATTCCTCAGGTCATGCTGTAAACCCTACTTGATTGGTCGTCCTATTTTTTATGTCAACTTTTACAATTACGAGTAAACTCGTTTTGCTTTGTTTATCATGTGATTAATTCTAAGATTAGTACTTCAAGATAAGCTCATTTTTATTGTTTCTATCCAGGGTGTTGTGAAAAATATCATACAAGCTATAGCTTCAACTAATGCAATCATATCAGCTGCTTGTGCTCTGGAAACCTAGAAGATTGCAACTGGATGCAGCAAAACTTTATCCCACTACTTAACGTGCGTTGTACCTTGCCTTTTACAGTTCTCATGTGCTTCATTGTGTAATTCTTTTTTGTTTCCTGCATATCTTGGATGTGGATAGCATCTTGTTCTTGTTTCAAGTATTAGGCAAAGTTCACCCTGCAGAACTTTGTAGGGTTCCTTTAATATTATATACTAGAAGTGAGTGAAAGGCTTTCTTGTATTTCATCTTGGGCTGTTTTAAATTCCTGGCAGTGTTTTCATTCTTTGAGAATATACCAAGTAGGGCTAATTAATTTGCTTCCCGTATTCTTCTCTTACTATCTAGTGTGACCCTTGGGCATATCTTTGAATATGGCCTTTTAGTTTATGGAGATGAGACACATGTTATAGTTTGACATGCCTAAACGGTGACTGTTGAAGCAGGCAGCCTGCATAATCTATTTGTTGTTGCTGCACTAACAATCTTTCTATTCTTCATCAAAATTGATTCTTCAAAATACCCTCTGGTTATGTTCTCTCTGGAATCATTTTACATTGCTCTGGTAGTTCTTTACAGTCATGCTTTCTTGATTGAGTATAAGGTGTTCTTGGTTAAATATCTTTTGTCAGCTGTTCCAGATCTTATGTTGAATCTCTCTTTTGTGTTTTCTAACATCCGTGTCCGTCGCTTCTTGGACATATGTCTAGAAAAATGTTCTCTTGCTAGCTTTCTTGGGTTCTTAAAATAACTTGCTGGCTTGGGGGTAGGTTTCGAGTAATTTTAGAAACAGCCTTCTGTCAGAGCGTTTGGCTGTGGGTGCAACATTTGGGTGCTAATATTTGGATTCTGTTATATTTTGTGTTTCTTTTCTCGTTGGCTCTCAAGCCTCTTAGTGTGACCTCCATAGCTTATGTTCCAAGCTTTCCGTAAATTATCAGGTGACATGTTGCAACTCAATTAAAGGTTCTCAGTGCTGGAGTCTTTAAACTTGAGGTTAAATGGAGTGCATCTCGGTCATAAACTTGTGATGCCGAATTGTTTACTTGCTATTTCTTAGACATGTATGAATATGCCAATTTTTTTTTTTTTTTTTCTTGGAGATCTCTTAGTTCTACTTTTGTCTCTCCCAGCCTGTGTCATATCCTGCTTTTGTTACTGATCAGTACATCTGAAGATCAGTGCTTCAGTAGATGAATTTACTAATGGGCTGTCTGTATGTATCCATCCTCTATGAGCGAAAACTTGCAAGTTCCACACGCTTTGTCTAGTTGCTAGCTTGCAAATGCGCGGTAATCCCAATTATGTTCTTTTAAGTGGGCAAACTTTGAGCTGCAAGTTTATTGAATATTTTTGAATTTCAGATACAACGGTGTGGAAGGACTTAACATTAAAGTTACTGAGTTCGTGAGGGATAAGGATTGCCTTGTCTGTGGTCCTGGTGTTCTTATTGAGTTGGACATTTCAGTGACCCTACAAAAGGTGCTTTCTTGTTCTTAAGCTCTGTTTATTACTTGCTACAAATTAATGGGAATGCTAGCTAGAGGTTTTTATCCTGCATAGCTCTCTCTGTAACCTTATTCACATGTTTCTAAGCACTTGGGTAGTTCTTGCAGTTATCTTATTACTCGTCATCTTTTTTCATCTTGTATGTCATCAGTTCATCAATATGCTCGAAGAGCACCCAAGGCTGCTTCTATCAAAAGCAAGCGTCACGCATAGGGGGAAGAATCTATACATGCAGGCACCTCCCGTGCTGGAAGAGATGACTCGGTCAAACCTAGATCTGCCATTATTTGATTTAATGGGTAAAGTTCCAAGAGATGTTATCCATGTGACCGGCATGTCGCGCAAGGATGATAAGAAAGTGTCGAGTTTGATGAAATTGCGCGTTGCATTCAAGGGAGTTGATGGGGTTGTGGACATGGACATGGCCGGTGGAGCCTAGTTTCGCCGTCCCAATGCTCAACCCTTTGTAACGGACCTAGGTGGAAGCCGGTGGTGGGATATGACGCCGGAGCTCTGATTTCTCCCCTTCCGAATCCCTTGGGCCACCATGCTATCATCAACTGGGAAGGCAGACAACCTAAGCGGACTGTGCAAATAGAAGATGTCGGTAGAGTTAGCTTAGTCGGCGTGATTTTGCGTATATCTTACATCTTGATTCCGGGAAAGAGCTAGAGCCATTCAGTTTTACCTTTTGATGAACTGTATATCTTTTCAGGCGGACTTTTGGATTGAACTCTACCTACCATTCCATAGCACGGTTTCATGGAAGTACAACTCCATTGAGAACCAACTTCATTGGTTCTTCTTCTTTGGTCCGTATTTGGAGTTTCACTTAGGGGAATCGGACCTCAAGCAAGAGAAATCGGAAGCTGTTTCCTGCTGCTTTATTCCAATGTAGGCTGTTGAACGGTGAATTATATGAATGTTTTTCCCATTAGCAACCTAATTAGTTACTATGAACGGCAGGAAACTTGAGCAGGTTCTCAAGAAAGCTACTTCAATTTTCAAAGATCTGTCTCGCGATAAAAAAAAAATTGTAAAAAGAAAAAAGCGAGGAGTATTTATAGCTAAGAGGTTGAAATCAACTAAAGATGACCAATATAATCTGATCAAATTCCTAACATGGACCTCCTGAATTACATGGGGGAGAAAATGTGTACAGGTGTGTAAAAGGGTGATTGTTGCTAGGGTAGTTGAGTTTTAAATCATGAACTTTGAACCTATCTTTATTAAAACCGGTTTCTAGTTATTGGAATTGAAAATTGAACTGGATTCCTGGCATGGCATCGGCTCTTTTTTCTTTTTTTTTTCATTTTTTAAAATACTGTGCTGATATCTATGTGCTAGAATGCTTAACCTCATTAATTCGAGGTAATGTAAAAGTTCTCAATTAAGAGACTTTTAGAATTTTGTTTTGAATCAGTTTGATTAGAGAATCAGCTGTTAAGTCAATTCAAAACCAATTCTTCCAAGAATTAGGAACTGAATCGGTCAAAGTCGGTTCTCAAATTCTTTACTCGGAATCAAATCAATACCCGTGTGAAAAAGCTTGTCACCAGCTGAAGTAAAAGAAAAAACTAGTGAAAAGTCTATATTCATAAATCAAATAAATTACCATCAATTTTGCAAAAACATAGCATTGAAGCCTAATTCATTCAACACGTGTAGTTGATGGAATCATATCCACTTTCCAGTCGCAGCTCTCGTCCGAGGAGCGAGCTTCTTGCTCGTCAATGGCTTCTTCTTCTGCGACAAAGCTCGTCTCTCCTTCGTCCCTCTTTCTTCTCCGCAACCCTGAACCCAAGTTCTCGGTCCTCGTCACCGCTCGCCCAAGTCAGTCTCCTCTCTCCACGTCCAGTCGCAAGCCGCCGCCAGCCCTCCTCAGCTTCTCCTCCGCGGCGGACGAAGCCGACCCAGAATCAGCCCCTCCCACGCTAAGAAGAATTTGTGGCGGCCACGTGCCCGAGCATGTCCTGCGTGAAGAAGTTCATGAACAGAAATAGAAATGGAAGAAAACGAGAGAGAGAGAGAGAATTTGATGAATGTATTTCTTCTGTTATTCAACTCCCTTGAGTCTTTACAATATGAGAGATTTTCTTCTTATATCTGTTTTAGTTCTCTCAATGAATCTGTTTTACAAATGAGCTGTTGAAGAAATAGTCAACTCCCTAACTGTAAGGAACTAACCGAATACCGGTCACAAGAAGAAAAAACATAGTAAATGGAAAAACAGAGTGCATGAGCAGAGTAACGGTTTAGCAGACTTTGCAGCCTTTCTTCATGCAATATCTCGATCTGTATTATCATCCTTCTTCTTTCATTTCTTTATTTTTAACAGTAGATCTTCTTCTTTCTGTACACTTCTCAGCATCATTCATACAATCAGCTTCTTCCTCATTTATGCTCTTGGCTTCTGTTCTTGATATTTGCTGTTGAATAAGCTGTTGTCTTTTGTTCTTAACATCCCTGCAAATTGGGCAGGGGGTGAATAACCAATGCCCAATTTGAGACGAAGAGAGAAGCGTGTTAGTTTAGATAGTGGCTTGGTAAAAATATCAGCAATTTGGTTATGGCTGGGAACATATCTAACACATGAGGATCCAGACGCAACTTTTTCTTGAACAAAGTGGAAATCAACCTCAATATGTTTTGTTCGAACATGAAGTATAGGATTTGTTGTGAGAGATATGGCAGATTGATTGTCACAGAATAATATGGTTGGTGAGTGAAGAGGAACTCCAATATCTCTGAGAATAAAAGTAATCCAAGTAAGATCAGCTGTTGCTGAGGCAAGGGCTCTATATTCAGCTTCAGTGGAGGAACGAGAAACAGTTGATTGTTTCTTAGCCGTCCATGAGATGAGATTAGAGCCGAGATAAGTACAGAAGCTTGTGGTAGAGCGTCTAGTTTGAATACAAAATAGCTCAATATGCATCAGAGAAGCCATATAAGTTGAGAGAGCTGTGAGAGTGAAGTGAAATACCAAGGTGAATTGTTCCTTTTACATATCGAAGAACTCGTTTCAATTGAAGAAAGTCCCCAATAGTAGGTTGCTGTAGTTTCTGACATAGGATATTTGTTGCAAAGGCAAGATCAGGCCTAGTGATAGTGAGATATTGTAAGCCACCTACGAGACTTCTGTAGTTCATGGGATTTGGAAGAAGAACAACATCTCTCTCAAGTATGATTGGTTTAAGAGAGAGGTGTAGCAATAGGTTTGCAGTCAGTCATATTTGCACGAGACAGTAAATCAAGAGCATACTTGGTTTGACATAAGAACAACTCAGTGGACGTTCGTGTGGCTTCAATTCCAAGGAAATAATGAAGCTGGCCAAGGTCTTTCATATGGAATTGAACACTAAGTGAGTGAATAAGAGTCTGTAGCAATTGTTGTGAGCTACCAGTTAGAATTATATCGTCAACATATAGAAGTAAAAATATTGTCTCTTGTCCTTGATGAAGTATGAACAGAGAGGGGTCGGTTGAGCTGCAGAAAAAACCAACTTCAAGCAAGAAATTGCTGAATTTATCATACCAGGCACGCGGTGCTTGACGCAATCCATAAAGTGATTTTTGAAGCAAACATACATATTGAGAGTACTGTGGATGAACAAAACCAGGGGGTTGATCCATGTACACAGTTTCATTTAAGATGCCATGCAAGAAGGCGTTCTTGACATCAAGTTGATGTATAGACCAGTGTTTTACCATTGCTACAGAGAAGATGAGTCTAACAGTTGCATGTTTTATCACAAGGCTAAAGGTTTCTGTGAAGTCGATTCCTTCTTCTTGATGAAATCCCCTGGCTACTAGACGAGCCTTCAATCAATCTAGACTTCCAGTAGAAGTAAGTTTAGTCTTGAACACCCATTTGCAGCCAATAACATTCATGTTATTAGTACGAGGAACCAATAACCAAGTTTGATTATGATGTAAGGCATTCATTTCTTCTTGCATTGCTTGATACCATCCTGGATTTGCTAGAGCAGATTTTATTGATTTTGGTTCTGGAGAAACTTGGTATTGAGCAAGACATGCATATCGAGGATTAACTTTGACTATACCAGATTTAGATCTGGTTTGCATGTGATGAGTAGGTTGTGTACCTTGCATAGGATGGACAGACTGTGTTTGGATGTTAGAAACATTCTAATCGATAGCTGGTTCTATTGCTGTCACTGTTGTGGTTCCAGATATGTTTACTTGTGGAGTAATACTTTGAGTAGTAGATGGAACTTGATCATCAGGTAATATAGTTGTAGAGATAAGATCTGTATATTCTGTAACAACTTGCTTAGCTGGAGGGTTCTGAACATACCTTGTTTGATGAGATGATGAAGTGTTGATAAGCTCTATACTTGGAGTTTGTAAGAATCTCTCTTCTTCTATCCATAGTTTATATAGTTGTGTGTAAGTTGAAGAATGTGTTACTAGCTTCTTAGAGAAAGGAAAGAACGTCTCATCAAAGATTACATGTCGACTAATGTACACATGACCAGTGGTAGGCACAAGACATCGATATATTTTATGATGAGTACTGTATCCGAGCAAAACACAGGTAAGGGATCGTGGATCCATCTTGTGTTGTGCATAGGATCGAAGGCAGGGATAGCAGGCACACCCAAACACTCTGAGATGATCATATCTTGACTTATGCTGATATAGCTTGGTAAAGGGAGATTGCATCTTTAACTTTGGAGTAGGAAGTATATTGACAATATAATTTGCTGTCATAAATGCATCAACCCAAAATTTTAATGGGACTTTTGCATGATATAGCATAGCCAGACCAAGCTCAACTGTATGTCGATGTTTTCTTTTAGGTATTCCATTCTGTTCGGGTGTATATGGACAAGAAATAAGCTGTTGGATGCCACAACTCTGTAGGTGAGCTTTAAACTTGTGACTGACAAACTCTCCTCCACCATCACATTGAAACCTCTTGATTTTACAGTTGTGCTGATTTTCTACTAATCTTTGAAACATAATAAAGATATCATAGAAGTCTGATTTTAGTTTCAATGGATACATCCAACTGAACCGAGAGAAGCTTTCAACAAAGATCACATAATATTTGAAATTCTGACAAGAGTTGACTGGAGAAGGTCCCGAGATATCGCAATGGATTTGTTCTAGAGGTTTATTAGCTATAGAACTCGACATAGGAAAAGGTAGAGCAGTATTCTTAGCAAGCTGACAACTTCTACATATAGATTATGGTTCTGTATGACATTGGATTAACTTTTGATTCTTCAAATGCTTCAGGACATTCTGATTTGTATGAGCTAGCCGTTGATGCCACACGTTTTCTGCTGTAATCTTTTGTCTTTGAGTGAAGAATACCTCTGCAGCACAAGGATCAACTTTGTATAGTCCTTTCTCCTTCTTCCCTAGCATCTTGGTTATGTTGGTGATGCTGTCCTTTATGTACACCCTAGTTTTGTCAAAGACAAAATAACAGGGATAATCATCGGTTAGTCTAGAGACTGAAAGAAGGTTTTTCTTAATTGCTGGAACAATTAACACATCTTTTAGAGGTAAGGTAGTAGTAGCAGTAGTTAGCATTGTATTCCCAATATATTTCACGGGTAAACATGAACCGTTGCCAATCATAATCAGTATCGTACCAGCATTCTTAGAAAAGTTTTGAAGAATACCAGCATTTGCAGTAATGTGAGCAGTTGCTCCAGTATCAGGATACCACATATTTCCATTTGTTTCCTCAATATGGAGTGCTGATAAAGCTGTTGGTATCTCTTCAGCTTGGTAATAATTATCAAATCTATACCAACAGTGCAATGCATCATGACCTGGTTTTCTGCAGATCTGACACTCCAGTCGAGTGTTTGTTGTTGTTTTCTCCATCTGCACATCTTTATGGAGAGTTAAATTTGAGGATGGATAGATCTTGGCTTCTGTATACCTCTGAGCTGAACCATTATATGGTCTGAATCCCTGACCAGAACTTAAAGTAGAAGGGGTATTAACCTGGTTAAGCTGTTGACTCCCCTGTTCGTAGCTCGAGTTATTAGTTATGTAATTCATATTTCTTCCAGGATATCCAAAATTTGTGTATCTGTTACTGAATGGCCTTCATCTTCCAATACTTCTTCCTCCACGACTATATCCCCTTGAACTTCCAAGACTGTTATTTTGCTGTACAAAATTTCTATTAAACTCCTCTTTGTGTATAGCTTCAGTCTTCCTTTGACCATAATAGGCTAGATTTGGACTGAACTGGCTTGAGGAATAGTTTTGTAGCCTTGTTTCAAACCTTTCTAGATGAGAGATCACTTCATCATATTCAGTTGAGGCTTTAAACAATAGATTGTTGTTTTTAAGCTCTCATACTCGGACCCTAAACCTTCCAAAATACCAAAAGTTTTGTTATTTCATCCACTGGTTTACCTATTGCATTTAATTGATCACATATTGTTTTGTACTCTCTGAGATATGTTGATAAAGCTCTATCACATTTCTGACAAGCCTGCAATTTTCCTCTTAGTTCAAACTCCTTTGCCACAGATTTTTGGGTGAACCGATTAAGCAAGATCTGCCAAAGTTCATAGGCTGTGTTTAAGCCGATTATTAAGCTAAGTATGTCTTCGGAAACAGCACCACTAATCCAAGAGGAAACAAGTTGATCTGTCTTAATCCAATCATTATAATCAGGATTAGGGATCTCAACTGTTTGATCACCTTCTTCGACCTGTAGAGTTTTAGCAGGCGGTGGAGTTTCTCCATTCACGAACCCAAACAAATCTTGGCTTCTTAGAAACCTATGAAACTGAGCTTGCCATAGGAGGAAGTTATCCTCGCTAATCTGATGGTAACAAAGTTCGAGATGTTGACATGAATGGGGAATGGATATCTCAAGCTTCTTCTTTGCCATTCTACTTTTCCGAGATCTTTGAACACCACTTGTTTCGAATACAACCTCTACTAGTTTTTGCAATATGATGCAACAAATCGATTTATGATGATAGTGTTGATTCGATTAAAGCGGCAAAGAAGCAAAAAAACCAGAACTATAGATATCGAGGAAGAAAGATGAAAAAAAACGAGAGGAAACGAGCATGGAAACTGTCTTTGTCAGGTTCGATAAAAAAGTCAAGTACGAACACGACTTAAACCAAAAAAAAAAAATAACTGCACACACACACACACACGTTCAGCTTGTAACTGCACCTGAACAAGTGCTTAACTTCCTAAATAACACAACAACAACTGCATAACATAATTGACTAAGTGAGAAAAATAAACTAGAACAGTATAAAAAAACAGAACAAAGAAACTTTAGTCTAAAAACAGCGATCTTGATACATAAAAAAACCAACAAACTCCTCCTTGGATCAAAGAGCTCGCTGCATACTCCAATTTTCTTTCTCAATGCTTCAAATCTTCCAGCTTGAAGTGGTTTAGTAAAAATATCAGCAAGTTGATCTTCAGATCTGCAATAAACCAGCATGACCTCACCATTTTGTTGCACCTCACGTAGAAAGAAGAACTTGACCTTGAAATGCTTAGTTTTGCCATGAAAAACTGGGTTTTGAGATATTGCAATTGCAGCTTGGTTATCCACATTGATCTTGATACATTCATTGAAGTTCAGCCAAAGATCTTTCATTATCTTCTTCAGCCATAAGGCTTGATTTGCTGCTGCAAGTAGCGGCTATAAACTCTGCTTCAGCAGTAGATTGAGCTACAATTTCTTGTTTTTTAGAACACCAAGTGAAACAAGCTGATCCTAAAGTGAAACAGTACCCTGATGTACTCTTCATATCATCCATCGAGCCAGCCCAATCGGTATCGAAATAACCTTGTAGATTGAATTCTTGACTCCTTCGAAACTTCACTCCAAAAAACATGGTTCCTTTCAAATACCTTAAAATCCTTTTAGCTGCAATCAAATGAAGCGACTTGGATCACTCATAAATGCTGGACAGAACACTTACAGCAAATAGAATGTCTGGTCTAGTTGCTGTGAGGTACATGAGACAACCTATTAGACTTACGTACATCGAGACATCCACGGCTTCAGTTCCATCACTCTTAACTTCTCTTTTGCTGCCATAGGTGTCGACACTTCGACATTCTTCCATCTGAAACTTCTTCAAAATTTCCTTTAAGTACTTCCTCGACAAATGAAGATTTCATAAGGACTTTGCTTGATTTCCAGACCTAAGAAGTAAGCCATTTTCCTAAGTCTGTCATCTCAAAACCAGCAAATAAGCCTTGCTTAACATTTTATATCAGCTGAACATCATTTCCTGTTACCAAAAGATCATCCACATATAGAGACAAAAACTACCACACTATGATTCACTTTCTTAATATAAAGAGTGAACTCACTCAAGCTCCTTTTAAAACCTAAATCCAGTAGATATCGATCAATTTTTCCATACCGGGCTCTTGAAGCTTGCTTGATCCATATAAAGCTTTGTGCATTTTGTATACACTCTCTTCTTGCCCTTTAACACGAACCCTTCAGGTTGTTCAATAAAAATTTCCTCTTCAAGCTCACCATTTAGAAATGCAGACTTGACATCAAGCTGAAAAATAGTCCAACCCTTCTCTACGCAACTGTGACTAACAAGAGTCTTACGTGTCCAGCCTTGCAAGCTGGAGCAAAAGTTTCGAGAATAGTCTACTCCCCATACTGAGCATAGCCTTTAACAACCAGCCTTGCTTTATACTTGTTATGAGCCATCAGGATTGAGTTTTTTCCTAAAGACCCACTTAACTCCAATTACATTCTTATTTAATGGCCTGTCTACCAATTCCCAAGTCTCGATTTGTTTGAATCATTTTCATCTCCTCTGCATTGTTGCAAACCACTTCTGATCTTCCTTGGCTTGACAAAATTTGATGGTTCGAGCACAGCCACATTACTCCTTTCATAGATCTCAACAAGTGTCCTTGTGCCTCTTACGAGTTCATCATCTATACTTTCTTCCATTTCCCACAATTTCATTAGTCTCCACATCGGTTTCAGGTTGTCTTTTAAAGTGCTTCAATTCAGTGTTCCTTCCATTTAACCAATTCCATTCATCTTCCTCTAAGAACATAACATCTCTGCTCCACGGTAATCTTCCTTGTCTTTGGATAGAAAATTCTGTAAGCTTTTGATTGAGAGCTATATCCAACAAAATTCCAATCTCAGCCTTTTTATCAAGCTTATCCCTTTTGACATCGGGAATATGAGTATAACACAAACTTCCAAAAACCTTCAAATTTTTCTGAAGGTTTAGTGTCTTGACCCTCGAGAGGTGTTAGTTTCTCTAAAGCTTTTTGTAGGTAATCTATTTAAAAGAAATACAGCGGTATTGGCTGCCTCAGCCCAAAACTTTTAGGCAAATTCTTTTCCATCAAACATCTGGCCATCTCCATAATGTTTCTATTTTTCCTCTCACTAACCCCATTCTGTTGAGGTGAGTAAGGGGCTGTAAATTGCTGTACAATTCCAGCTTGCTCACAAATCGGTTTGAATTTGTTAGCCGTATACTCGATCCATTGTCGACACGAGAGCTTTGATTCTCTTCCCACTTTGATTTTCAACTAATGCTTTAAACTTCATAAATACATAAGCTACTTCAGTCTTAGCTTGCGAAAAAATAGATCCAGCTCATTCTAGTCGATCATCAGTAAAAATAATAAAATACCGCTTCCATTTAAAGAAGGTTCGAGACATAGGTCCACACACATCAGTGTGAACTAATTCCAGCTTTTGATATGTCTTCGAGACTCCTCCTTTGAAGGGAAATCTGGTTTGTTTTTCAAGAAGGCAGGTTACGCATTGTGGAAGCTCTTCCTTCAAGTTTGGTAAATCATCTACCGAGGCCATTTCTCTGCATAACCAGCATACTCCTCCTATGAACATGCCCCAATCTTTTGTGCCCACACTCTATATTCTCTTAAGCACACTTCAAAGCCATATGCTCCATCTCATTTGGCTTGAACACAAAACTTTATCCCTCATTTGAACTCTCAAGACTTCATTGCTGTCGGTATCTTTAATGAGACATTCCCTTCCTTCGAACTTCACTATATAGCCCTTCTCCACTAACCGACCAACACTTAACCAGATTCTCGGTCAATGTTTGGCACAAAGAGGACATCACGATTAACTTCACCCCTGGTTTCCTTTAACAAGAACTACACCTTTACCCTGAACTTCAATATGCTGTCCATTGCCAATTCGACTTTGGACTTTACTATTTTGTTTATGCTCTTGAATAGCTCTAAGTTGCAGTCATGTGATTAGTACAACCACTATCTATCAGCCATGTACTATTTTCGACTGAATATTCACCAGCTGAAGCAACAAATAAGTGCTCTTCATCAACTTCACTCACTGCCACTTGTGCTTCTCTGTTTGCTTTGATAAGCTTTCCCTTTGCAAATAGCTTCCATATGACCCAAATTGTGGCATCTTCTGCACCTCGCATCTGGCCTTTTCCAGCATCTAAAGGGCGATGGTTGGTTCCACCACAAGATCTTGACATGGCCTTTTATTATTTTCCATTTGCTAGATCCACCAGCATTTCCTTCTTTTGGTAAAAATTTCGAATCAGCAACATTTCCTTAAACTGAATCCATTTCTTCCCTTTGCCTCCATCATTTTGCTTTACTTTGGCTTGCAATGCCCCCTCAACATGATTTTCTCTCCTCATTAGTCTTCTTTGCTCCTGTGCCTACAAAGCATTCAGCAACTCTGCAAGTTTTATATCAGCCAAGTCCCTTGTGTTTTCCAGAGAAGCTATAGTAGCTTCAAATTTTTCTGGAAGAGACACTAGGATCTTCTGAACAAGCCTATCATCCCTCAAGTCGGTTCCAAAACTCTGATTTTATCACTATTCCCACTAGCCTATCCGAGTATTCCTTCAGCGACTCGAGATTCCTTCATCTGCTGTCTCTCAAATTCTCTCAAGAGATTCAGCACCTTCATACCTCTTATCTTCTCATCTCCTTCATATTCTTCCTTCAAGAAATCCCATATGACCTTCGCGAGTCACACTTCATAATTCTGGTGAAGATGGTAGGCGAGACAGGCATACGAGCAAGATTTTGCCTTGGCTTTCCTTGTGGTTCTCTCTTTATGAAGCTTGATTTGATTCATGGTCGGATTATTTGGAAGTGGAGCAACTTCATAGTCATCCTCCACAGCTTCCCACAGATCATGACCCTCCGTAAATGCTTTCATTTTAACAGCCCATGCTTGATAATTCTCTCCGTAAATACTGGAGAAGCCATCTGAAAAACCACTTGAACCTGTCTCCATCACCCTCTAACCTCTTTGCACTACAATACTTACTTCACTTCACAGTCCCTCAAGATCATTTGATGCTCTGATACCACTGTTGATTCTGATTAAAGCAGCAAAGAAGTAGAAAAACCAGAACTATAGATATCGAGGAAGAAAGATGAAAAAACAAAAGAAACAGAGAGAACAGAGCATGGAAACTGTCTTCTGCAGTTCTGATAAAAAAAGTCAAGTACAGAACACGACTTAAACCAAAAAAAAAATAACTGCACACACACACACGTTCAGCTTGTAACTGCACCTGAACAAGTGCTTAACTTCCTAAATAACACAACAACAACTGCATAACATAATTGACTAAGTGAGAAAAATAAACTAGAACAGTATAAAAAAACATAACAGAGAAACTTTAGTCTAAAAACAGCAGTACTGATACATAAAAAAACCAACAGATAGAGATTTGAAGGAAGTTGAAGAATATCAACTCACACATCAATGAGACTTCGATTCTTGACTCCAATCTGCTATAGATTCAGCCATTTTTATGCAGTATTGAGGTGATTTCTTTAGGATGAAGGCTCTAATACCATGAAGAAGTTCATGAACAGAAAGAGAAATGGAAGAAAACGAGAGAGAGAGAGAGAATTTGATGAATGTATTTCTTCTGTTATTCAACTCCCTTGAGTCTTTACAATATGAGAGATTTCCTTCTTATATCTGCTCTAGTTCTCTCAATGAATTTGTTTTACAAATGAGCCGTTGAAGAAATAGTCAACTCCCTAACTGCAAGGAACTAACCGAATACCGGTCACAAGAAGAAAAAACAGAGTAAATGGAAAAACAGAGTGCATGAGCAGAGTAACGGTTTAGCTGACTTCGCAGCCTCTCTTCATGCAATATCTCAATCTGTATTATCATCCTTCTTCTTTCCTTTCTTTATTTTTAACAGTAGATCTTCTTCTTTCTGTACACTTCTCAGCATCATTCATACAATCAGCTTCTTCCTCATTTATGCTCTTGGCTTCTGTTCTTGATATTTGCTGTTGAATAAGCTGTTGTCTTTTGTTCTTAACACTGCGGAGGCAAGTGTGAATTCCAAGTTCAGAGATTGTTACTTTAGAGCGAGAAGTGAGAGACGTTGTTTTGCCGATGTTGGGTTTCTGAAGCTATATGGAAAATTTATGTTTGGGCGGTTTTGCAGGATGGAGGAAGTTGGGTACATATTGGCGACTGATGTTCAGAGGGAAGCATTTCCTGCCTTTTCTCTCGGGAGGGATTGCGTGCTTCATCCTCAGGTTGATCTCTTATTTGCCATTGATTTCAGTTTTCTGTTAAGAACAAGACGAGAATTTGAGTGCACTGGAAGTTGGCAGTAAATGCAATTAAGTCGGAAGCGGAAGCCTTTTTTATTTTTACAGTGCAGAACCGTTTATGAGAATTTTCAAAGACTACACCATTATCATGTGAGATTTTGTGGGACCACTACCAAGGTGGAATGATTTGAACTCAGAATCTCTTATTCTGATACCGTGTGAAATTTTGTGAAACCAACTATTTTAAAAACTTAAACTATCAGATGAATGTGATAATCTAGCACATCAGTTTCCCAGTTTCTCAGAAAGTTTCCCACGTAGGCAATTTGGGAGAAAGCACCAACAGAAGAACTACTTTGCAACTTTTCAAAAGGGCTCAAAATTGCTCTGTACCGGGTAGTCATGAAGTATCCTGCTATATTGGTCAATTCAAGGTTGTGTTTATTGAGTTATGAAGAGATGTTTCCGAAAGAGTGGTCTAACATGTGTCTGATGTGATATGATCTATACAGTTAATGTTCATATTTCCAACTCAATTGGAGTTACTCTTTGACTCTGCATATAAACTCGACTAAGGAAGAAAACGTAAAAGGATCCTGCATTGACATGGCCGGTGCACTCATGCTTTTGGCCCTCTAGACAGGTTCTGGGAAGACTCTGACGTACCTTCTGCGGATATTTTCAGTTGTGAACACCCAATGGTCTTCTGTACAAGTGTTAATAGTTGTTCCCACCTGAGAACTTGGCATTCAGGTAAGTTTCTGATCATGGTATTTCATTTGATAGTTTCCCTTTCATCTTCTGCTTCTCTTTCACTATTGTAACTTAGAAAGTGGTTGTTACATCTGCATAAAATGCTGTCATGCTACATTAAGAATATAATGTCATGTCTTCTTCTTATTGTTATCCATTTATGACAAGGTAGCTAAAGTTGCTCGGCTGTTGGCTGCGAAGCCGATGGATCTTGACATGGAGCAAGATAAATCATGTACCGTTATGGCTCTTCTAGATGGAGGTACATTGAAAAGACACAGGAGTTGGTTAAAGGTTCTCTCTCTCTCTCTCTCTCTCTCTCTCTCTCACTCTCTCTGCGCACTTGTTTGTATCCATAGGCTCCATATGTTTGTGGTGTGCTTTCTGAGCATAAAATTACCGTTAAGCTAGTGCTGATAAACTACTAATAACTGTCATTACAACTTATATATAGAAACATTAATTCTTAAAACCCCTTGTATAATGAGTTTACTTATTGATCTGAGGAAATGACTAGTATTCTCCTTATGTAAGAGAAGTCGTGGAGAATCAATATTGAAATGCTTAGCTTGCTACTACTATCCTTCCCTCTCCCGGGAGACCTAAACACCATTAGGAGAGCTATCTTCCGATATACTTCAATGACATTTTTGTGGTCGCTCTGTAAAATAGAAGGCTTTTGTGTTATGTGTTTTTTTCCTTTTCTTGACTGAACATCGTATGCTAATATCCATTTGCTTGTGCAAGTTTAATAATGCAAAATTGTTTTTGCTGCAACTTATGCAAAACTGTTCTTCCACTTATTAGTTTACTCAGTTAAATACAGCTTCAATTAATTCTTCCATTTTTGGGCAAAATAAGTTTGTCTCTCTATTGATGCTCATGTGTAAATTTAGCTGTCTCCTTTTTCTTGACTGAATATCTGTGGTTGTCTTGCTCCTCTATTTTGGTATTCTGCTCACGCTCTTACAAGTACCCCTATAACTAGTTTTTTAGTTTTAGTAAAATTTCCTGCTTTTGATATCATGAATCTTATATATAGATGTACTAAGAAGAGGAAAAAGCTAGAATTTTCTTGCTGATGTCTTTAAACCTGAGAACAGAGGACCTATCTGACCAGAAGCATGATAACACAAGCTGGCAATTAATTGCCCACCCAAATCCCCACACTTGTCCATTCAAGTGCCAACAAATATCAATTGCCTAATGTAGCTATGTCTTTGGGATGCTTCTCTAAAATTAAAGCATGCTGCTGATGGATTTCATGTGTCAACCTTCAATATGACCTCCTTGGCTTTTCCTTGTAACATTCTTAGGCAGAACCCCAGCAATGGTAGTGGCAACCATCGGGAGCTCGTGCCAGATGCTGGAGAGGCAAGTTTTTAAACTTGACACAGTGCAGATTCTAGTGATTGATGAGGTAAATAATTCGGAATAAGTTGAGTTCTTCTTTTTGGAGCAAGACTCGCTTGGCATCTTAAAGCTGATTTGTTAACCCAATATTCTTGTTAAGATGCTAGATCACTTTCTCCTCCAGAAAAATCCCCGGCATTCACTAGTGGCGCCAATTTTTTTTAATGGTTTTAGAATTAAGAGTATTTTTAAGGTGGGCGTTTATTGCCTCTCATATGCCTATTGGGATTAGAGTGACTGGTGCAGGGTCCTTTTTAGGAAAGGATATTCAGTTAGCATATAGTGCCTTGATTGGTCTATTTTGTTGTGAGTATATTTCATTGGGTAGTTTGTAATCACCATGTTAGTATGATTAAAGATGTGCGATTATCCCACTGGGGCCTCGGTATCTTGTTTTATACAGACGTGATTCTTCCTGGATATTGTAGGATGAAGAACTGACATTCTTACTTTGATGCTGCCTAGGTAGACTTCATGTTCAACTCTTCTAAGCAAGTCAGCTCTCTCTGGAAGCTGTTGACATCGTTCTCATCAAGCAACAACCGTCAAACTGTTTTTGCTAGTGCATCCATACCTCAGCATAAGCGATTTTTACATGATTGTATACAACAGAAGTGGACTAAGGTTGGTTTCATGAAGCTTTAAATCTTGTGAATGTTCTGTTGGGGTTTACTCATGCACTCACTGATTTTATCTTAATATGACTTTGCCTGTTACAGGGTGATGTGGTTAACGTCCACGTCAATCCAATACAGCCTATGCCATCATGTCTAGATCATACATTTGTGGTGAGGACATTGAATGCAAGACTTGATCTACAGACTCTTTCATAGAAGTTATGTATATGCTCATTTAATGTTCGTCTTCATAGTCATGTACTCAATTGACGATCCTTGGCTTTTGACTTGCTTAACGCTTCTATCTGTTTCAGACATGTCATAGGAGTAGGAGACATCAGACCTTGCCACATTTATTACAGTGGGACAGCCCCGAATCTGGCATTATATTTGTTGGCGAGCAGGTATACTGCCCGATGCTCATCCTGCATCTCTTTTCTGTAGTTTATTCACATTTTTGTTGCTGTACTTGTTATAAGCATGAGAGGAAGCAGTAGATTTCTATCTGGATAATGAAAAATGGTGTCGAAACGTGTCAACTGATGTATGATATGGCAGGCTCCATCCCCAATTCATGTGGCAGTGATTAGTGGTCTTAGCTAAAAATGTCTAATGGGCTTTCAGTTTTATATAATAAATGGACTGGAGAGTTTCATGCATTTATTGGTAAGGTCGTCTGTCCATATGCAGGGGCATCAAATAAAACATATATGCAGTTCTTTACACGAGTTAAAGAAGTTTATGCTCTGATGACGTTTCTCTTGGTTGCTGAATGAAAATTGGTTTCCAAATATGGAGAATTTTCACAACGTCCCAAAATTTTTCCTGCACGAAGATGGTTTCGGAATTTATTAAAGTGAATGCAGCTTTTATTTATACATTCTACAGAAGCTTGTAGCATTCATGAGCACACACATATCACGTGAATACACCTTTGTAAACAACTGTCCGCAGGTCCACTAACCAATTCTATCTTTTGTGCATTTAGTCTGAGAAGTCAAAAAAGGCTGGAAATGTACCACCGCCAACTCTTCTACTTGAATTCTTGAAGAGTTCTTACGGAAGCTGCTCTAATATTCTCCTTCTAGAAGAAGACATGAATTTCAATGCACGAGCAGCTTCACTCTTGGTAAGTGCTTTTCAATTTTTCATAATGATGTTTCTTCCCTCACTTTGAGAATGCTCAGGGTTGAGAAATTTGGCATATTAACGATATGCCTTATAACTTTGTTCGTCCTATAATATATTTGGAACAAGATGGATTTTATCCTTATTCTCTGCGGATCTGAGATGCTGGATTTTTTTTTTTTTACAGGAGGAAAGATGCTGCAAAACCTTAACAGACCATTATTATTTGGTAGCACTAAGCAGTATCAAAGAGATTATACCACTTAAGAAAATTATCTGCTACAACTGTGTTTTCTTTAGGAAAACCGTTTCTTTCTTTCTTCACGACCTTTATTAATGCCTAAAGTAGACCTTCTCAAGTTAAAATTGGCATATACTCCTCGTCATGCCAAACATGGGTATACTAAGCACCTCCTAAGCAGTCCCATTGGTGAAAGTATGTATAGTCCGACTTCATATTTAATTCCTCCGTATTTGGACTACAGGAAGTGAGACAAAATGAAGGCTATTTTTTTGTAGCAACTGATATCGCAGCCAGAGGTATTGACCTGCCGGAAACAACTCATATTTACGACTTTGATCTTCCAAGAAGTGCCATAGATTACCTTCATCGAGCTGGAAGGACAGGTAGGAAGCCATTTTCAGACAAGAAATGTGTTGTCACCAGCATTATAGCATCTGGAGAGGTTTGTGCTGAAGAGGTACGAGAATGAGCTGATGGTTGCCTGTGAAGAGCTCATCTTGTCACTTTGATCCTCATCTTGGCATTGTTTTGGACAGTGTTTTTTTTTTTTGGCCTTTCAGCCTCATGTCTTGTACAGGAAACCTATGGTTACAGATATTATCTTAAGTTTTGATAAGACTCAGAACTTATTTAGAGTTGAAAACTTCTTGTTCATATTTGGTAAGGGTGGAGGCTACATTAACAGAACTCCCTTATTCATCCGCATAAAAATTCCAATTCTTATAGCAAAGAATGAGAAACATCTGGTATATAATGTATAAGAGACTGATATTTGTGCTCTCTTGTCATTTCCATAGTTGAAACAGACACTCTTGTCTCGGCAGAATTCGCAATCGATTTTTTGTTACCAGTAATCTTTTTAGTAATTTCGTCTCTTTTATTTTATTTGCTTTTGTTTGGACTACAAAGTCACGAATCGATCTTGAATGGTCTTGTTTCATTTTGATCGGATGTCCCAAATGGTGAATGGATAAATTGGGGCCTGTTTAGCAACTTACCAAACAGTGTTTGTTTCTATTTTTTTATTCTCGAGAGTAGATTTAAAATAGAAATGCATATGGTAAAATTTTGTTTTTGGGAATAAATTTTTTTTTTTTCCGGAAGTAGATTTGGAATAGAATCAAAAATAAATCAATAAAGTTAGATTCTTATTCCTGGAAACAATTCTAAAATTAAGAACCTATTTTCTTGTTCTTTTTCCCCTTTATTCTTCTTCATTTGCTGCCACCATCGAGATTGCCATCCGCCACTAGTCTAGCGAGCTCGTTGGAGGCTCACCAAGTCAAGGCGAGGTCCGGTGAGCTCGTTGGAGACAAGCCCAGCCACCGGCGAGGCTCGGCCTCGGTGGTGGCTAGTTGGGCCTCGCCCGGGCCTCCCTCGGCCACCAGCGAGGCTTGGGCTTGAGCTCGGCACAAGGGGTAGTCCCAGGCCGACAAATAATGGGCTGTGCCAATATTTGGGCTCTAGCCTGATGAATTGTAATCGGAACAAGAGTGATAGGATTTAAGTGACGAACTTTCATAAAATTTAACTCTGAAAAGGAACTCTTTGCAGTACGGGAAAAGACAGGGCAAAGGAGCAATGATGAAAAATTTGTAGCCCCCACAAAACATTGCCATGGTTTTTTCCTCGAGGGTTCCCTAAGGAAATCTTTTGACTAAAATCTCGTCGACAACATGAAATGCACGCTAAAAAGTACTGGCGGGACTTCTTTTCCACATTAGGATGCCCACCTACCATCTTTTTCTTTGCTTTTTCGCTATATTTCCTTTTCATCGTCACTTTTGCTGTTTCGCAGAATTTTCCTCGGATTCTCTTGCCAGTTTCGCCATGAACAAAGTCGAGGTCCCAAAGAAATGGTTTTATGCTGTCATCAAACCGGTCCTGCGACTATTTTGGATCAGGACCTAAGATACAAATTTTTTGGAGCAAGAATTGATTTGACTTCGTAAAATTTATCAATATTAATAGAATTATTTAAAAATTAAAAGAATATGATTTGAAATAGAAATTTTGAGCACAATATCAAACACAATTCTATTATGGGAATTAAAATTTTGAACAATTACTAAACGACTTAAAATACTTAAATTATTCCTAAAACAAAATAAAAAAAAAATCATTTCGATCAAAATTGTTCGGAACATAAGCGTCATCAAACACACCATTGTTCGTCATGTTATTAGGTTGTCGAGATGATATGTTCGAGGCTAGTATGAAGGGTCAAATGGACTTCGTGGTTTTCATATCTACAACAAATAGAAAGCACATCCCGCAAGCATCACGAGCTTGGGTGAATTCTCCCCTTTGCCAATACAATCAATCAATTGTGAATTCCAGATCCTCCTTTTTGAACTTCTTTTGGGCTAATCTAGAGACAGCAGTGTTTGGCTGGGTCACTCCCTCACTCATCTCACCTGGACATATGAAATTTACATGATGTCTGCTGGTCTATGAGCAATTTCATGGTCACGTCTGGAATATGAAACATCCACGATTTTGGGTCACGAAAAAAATCGAACTTCCCGTGGGACAAAGTGAAAAGTGGATGGTCCGTGTTTGCTCACTTTTTCCTTGGGTGGGTTCTTTCGTGCGCTGGCCGCCTGTTTTGAGTCATTCTTAACAATTATCTTGCACATTTCCAATGGACATTCACATTTCTGAAGAGGCAAAAGCGACTGAAAAATGGATAACCATCTTGTTTTGGGCTCCTTAGTTCCTGCGCCATGCACTTCCTTTATGTTGTCCTTCTTTATCAAATATCAACAGGTTCAGATTAATTACCTAAATTTTGACCTAAAGTTTGACCAAGACCGACCGAAATTATCACTTCGTCAAAAGTTCGACCAAAATGAAAAATGGGGTAATAGTTCTACAACAATACCCAATTTATCTATATCAAAACTTTGCGACACTACAAAATATATTACCTCTTTTAATCACAATCATATCTTGAAGTGCCAAGTATTTTATTTTTTTTGGGTGCAATCAATTCAATCTATAGACAATCCAAGTTATAAAATTCCCAATGCTGCAAAAACCACAGTGATCAGATTTCTAATGGAGAAAATATCATAATTTCTCATCACTATCTTTGTTTAGCCAAATTCATGGATATTTGTGATCTTGACATATTTTCAAGGATCAAATGACATTTTTTAGACCTACTCCATTGTGGGCGCGCTGGTTTAGGCCTTTCCCCCTCTAATTATGGAAGGGGGGAGGTTCGAGTCACCGTGTATGCATTAGCATGACTTAAGCGGAGCTCGGTGGGAGGTGGGTCCCCCGTGCCAGTGCTTCCGGGGGGTTTACGCCAAGCGCTCGTTGTGAGGCAGTTCCTTCTGTCCCAAAAAAAGAAGAAGACATTTTCAGAAAGTTAGGGTAGGGAACTTTTTGTGGGAGTAAAAATTTTGTCAATCGATATTAGACCAGAAAAGTTACATCCAGTCAAAATTTTATCAAATATTGGAAAAAAATGATTAATACTAAATATATTTTTAGAAAGAAAAGGGGAATTGGCAGCTTTAAGAAACGGCCAAATGAGACTACCACGAGGCATCTCAGGGGTGGCCCTACCCTAAAAGCTATGGAGCTAAAGGTCCCTCGGATCATGATTCGAGACCCCGCGCATTCCATGATTTTCCAAAAAACTTTGAAAATAACTATAATTAATTTCTCTAAAGATATTTTCAGCTTTCAGAATCATCATCATACATGGCCAAAAGGACGAATATACCCCAATCCAAGTAGGTCAAACAATAACAGTCTCCGTCAATTTCGAAACTAAAGCATGCATCATCTAATTACACATCATTAGCCAATTGCAAATCCATGTACACCTTACAGATTAAGATTCGTGCATATTTTCATAAAGCAAACACACATGGCATACAAAGTCATACTAGGGCATAAATAATAAAGGAAGTTCCCCGATTACATCTACGATAAAAAAAGCAAAATCGCTCCAATAAATTCAGGAAATTAATGATATTTTCATTCAAAGGACTTAATTGAAAGTTAAGGTGCCAAAAGGGTATCATGTGGAAAATAACTTCTTACTACACCTAATCGAACCGTGAGTTGCAAATGACCAACGCTTTCACACTTACATCTACGTTTCCAATCAGCCTAGCTTTTTTCCCCTTCTTTTTTTTTTTTATTTTATTGATTGGATTGCGGTTCGATTAGATAGAAAACCCCTAGTATACCCCGTTTAGGATTTGAGAAGGTTGGGGCCACGGAGAATGACCGATGTGCTTGGGGTTAGGGCTATGGAGGCGTGTGAGCGAAGCAGTGACAATGGGGAAAATTCAAGGGTTTGGAGCGAGGAAAGAATTGGGAGTCCTTTGCACTGAGGGCCAATCTTAAAACCTTTGCACGCCTCTGTTACCTTTTGGTGGAGTTAAAGAAGTCTACCGGGAGAAAAATTAAATAAAAGCGAAGATAATCCCGAGCATTGACTTGTTGGACGGAGTATTTTTGTCTCCACGTCGGTGCTCCGTTTGTTTTAGTAAATATTTTATGATTAAAAATATTTTTTATGAAAACAATTATTCAAGAAAAATTAAGTTTTTTTGGTTATCTAGAAAAAGGATTTTCATCTTGGCAAAAGAGAGTCATTTTCCATCAATTTAATCTCTTTGGTTTTAATTCATAAAAAATTAATATTTTTCATAATTTAATTAGTTTTCCGCTAACAATTTTCAGTTCACGGACCCTAGCAGACGTGTTGTAAGGGCTTTAGAAATATCTACCCTAATGCTAGTGGGCAACCTCCATACGCTAAGGTCACTTACCCTTTGGTGTCCCTCTTTTCTTGTTTGTTTCTTCGGTTTTTCCTTTCGCTTTCCGACATGACCTTCCACGACGCTATTCTGTCTCATCATAGATTGGAGCTTTTAGCTGTCCAAGATAGGATTGATTGATCAGTGTGAAATTTTCCCCCTTGTTTTGGAGGATTCTTCACCCTAAAAATAAATCACTTACCCTTTGGTGTCCCTCTTTTCTTGTTTGTTTCTTCGGTTTTTCCTTTCGCTTTCCGACATGACCTTCCACGACGCTATTCTGTCTCGTCATCGATTGGAAATTTCCCCCTTGCTTTCGTGGATTCTTCATCCTAAAAATAAATTGGAAAGGCTGCATCTCTTCCTTCATGTTACGACTCACATCACTACAGGGGCGGCCACACGTGATCGACCAAGTACTCCAATCTTATGAATAGTTGAATGGGTCTACCGATGTTGAAAGGCATTTAAGTAAATGATCGCACATGCAGCGCAACGGCATTTGGTACATGAATGAATGATGCACGAATGGTATCCCTTCCTTTTCCTTTTGGATGCTTGACACGATCCGACGTGATCTCTTGATAAACGTAACGTAACTTCCACAGGACCTGCTCCCTAGCACCATTTAAACTATTTTCCCAGCGTTTCTGATTTGACCAGAGGAGACCCACGCGGAGTGGAGAAATCCGGCGAAGCTCAGCCCACCAGGGAAGGAAAAGGTGAAGAAATTTGTGCGGCGACATTCACATTTCTATTGCCCAACGTAATCAAGACAAGTGAATGGCAGTTCGGTAAAATCCCAACTCCTGCAGTTGGCAGTCGGGAAGAAGTGTACGGTTCTGTGAGGGCTTGAGAAAAAAAGAACGAATTCAGTGAGGGCTTTAATGGCGGAGAGAGAGAGGAACGGGGGAGAGAAAGAGAGAGCCCACCGAGAAGTGAGACAGAGACGAAGAGGAAGAAGAAGACATGCACAAGGGATAAAATAAAATGGTAAAGTTAATTCCATAAAAATTATAAGTTGGACAAATTTATTTCAAATAAATTTTTTGATAATAAAAAAATCTAAAATTGATATACTTATGAAAAATTTAATCCAAATTTTAAATTGATAATATTTATAAATGGATATATCTTCTATTAATTTCGATTAAATTTGATTAATAATATAAAAATAATTAATCAATATATATATATATATATATCCGTCCATATTAATTTAATTATTTAATGAAAATTTGTCAAGTAGATCCACTTGGATCGTTCCCGGTTCACGATGAGAACAGTGTCGAAGACTCGAAGGGGCGGGTCGCAAAGTGACAGAAGAAGAAGGCACAAAAAAAAAAAAAGAGAGGCGCCAAGTGGTCCCCACATGTCAGAACAACGTGAAAGGGCGTGTCGGAAAGTCAAAGAAAAAAGAGAAAACAAACAAAAGAAGGAAGACGGGGCACCAAAGGGGCCCCACATCTGACTCTCCTCACTGTGGCTACGATGGCAAGGGCCCCAAGGATGATAAAAGGACATTATGGAAGAGCGTGTCTGAACCGTAAACCCTTCTTCTGTATTTCCTCGAGAAGCATTCTGGTTTTCTTCTCCGTCGGCCTTGGACAAGGAAAAACAAAGGGCAGAGTCAGAGCAACGAAGAAATGCATCCTCCCATTTTTGGGCACTCTTTCGCCGTGCTCGTGGCACCGATCCTCCTTTCCGTGCTCGCTTTCAATTTGCTCAACAGGAAAAGAGCCAATGCACGAAGAAATGCAGAAGATGCTGATGCCGGCGCATCTCGGCCTCTCCGGTGGAGTTCGTCGACCGCGCCGACTGGAGACCATTACGAGGTGTTCTTGAACTTTAGAGGTGAAGATACTCGAAATGGTTTCACCAGTCACCTTTACGACAGGCTGGTCGCTGCCGGAATTGATGTTTTCTTGGACGATAACAAGCTCCGCCAAGGCAAGGAGATCGGCCCAGATCTCTTGGAAGCCATCAAGAACAGTAAGATCTTGATCCCCATTCTCTCCGTGAATTATTGTGAGAGCAAATGGTGTCTCGATGAACTGGTTCAAATAATGGAGTGCAAGAATAATGAGATGGGGCATATAGTGTTGCCTATATTCTACAAAGTGAATCCAAGGGACGTGCGGCATCAGAGCGGAAGTTTCGGAGGTGCATTTCTTAAGCGGGAGAAGCCTTTCAACCCAACGACTTTGGAGAAATATGAGCAAGCACTCACTGCAGTCGGTAAATTGAAAGGATGGGAAGCCGATGGGTACTTCATTTTTCACCAAACACTTTCTTTACTTTCTTTTAATTTGTGTGGGGGTTTACTGTTGTTCTGATTCCTACCTGCTTTCTTTTCTTCCTTTTCCTTTTTATTGTTTTTTAATAAAAGGGTTGAGATCCTGCAATGCATGAGTTTTATAAGTTATCATTTTTAGGAATTACTTTAACGATAATGACCCACCTAATTATAAATTCTAATTAATGATCTCATTCGCTTGAATTATATATAAGCTTTTTAGGTGAATTTTCACCCATATCCAGATGCCTTGTAACACTGTACCATTTCCTTTTTCATGTTTAAATTATAAGTAAAATTAGCCTTGATTACATACTTTTCCAGTTGCATATTTATTTGAGACTAATATTTCGACTTATATGTGGTTCCCATTTAAAGCTAATACAACATATACCGTGCATGTTGATGGCCAAAGCCATTATTCATCATCTTCCCAAGGTACATTTATTAAATTATAACGTCGGTAATGAGTTGCTTTTATAATCATTTTTACCAAAAGAAATATTTCATATGATGGTAAATATAAAAAAGAAAAATATATTATCTTTATTATTTGTTTGTTTACATGTCTTTCCAATGCATTTTCTTATCTTCAACACATTATTATCTCATACACCTGCATAAATCGAAGCATTCTTCTTATTTTAAGGAAAAATTATTCTTGAAAAAATCATTCTTCTACTTCCACTAAAATCAACATCGGATTAATTAAGATCATAGAAGAAAGATACTCAAAAGGAAAGTAAAGTACAACCTTCTGTTATCCCTTGACACAAAAAAGATCGATAAGAACATGAATTTTGAAAGATTTCAAATTCACAGCATGTGTAGAAACTTGCAAGCATGCGCATATAAGGAGAAATCTCCTCTTTTTTTATTTAGGTGGTTCGCAATATTGCACTCTGAATGACTTTCTGGCTCGGTATTACAGGAACTAACTTCCTCTTGTATCAAAAGTTATTACCTATTTATTGATCGATGGCTGAACTCTCATGCCAAGTTAGCTTGTTGTATTTTTGCTTATTTCAAATGCTCTAGAAAGTTTTCAAAGTCACATCCATGTCATCTTTAAGATTTTAAATAAACAAAAATTTTAAAATTTTATTCAAATTGATACTATATAATAATTTAAGATTCATTAGCGGTACCTCAAGTTTCTTCCTGCTAAATAAATTGTCTTAGAATGATAATGGAATAGCCATGTGAAGCAACTACAAGCTCTCCCACTTTAATCTTAGCATTAAGACAATATATGGAGGTGGCAAAAACAATTCTTGGATATTTTTGTTATTATGTTCTCAATATATAAACAATATAAAATTGTTGTCGCCACGTACTTGAACTCTTATCGCCTTTGACAGGAATGAAGCAGAATTAGTGAATACGATTGTCAAAAAAGTATTGAGGGAGCTGAAGAAAGATTTTGATTTGCTTATTCCTGAGAATTTGGTGGGAACTGATAATCATGTGGAGAAGGTTATGAAAGAAGTAGCTGATAATTCTAATGTCACCCTATTTATTGGCATCTATGGAATGGGAGGCATTGGTAAGACGACTCTTGCTAACATTATCTTCAACAAGCTCTCTGATCAATTTTACTACCGTAGCTTCATTCCTGATATTAGGGAATCATGTAACTATAAGGGCCTTGAGTCCTTGCAAGAGAAGCTAATCTTTGATATATTGGGAAAAGAAAAACAAGTTCATAATAAGCATAAAGGGACTAGGATCCTCTCATCCAAGTGCAAAACAAAGAAAGTACTCATTCTTCTTGATGATGTAGATGATGATGATCAGTTGAAGGCTTTGGCTGGAAATCATAATTGGTTTTATTCAGGAAGTAGGATCCTTATTACCTCAAGAGACAGGAGTATTCTTGAAAGTGCAAGGGTGGACTGCTACCATAAACTTGAGGAATTGGATGAGAAGCAATCTTTGATCCTGTTCAGTAGACATGCGTTTCGAAAAGACTCTCCTCCAAGTGAATTCATGGACCTTGCTCATGATGTTGTATCAACGACCGGGGGCCTACCATTGTCTCTTGAGGTTTTAGGCTCATTTTTGTGCGGAAGAGAGCCAACACTATGGAGAGCTACGATAGAAAGGTTAAGAGAAGTCCCTCATGAGGATGTGCAAGAAAAGTTAAAGATAAGTTATGATGCGTTAGAACTCAGACAAAAAGAAATATTTTTGGATATCGCCTGTTTTTTAATTGGGTCCGATGGAAGAACTGCATCCTACATGTGGGATGCATGCGGGTTTTTCCCAGAGGAGGGAATTGAAATGTTGAGGTCTATGTCATTAATAAAAATTGGAGATGATCATAAGCTCAGAATGCATGACCAGTTGAGAGATCTTGGTAGGGAAATCGTTCGCGAGGAGAATCTAGAAAAGCCTGAGTACCGTAGCAGGTTGTGGGACTCCGAGGAAATCCTGAAAGTGCTAAAGGAAAATAAGGTAATGGTTTCTCTTTTTTTGCTCCCTTAATTCATGTTCTCTTGTCTAAGTGATGCTGGTCCTTTACTTTAATGCTTTGCTCTAGTGAGTAGAGAGCGTTCTAATATTATTACCCTCATGTCCTTTTATTAACGTGATTAGTGATTAGAAACTAGGAGATTTCTCGCTCTTGAAAAGTAGTGCAACTTACCTTAGATTTTTGTTAAATAAGTGTACATTACGAATATATCTCCTAGAATGAGGTACTTAACAATTTATTAGATAACCAATAAAGGTGCTCCATATTGAAAGATTTGGAAAATATCTTTTGACAAATGATTGAGTAAAATTTTTTAGAAAATTATTGGTTATTTCATTATCAGAAACAATTAATGAAAATTATTTTTGTGAATAATGAAGATATTTTTCACTAGTTTATTTTTGAAAACTGCATAGGCAGTCGTTTTTTGGAAAATATTTTTCAAATTTTGAGTTTCGTGGAACAAACACATCCTAATTCAGTTTTGTCCTTCACACATGTAATAAATAACTTGATTATGTCACCGTAAACCTTAACTAATTAGTAACTAGGATATATAAATCATAGAATTCAAATTAGTAGGAAAAATTTTATATAAGGTTTTGAAGTGGAGTTGTTTTCTTACAAGATCGTATGAAGTGGACGTCATCTCAAAGAAAGGTCTCAAGTGGTCAATTTAGTTTCGAATAAGGGCCTAATCTCACCAACTAGCCAAATCTTATCCACGTTTTGAGGCATTCTCATCCAAAAAACATTTTTCATTATTTTTCTTTTTCTTTCTTCTTTCTCTTGTTTTCTTATCTTTCTTTTTTGTACTTCATCTTTCTCGAGCCTCCTTCGCTCTGGCTGTGAAAATCATACCGCTCTCCACCACTTAAGACGTTGAATTCCTTCTGTCACAATCAACAGCCTCTTCATGGCACTTCGTCAACTCCTCCTCCACCAATAGAGACGAGATCTTGACAATGTCAATTCTATCTCGTGGCACCTTAACCTAACTCCTCTCCTTCTCCACTGCCCTAGCTTACCCACCACCATCCTCCCATTCTCTGGCCAATTTCTTCACCTTCACTCCACAATCGCCCTTTGTCTTCTTGCTTCGCTTCGCCTTTTCTTGATTTCCCTCACCTTGCTTGGTCGTGACTGAGGAAGAAGAGAACTTGGAAGACTCAACGTCTGCAGATCTTTTTCGAGGCCTTAAATTGCAAGAGGGAGTCTTTAGTAGGTGTAGAGCTTAAATTTGTGCATGTCAAAGGGCTTTAGAGGGAATGGGTGGATGTGGGTGTTTGACTATGGCTATGGTGATGTTGATAAGGGCTTGTTTTGGGAGCTTCTAGAGGGAAAGGGTGGAAGCATATATCGCAAAGTCACTGTGCGCCTGGGAGCTTCCTGTAAACGGCATAGAATTGTGACTTCTTTATAGCTGAGTGAACCGCATTATGGGATGCAAAATCCTGATATGAGGCAATGCAAAATTTCCGTTGTTTCAACTTGTCTCCACAAATGCTCTGAATTAGATTTCCTAGAGTCATATAAATATCTCTTGTTCAAGCCAGAAAAATCTAAGCCAATATGACGCAGATGATGTATCCTCGTAAGGATGAAACCTGTCATCTTGGACAACCTGTCTGCCACCATAAAGCATAATCACAACCACGTTGGGCGTTTTGTAACACAAAGTAAAATCCATGCCGAGGCCCTTATTTGACACTAAATTCATCACTTGACACCCTTGTTTGAGACAACGTCCATTTTAGGTCCTCTTTTGCAGAAACACTCCACTTCAAGTCCTTATTTAAAATTTTGTCAAATTAGTATAATAGGAGTGAACATGGCGGGATTTGTGTAACTGATGTGATTTTGACTCTACTACTTATAATCCATTGTATGGTTTGACTCAAGTTGTTGCTCAAAATACTAGCTCCCATTTGCATTCTCAATGTGCAAACTTGTATAATATCAATAGCCAATTCATCTATTAACAAATTCAAAACCTTTATTTATTTTTATTTTTCAAATTATATCACAAATAAGCTAAACTAACCAAAATAAAAATGAAGATCTTGTATACTTTATATCTAAATAAACTAGTAAAATTAAATTTCAAAACTAAAAAGGTGCATCTTTTACGGCATTATTTCAATATGTTTGCAGGATATACTTCCACTCCGTTCAATTCAAGTTACCATCATAAGTCGAAATCAAAGTGCCTTTGGTAAAACTGATATAAGATCTTTTAAGTTTATTCCTACAATTAATCAAAATACCTAAAGTTACTTTCATTTATATTATCTAAAAATACGATCGACTTTGATAAAACCCATGCAAAGTGAGAAGCGTAGACAATACAACTTACATAAACAAGAAACAAATGACATATAAAGCATAATTGAAACACATTTTTAACTCACTCCATGGGTATTATTGAGTATACGACCAAATAAATAAAAATTCAAAGTGTTGCGACTGAGAGAAAAATAACACAAAGTTTAAAAGAGCGTAAAAAGAAGCCTAGCCTTTTGCATATGGGCGGAAAATATTACAACTTTTCATTCAGTGGACAAAATTGACACCCTTTACAAATTCTACTTATTCTCACTTTAAATCGCCACGCATTATTCTACACAACTCAATGTGCGAACATACACAGTAAACCGCAATAATCATGATCATAAATAGATTTTTATATTTCAAAATGCTAAAAATTTGGTACAAAGGTTATTAAAAATAGGAAAACAACCTAGTTTTTTGTGTTTGTTGATATGGTTCGCCGTGTATGTCGGCATAGTGAACCATGTAGCGTATTTGTGGTGATTTAACGATGACAATGGACGACAATTGTAAGGGGTGTTAGCTTTGTTCCACGGATAGATGATTGGTTTTTTTTTAATTATTAATAAGTTTGAAAGGTTATGTAATGTTTGCTCTAGATGTAAAAGGTTAGGCATTTTTCTGGTACGATTCAAAGATTGTGCTGCATTTGTCCCAAGTACAAAAAGTTAGGCTTATTTTTGGGATTTGGCTGTAAGTACACTCCAAATCTATGGACCGATTCTTGAAAGTGAAAAAGTTACACACTTGAAAACAAAGAATTCTTGGTGACAGATAGGATTTCTTGATATTTTAAGGGAAGTTTACGAGGGAAATGACTAATCTGAGTATGATTACTTCTTTTGGAGGTTGCTTCCTTTTTTTTTAATAATTATTCTCAACTTGGATTCCTTTAAGGTGTTGAAATCTATTTCCTTCTCCACTAGTTACGTCATTCTCCTTTAAGTATCCATGAAATCTTGTACAACAATGTGAAGTACAATAGGAAATTTTCTTGTTCGAATAAATTGACTTGTGGAAATCCCTGAATTTTCTAAATTACTTCTCCACTTCGTATGCTTTAGTGATTTTTCTTGATGAAAGCTTGCTACAATGGTTCGCAAGAATAGCTATTCTGTTTATAGTTTGTTCTGATGAAGCGGTTATTCTTTCGTTTGATTCAAAAATAGATTAGGCATTTTTATTCTCTCAAAATCAGGACTATTTTTTCTAGGGGGCCAAGGAAAAGCTATTCCATGTAGCTAAGAATAGCTTCGATTTTCATATTTCAGCGATGACTTAGCATATTTAATAACTAATTATGTTGGAATAGACCAAAGTTATTAGATCTATGATTATTATATTTAAATATTTCAATCATCTATAGTTATGATTTTTTTAGAATAAATCATATTGTAATCTATAATTAAGTCATAATTTATGCTAAAACAATGTTATAGAGGATATAATACTTATAATTAGAAATTAATTGATTGATGATATTTTAGTTATTAGTAATAATAAAATAAATTACAGAGGATATTAGTATAACTACCATCACAAGTTCAGTTACTTATAATTATACATTACTCCAATGGGAAAAACAACAGTGAGTATATGTTAGTTTTTATTAATGGGGTAAGTAGCACACTCAAGTAACATATATGAAATTTATACATAAGAAGAAGCGGAAAAAGAAAAGGACTTCATAATGTGAAATCCTGTGCATTGAATGTACGTCCTAACTCCTAACTAATATAGTAATGCAGGGACATTAGCGGAAAGAAGATGATTTGCAAGTTGTAAAGTTTTGCCCTTTCCATTATACTAAAGAGTAATACTATACAAACTATTATACAAAATAAAACAAAACCATAAAAAGAGAACATCAAAATTCTTTTTAAGATCCAAGTATGTATGGCCATTCAAATATGTTGATACTTTGCTAGTCTCTTAAGAACGTCTATGCATGTTATAGCAATATGAACAAATAATATTAGATTAGTTTTGTTGGATATAAATAGGATTAACGAACATTGATGATTACTTACAGGGAACAGAAAAGATTAAGGCCATTTATTTTGACAATTTTCACCATTCCCACTTTGATGAGCCATTCGAGAATTTTGAAGCTGAGCACTTCAAGAAGTTAACAGGTCTAAGGTTCCTTGATGTGAGTGGGGCATGTCTCAGAGGAGATTTTGAGAATTCAATGGGGGAGTTAAAATGGCTTCGATGGTGGCATTGTCCATCGACTTTTGAAGCAAACAATTTTCGCCTAACGGAATTAGTCGTACTCGATTTGTCTTGGAGCACGATCTCAGATGAATGGCAAGGATGGAGTTCCATGGTAAGATTGAAGAACAAGTTTTCTTTTTCTGCATTCTTTGGAATCATAATTGCTCTAGGCTAACCCTCGATTTTTATTGTTATGTTTCCAGATGGCAGAGAAGTTAAAATTTCTTGACCTTACAGGTTGTCATTCCTTAAGAAGCACGGTATTCCTCTCAGCTTTTAAGAATTTAGAGGTTCTGATACTCTGTAATTGTGAGAACTTAAAGCAAATTAACTCTTCTATCGGAGACTTGAAGAACCTGGTACGCTTGAAGTTGGAGGCGTGTCGTAGACTCAAGGTGCTCCTGATAGCATAGGAGCTTTACAAAATCTAGAAATTCTGCATATCGGCACCCCTGACGAGTTACAATTAACTGATGGTATTTTTAGGATGAGAAAGCTCCAAGATTTAAAAGCTTCAAACGTCAGCTTTAGGGAAATAATGGACATTTCACAATTGAACCCCTTAAGGACATTATATATGGAGGATTGCAAGATGCATGAAGTTCGAGGTCTTGACAAATTGATATATTTGGAAAGCTTGATCATCAGAATGTGTCATTCAATTGAAAGGTTGGATCTTCCAAAATCTAAGAATTTGAAGATAATGCGCGTTGAGGATTGCCAAAACATAGTTGAGATTCAAAGCCTCAATCGGTTGGAGTTCTTGGAAGAATTAAAGATCAATCTTTGCCCTTCAATTGAAAGGCTAGACCTCACAAAGTTTGAGGGTATAAAAATCTTATATATTGATTGTGAAAACTTAGTTGAAATTCAAGGTCTCAATAGGCTGAAGTTCTTGGAAAATCTACGTATTGATGCGTGCAAAATTGAAAAGCTGGACGTTCCAAAGGGTTTGAAGATAATATGTTATAGAACTAAAGATCCGTTACGTAAAAGTGAAAGACTTGATAGGTTAACGATGTTGAAAAACGTGGAATTTTGTAGCGCACATTCAAGTGAAAAGCGAAGTCGTGATGGTTGCAGAATTCAAGGCCTCGATAGGATGATGCTCTTGGATTCCCTTCATATCTCGTTGGTTTCGATTGAAAGGTTGGACCTTTCAAAATCCAATGGTCTGAGGACTTTACATCTTGAATATTGTGAAAACTTAGTTGAAATTCAAGGCCTCAATAAGTTGAAGTTCTTGAGAGAGATAATAATCGTTGAGTGCAATGCAATTGAACAGCTGGACCTTTCAAACTCTAAGGGTTTGGAAGAGATAAAAATCTTTTCATGCAATGCAATTAAACGGCTGGACCTTGCAAAATCTGAGGGTTTGAAGTTCTTGAGAGAGATAGATATCCGTTTTTGCTATGCAATTGAACAGCTGGACCTTTCAAAATCTGAGGGTTTGAAGATATTATATGTTCACGAGTGCAAAAACTTAGTCGAAATTCAAGGCCTCGATAAATTGGAGTTCTTGGAAGACCTGCGAATCTATGTGTGCACTTCCCTTGTAAGGTTACCGAATTTATGTTGCTTTGACACCTTACAAAGTTTGGAAATTAGGAATTGTGACAAGCTTCATGATATTCAGAACCTAGAGAGACTCACATCCTGCAAGACTTTATCTATATGCAATTGCAAGTTCTTAGCAAAATTACCAAACTTGTCAAATTTTCATAATTTACAGTGTTTGTCACTGTTATATTGTGATGAACTTCGGGAGATCCCAGGACTTGAGAAGTTGACATCCCTACGATTTATTGTTATCTTGAAATGTTGGTCGATTGAAATCTTACCTGATTTTTCATCATGTACCAACTTGGTCAGTCTGATTGTGCAAGATTGTGTGAAACTGACTGAGCTTCAAGGGCTCGAGAAATTGCAGCAACTTGTGGAATTGGACATTTCTGGATGCAAGTCTCTCAAGACAATACCAGAATTATCTAGAGGGCGGCTTTATCAAAATTACGAGCTAAAGCTAGGAGCGATGCTAGTCGGAGAAGCTAGGAAGTCGATAATAGGTGTGGAGACAGTTGGGACGATCTGCATTTCCTAAAGAGGGTACATGAAGCAGTTAAGCTACCTTTTTCCTTTGGAGATCTGTCATCCAATTTTCATTTGTATTTGCTGATTGCAACTTCTTTTGACTTTTATCAACTTTTCATTAGTATTTCCTCGTTGACAGTGTTATTGTTTTCTTGTTTTGATTCAAGCAATCCAGGGGCGAGGTTCATGGAAATGGTCGAAAGGCCTTCTACGTGCATCATTGTTTTCAATCATCTGATGTGAGGTCTTAGTTTGCTCTGCGTTCTTCATACAGTTTATGACTGCATATTTCTAAGGTACGGTTAAGCGTGAATTTAGGATTCTAAGGTATAACTTGGGATAAATTTGTCAAGCCATTGTGTTTCCCACATTTTATCTGGCAGAATGTCCACATTAGCTTATTAACGTAATCGTATCGGTGACGAAACATTAAATGCTAGAATTGACTCTTCTCCTAGCGGGTTGGTTGTGAATAAACTAGCAAACAGGCCAGAAGCAAAACTATTGTGAAATGTTGGGAGCAATCGAGAAAATTGCAACTTATATTTTGCTAATTATAAAATCCATGTTCGTCTGTTTTCAATCCGTGGTATAACTAAAAGTCCAAGATAATCAATAGATTAGTACGAAGAATACTTCTTAATATTTGGATAGTTAGAAAGTCATTTGTCCATTACCGGAACTTTTGAGTCAAGCAAATAATCAATATAGCAGACATGAACGAGAATGTCTTTTGAAATAATCGATTGCACTGTATAATAATCCCTTATACTATGCATAATCTCTTATTTGTGCATTTACTTGGAGACAAGAAAAAACACAGGAAGCATTGCCCAAAGTTTCTTGAAGAAACTTTCCTTTATCTTGTATGCCGTTTGAAAACTATCTTGCATTCATTCTGATATATGAATAGCACATGATGAAATGAAAAGAATTATACAATCTACCACAAAATCAAGCGACTTAAGTTGAATTCACTATGATGCATATTAGTTGGATCGAATGAGTTAAGAAGGGAAATTAATATTGAGTTTTACAAAGAAAGATCTGTGAACTTTGGTGTAATATTAGCAGTTCGCTGATGTTAATTGCTAGATCGATTTGATTTGATTCACTGATAGGATTTGATTATCATCCATCTGGTTGTGGTGTAAATGCCGAGATGCCCGAAAGAGCTTTCGAAAGGAAATTCTAGAAGGAAGCTCGATGTTGCTAATGATACATCCGTGGAACGGTAAGGATTTCCACATGTTGTTATCCCATATTGCCCTTATCACCTTCTATAGAAAGCTTTGCAGAGCTGAAACTGTTTGTGAACATAAAAAATTTCTGCAATACTGAATGTCTTGCCAATCAGATTGATATAGTGCCCAATAATTTGCAATTGTATTTCAATTTGCCACCATAAATGGCACCTGCATGGAGCTTTGTTGGAATCTTTATTTGAAGTGAGTTGTCTGTGATTTTCCGGTTTGGTTCTTCGTGCTTAAATGGAAGCCATTCGATATTTGCCTGCTAAACTTTGTCTGGTCAATAAAGAAGTTCAGAGGTTTCTACTTTGGGAAGCTGCGGTTGGAGTTGGTTTGGATTTGATATATCTGCTGCCGTCGGATGTCTCGGAGTCACAGTTTCCCGAGGTTGAAATCTTACTGTGGTTGATTTTGCTATCAGAATGATAGACGTTGTTGAACCAGATTTGATGATGTTTCTGGTGTGAAGAGCAAGGTCGCTAGAATCTAGGTATGTGCATTTGAGACTGTGCTCTATTCGGGATATTGAAGCCTGATTGATGAAAGACTCACTATACTAATCACGTGGGAGGATTTGGAACGGATGGCGAATTCGCACTCGATGTCCTGTTCCTGTCCAATTTTGATTTAATTTACTAAATTATACCTCATTTTCTATGTTTTCATTTAACCAATTCAATAGGACAAAATGCATTCAAAAATTTACACCAACTTTGCCTCAAGTTCTCCCGGCATAGTTATATATGATAAATAAATCTAACCTTTTAAATTTGATTGATAGATTTTATATATATATATATTATTGACATATGACATTCTCACCTATTATTGGAAGTATCTTATTTTTATATCTGTGTAGGACATATTATCATAAACCATGCGGTATCATGGAACATGCGGATTATAGAGCGAATCACTAGAGGTGGTGAATTACCTATTGACTTGGTGATATGCTTGTTCAGTTACTAAGCCAATTTTTTCTTTTTTTAGGTCATAAATTGATTAACTTTAATTCAAGTTGAAAACGCAGGGCCCAAAAACTGGGCTTCCTTACAAAGTAAATCCAACAAGATTTGAGGAGGGGAAGAAATCCAGTCCCTTGGAAGAGTTTTTTGGCGCTGAGCTTTTGCGGCCCAGTCCACAATGGAGTTGGCTTCACGATAGCAACGGGTGATATGCAGATGTGAGAAGCTGGATGACAGATCAAGGCATTGGGAGATGATTGCGTGTGCATCCCATGGAATAGGGTCTTGATTCTACATAGCTTTAACTAAAGTCAGATTGTCTGACTCTACTCAAGGGGATTGTGTCTTCCAGGGAGTAAAGAAGTTAAATGTTTTCGAGAGAGCCACATATTCCGCCTGGGAGGCAGAGGAGACATGGATCTGTTTTGCGAAGCCATCCACAAGCGTACCCTCTGAGTTTCAGATAATATAGGCGATTGCTCCTTCCATAGAGCTTTCAATGAAGGATCCATCGATGTTGACCTTTAAATATGGTTGCTACAAGCGACAAAGAAGGTGGGTTTTCTGAATGTTTAGGGATGGTTGGGCCCAAATTTCTTGCGTCCAAGGACAAAGGAGAAGGAGATGCTCTGTGGATTCCACCTGGTCTCTACATAGGGAGCAGAGAGGATCCGCTACCATTTTTCGCTTGTGTAAGTTCTCCATTGTGGGTAGACTATTTTGACATGCATTCCAAAGGAAGAACTTAATTTTAGGGATTGTTTGCATTTTCCTAATCTTATTCTATATAGATCGAGGAGCTGAGAAAGATGAGGAGGCCATTGGAGCTTTACGGATGTCCTCGGTAAGTCTTATGTAGTTATAGCCACTCTTTATTATGTAATTTGCTATTCCACACCAGTTTGTCTTGAGTAGAGTGATTCTGAGTGGAATAGCCAGAATTTCCTTTCCAGTGTCCTCTTTGAAAACTTTTCGAAGAAGAGGTTCATTCCAGGAACTTTCTTCGTGGTTTATAAGCTCCTCTACCTATTGTGGGTCATTTTCATTCGCTGGCCCTCCAATTACTCCTATTTTCAACCATCTGTCCTCTTTGATACTGATTGCTTCTCCTGTTCACTATCCACATTGAAGATTCTGAGATTGAGTCTCTTCCCTCTAGTAAGCCTTGCCAGCCCCAGGAGAGTCTATGCCCTTCCCTTGCATGCCAAAAACTCCTTTTTGGGAAGTAAATCCCTTTAAAAATTTGACCCCATAAAGAGGGGGCTTCACTCTCCAGCCTTGCTTACCTAAGAAAGCCTCGTTAAGAGAAAGTAAATCTTCTAATCCCATGCCTCCATTGTCTTTCCTTTGCTTCAAGAAATCACAACTCTTCCTGAATACCATAGTGAGATTCTCTGCTTTTCCACCAAAATGCTACCATTCTCTCTTCAATCGCTCTACATATGGAATTAGGAATCTGAAAAATTGACATTTCATATTGAGGAAGAGCCTGCACTACTGTTTTTAGTAATATCTCCTTCCCCGCTTTAGAAATTAAAGATTCATTCCAACCTTCCAATTATTTGTTAGCTCTTCCAAGCATCCAGGGAAACATATTGGTTGTAAGTATATTCATATTGGTTGTTCTTGTCAATTGAAGCTTCTTCTTTGGCTCAAAATTCCAGCTTTAATTTCAATTTACTGCACATGGTCCTTAATGATCTTTAAACATCTAATAGTGGCTGCATTCTGACTAATAGCTAGTTTAGGCAATTAATGCTTTCTGATGAGTACTGGAAGTAGGAGCTTTTGCCAACCTAGCTCACCATCTGATTGAGCTTCACTGTTGTCGAATGACATTACAGAATACGATTCTGATGACAATCCAAGGGAAGAAACGATGAAACCCATGGTGGATGGTGGGACGGAAGGTTTTAAGGGGCATGCAAGAGTTATAAAACCAGGGGTCACCCCATGCTTCGAGTGTACCATCTGGCTTTTCCCTCCACAAGTGAAATTTCCTCTCTGTACTCTCGCAGAAACCCCGAGAACTGCTGCTCATTGTATTGAATATGCACATCTAATAAAATGGGATGAGATGATGAGCTAACTTTGTAAGCTGTCCAATTCGTTCATCATGTGATCTGTTATATTTAAGTACTGTATCTTATTTTGTCATTGTGTTGGATTTTCACCTGTAGGTCCATAGTGGAAAGTCATTTGATCCTGATGATCCAGAACATATGCAGTGGGTTTATTCTGAGGTTACTACAGTTGCAATCAAATTGTTTGGTGATTTTTCCAGACATTAATTTTCTTTTTGGACTATTCATTTTTTTAAAACTTGATCTGCAGGCTGTCAAAAGAGCAGAGCTATTTGGAATTCCAGGAGTGACTTATTCCCTCACTCAGGTGCATTAGTTCTCTTATTGTTGTTAACGGCCTAGAGATTTTCCTTTTTTGCATGCTACTGAGCTTTACAATCTGCTTTGCTGTTGTCATTATGTTAAAAATCTTAAGGAAGCATTTTTCTTGTAAGTAGGGAAAACAAACTTCTAAGTATTGTGAGTTAGATTCATGATTTTGTGCTTCATCCTAATACTGGAGTTGTTCTCTACGCTTTGATTATTTGGCAAATGGTAGAGAATATTAAATTCTGCAGGTCATGCTGTAAACCCTACTTGATTTGTCGTCCTTTTTTTTATGTCAACTTTTACAATTACGAGTAAACTCATTTTGCTTTGTTTATCATGTGATTAATTCTAAGATTACTACTTCAAGATGAGCTCATTTTTATTGTTTCTATCCAGGGTGTTGTGAAAAATATCATACAAGCTATAGCTTCAACTAATGCAATCATATCAGCTGCTTGTGTTCTGGAAACCTTGAAGATTGCAACTGGATGCAGCAAAACTTTATCCAACTACTTAACGTGCGTTGTACCTTGCCTTTTACAGTTCTCATGTGCTTCATTGTGAAATTCTTTTTGTTTCCTGCATATCTTGGATGTGGATAGCATCTTGTTCTTGTTTCAAGTATTAGGCAAAGTTCACCCTGCAGAACTTTGTAGGGTTCCTTTAATATTATATACTAGAAGTGACTGAAAGGATTTCTTGTATTTCATCTTGGGCTGTTTTAAATTCCTGACTGTGTTTTCATTCTTTGAGAATATACCAAGTAGGGCTAACCAATTTGCTTCCTGTATTCTTCTCTTACTATCTAGTGTGACACTTGGGCATATCTTTGAATATGGCCTTTTAGTTTATGGAGATGAGACGCATGTTATAGTTTGACATGCCTAAACGGTGACTGTTGAAGCGGGCAGCCGGCATAATCTATTTGTTGTTGCTGCACTAACAATCTTTCTAATCTTCATCAAAATTGATTCTTCAAAATACCCTCTGGTTATGGTCTCTCTGGAATCATTTTACATTGCTCTGCTAGTTCTTTACAGTCATGCTTTCTTGATTGAGTATAAGGTGTTCTTGGTTAAATATCTTTTGTCAGCTGTTCCAGATCTTATGTTGAATCTCTCTTTGTGTTTTCTAACATCTGTGTCCGTCGCTTCTTGGACATATGTCTAGAAAAATGTTCTCTTGCTAGCTTTCTTGGGTTCTTAAAATAACTTGCTGGCTTGGGGTAGGTTTCGAGTAATTTTAGAAACAGCCTTCTGTCATAGCGTTTGGCTGTGGGTGCAACATTTGGGTGCTAATATTTGGATTCTGTTATATTTTGTGTTTCTTTTCTCATTGGCTCTCAAGCCTCTTAGTGTGACCTCCATAGCTTATGTTCCAAGCTTTCCGTAAATTATCAGGTGACGTGTTGCAACTCAATTAAAGGTTCTCAGTGCTGGAGTCTTTAAACTTGAGTTTAAATGGAGCGCATCTCGGTCATAAACTTGTGATGCCGAATTGTTTACTTGCTATTTCTTAGACATGTATGAATATGCCAATTTTTTTTTTTTTTTTTTTTTAATTTCTTGGAGATCTCTTAGTTTTACTTTTGTCTCTCCCAGCCTGTGTCATATCCTGCTTTTGTTACTGATCAGTACATCTGAAGATCAGTGCTTCAGTAGATGAATTTACTAATGTGCTGTCTGTATGTATCCATCCTCTATGAGCGAAAACTTGCAAGTTCTACACGCTTTGTCTAGTTGCTAGCTTGCAAATGCGGAGTAATCCCAGTTTTGTTCTTTTAAGTGGGCAAACTTTGAGCTGCAAGTTTATTTAATATTTTTGAATTTCAGATACAACGGTGGGAAGGACTTCACATTAAAGTTACTGAGTTCGTGAGGGATAAGGATTGCCTTGTCTGTGGTCCTGGTGTTCTTATTGAGTTGGACATTTCATTGACCCTACAAAAGGTGCTTTCTTGTTCTTAAGCTCTGTTTATTACTTGCTACAAATTAACGGGAATGCTAGCTAGAGGTTTTTATCCTGTATAGCTCTCTCCGTAACCTTCTTCACATGTTTCTAAGCACTTGGGTAGTTCTTGCAGTTATCTGATTACTCGTCATCTTTTTTCATCTTGTATGTCATCAGTTCATCAATATGCTCGAAGAGCACCCAAGGCTGCTTCTATCAAAAGCAAGCGTCACGCATAGGGGGAAGAATCTATACATGCAGGCACCTCCGGTGCTGGAAGAGATGACTCGGTCAAAACCTAGATCTGCCATTATTTGATTTAATGGGTAAAGTTCCAAGAGACGTTATCCATGTGACCGGCATGTCGCACAAGGATGATAAGAAAGTGTCGAGTTTGATGAAATTGCGTGTTGCATTTAAGGGAGTTGATGGGGTTGTGGACATGGACATGGCCGGTGGAGCCTAGTTTCACCTTCCCAATGCTCAACCCTTTGTAACGGACCTAGGTGGAACCCAGTGGTGGGATATGACGCCGGAGCTTTGATCCCTCCCCATCCAAACCCTTGGGCCACCGTGCTATCATCAAGTGGGAAGGCAGAGAACCTAAGCAGACTCTGCAAATAGAAGATGTCGGTAGAGTTAGCTTGGTCGGCGTGATTTTCTTACATCTTGATTCCGGGAAAGAGCTAGAGCCGTTCAATTTTACCTTTTGATGAACTGTATATTTTTTCAGGTGTACTTTTGGATTGAACTTTACTTAACATTCTATAGCACGGTTTCATGGAAGTGCAACTCCATTGAGAAGTGAGAACCAACTTCACTGGTTCTCCTTCTTTGGTCCGTATTTGGAGTTTCACTTAGGGGAATTGGACCTCAAGCAAGAGAAATTGGAAGCTGTTTCCTGCTGCTTTATTCCGATGTAGGCTGTTGAACGGTGAATTATATGAATGTTTTTCCCATTAACAACCTGATTAGTCACTATGAACGGCAGGAAACTTGAGCAGGTTCTCAAGAAAGCCACTTCAATTTAAAAAGATCTGTCTTGCGATAAATAAAAAAAAGAAAAAGTGAGAGGGGTATTTATAGCTAAGAGGTTGAAATCAACTAAAGATGACTAACATGGACCTCCTGAATTACTTGGGGGAGAAAATGTGTACAGATGTGGAAAAGGGTGATCGTTGCTGGGGTAGTTGAGTTTAAAATCATGAACTTTGAACCTATCTCTATTAAAACCGGTTTCTAGTTATTGGACTTGAGAACTGAACTACATTCCTGGCATCAGCCTTTTTTATTTTATTTTATTTCATTTTTTAAAATACTGTGCTGACATCTATGTGCTAGAATGCTTAACCTCATTAACTCTAGATAATGTAAAAGTTCTCAATTAAGAGACTTTTAGAATTTGTTTTGAATCGGTTTAACTAGAGAATCAGCTGTTAAAGTCAATTCAAAACCAATTCTTCCAAGAATTGGGAACTGAATCGAAGGACGGTTCTCAAATTCTTTACTCGGAATCAAACTAATTTCCGTGTGAATCAGCTTGTAACTAGCTGAAGTAAAAGAAAAATTAGTGAGAAGTCTCTCTTCATATCAAATTACCATAAATTTTGCAAAAACATATTATTGAAGCCTAGTTCATTCAACACGTGTAGTTGATGTATCCTGCTAATGTTCAGACTTCCAACTCAATTGGAATTACTTTTTGACTCTGCATATAAACTCAACTAGGGAAGAAAACGTAAAAGGATCCTGCATTGACATGGCCGGTGCACTCATGCTCTTGGTCCTCTAGACAGGTTCTGGGAAGACGCTGACGTACCTTCTGAGGATATTTTCAGTTATGAACACCCAACGGTCTTCTGTACAAGCGTTAACAGTTGTCCCCATCCGAGAACTTGGAATTCAGGTTAGTTTCTGATTATGATATTTCATTTGATATTTTCCCTGTTGTCTTCTGCTTCTCTTTCACTATTGTAACTCAGAAAGTGGTTGTTACGTTTGCACAAAATGGTGTCGTGCTACATTAAGAGTATAATGTCACGTCTTCTTCTTATTGTTATCCATTTATGACAAGGTAGCCAAAGTTTCTCGGCTGTTGGCTGCAAAGCCAATGAATCTTGAAATGGAGCAACATAAATCATGTACTGTTATGGCTCTTCTAGATGGATGTACATTGAAAAGACACAGGAGTTGGTTAAAGGTTCTTTCTCTCTCTCTCTCTCTGTGTTCACATGTGTGTGGCGTGCTTTCTGAGCATAAAATTGCAGTTAAGCTAGTGCTGATAAACTACAAATAATTGTCATTACAACATATATATAGAAACATTAATTCTCAAAACCCCTCGTATAATTAGTTTACTTATTGATCTGAGGAAATGACTGGTATTCTCCTTATGTAGGAGAAGTTATGGAGAATCAATATCGAAATACTTAGCTGGTACTACTTTTCTTCCCTCTCCTGGGTGACCTAAACACCATTAGCAGAGCTATCTTCCTATATACTTCAATGACATTTTTGTAATCGCTCTGTAAAATAGAAGGCTTTTGTGTTATGTGCTTTTTTCCTTTTGTTGACTATATATCATATGCCGGTATCCATTTGCTTGTGTACGTATAATGATGCAAAATTGTTTTTCCTGCAACTCATGCAAAACTGTTCTTCCACGCATTAGTTTACTCAGTTAAATACAGCTTCTATTAATTCTTCCATTTTTGGGCAAAATAAGTTTGTCTCTTTGTTGATGCTCATGAGTCTGTTTAGTTGTCTACCTTTTCTTGACTGAATATTTGTGGTTGTCTTGCTCCTCTATTTTGTTATTCTGTCCACGCTCTTACAAGTACCCCTGTAACTAGATTTTTAGTTTTAGTGGAATTTCCTGCTTTTGAGATCATGAATCTTATATATGGATGTACTAAGAAGAGGAAAAGCCTAAAATTTTCTCGTTGATGTTTTTAAACCTGAGAACAGAGGACCTGTCTGACCAGAAGCATGATAACACAAGCTGGCAATTATATGCCCACCCGAACCCCACACTTGTTCATTCAAGTGCCAACAAATATCAATTGCCTAATGTAGCTATGTCTTTGGGATGCTTCTCTAAAATTAAAGCATGCTGTTGATGGATTTCATGTGTCAACCTTCAATATGACCTCCTTGGCTTTTCCTTGTAACATTATTAGGCAGAACCCCCAGCAATAGTAGTGGCAACCATCAGGAGCTTGTGCCAGATGCTGGAGAAGCAAGTTTTTTGAACTCAACACAGTGCAGATTCTAGTGATTGATGAGGTAAATAATTAGGAATAAGTTGAGTTCTTCTTTTTGGAGCAAGACCCGCTTGGCATCTTAAAGCTGATTCATTAACCCCATATTCTTGTTAAGATGCTAGATCACTTCTCCAGAAAAATCCCAAGGCATTCACTAGTGGGGCCAATTTTTTTTAATGGTTTCAGAATTAAGAGTATTTTTAAGGTGGGCGTTTATTGCCTCTTATATGCCTATAGGGATTAGAGTGACTGGTGCAGGGTCCTTTTTGAGAAAGGATATTCAGTTAGCATGTAGTGCCTTGATTGGTCTATTTTTTTGTGAGTATATTTCATTGGGTACTTTGTAATCACCATGTTAGTATGATTAAAAATGTGCGATTATTCCACTGGGGCCTTGGTATCTTGTTTTATACAGACATGATTCTTCCTGGATATTGTAGGATGAAGAACTGACATTCTTACTTTGATGCTGCCTAGGTAGACTTCACGTTCAACTCTTCTAAGCAAGTCAGCTCTCTCTGGAAGCTGTTGACATCGTACTCATCATGCAACAACCGTCAAACTGTTTTTGCTAGTGCATCCATACCTCAGCATAAGCGATTTTTACATGATTGTATACAACAGAAGTGGACTAAGGTTGGTTTCATGAAGCTATAATTATTGTGAATGTTCTGTTGGGGTTTACTCATGCACTCACTGATTTTATCTTAATATGACTTTGCCTGTTACAGGGTGATGCGGTTCACGTTCATGTCAATCCAATACAGCCTATGCCATCATGTCTAGATCATAGGTTTGTGGTGAGGACATTGAACACGAGACTTGATGTGCAGACTCTTTCATAGAAGTTATGCATATGCTCATTTAATGTTCATCTTCATAGTCCATGTACTCAATTGACGATCCTTGGCTTTTGACTTGCTTAATGCTTCTATCTGTTTCAGACATGTCATAGGAGTTGGAGACATCAGACCTTGCTACATTTATTATAGTGGGACAGCCCTGAATCTGGCATTATATTTGTTTGCGAGCAGGTGTACTGCCTGATGTTCATCCTGCATCTCTTTTCCGTAGTTTATTCACATTTTTTGGTGCTGTACTTGTTATAAGCATGAGAGGAAGAAGTAGATTTTTATCTGGATAATGAAAAATGGTGTCGAAACATATCAACTGATGTATGATATGGCAGGCTCCGTCCCCAATTCATGTGGCAGTGATTAGTGGTCTTAGCTAAAAATGTCTAATGGGCTATCAGTTTTATATAATAAATGGACTGAAGAGAGTTTCATGCATTTATCAGTAAGGTCATCTGTTCATATGCAGAGGCATCAAATAAAACATATATGCAGTTCTTTACACGAGTGAAAGAAGTTTATGCTCTGATGACGTTTCTCTTGGTTGCTGAATGAAAATTGGTTTCCAAATATGAAGAATTTTTTACAATGTCCGAAAGTTTTCCTGCACGGAGAGGGTTTTGGAATGTATTAAAGTGAATGCAGCTTTTATTTATATATTCTACAGAAGCTTGTAGCATTCACGAGCACACACATATCACGTTAATACACTTTGTAAACAACTGTCCGCAGGTCCACTAACCAATTCTATCTTTTGTGCGTTTAGTCTGAGAAGTCAAAAAAGGCTGTAAATGTAACACCAACAACTCTTCTACTTGAATTCTTGAAGAATTCTTATGGAAGCTGCTCTAGTATTCTCCTTCTAGAAGAAGACATGAATTTCAATGCATGAGCAGCTTCGCTCTCAGTAAGTGCTTTTCACTTTTTCCATCATGATGTTTCTTCCCTCACTTTGAGAATGCTCAGGGTAGAAATTTGGCATATTAAAGATATGCCCTTCAACTGTGTTTGTCCTATAATAAATTTGGAATGAGATGGATTTTACCCTTATTCTCTGCGGACCTGAGATGCTGGATTTTTTTTAGACAGGAGGAAAGATGCTGCAAAACCTTAACAGACCATTATTGTTTGGTAGCACTAATCAGGATCAAAGAGATTATATACCCTTAAGAAAATTATCTGGCTACAACTGTGTTTTCTTTAGGAAAACCGTTTCTTTCTTTCTTCATAACCTTTATTAATGCCTAAAGTAGACCTTCTCAAGTTAAAATAGGCATATACTCCTCGTCATGCTAAACATGGGTATACTAAGCACATCCTAAGCAGTCCATTGGTGAAAATATGTATAGTCCAACTTCATATTTAATTCCTCCGTATTTGGACGACAGGAAGTAAGACAAAAAGAAGGCTGTCTTATTGTAGCAACTGATATCACAGCCGGAGGTATTGACCTGCTGGAAACAACTCATATTTACAACTTTGATCTACCGAGGAGTGCTGTAGATTACCTTCATCGAGCTGGAAGGACAGGTAGGAAGCCATTTTCAGACAAGAAATGTGTTGTCACCAGCATTATAGCATCTGAAGAGAGGTTTGTGCTGAAGAGGTACGAGAATGAGCTGATGTTTGCCTGTGAAGAGCTCATCTTGTCACTTTGATCCTCATCTTGACATTGTTTCGGACAATGTTTTTTTTTTTTTTTTGGGCCTTTCAGCCTCATGTCTTGTACAGGAAACCTATGGTTACAGATATTATCGTAAGTCTTGATACGACTCAGAACTTATTTAGAGTTGAAAATTTCTTGTTCATATTTGGTAAGGGGGAGGGTACATTAGCAGAACTCCCTTATTCATCCGCATAAAAATTCCAATTCTTATAGCAAAGAATGAGAAACATCTGGCATATAATTTATAAGAGAGTGATATTTGTGCTCTCTTGTCATTTCCGAAGTTGAAACAGACACTCTTGTCTCGGCAAAATTCATAGTCGATTGTTTGTTACTAGTAATCTTTTTAGTAGCTTGTCAAAAAAAAAATCTTTTTAGTAGTTTCGTCTTTTTTATTTTATTTGCTTTTGTTTGGACTACAAAGTCACGAATCGATCTCGAATGTGCTTGTTTCATTTTGATCGGATGTCCCATATGTTGAATGGATATATTGGTCGCTGTGTTATTACGTGCTGTATTAGGTTGCTGAGATGATATGTTCGGGGCTAATATGAAGAGTTAAATGGACTTCATGGTTTTCATATCTGCAACAAATAGAAAGCTAATCCCGCAAGCATCGCGAGCTTGGGTGAATTCTCCCCTTTTCCAATACAATCAATTGTGAATTCCAGATCCTCTTTTTGAACGTCTTTTGGCTGATCTAGAGACAGCAGCATCTGGCTGGGTCACTAACCTCAATCGTCTCACCTGGACATATGAAATGTACATGATGTCTGCTGGTCTATGAGCAATTTCATCGTCACGTCTGGAATCCGAAACATCCACGATTTTGGGTCACGAAAAAAGTCAAACTTTCCGTGGGACAAAGTGAAAAGTGGATGGTGCTTGTTTGCTCACTTTTTCCGGGGTGGGTTCTTTCGTGCGCTGGCCGTCTGTGTGGAATCATTCTTAACAATTATCTTGCACATTTCCAGGGGATATTCACATTTCTGAAGAGGCAAAAGCGACTGAAAGATGGATAACCATCCTGTTTTTGGCTCCTTAGTTCCCGCGCGATGCACTTCGTTTATGTTGTCCTTCTTTATCAAATATCAACAGGTTCAGATTAATTATCATCATAAATACCGAAATTTTGACCTAAACTTTGACCAAGACTGACCGAAATTATTACTTCATCAAAAGTTCGACCAAAGACCAAAATGAACAATGGGGTAATAGTTCTACAACAATACCGAATTTATCTAAATAAAAAATTTGCGACACTGCAAAATGTATTACCTCTTTTACTCACAATCATATCTTGAAGTGTCAAGTATTTTTTTGATTTGCCACAATCAATTAAATCTACTAGATGGTACAAGTTATAAAATTCCCAATGCTGCAAAAATCACAATGATCAGATTTCTAATGGAGAAAGTATCATGATTTCTCATCACCATGTTCGTTCAGCCAAATTCATGGATATTTGTGATCTTGACATATTTTCAAGGATCAAATGACATTTTCAGAATTTTTGTGGGAGTAAAAATTTTGTCAATCGACATCACACCAGAAAAGTTATATCCAGTCAAAATTCTATCAAATATGGGAAAAAAAAATTAATACTAAATATATTTTTTTAGAAAGAAAAAGGGCAGTGGCAGCATTAAGAAACGGCCAAATGAGACTACCACGTGGCAGTCTTAGGGGTGGCCCTACCCTAAAAGCGATGGAGCTAAGGTCCCTCGGATCATGATTCGAGACCCCACGCATTCCATGATTTTCCCAAAAAAACTTTGAAAATAACTATAATTAATTTCTCAAAGATATTTTCAGCTTTCAGAATCATCATCATATATGGCCAAAAGGACGAATATACCGCAATCCAAGTAGGTCAAACAATATCTGTTCAAAAAAAAAAAGTAGGTCAAACAATAACATTCTCCGTCAATTTCAAAACTAAGCATGTATCATTTAATTACACGTCATTACCCAATTGCACATACATATACACCTTACAGATTAAGATTCGTCCATATTTTTGATAAAGCAAACACATAAGGCATACGAAGTCATACTAGGGCATATATAATAAAGGAATTTCCCTGATTACATCTACGATAAAAAAATCAAAATCTTTTCAATAAATTTAGGAAATTAATGATATTTTCATTCGAAGGACTTAATTGAAAATTAAGGTGCCAAAAGAGTATCATGTGGAAAATAACTTCTTATTACACATAATCGAAACGCCAGACCATGAGTTGCAAATGACCAACGCTTTCACAACACTTACATCTACGTTTCCAATCAGCCTAGCCTTTTTCCCTTCTTATTTTTTATTTTTTATTTTTAATTATATTGATTGGTGGCAATTCGATTAGATAGAAAACCCCAGTATACCCCGTTTAGCACTTGAGAAGGTTGGGGCGCGGAGAATGACCGATGGCTTGGGGTTAGGGCTATGGAGGCGTGTGAGTGAAGCAGTGACGATGGGGGAAATTCAAGGGTTTGGAGCGAGGAAGGAATTGGGAGTTTTTGTGGAGTTAAAGAAGTCTACCGGAAAATAAATTAAATAAAAGTGAAGATAATCCCGAGCATTGACTTGTTGGACGGAGTATTTTTGTCTCCACGTTAGTGCTCCGTTTGTTTTAGTAAATATTTTCTGAAAATAATTATTTATGAAAATTTAAGTTTTTAGGAAAAAAAAAAAATGATTTTCATCTTGACAAAAGAGGAAGTCATTTTCCATCGATTTAATCACATTGTTTTTAATTCATAAAAAAATTATTTTTCATAAATTGATTGGTTTTAGAAATATCTATCCTAATATAGCATGCCAGACCGTCAAAATCAGGAATCACTCGGATTGGTCGGTTTGGTCCGATTCTTAGAGGGATCGGTTTGGTTCTCGATTTCATAAAAATGGAACCAGTGATTATTGGTCCAGTTCCCGATTCCGAAGAGGCATCGAACCAAACCAGACCGATTGGACCAACTTTTTAAAAAAATAATATATTTTTAAATAGCAATAAAACTTAAAAAGAGTAATAATTCTTGTATTTTTCTTCATTTTTTTAATTTTTTTTGTTTTGCTAAGTAATTGATTTCATGGGACCAAGTCGGTCCGATCTAGTTCTTAGTCCTACATCAGTCTCATTTGGTTCCTAGCCCCAAAACTTGGGAATCGATTCTCCTAATTTGGTCATCGATTCCTAAGTGGAACCATATTGATCGAAACCGATCACCTCTATACTTTTTAGTGTCTCTCTTCTCTCATTTGTTTCTTCTACCTTCCATGACATTGTTCTGTCTCATATTTGAGCTATTAGCTGTCTAAGGTAGGATGGATTGATCAGTGAAATTTTCCCCCTTGCTTTAGAGGATTCTTTGTCCTAAAGAATAAATCACTTACCTTTCAGTGTTCATCTTTTCTCGTTTGTTTCTTTTCTTTTTTTCTTTTGCTTTCCAACATGACCTTGACGCATTCTGTCTCATCATTGATTAGAGCTATTAACTGTCTAAACATAGGATGGATTGATCAGTGAAATTTTCCCCCTTGCTTTAGAGGATTTTTCATCCTAAACAATAAATCACTTACCTTTCGGTGTCCCTCTTTTCTCGTTTGTTTCTTCTTTTTTCCTTTCGCTTTCTGACATGACCTTCTACGACGCGGTTCTGTCTCATCATTGATCGGAGCTACTAGTTGTTCAAAGGTGGGATGGATTGATCAGAGAGGTTTTCCTCCTTGCTTTGGTGGATTCTTCATCCTGAAAAATAAATTGGAAAGGCTGCATCTCTTCCTTCATGTTACGACTCACATCACTAGAGGGGCAACCACGCGATCGACCAAGTACTCCAATCTTATGAATAGTTGAATGGGTGTACCAATGTTGAAAGACATTTAAGTAATGATCGCATGTGTGCAGCACACCGGCATTTGGTATATGAATGGTATCCATCCTTCGAATGCTTGACACGATCCGACGTGATCTCTTGATAAACATAACTTCCACAAGACCTGCTCCCTAGCACCATTTAAACTATTTTCCCAGCGTTTCTGATTTGACCATAGGAGACCCACGCAGGGTGGAGAAATCAGGCAAGCTCAACCCAAGGGAGGAAAAGGCGAAGAAATATGCACGGCGACATTCACCATTTCTATTTCCCAACGTAATCAAGATAAGTGAAGGTCAGTTCGGTAAAATCTCAATTCCCACAGTTGGCAGTCGAGAGGAAGAGTACGGTTCTGCAAGGAACGAATTTCTTTTTTGGTCGAAAAAAAGAACGAATTCAATGAGAGCTTTAACCACATCAGTTGAGGAACGGGCGTAGAGAGAGAGCGAGAGCACTCGGAGAAGTGAGACGGAGATGAAGAGGAAGAAGAGGAAGAAATGCACAAGATCGAGGGAATGAAAGGATGTGGCCAATGGAAAAGGCAAGGGATAAAATAAAATGGTAAGAGTTAACATCATGAAAATCACAAATTAGATAAATTTACTTTAAATTAATTTTTTATTATGAAAATTTAATTCAAATTTTAAAATCTAAATAGATATATTTACGACAAAGTTATCGTCCGTTAATTTCGATTAAATTTGATTAATATTAGAAAAAAATCACAAATTGATATATTTATAATAAACGGATGGCAAAATGTTAAATTGATATATTTATTAATTGTTACGTGTTATTTGACGTAATTATTTAATGATAAAATTTAATGAAAATTTCTCAAAAGTACGTTAACTTGAATCGTTGACTTGACGGTGAGAATGGTGTCAAGGGGCCCTAAACAAAAAAAATGAGAGAGGCGCCAAGTGGTCCCACATTTCAGAACACCGTGAAAGGGGAGGAGAAAATATTGGGTGGTCCGGGACCGCCACGTCAGCGTGATCCCGGACCACTCACGCGGTACCACGTGTATGGGGAGGGGACAAAAGAGAGAAAGAGGAGAGAGAGCGTCAGAGAAGTGGGCCCAGTTTCGGTCCTTTGTCCCCCTCTCCATACACGTGGCGTCGCGTGAGTGGTCCGGGACCACTTGACGCCTCTCTCCTCTTTCGAGACCACCCAATATTTTCTCGTGAAAGGGGGGAAAAAGGACCGACACCGAAGGGGCCCCACATCTGACTCTCCTCGCTGTGGCTACGATGGCAAGGGCGAAGTGCTGATAAAATGATAGAACATTGCGGAAGAGCGTGTCTGAACCATAAACCCTTCTCCTGTATTTCCTTGAGAGGCATTCTGGTTTTCTTCGCCGTCGGACTTGGACAAGGAAAAACAGAGGGAAGAATCCAGAGCAAAGAAGAAATGCATCCTCCCATTTTTGGGCACTCTTTCGCCGTGCTCGCGGCATTGATCCTCCTTTCCGGGCTCGCTTTCAATTTTCTCAACAGGAAAAGAGCCAGTGCCCGAAGAAATGCAGAAGATGCTGATGCCGGGGCGGCGGGATCGTCGGCCTCTCCAGTGGAAACCGATTCCGGCGCGTCTAGTTCGTCAACCGCGCCGACTGAAGACCATTATGAGGTGTTCTTGAACTTTAGAGGTTTAGATACTCGAAATGGTTTCACCAGTCACCTCTACCGCGGGCTACTCGACGCCGGAATTGATGTTTTCTTGGACGATAAGCTCCGCCAAGGCGAAGAGATCGGCCCCGATCTCTTGGAAGCCATCAAGAACAGTAAGATCTTGATTCCCATTCTCTCCGAGAATTATTGTTTGAGCAAATGGTGCCTTGATGAACTGATTCAAATAATGGAGTGCAAGATAAATAAGACGGGACATATAGTGTTGCCTATATTCTACAAAGTGAAACCAACTGACGTGCGGCATCAGAGTGGAAGTTTCGGAGGTGCATTTCTTAAGCGGGAGAAGCCTTTCAACCCAGTGACTTTGGAGAAATATAAGCAAGCACTCACAGCAGTCGGTCAATTGAAAGGATGGGAAGCCGATGGGTACTTCATTTTTCACCGAACACTTTCTTTACTTTCTTTTAATTTGTGTGGGGGTTTACTGTTGTTCTGACTCCTACCTACTTTCTTTTCTTCCTTTTTGTTTCTCTTGTTTTTTAAAAAAGGGATGAGATCCTGCAATGCATGGGTGTTATAAGTTATCAGTTTTAGGAATTACTTTAACGATAATGACCCACCTAATTATAAATTCTAATGTAATGATCTCATTCGCTTGAATAATATAAGCTTTTTTAGATGAACTTTCACCCATATCCAAATGCCTTGTAACACTGTACCATTTCTTTTTTCATGTTTAAATTATAAGTTAAATTAGTCTTCATTACAGACTTTTCTAGTTCATATTTATTTGAGACTAATATCTCGACTTATTGGTGCTTCCCATTCAAAGCAATAGCATCATATACCGTGCATGTCGATAGCCAAAGCCATAATCCTTTATCTTCCCAAGCTACATTTATTGAATTATAACGTGGTTAATGAGTTGCTTTTATAATCATTTTTACCGAAAGAAATATTTCATATGATGGTACATATAAAAAGGAAAATAGATTATCCTTATTATTTGTTTGTTTACATATCTTTCCAATGCATTTCCTTCAACACATTATTACCTCATACACCTGCATAAATTGAAGCATTGTTCTTATTTTGAGGAAAAATTATTCTGGAAAAGTCATTCTTCTACTTGCAGTAAAATCAACATTGGATAAATTAGAATCATAGAACAAAGATACTCAAAAAGGAAAGTAAAGTACAACCTGTTATCATCCCTCGACACGATAAAGATCGATAAGAAAATGAATTTAGAAAGACACTAAATTCACGACATGAGAGGAAACTTGCACCCATGCGATTATAAGGTGAAATCCCCCTAATTGTGTTTAGGTAGTTCACAATATGGCACTTAGGATAACTTTCCGGCTTGGTATTACCGGAACTAACTTCCTCTTGCATCAAAAGTTATTACCTATTTGATTGATGGTTGAACTCTCATACCAAGTTGGCTTATTGTATTTTCGCTTATTTCAAATGCTTAGAAAGTTTTCAAAGTCACATCCACGTCATCCTTAAAATTCTAAACAAACAAAAATTTTAAAATTTGATTCAAATTGATACTATATAAAAATTCAAGATTTATTAGCGGTGCCTCAAGTTTCTTCCCGCTAAATAAATTGTCTTAGAATAATAATGGAATAGCCATGTGAAGCAACCACCGGCAATAATCACTTTAATGTTAGCATTAAGATAATATGTGGAGGTAGCAAAAACAATTCTTAGATATTTTTGTTATTATGTTCTCAATATATAAACAATATAAAATTGTTGTTGCCACGTACTTGAACTCTTGTCGCCTTTGACAGGAATGAAGCAGAATTAGTGAGATTGATTGTCCAAACGGTGTCGAACAAGCTGAAGAAAGACTATGATTTGCTTATTCCCAAGAATTTGGTTGGAATTGATAATCCTGTGGAGAAGGTTATGATAGATGTAGCTAATAATTCTAATGTCACCCTATTTATTGGCATCTATGGAATGGGAGGCATTGGTAAGACAACTCTTGCTAACATTATCTTCAACAAGCTCTCCGATCAATTTGACTCTCGTAGCTTCATTCCTGATATTAGGGAATCATGTAACCTTAAGGGCCTTGAGTCCTTGCAGAAGAAGCTAATCTTTGATATATTGGGAGGAGAAAACCAAGTTCATAATAAACATGAAGGGACTATGTTGCTCTCATCCAAGTTCAAGAAAAAGAAAGTACTCATTCTTCTTGATGATGTGGACCATTATGATCAATTGAAGGCTTTGGCTGGAAATCATAATTGGTTTTATTCAGGAAGTAGGATCCTTATTACCTCAAGAGACAGGAGTATTCTTGAAAGTGCAAGGGTGGACTGCTACCATAAACTTGAGGAATTGGATAAGAACCAATCTTTGATCTTGTTCTGTAGACACGCGTTTGGAATGAGCTCTCCTCCAAGTGAATTCGAGGACCTTGCTCATGAAGTTGTATCCACAACTGGGGGGCTTCCCTTGTCTCTTCAGGTTATAGGTTCATTATTGTTCAAAAAAGAGTCAAAACGATGGAGCGGTACGATAAAAAAGTTAAGAGAAGTCCCTCATGAGGATGTGAAAAAAAGGTTAAAGATAAGTTATGATGCATTAGAATATCGTGAACAACAAATATTTTTGGATGTCGCTTGTTTTTTAATTGGGACCGATGGAAGAATTGCATCCTACATGTGGGATGCCTGTGGCTTTTATCCAGAGGAGGGAATCGCAAAATTGAGTTCTATGTCATTAATAAAAGTTGGAGATAATCATGAGCTCATAATGCATGACCAATTGAGAGATCTTGGTAGGGAAATTATTCGCCAGGAGAAGTGGGAAGAGCCTCAATACCATAGCAGGTTGTGGGAATCCAAGAAAGTCCTAAAAGTGCTAAAGGAAAATAAGGTAACAGATTCTCTTTTTTCGCTCCTTTAGTCCATGTTCTCTTGTCTGAGTGATGTTCGGGTTTTACTTTAATGCTTGCCCTAGTGAGTAGAGAACCTGTTAATATTATTACCCTCATGTCATTGCATTGATGTGATTAGTGATTAGAAAGTAGGAGATTGCTCTGTCTGGGTAAGTATTGCAGCTTGCCTAAGATTTTTCTTAAACAAATGTACATTACAAATATATCTCCAAAGATGAGGTACTTGTAAATTTATTAGATACCTGATAAAGGGGATCTATATTGAAAAACTACCAAATTTTTAAGTGTGTTTGTTTCACGTAAAACTTAAGGTTTGGAAAATATTTTTTTAAAAATGATTGGTTATATTGTTTAGAAATTGTTTAGAAAAATTAGTCAACGAAAAACATTTTCATTATCAACAATGTCAGCTATTTTCGTGGATGATGAAAATATTTTTCACTAATTCATTTTTGAAAGCTGCACAAGCAATCATTTTTAGAGAAATATTTTTAAAATGTTGAGTTTCACGAACCAAACGCACCCCAATTCAGTTTTGTCCTTCACACATGCAATAAATAACTTGATCATGTCACTTTAAACCATAACTAATTAGTAATTAGGATATGAAATAATAGAATTCGAATTAGTAGGGAAAATTTCATACAGAGGCTTGAAGTGGAGTTGCTTTCTTAAAAGATGCTAAGAAGTGGATTTTGTCTTAAATAAAGTCTCAAGACGCCAATTTCGTCTCAAATAAGGTTCTAACCTCACCAACTAGTCAAATTCTATCCACCTTCGGGGGCATTCTCATCCAAAACCATTTTTCATTATTTTTCTTCATCTTTCTCAAGCCTCCTTCGCTCTGGTTGTGATGATCATACCAGTCACCACCACTGAAGACGTTGAATTCCTCCTGTCACCATCAACAGCCTCTTCACGGCACTTCCTCAACTCCTCCACCAACAGAGACGAGAACTTGACCACGTCAATTCCATCTCGAGACACCTTAACCTTACTCTTCTCCTTCTTTTCGAGGCCGTGGATTGCAAGAGGGAGTCTTTAGTAGGTGTAGAGCTTAAATTTGTGGGGTTCCGGGAAATTGCAATTTTGTGAATGTCAAAGAGCTTAGAGGGAATGGGTGGATGTGGGTGTTTGACTATGACTATGGCTATGGTGATGTTGATAAGGGCTTGTTTTGGGAGCTTCTTGAGGGAACGTGTGGAAGGGTGTATCGCAAAGTCACCGTGTGCCTAGGAGCTTCTTGTAAACAACATAGAATTGTGACCTTTTTATAGTCGAGTGAACCGCATTATGGGATGCAAAACCCTTATATGAGGCAATGCGAAAATTTCGTTGTTTTGATTTGTCTCCGCAACTGCTTTGGATTAGATTTTCTAGAGTCATATGATTCTCTCTTGTTCAAGCCAGAGCAATCCAGAGCACAATCGCAACCACATTGAGCGTTTTGTAACACAAAGTAAAATCCATGCCGAAGTCCTTATTTGAGGCTAAACTCACTATTTCGTCCATTTCAAGTCTTCTTTTGAGAAAACAACTCCACTTTGTATCCTTATTTAAAATTTTCTCAAATTAGTATGATATGAGTGAATATGGCGGCATTTGTGTAACTAATTGTGATTTTGACTCTACTACTAATCCATTATATGGTTTGACTCAAGTTGTTGCTCAAAAGACTAGCACCTATTTGCATTCTCAATATGCGAACTTGCATAATATCAATAGCCAATTTATGTATTAACAAATTCAAAGACTATGTCTATTTATTATGTCTTTCATATTACATCAGAAATAAGCTAAACTAACCAAAAGAAAAATGAATATCCTGTATACTTTATATCTAAATAAACTGGTAAAATTAACTTTTACAATTGAAAAGGTGCATGTTTGACATAATTATTTCAGTATTTTTGCAGGATATACTTTCGGTTCGTTCAATTCAAGTTACTATCATAAGTCAAAATCAAAGTGCTTTCAGTAAAACTGATATAAGATCTTTAAAGTTTATTCCTACATTTAATCAAAATACCTAAAGTTACTTTCATTTATATTATCTAAAAATGCGATCAACTTTGATAAAACCCATGCGTAGTGAGAAGCATAGACAATACAACTTACATAAACAGGAAACAAATGACATATAAATCATAATTGAAACACATTCATAACTCACTCCATGGGTATTATTGAGTATACAACCAAATAAATAAAAATACAAAGTGTTGCAACTGAGAGAAAAATAACACAAAGTTTAAAAGAGCGTAAAAAGAAGTCTAGCCTTTTTGCATGCTGGCCGAAAATATTACAACTTTTCATTCAGTGGACAAAATTGACACCCTTTACAAATTCTGCTTATTCACACTTTAAATCGCCATGCATTATCTACACAGCTCAATGCGCGAACATACACGGTAAACCACAATAATCATGATCACAAATAGATATTTTTTTTTTTTGATACCCAATGAACCCCATATAGCCGATAGCCGATGGGTAAACCCTGGAGTGACGCTAGTGGAGGACCCACCATCCCGACGTCGCGCTTAACATCCCGTGCGTCCTGCGGGATTTGAACCCCTCCATCCTAGGTAGATATCATGGGGGCTCTTATCCAGCTAGGCCACCACAAGCGGTGGTGATCACAAATAGATTTTTATATTTCAAAATGCTAAAAATTCGGTACAAAGGTTATTAAAAATAGAAAAACAACGTAGTTTTTTGTGTTTGTTGATATGGTTTGCTGTGTACATCAGCATAGTGAACCATGTGGGTATTTGTGGTGATTTAACGATGACAATGGACGACAATTGTAGCGGGTGTTAGCTTTCTTCCACGGGTAGATGATTGGTTTTTTTTTTTTTTTTTAATATGCTTTTGAAAGGTTATGTAATATTTGCTCTAGATGTAAAAGGTTAGGCATTTTTTTTTGTACGATTGAAAGATTGTGCTACCTTTGTCCCAAGTACAAAAAGTTGGGATTGTTTTTGGGATTTGGCTGTAATATACTCAAAATTTATGGATCGATTCTTGAAAGTGAAAAAGTTACACAGTTGAAAACAAAGAATTCTTGATGACAGATAGGATTTCTTGATATTTTTAGGGAAGCTTACGAGCGAAATGACTAATCTAAGTATTGGAGGTTGCTTCCTTTTTTATTTTATTACTCTTAACTTGGATTCCTTTTAGGTGTTGAAATCTATTTCCTCCTCCACTAGTTACGTCATTCTCCTTTCAGTATCCATGAAATCATGTACAACAATGTGAAGTACCAAAGGAAATTTTCTTGTTCGGAGAAACTAAATTGTGTAAATCCCTGAATTTTCTCGACTTCGCATGCTTTAGTGATTTTTCTTGATGAAAGCTTGCTACAATGGTTCGCAAGAATAGCTATTCTATTTATCGTTTGTTCTGATGAAGCAGTTATTATTTCGCTTTATTCAAAAATAGATTAGGTATTACTATTCTCCCAAAATCAGGAATAGTTATTTTTAGGGGGCCAAGGAAAAACTATTCCATGTAACTAAGCATAGCTTCAATTTTCATATTTCAGCAATGACTTTGCATATTTAATAACTGATTATATTTGAATGGACCAAAGTTATTAGATCTATGATATTACATTTATTATATTTAAATATTTCAATCATCTATAGTTATGATTTGTTTAGAATAAATCAAATTGTAATCTATAACTAAGTCATAATTTACGCTAAAACAATGCTATAGAGAATATAATACTATAATTAGAAAGTAATTGATTAATGATATTTTAGTTATTAGTAATAATGAAATAAATTACACAGGATATTAATATAACTACCATCACAAGTTCAGTTACTTATAATTATACATTACTCCAATGGGAAAAACAACAGTGAGTATATGTTAGTTTTTATTAATGGGGTAAGTAGCACACTCAAGTAACATATATGAAATTTATACATAAGAAGAAGCGGAAAAGAAAAGGACTTCATAATGTGAAATCCTAAGCATTGAATGTACGTCCTAACTCCTAACTAATATAGTAATGCGGCTAAATTAGCGGAAAGAAGAGGATTTGCAAGTTGTAAAGTTTTACCCTTTATGAGCCATTACACTAAAGAGTAATACTATACAAACTATTATACAAAATAAAATAAAACAAAAAAAAGAGAACATTATAATTCTTTTTAAGATCCAAGTACGTATGGCCACATTTCAAAATCAAAGTTGATATGTCGATACTTTGCTAGTCTCTTAAGAACGTCTATGCATGTTATAGCAATATGAACAAATAATATTATATTAGTTTTGTTGGATATAAATAGGATTAACGAACATTGATGGTTACCTACAGGGAACAGAAAATATTAAGGCCATTTATTTTAACAAAGTTCACCATTCCCACTTTGATGAGCCATTCGAGAATGTTGAGGCTGGGCCATTCGAGAATTTTGAGGCTGAGCAATTGGAGAATTTTGAAGCTGAGCAATTCAAGAAGTTGACAGGTCTAAGGTTCCTTGATGTGAGTGGGGCATGTCTTAGAGGAGATTTTGAGAACTCAATGGGGGAGTTAAAATGGCTTCGATGGCGGGGTTGTCCTTCGACTTTTGAAGCAAATAATTTTCGCCTAACGGAATTAGTCGTACTCGATTTGTCTTTGAGCAAGATCTCAAATGAATGGCAAGGATGGAGTTCCATGGTAAGATTGAAGAATAAGTTTTCTTTTTCTGCATTCTTTGGAATCATAATTGCTCTAGGCTAACCCTCGATTTTTATTGTTATGTTTTTTCCAGATGGCAGAGAAGTTAAAATTTCTTGACCTTACAGATTGTCAATCCTTAAGAAGCACAGTCTTCCTCTCAGCTTTTAAGAATTTAGAGGTTCTGATACTCTGTCACTGTTTGAAATTAGAGCAAATTGACTCTTCTATCGGAGACTTGAAGAACCTGGTACGCTTGAAGTTGGAGGAGTGTTTTAGACTCAAGGTGCTGCCAGATAGCATAGGAGCTTTACAAAATCTAGAAATTCTGCATATTGGTGGTACCTTTGGCATGTTAGAATTAACCAATGGTATTTTTAGGATGAGAAAGCTCCGAGATTTAAAAGCTTCAAACGTCACATTTGGGGAAATAATGGACATTTCACAATTGAACCAGTTGAGGACATTATTTATTGAGCATTGCCATAACATGCATGAAGTTCGAGGTCTTGACAAATTGATATATTTGGAAAGCTTGATCATCACAAAGTGCGATTCAATTGAAAGGCTGGATCTTCCAAAATCTGAGAATTTGAAGACAGTAAGTGTTAAGGATTGCAAAAACATAGTCGAGATTCAAAGCCTCAATCGGTTGGATTTCTTGAAAGAATTAAAGATCAATTATTGCCCTTCAATTGAAAGGCTACGTTGTCATGGTTGCAAAAACTTAGTCGAAATTCAAGGCCTCGATAGGATGATGCTCTTGGAATTCCTTAAGATCTCGCGGGTTTCGATTGAAAGGTTGGACCTTTCAAAATCCAATGGTCTGAGGACTTTACATCTTCAATTCTGTGAAAACTTAGTCGAAATTCAAGGCCTCAATAAGCTGAAGTTCTTGAGAGAGATAATGATCGTACGGTGCGATGCAATTGAACAGCTGGACCTTTCAAACTCTAAGGGTTTGAAGTTCTTAAGAAATATAAGAATCTTTGGGTGCGATGCAATTAAACGGCTAGACCTTTCAAAATCTGAGGGTTTGAAGTTCTTGAGAGAGATAAAGATCCGTCTTTGCTCTGCAATTGAACAGCTGGACCTTTCAAAATGTAAGGGTTTGAAGAAATTAGAAGTTCTCCAATGCAAAAACTTAGTCGAAATTCAAGGCCTCGATAAATTGGAGTTCTTGGAAGTGTTAAGAATCTCTGAGTGCACTTCCCTTGTAAGGTTACCGAATTTATGTTGCTTTGACACCTTACGAATTTTGGAAATTGTTAACTGTGACAAGCTTCATGATACTCAGAACCTAAAGAGACTCACATCCTGCGAGACTTTATTAATAAGGGATTCAAGTTCTTAGCAAAATTACCAAACTTGTCAAATTTTCATAATTTACGGTATTTGTACCTGTTAAATTGTGATGAACTTCGGGAGATCCCAGGATTTGAGAAGTTGACATCCCTACGATTTATTGTTATCTTGGGATGTTCATCGATTGAGATATTACCTGATTTTTCATCATGTACCAACTTGGAGTGTCTGATTGTGCAAAATTGTGTGAAACTGACTGAGCTTCAAGGGCTCGAGAAATTGCAGCAACTTGTGGAATTGGACATTTCTGGATGCAAGTCTCTCAAGACAATACCAGAATTATCTAGAGGGCAGCTTTATCAAAATTACGAGCTAGAGCAACATGCGATGGGTTTAGGAGCTAGGGGTTGGTTATTGGGACAAGACGACTCGGATAAGTTAGAATAGTTGAGATGATCTGCATTTCCTAAAACAGGTACATAAAGTAGTTAAGCTACCTTTTTCCTTTGGAGATCTATCATCCAATTGCAGTGAGTTGGGTTGTTAACATGGCCCGATTAGCAAAAAGTAAAAGTATAACTCAAATGTAAAACCCTATTGATTATGCCTTTATAGGTCATACATTATGTATTGATCTTCTCACTCCAGGTAAATCTCAAGTAAATTTCTTTCTAGTAAGAAAAGTTCAAGCAATGAAGGAGATCCCTGTATTTAGTAGAAATTGCAAGATATTATCGTATGATATTTGCATCTGCTGTTTTGAGGTCAATCTATAGCACATTTGTTGTTCTATCAGTGTCTGTGTTGAGTGTCGATGATATTTGCTCTAGTGGGAGAAGGAATCGATTACTTACCTAGACATATCGTTTCTACCATTTCCATTTTGCTTATGTGAGGCAAAGTCACTATTGATATCGCATCGCTTGTGAGGGAAGGATATATCTTGTTGTGTGGGTTGAATATCGTGGCTGATTGAATGCTGAGTTAGTTTTATGTTTCTTTGTTTTTTGTTACTTTAAGAAATCTGGGAGTGGCTCAATCAACATATATGCTGAGTTAGTTTTTTGTTTAGGAATGGAAGGTAGCAGTTTCAGTCAAACTCAAGGAAGGGGAACAAAGAGCGACCGACGTATATGGACAATAGATGAAGAAAATGCACTTCTAGATGGTCTTGAAAATTAGTTATGCGAGGAATGAAAGCCAATAACGGCTTCAAGAGTGGTTACATGGTTATGTTAGAGAAGTGGTTTGAAGAAAAGTTCCCTTGTTCTAGCATCAAGGGTAATCCTCACAAAGAGTTGAAAATGAAAATTTTGAAAAAGTTGTATAATCAAATATATGACTTGAGGAATCAAAGTGGCTTTGGGTGGGACCATGAAAAGCATTGTGTCGATATTCATTCTGAGGATAGTTGGGCAAAATATTGCAAGGTTTGTGTCACTTCTTCTCATTTGTCTTCTTTATTAATTGTTTAATTTTTAACAAAATAATATAATTTTCTTTGTAGACCTATCCAGGAGCTACTTCTTTGAGAGGGAAGTCCTTCCCTCAATATGATTGACTAGCAACCGTATTTGGAAAAGATCGTGCCAAGGGAAATCTCAGTGAAAACCCTTCAGAAGCTCATGCGGCTGTAGATCATGAGAAATGTGAAAATCATTATAATGTGGCAACCAACGGTGTAAGTCAAAACTCATTGCCACTATCATCTTCTCAGGCACAAAATGTTTATGATTCTTCAAAAAGAAAAAGGGCTAAAGCAAGTGACAAATGGGCTGATGGCTTAGTTGAGATAGTAGGAACTTTTGGTTCATTCTTGGAAAAAGCTAATGAGAGAATGGAGATGATTGCTAGCCGCATCGAACATGCCAAGGATTTGGATAATGACAAGCGAAAAATTAATGAGGAGCTTCTTCAAATGTCTTTAGGTACTATGGATAGAATAAAATTATGTAGAAAAATTGTGAAGGATCTTGAGAATATTCATCTATTTTTGGGATTTCAAGGAGACGACAGGAAAGCATTTGTGGAATTACCTCTCCAAGAGATGAGAGAAGAGAATGAGTGATGATTGAGTTGTTTATGAGTTTGTAGGAGATATGTTTTCTCTCCATACTTTTTCTTTTTTTCTTCTTTATGTTTTTTTTTAAAGGGTTTTTGGAGCTAGCTATAAGTTTTAATGTTATCTTTTTGGACCTTTTAGTTGTAGCCATGACTTGAAAAGAAGTTGATATGGCTTGAAACTTTATCTCTATGTTCATTGCCAAGAAAACCATTATCTATAATATTCTTTGCCTCTGTATTTTATTTTCATAAATAGTTTCTCTAACTCTTTGGCAAAAAACCTAGCCATGATTTGGTATTGGACCTATAACAAAATAGAAACAAATGAAAAACTTGTAAGAGAGAAAAAGAATTCATGTTTCAAAGTGAATATAATGAAATTGAGGTTATTCTAAAAACGTTTGACGTTGAAGGGGGTATCCAAAAGATTATTTCAAAGGAACGGAAAAGATTATTACAATGCGTAATCATGAAATTCAATGAGAATCTGTTAATTTGAAAAAGATATATTGTTTTGGATGATTTTGTGAATATTAAACCTGCAAATTTGTACTTGCCTAATGTTATTGTTTTTAAAATATCCGAATTTAAATCCATAGTTCACCAAACGATAGATTGGATAGGATATGAGAATATCCGACTTTAAATCCGTAGTTCACCAAACAGTTGATTGGATAAGATATGAAAATATCCGACTTTAAATCCATAGTTCACCAAACAGTTGATGGGATATGAATCCTATCCCGTTTAGAAATTTAGACAACCAAACGCATCCTAAATGCTAGAACTAACTCTTCTCCTAGTGGGTTGGTTGTGAATAAACTAGCAAACAGGCTAGAAGCAAAACTATTGTGAATTGTTGGGAGCAATCGATAAAATTGCAACTTATATTTTGCTTATTATAAAATCCATGTTCATCTGTTGTCAATCCGTGATGTACCTAAAAGTCCAAGATAATTAATAGATTAGTCCGAAGAATACTTCTTAATATTTGGATAGTTAGCAAAGTCATCTGTCCATTACCGGAACCTTTGAGTCAAGCAAATAATCAAGATAGCAGACATGAACGAGAATGTCTTTTGGAATAATCGATTGCACTGTATAATAATCCCTTATATTATGCATAATCTCTTATTTGTGCATTTACTTGGAGACAAGAAAAAACACAGGAAGCATTCCCCAAAGTTTCTTGAAGAAACTTTCCTTTATCTTGTATGCCGTTTGAAAACTTTCTTGCATTCATTCTGATATATGAATAGCACATGATGAAATGAAAATAATTATACAATATACCACAAAAGCAAGCAACTTAAGTTGAATTCACTATGATGCGTATTAGTTGGATCGAAAGAGTTCAAAAGGGAAATTAATATTGAGTTTTACAAAGAAAGATCTATGAACTTTGGTGTAATATTAGTAGTTTGCTGATGTTAATTGCTAGATCGATTTGATTTGATTCACTAATAGGATTTGATTATCATCCATCTGGTTGTGATGTAAATGCCGAGATGCCCGAAAGAGCTTTCGAAAGGCAATTCTAAAAGGAAGCTTAATGTTGCTTGGACTTCTCCAAATGCTGATGATACATCCGTGGAACGGTAAGGATGTCCACATGTTGTTATCCCATATTGCCCTTATCACCTTCTATAGAAAGCTTTGCAGAGCTGAAACCGTTTGTGAACATAAAAGATTTCTGAAATACTGAATGTCTTGCCAATCAGGTTGATATAGTGCCCAATAATTTGCAATTGTATTTCAATTTGCCACCATAAATGGCACCTGCATGGAGCTTTGTTGGAATCTTTATTTGAAGGGAGTTGTCTGTGATTTTCGGTTTGGTTTTTCGTGCTTAAATGGAAGCCATTCGATATTTGCCTGATAAACTTTGTCGGGTCAATAAAGAAGTTAAGAGGTTTCTACTTTGGGAAGTTGCGGTTGGAGTTGGTTTGGATTTGATGTATCCGCTGCCGTCGGATGTCTCGGAGACACAGTTTCCTGAAGTTGAAATCTTACCGTGGTTAATTTTGCTATCAGAATGATAGACGTTGAACCAAATTTGATGATGTTTCTGGTGTGAAGAGCAAGGTCACTAGAGTCTAGGTATGTGCATTTGAGACTGCACTCTGTTTGGGATACTGAAGCCCTGATTGATGAAAGACTCGCTATACTAACCATGTGGGAGGATTTGGAATGGATGATGAATACGCACTCGATGTCCTATTCCTGTCCAGTTTTGATTCAATTTACTAAAAATTACAACCCACTTTCTATGTTTTCATTTAACCAATTCAATAGGACAAAATGCATTCAAAAATTACACCAACTTTGCCTCAAGTTCTCCCGGCACAGTTATATACGATAAATAGATCTAACCTTTTAAATTTGATTGATAGATTTTATATATATTATTGGCATATGACATTCTCACCTATTATTGGATGTATCTTATTTCCATATCTATGGGTGTAGGACATGTCGTTATCATAAACCATGCGGATATCATGGAATATGCAGATTATATAGCGAATCACTAGAGGTGGTGAATTACCTATCGACTCGGTGATATGCTTATTCGGTTACGAAGCCAATTTTTTTCTTTTTTTTGGTCATAAATTGATTAACTTTAATTCAATTTGAAAACGCAGGGCCCAAAAACCGGGGTTACTTACAAAGTAAATCCAACAAGATTTGGGGAGGGGAAGAAATCCAATCCCTTGGCAGAGTTTTTTGGCATTGAGCTTTTGCGGCCCAGTCCACAATAGAGTTGGCTTCACAATGGCAACGGGTGATACGCAGATGTGAGAAGCTGGATGACAGATCAAGGCATTGGGAGATGATTGCGTGTGCATCCCATGGAATAGGATCTGGATTCTACATAGCTTTAACTAAAGTCAGATTGTCTTACTCTTAACTTGAGGGGATCATGTCTTCGAGGGAGTAAGAAGTCTAGTGTTTCCAATATTTTCTCATCCACAAGCGTTCCCCCTGAGTTTCGGATAATACAGGTGATTGCTCCTTCCGTAGAGCTTTCAATGAAGGATCCATCGATGTTGACCTTTAAAGATGGTTGCTACAAGCACTAGAGAAGGTAGGTTTTTTGAATGTTTAGGGATGGTTGGGCCCAAATTTCTTGCGTCCAAGGACAAAGGAGGAGATACTCTTTGGATTCCACCTTACCTTTACTTAGGAAGCAAAGAGGATCCGCTAGCATTTTTCGCTTGTGTAAGTTCTCCATTGTAGGTAGACTATTCTGACATGCATTCCAAAGGAAGAACTTAATTTTAGAGATTGTTTGCATTTTCCAGATCTTATTGTGGCATCCAAGAATTTCAACAATCCTTGGACAGGTGACGGTCATGACCAATCGATAAAAGTATTATCGAACTATAGCAATGGTATAAATGACAGGTAATCATCCGTATTTGTTTATTTGTCAGATTGGTATAGTATGTTAAGCGATGGATTGATCAACCATGCAACAAGAGAAAATCTTTGGACTATGATTGATTAATATTTTATTTTTGAACCAAAAGGATGGAATTTGGTCTTTCGTAAGGAATGTGCGTGCTGAAATTTAAAAAATAAATTTTTTGAGGATGTTGGACGGCACGCAAGAATTTTGATTTTATCCTTGTATATGAAACAATTTGATTATGGGGATATTAAATTAATTTGGGCTTTTATTTTAAGGACTTTGGGCCCAAAATTTCTGGCCCAAGCAAGCCCAAAAAGCCCCCAAGAATGTTGACCAGACCAAGAAAAAAAAAAGGGGGGTGAGGGATGCCATCCAACACTTGTCTTTGATTGCCTCCACTTGTTTATTCTGTGAAGCCACTTGTCTTCCTCTTGGAGCCAAGTGTCTCCTGCATGCAAAATCAAATGATTGCTAGCCAATTTAGGAAACAAAAAGGGAGAGGGTTTCGGAATTGAAGGGCGGAGAGAGAAAGGGAGTGAACCGAGCAATTGAGAGGGAGAGAGGGTCGAGTGAGAGACCGAAAGAGAGGGTGAGCGGGCGTACGGGCATGAGCCACAAGGGGGAAGAGGAAGGCCGTCTTCCGCCATGTCCAAGCTGCCGCCGATCTCCCCGCCGCTGTTGAGCTAAGCCAAGACCCTCCCGAACCCCTGTTTTTGGCCAGCGATCGAGTAGAGATGTTTAAGGCAAGTAGAAGTTCTTCAATCTATGTTTTGCTTGCTGTTTTATCTAACTAAGAGTTGGTGGATGTGAGAAAGGTGAAATTCTAGAGCTGCATGTTGGATTTTGGACATGTAAGATGAAGCTAGATCAAGAAAACTAGGAAAAACAGGGCATGCATTGTGGATTTCGAATTTGAGATGGAACAAGAATTTAAAAATCTGACTATGGAGGATTTTTGGAAGTGATAAGGCTGTGTTATAGTGTAATACACTTGTATCTATTTGATTGTGGATGTTGGAGGTCGAAATTCAAGGAGTAGGAAAAAAACTCTCAATTAGGTTAATGGACTGTTTTGTGAAGGACAGTGTGACCCTCGGTGAATTTTTTATTTTTCTGTAATTTTCTAGCTAAAATTTGACTTTCGAGTCCTTAATGAAAGTTGGAGAGCATATATGTAGAAGTAACATATCAAAAATTTAGCATAAATGGACACTATTTGGTCGACAAAATGATTTTTATATGGAAATGTTAAATCTGGAAATTTTACAGAACATCAATAAGGAATACCGGAATTTTTACTCTTGATACGTAAGGAATTTGACATGGTGTTCTTCACAAAACTTTTTTCTTAAAGTCTCATTGATAACATGTTAAAATTTCAAAATTTTCCGAGCTTCTTTAGTATTTATTTAGAAATATTTACCATAACTGTGCATGGTAAAATCAAGTTGCTCTATTTTCGAATTTTCACAAAATGTCCCAAAAGTGAATATGTTTTGTAATGGTTATGTGATATGATGATATGTGAATTGGCATATCATGCAATATTGAGATGTGATGAGACTCAAGAGACATTTTGTCATTGCATTGAACAGTGTTTTTGGGAATTAAGATGTTAATTGTTACCGTTGGACCCTCGGGTCAACGATGCCCCGGGAGTCGGGATGCCCAGAGGTTCGAATGAGTCGATGCCCTTTGGATGCCTGGTTGTATTGTGGATACATGCCCAGAGGTTTTTCCTCGGGAGTGTCGGGATGTCCGGTTTTATTATGATACATGCCCGAAGGGTGAGGGGTTGTATTATGATGCATGCCTGGAGGTTAGGGGTAACCATGCCTATGGTCCCCAGTAATTCCTCATGATACAAGGTGGGGTGCGAGATGCTCAAAGGTTCGAATAAGTCGATGCCCTTTGGATGCGTGGTTGTATTTTGAATACATGCCCGGAGGCCTCCGCGACGCCAGGGTTAGGTGCGGAATCCCAGAAGGATGCAAACATTGGTCCTCTGGGGGGGATAAAACCGTTTGAATGATTAAAACTGATTATTATATTAAGTGTGAGTGTGGTCTAGTTATGAGACTAAATTGTATAGCATGAAATAGGATGTGTCATCACGGTTTGGTCCCATAATCGGGATTGGTGTAACTGGACATGATGCATCTAAATCTTTTAAAATTGCATTTGCCATAGCATTAAAGGATTTCATGATTTTGAAGTATATTGATCCATCGACTACCTGATTTTTGTCTACCATACTTGAATCTAGATATTAATAGTAATACTTAATATAGCTTGATGAATCTTTTACTGCTGAGTGGTTGTACTCACCCGTTTGGGGACTAACATTTCAGACTAGACAAGATACCTCTACCGCCACCGCCACCAGCAGATGGACCGAGTGGTTGGATATGGCCGCGAGGAGGAGGACAGCAGAGGAATGAACTTTGGGATGCCGACACTAATCGATGAACTTTAAGTATACGATTGTTGCAAAAAAAGAAGAAGAAGAAGAAGATGTCAGTCATCTTTTGAAGTATAGCCAAGTATAGAAGACTATGGCATTTTGGTATACCGACCAATGATGTCCATCTAGTTATGTAAATAAAAGTGTTCGGGTTAACTTATATAAGATGTTTAGTTGGTGTGCACTGTTTTATAAATATAGGGAAGGGAGTTGTTAGATACGCTTTCGCCATATAAATTGCACAACGACCGATCTAAATGATATAAACTCACAGGATTGATAGACCTTCAGGTCAAGCAAGAGAATGGTAATCAAATTGTGGCGACCCTAACGGTTCGGGGGCCGTCGAGGGGTGCCACACTTATTCTATATAGGTCGAGGAGCCGAGAAAGATGAGGAGAGCCATTGGAGCTTTACGTATGTCCTCGGTAAGTCTTATGTAGTTATAGCCACTCTTTACTATGTAATTTGCTATTCCACACCAGTTTGTCTTGAATAGAGTGATTTCTAAGACAAATAGCTAGAATTTCCTTCCCAGTGTCCTCTTTGAAAACTTCTCGAAGAAGATGTTCATTCTAGGAATTCTCTCCGTGGTTTATAAGCTCCTCTACCTATTGTGGGTCATTTTCATTTACTAGCCCTCCAATTACTCCTCTTTTCAACCATTTATCCTCTTTGATACCGATTGCTTCTCCTGTTCTCACTATCCACATTGAAGATTCTGAGATTGAGTCTCTTCCCTCTTGTAAACCTTGCCAGCCCCAGGAGGGTCTATGCCCTTCCCTTGCATGCCAAAAACTCCTTTTTGGGAAGTAAATCCCTTTAAAAATTTGACCCCATAAAGAGGGTGCATTAATCTTCAGGCTTGCTTACCTAAGAAAGCCTTGTTAAGAGAAAGTAAATCTTTTAATCCCATGCCTCCATTGTCTTTCCTTTGCTTCAAGAAATTACAACTCTTCCAATGAATACTAGAGTGAAATTCTCTATGCTTTTCCACCAAAAAGCTACCATTCTCTCTTCAATTGCTCTACATATGGAATCAGGAATCTTAAAAATTGACATTTCATATTGAGGAAGAGCTTGCACTACTGTTTTTAGTAATATCTCCTTCCCTGCTTTAGAAATTAAAGATTCCTTCCAACCTTCCAATTATTTGTTAGCTCTTCCAAGCATCCAGGCAAACATATTCTTCTTAGACTCTCCGCTAAAGAATATTCTTGATTTGTTTAGGTTTTTCTCTTGTCCAGTGGTAAAACAATACTAATGCAGTCCATCTTATACATATAGCATTCTTGAATTCTCCTATCTAAAAAGAAGATAGAGTCATCCACAAATAGGAGATGTGATAAGGTGGGGCAAAAATAGTTAAGCTTAATACCCTTTATACTGCCATCTTCCACTACTTTCTTCATTATAAGAGATAATACGTTTGCTACCAAAAGAAATAGCTTGGGGATAAAGGATTACCTTGCCGAAGTCCTTTCGAAGGCTGGAAGTAAGGGAGAGGATTCCCATTAAATTTAACACTGAATGAGACTGAAGCCACACATTGCATAATCCATGTAATCCACTTTTCATCAACGCCTAGTTTTCTTAAGCACGCCTCCATGAAATCCCATTCTACTCTGTCATAAGCTTTTTTTCATATCAAGTTTCAAAATCACATTGAATTTTTTCCTCCTCTTATTTACTCTTAGTTGATGCAACACTTCCTACACTATCATGATATTGTCTTGGATAAGTCTCCCACTCACAAATGCACTTTACTCTTGAGCTATCAATTTTGATAACCAAAGTTTTAGTCTATTCACCATTACCTTGGATGTGATTTTGTAGGCAAAATTACATAAACGTATGGGGTGGAATTGATCAAGAGTTTATGGGTTAGAAATTTTTGGAATTGTTGTAATGTGGGTTCTATTTAAATCAGGATTCAGTTTTCCTGACATGAAAAAATTCTTAACTACTGGAATTTCTTTGAACTGAAGAGTCTCCTAGTGGAACTGAAAAATTCCGCATTAATATTATCTAGTCCAAGGGCACTTAGAGGGCATAGTTGGAAAACTGCACGCTTGACTTCTTCCAAAGTGACCGCAGCAGTAAGTGATGCATTCATATCTTCATGTACTATTGTAGAAATGATTTCTAAAACTGGGTCAAAGTTTCTATTACCCACTAAATGATATAGGCTTTTAAATAAATCTATTGTCTGCTAGTGTAAAAGCCTCTCATTGCGAATCGAGGACCCCTCTTCTATTTTGAGCATTGAAATTTTGTTTCGGAGTGCTTGCATGCAAGAATTTTGTATCTTTGTCTCCCCATTTCATTCATTTGATTCTTGAGCGCATTCACCAAAACATTTCCTCTTGCTGCCATAAAGATTCTGTCTCCTGTTTCAGTCTTTTTTCTCTATTTCTATCAAAAGTTTTGGAAGAGTTGGCTATTTTTAGGGTTCCTTTTTTAAATAATTAATTCTTCAAGAACAATTTGCAAATCTTTTACCGCTCCATCTTTTCAGTTTAGCATATATTGTATGAAGTTTCCTTGGAAAGTTGGCTACTTGTTCAAGGATTGAGGACCGGGCTTTATTAACTTCTTAAACAAAATAATCAACTCTGAACCAATAATCTTCTACCTTGATTACTCTGTTCCTTTTCACTAAATCTGCTGTAATGGATAATAGAAGTGGGTGTGGTCTGAATCAATTGCTAGATGAGCAAACGCTACTGCTTCTGGATAAAAAAAACTCTCCATTTCATATTACTCAGAATCATTTCTAACTTTTCCTTCACAAAATTGTCCCATTCTTTTTTATTTGACCAGGTGAAAGCATATCCCTTGCATTCAATATCCATTAATGCGCATGAATTCATAAACTCATTGAAAGCAAACATGTGATAATAAGCAGCTTTTCTCTTCCCTTCCTTCTCCCAATGGTGAAGTATTTCATTAAAGTCTCTCAAACATACCAAGGAAGGTTATTAAGTAAGCTTATCTAGATAAGCTTCATCCAAAGTAAGGACCTCTCTCGATAATTAGTAGGGACATGCACTAGTGTAACCCTCATTTACTTTTTATCTTCTTGAAATTCACATATTAAGTCTAGAAACTCAGCCGTAGCCAATTCTATATTAACCTTTACTTGATCTTCCCATAGGATAGCTAACCCTTCTCCAATCCCTACTAGATTAATTACAAAGTGATTCCGAAAACTAAGATGCTTCTTTACTCGTTTCACTACTGCTTCTTGATTCTTAGTTTCCATTAGGAAAACTAAGTTGGGCTTCTCTTGAGCCACCAAAGCTCTAAGATTTTGGACTGTCAAGGGAATGCCTGCGGGGACCCTGGTGCATAATCAAGACGCCGACACTTAAGCGCTTATAACTTTAAAATTGTACACTTAAGTGCCATCATCGGAGTAAAATGGGACACTTAAGTGCCACTCCGGCGAAAAATCCGGCCAAATGGCTGACGTAGTGACTTTCCGGCGAGCTCGGTCCAAAAACGGCGTTGTTTTGCACGCCGACGTGGAGAAAATGCAAAAACGACGCCGTTTCACGTCCACGTGTAAATAATAGTATATAAATTAATTAAATTAGATTTAAAATATTCAAAAATTTTAAAAATTAAGAAAAATTTTAAAAATTTTAAAAATTAAGAAAATTTTAAAATTTTAAAAATTTTAAAAAATAAGAAAATTTAAAAAAATTTAAAAATTAAGAAAATTTTAAAATTTTAAAAAATTTTAAAAAATTTTAAAAAATTTTAAAAATTAAGAGAATTTTCAAAATTTTTAAAAAATTAAGAAAATTTAATTTTTTTTTTTTAAATTAAGAAAATTTTAAAATTTTTAAAAATTAAGAAAAATTAAAAATTGTAAAAGGGGGGGGTGGGAGGCGAACGGGCGGCTCCCTTGCCGCCGCCGCCGGCTCCTCACCGCCGCCACCTCCGCCGTTGCCTCCCCCACCCCCTATTTTTTAATTTTTTAAAATTTTCTTTTTTTTTTTTAATTTTTAAAATTTTAAAATTTTCTTATTTTATAAATTTAAAAAAATTTAAATTTTTAAATTTTTAAATTTTTTAAATTTTTTAAATTTTTAAATTTTTTTAAATTTTTTAAATTTTTTAAATTTTTTAAATTTTTTAAATTTTTTAAATTTTCTTTTTTTATAAAAAAAAATTTTTAAAATTTTTAAATTTTCTTATTTTTTTATTTTTTTAATTTTTTTTTAAATTAAAATTTTTAAATTTCTTTTTTTTTAATTTTTAAATTTTTTTTTAATTTTTATGCTTGATTTGGAGTTCCCATTGAGCCACGCGTAGGCAAAAAATAATAATAAAATATTGCACACGTAGGATTTCCTCGGCAAGGGTCGCCGGAGGCAGCACTTAAGTGTCCCACTTCGAAAAAAAAGTGACACTTAAGTGTACCGTTTTGAAGTTATGGCACTTAAGTGTCGTCTTACGCAAGTTATGACAGACTTTGTGGTGTCTTACCAGGGAATGCCTAGATCTTGACAATTCCAACTTAGGATCTTCATTTGTCACCCAATGACTTATTAGGCTAGCCACTAAAGTCCATTTTGTTGCTTCCTCTATCATAAGGATTGGAGTGTCAAGAAGTTGGGACTCATCCACCAATAAGAGTTGAATCTCCTCTGCTTTTTTACTTTTGGGGTTTTTGGCCCCCTGCCAATCTTTATGCTGCTACTATTAAGACCAAGGGACAGCTTTACCTTGGGAGTAATCTACTTTTGAGTAGGGCTAGTAATCATCATAATCTCCTTTCTAGTTTCTGTTTTTGTTTTACCGCAAGTAGTCTTTGTCTACTTCAAATAGCATATTCTCAGGCCTTCCTCCTCTTCAGCAACTTTCATTCAAGATGGTTGAGCAAGTTCCAAAGGAATAATTTGGCTTTGATGCACTAGGGTTTCTGGAATTATTTCTTTAACTAGATCTTCCATTGTCTCCTTCCCATAGAGTATTTTCCAAAATGGACTGTTCGCCTAGGATTCAACTCTTATCCAGCTACCAAAGCTACTTCCTAGCTCAGTTGTGAATCTTTCTTCTTCATATGGGATTTCTTCACAGTAACTTGTATAATGACCAATCTTCCCGCATGAGTAGCAAAAGCGGGGAAGCCTTTCATACTTAAAGTCTAGCCAAATTTTCTTGCCCTTATAGGTAGTTCAAGTAGCTACTCTTAGAGCTTCATGTAAGTTTAACTCCACTATAACCTTGGCTGTTCTTTGGGTTGCAGGGCCATGAGCCTCTATTCTCACTTCTTTTACTTGGCGTGCTGAACTAACTAGAGATTCTACTACCCCCAAGGAAAACCAGCCGATTGATAGACTAAGTATTCAAATCCAGAAGGTACATTTCTCAAACTTATAACAATGGGGAGGAGTATTTGGCTCACAATTCTAAAGTAGTAGTAATTGATTTGAAAAAGATCAAGAGCCTCTCTCTAGCACCCTAGTTTTTTCCAATTCATTCTTGAAGGTGAGACTGAAAATATTATGCCCCTGAGGTAATGATTATTACATTTTCATTTTTCCATGCTCACCTCATTGTCGTTTGAACTGCCTGGAAATTGATACTAGGATTTTGGTATAGCTAACCTATTAAAATAGGTTGGCATTCCTCTATTTTATCAGCTAATACAATTCCTAAAATATCTTTATTTAAGAGTGACATACCCAATTTTTTGCAGAGAATAGCCAATCAAGCTGAGGCCCCATCATCCTCTTTTATATCTGAAAGATTGGTACCTGGATAATCGATTGGAAGGCTTATATAGAAAGGGAGAAGAGGGCAGCAGCTGGGGTTTTTTGGGGTGTGACATCAAACCCCTAGAAGAGAAAAGGGGAAAAAGAAAAAGAGAAGCACCAAAAGCTGCGTGGGAATTCGTGGTGATCATTGAGCTAATTGGTGGGATTTTTTTTCTTCTAGGGTTTGTAAGTTGATGAAGGCATTTCTACACACAAGGGTAGGGGATAAGTATACTAATGGTGCCATAAGTTGTTGTGCCGACGACAGATTCACTTAAGCCAAAATGATTACGTGGCTTTTATATTTAAAAAAAAAAATCGAGAAGCCTTTAAAATGACGTCGTTTTCCGTCTTCATTAAGAAAACGACGTCGTTTTTCTATCTTACGTGGATAACCTTACAAAAACAACGCTATTTTTATTTTATTTTATTTGGAGAATGAAATTAGGGTTTTTTTGTCCACCGTTGCTCATCCACCGTTGCTTGGCCGCCGTCCCTCAGCCACCGTCACTTGGCCGCCGTCCCTTGGCCACCGTCGCTCAGCCGCCATCCCTTGACCTCCATTGTAATTGCTTGCCACAGCAAGACAAAAGAACCACAAAAAAAAAAAAAAAAAACGAACAGAAAATCCCGAGAGAGAGGGAGGTGTCGACGATGAGGGTGGAGGAGAGGATGGCGGGGCCATGGCTGCCACCTTCGTAGCAGCTGGCTTCGCCGACAACCTCCGTGGCATTCCGATCTTCGCGGCTACCATTGGCCAAATCGCTCATGCTTCTGGAGATTCTTCAAGGTCGCGTTTCCTCTGCACCCAACGATATTTCTTGGGAAAATGCGGTGGTGAGGCGGAGATTCGGGGATTTGAAAGGTTGATAAGGTGATTGAAAATGGGGGAAAACTCGCGAAGATGAATGCGTGGTTTCTTTTCTGGAAAATTACTGGTGTTGATGGTTCTGCGCTGCTGATGTTGTTGATTAAGTGCTGTTGATGTTGCTGGATCTGTTCGGGGAAGAAGACGAATCTGCTCGGGGAAGAAGACGGCACAAAACGACATCGTTTGGAGATTTAGGGTTTTGAATTTGGGGGAAATACACAAAACGGCGTCGTTTTGGTGTTAGGATGCTAAAATGACGTCGTTTGAAGTTCCGGCGAGCCACATCAGCATAAGAAATTAATAAAAAAAAAGGCCACGTCAGATTTCCGGCCGATCGGATCGTCGATGGTACCAAAGTGAGCGTTTTCAAATTTTTTGGCACTTAAATGATCCGGTTGACAATAAGTTCTTTCAAAATTGACTATTTGTCCCTCTGTTAGAGGTGTTCCAGAAATGTCTGCGATCGAGTAAATTCGGAAACTTTTGGCACCAAAGTGAGCGCCGTACACAACTTATGGCACCATTAGTGTACTTATCCCCAAGGGTAGAGTAGCTAATTAGACGGTAAAGAGATGGTAGAGCAAGAAACGCAATCTGGGGATTTGTTTTTGGGAGTTCAGCCAAATTTACATGAAACTTCCTCTAAATTTTAGTGAAACTGCTCTTAGATGTGGCACGGTTTGATATTAAAATATTTTGACACTTATAATATTTGTGTATCAATTGAATTTTGCGGAGGAGGGTGGTTGTTCGAGGGGGAAAATGACACAAATAATCCATGAACTTTAGTCAAACGTATAATGTAACCATTGATTTTTTTTTGTTCAATGCGGTTTATAACATTTTATTATGTTTAATGTGGTTCCTGAACTTTTAGTATATGTTCAAACTAATCTCTCATTTTCATACCAAAAGATTTAGGAATTATATTGCACATTTGACTAAAATTAATTATTTATTTGTGTTTTTTTTTTTGTTCGAGATCTTGAGAAAAGAGCATGCAGCAAAAACTAATAATTGGGGCATAATCCCAATCGCCATCGAGCACCTTAATAATTAGAATATTTTGATTTTCTCCTCACAAGTGAAGCAGAGAAGAGACGAGAGTTAGAGATGGAGCTTGCTGTCGTGATCTACGAACCATGCTTGTGACACGGCTCACGGACTAAGCATGATCCAAAACCGACCTGTTGACACATAAATTTTGACAATCGGTTTAGTCATTTATCGCATTAAAAAATTAAGGATTAATTTTAACCCCTAAAAAAATATTAGTTAATTAATTAATTGCATAACATATAGTTTTAGATGCATTTAATTTAATTTGCACTTACATTGGGTCGGTGACAGATGGATTTGATTTGGTGGTTCTGAGATTTAAGTTAACAAGTTGGACTAAGCCCACGAAGAAGCAATTTGGGCCCGAGCACGTATTTGAAAAAAAAATCTTATTATAATTTTTGAAAAATTAATAGAGAATATTCATTTTTACAAAGAAAATCTAGAAGAGGTGTAGAAATAAAAGTGATATTGCATGCGGAAAAGAAATCTTTGCGAACGTTGATTTGAAGAAAATTAAAATCCTAATCTTTTGGTCTATGAAAAGGTTACTCATGTGGGTTTCGAGAGAAGGAAGGCCACGCAATTGAGACATTCGGCCACATTAAAGGGGGAAAAATTTCAGAGAGAAAAACATGAGAGAGGGGACTTCTCTAGGGTTTTCTTTTCGAGGTCAAGAGGAATAAAAAAGAAAAGAAGAAAGAAAAAGAGGCCTTCGGTGCTTTGGGGGAAAAGGAAAAAGCAGAAGCGAGGAGTGATTGGACGTTTACTGTTTATCGTCTTCCTCAACTCTCTCCGCCCGTCTCTGCTCTCCCCCGGCCGGCTCCGCTTCTGCTACTGCGACCCAGCCACGACGCTGCCACGCCGCCGGTCTGCTGCCCCCGCGTTGGCTGCCGCTTCTCCAGATCTGCCCGCTGCAAGAACCCCCGAGGCCAGCCTCCGCCTTCGATCGACGCAGCAGCAGCCCCCTGCTTTCCGAGTGACGCCCCGCACGCTGCTCCGAGCTTCCCCGAGTGGCACCGCTGCAGCACTCGGCGCCCGACGCCCCCTGTTCGCCTGAGTTGGCCTCGCGCCGCACCACCGCGACATCCCTGTTGCCCGATCGTCCGCACGTCCACCGTCGCTGCTGCTGCCTCCGTCTTCAACGCCGACAGGCGCGACCCAGCCTCTTCCACTCGCTGCTGACCCCCTGCGACGCTGCTGCTGCTCTGCTCCGCCCGCTCGAAGCCGTGAGTCCTCTGCTCCCCTGCTGCCGAACCTTCTGCCCAGACGCAGCAACGCCGCCTCGCCTTCGCCGGTGATCCGTTTCGGTCAGCCCTCCACCCGAGCCGGATCTGGATCTGCGCACCCCTCCACCCGAGCGACCCCCGAGCCGGATCTGTAGCCCTTCGCCCGCGACGACCGCACCCGAAGTCCTTTGGCCGTGACGCCCTTCGCCGGAGTCCGAACGCCGGCAGCTCTGACCGCGACGCCCCTGTTCCGCTGGCTGTCCCTGCTGCCCGGGTGCCGCCCCTTTCCTGCCGGTCCGCCCTCGCCGGAGTTCCCCTTGCCGGACCGACGGCCAGCCACCCTTGGCGACCACCACGAGCTGCCAAGCCATTGTTTGGAAACAAAGGAAAAAAAAGAAAATCACATTAGGTAGTTTTCTATTTATTTTATTTTACTTGTTCTTTTTAGTATGATTATTCTAAAGATCGAGATTGCCCAACATGAAGTTGCCTCTGAAATTTGGGATTGACAATCCGATTTTTATGCTCAAAATCCAACTCGCGATTGCTTGCAAAATTGTCAATTCGATCTTATGTCGAAAATTCGATTCGCAATTTATTTAAAATTGGCTAACGCAATCTCATGTGCAAAATATGGTTCATTAATTTGTGGATATCGATCATATATTATCGATTTACCGTCATATTAGTTGAATCAATTTTATTTTATTTTTAAAAATCCAAAAAATATTTGAATTAGGATTAGGTTTGTTTTAAATAATTATTATTATCTTGCATATTTAGAATATGAATTTTATTTCGAATTTTTAAAAATAAAAAAATCCAAAAAATGCATTCATTTAGGATGTTAGTTTTTGTTTAATTTAATTATGTGGCAATTTTAAATTTCGAATTTTATAAAAAAAAACATTAAAAAAAAAATCATTATGCATATGTCATGTAGAATTAAGATGTTTAGATTAATCTTTTTAGATAGACTGCATCTTAGGATAGAGCTAAGTTAAGATAATATCTTGGTTAAATTAGGGTTTAGCCTGACTTGGATAGAATCTTAATCTAATTAGATAATTTTCACATTTTTCTTATTTCGAATTTCATAAAAAATACAAAAAATGTCTTAAAATAAATTAGTTTTATTTTCTATGATAGATTCATGTGCATGTCATATAAAATTAGATTCATGAAATGCATGTCATTTAGTGATTGTTGCTGGGTTCATTTAATTAGAAATTGTCCGTCATTAGAATTATGTCATTTAGTTATATTGTATTGCATAAAGCATGATTCTCATTAATTAAGTGAAAACGAAAAAAAAAAATTGCGTGTTAATTAGAAATCATATTTAGGTTGTTGATGTGAATTTTGATCTAACAACGCAGATATTTTCGTTGTTAGAAGATAAGTCCCGCAATTTATTCACTGCTTGCTTAGGTGTTAAATTGGTGATTTGTGCACCCATATAATCACATCATATGTTAGGAAAATAGATTTAAAAATAATCTAAACTGCTTGCAAAAAATTTTGAAAATAAAATAAAAATGTACTGAAATGGCGTTAAATAAATCTAGTGTAATTAAGTCTCCGAACTCACAAATCTCTAGTTCGTAAGAGTAAATAGATCTCACGTTATTTTACTTGGTTCTAATCGACCTACTAAAAATGGACAAGAAGCGGAAAAAGTTGCTTATGGGTATTTCATCCTTTTGCCAAAACCTCCTTTTAATCTACAAGATCTTGCTTATAGAAGAAATTCTACGTGTGCAAAATTTACTGCCTCTCAATTTGCGGGATTCAATGAGTTGTGAGGGACATATAATCCTAAAGGATGTCATTCATGAGTGCAACAATCTTAAGCATTAGGACTCGCCTCAAAATCCGAGTTGTGAGCCTTGAAAGGGTTAGAAAGATGTGACATCATAAATCTTAAACCATATGAAATGTGACATCAATATTTGAATTTTTTTTGTGTTATCGAAAATCCTAAACTTATATCTCAATTAGCACAAATTTTCTTCTTCAGAAAAAAAAAAAAAAAAAAATCCATCACAATTTTGTCAAATACTACACTTAAAAATCCTATGTGGTAGTTCACATGGCATTGTTAATGTTATTTAAGGACATTTGGTGTTGATGCGTTGTCATACGAGCGTCATGTTAGAAAATGACTATAAAGAAGAAGGAAAATTGGAAAAGCCAAATAAAAGAAGAAAATTCGAACCAATGTTTAGAGGAACAGCCGCCGCTCCAAAATTACTTGAATTCTCTTAAGTATTTTACCCTCCCAGCGTCGGTAATTTTTTTATTTTTTTTTTTACCGTTGTTTAGATGATTTATTTATTTTCTTCTATGCTAAAAATATTATTAATTTGCTTTTTGAACTATCAATCTTATAATGTATGATGCAAAAGTCCCAAAAAGAATCACAGTATCACTTATTAAAACGGAATTACCTTGAGAAAATGTGCATATGTATGAAGCCATAGTCCAGTTGAGATTAATGAAATTACTTGTAAAATAAAAAAAAAATAGCGTAAATTTGTTTAACATGGCAGTTGAGAGCGATATTTAACAACCAAATTTTCTTGATAAAATCAATCATTATTGTTTTCAAGTAAAATGTCAATTAACTTCATTTGTTCCAGGAAAATGACTAATTTTAACAATATTTTTCTATAAACAATGATTGATATCAATTAAAATCATTAATAAAAATTATTTTCATTATTAATGATAATCCATTATTTATTTTTATAAGTAATATAAATAATTATTTTTAAAACACATTTTTTAAGATAATTAATTTTTTTTTTTTTGTGAAATAAATGGATCCAAAATCTAATTTAATTCGGGGAAGAGGCAAACGGAGAGGATTTGGGGTACAGCGAAGTTGAAGACGTATCTGCTATACAGCAGCTGCTCGTCTGAGGAGCGAGCTTCTTTGCTCGACAATGGCTGCTTCTTCTTCTTCTACTCCCACCACTCCGCTCGCCATTCTCTGTCCTCCCGTCTCTTCCGCAACAAAGCTCGTCCCTCCTTCGTCCCTCTTCCTTCTCCGCAACCCCGAACCCAAGTTCTCGGCCCTCGTCGCCGCTCGCCCAATTCAATCTCCTCTCTCCACGTCCCGCCGCGAGCCGCCGCGAGCCCTCGTCGGCTTCTCCCCCGCGGCGGACGAAGCCGACCCGGAGCCAGCCCCTCCCACGCTGAGAAGAATTTGTAGCGGCCACGTGCCCGAGCATGTCCTGCGCAGGCAAGTGCGGATACCGAGTTCAGAGATTGTTACTTTAGAGCGAGAAGTGAGAGATGTTGTTTTGCCGATGTTGGGTTTTCGGAGCTATGTGGAGAATTTATGTTTGGGCGGTTTTGCAGGATGGAGGAAGTTGGGTACGTATTGGCGACTGATGTTCAGAGGGAAGGATTGCCTGCCCTTTTCTCTGGGAGGGATTGCGTGCTTCATGCTCAGGTTGGTCTCTTATTTGCCATTGATTTCGGTTTTCTGTTAAGAACAAAACGAGAAAATGAGTACACTGGAAGTAGGCAGCAAATGCAATCAAGTCCGATGCTGGAGCGTTTTAATTTGTACGGTGCAGTCTTAGTCTCTTTATGAGAATTTGAAAAGACTCACCATTATTATGTGAGATTTTGTATGGCTACTGCCAAGGTGAAAAGTTTGAACTCAGAATCTCTTATTATGATACCATGTGAAATTTCGTAAAATCATTATCAACTGTTTTAAAAGCTTAAACTATTAGATGAAATAATTATCAACTGTTTTAAAAGCTTAAACTATTAGAAATAATCTATCTTAGTAGTTTCCCAATTTCTAGGAAAGGTTCCCACATAGGCAATTTGGGAGAAAACACCAACGGGAGAACTACTTTGCAACTTTTCAGAAGGGCTCAAGATTGCTTTGTACTAGGCAGTCATGAAGTATCCTGCTATTTTGGTCAATTCACAGTTGTGTTTATTGAGTTATGAGGAGATGTTTGCGAAAACAGTGGTCTAATATGTGTCTGATGTGATATGATCTATAGTGTTAATGTTCAGACTTTCAACTCAATTGGAATTACTCTGACTCTGCATATAAACTCAACTAAGGAAGAAAACATAAAAGGATCATGCATTGACATGGCCGGTGCACTCATGCTTTTGGCTCTCTAGACAGGTTCTGGGAAGACGCTGACATACCTTCTGCGGATATTTTCAGTTGTGAACACCCAACGGTCATCTGTACAAGCGTTAATAGTTGTCCCCACCCGAGAACTTGGCATTCAGGTAAGTTTCTGATCATGATATCTCATTTGATAGTTTCCCTTTCATCTTCTGCTTCTCTTTCACTATTGTAACTTAGAAAGTGGTTGTTACATCTGCATAAAATGCTGTCATGCTACATTAAGAATATGATGTCATGTCTTCTTCTTATCTATTCATTTATGACAAGGTAGCTAAAGTTGCTCGGTTGTTGGCTGCAAAGCCAATGGATCTTGACATGGAGCAAGATAAATCATGTACCGTTATGGCTCTTCTAGATGGAGGTACATTGAAAAGACACAAGAGTTGGTTAAAGGTTCTCTCTCTCTCTCTCTCTCTCTCTCTCTGCGCATGTGTGTATCCATAGGCTCCATACGTTTGTGGTGTGCTTTCTGAGCATAAAATTACAGTTAAGCTAGCGCTGATAAACTACTAATAACTGTCATTATATATAGAAACATTAATTCTTGAAACCCCTTGTATAATTAGTTTACTTATTGATCTGAGGAAATGACTAGTATTCTCCTTATGTAGGAGAAGTCATGAAGAATCGATATTTAAATGCTTAGCTTGCTACTACTTTCCTTCCCTCTCCTGGGGACCTAAACAGTATTAGCAGAGCTATCTTCTGATGTACTTCAATGACATTTTTGTGGTTGCTCTGTAAATAGAAGGCTTTTCCGATATGTGCTTTTTGCCTTTTCTTGACCAAATACCATATGCTGGCATCCCTTTGCTTGGGTAAGTTTAATGATGCAAAATTGTTTTTTCCTGCAACTTATGCAAAACTGTTCTTCCACACATTAGTTTACTCAGTTAAACACAGCTTCTATTAATTCTTCCATTTTTGGGCAAAATAAGTTTGGCTTTTTATTGATGCTCATGTGTATATTTATTGGTCTCCTTTTTCTTGGCTTAAAATTTATGGTTGTCTCGCTCCTCTATTTTGTTTTCCTGTTCACACTCTTACAAGTAACCCTATAACTAGATTTTTAGTTTTAGTGGAATTTCCTGCTTTTGAGATCATGAATCTTCTATAAGGATGTACTAAGAAGAGGAAAAAGCTAAAATTTTCTTGCTGATGTCTTTAAACCTGAGAACAGAGGACCTATCTGGCCAGAAGCATGATAACACAAGCTGGCAATTAATTGCCCTCCCAAATCCCCACACTTGTCCATTCAACTGCTAACAAATATGAATTGCCTATGCAGCTACGTCTTTGGGATGCTTCTCTAAAATTAAAACATGCTGTTGATGGATTTCATGTGTTGACCTTCAATATGACCTCCTTGGCATTTCCTTGTAACATTTTTAGGCAGAACCTCCAGCAATAGTAGTGGCAACCATTGGGAGCTTGTGCCAGATGCTGGAGAAGCAAGTTTTTAAACTTGACACAGTGCAGATTCTAGTGATTGATGAGGTAAATAATTGGGAACTAGTTGAGTTCTTCTTTTCCGAGCAAGGCCTTCTTGGCATCTTAAAGCTGATTCATTAGCCCAGTATTCTTGTTAGGATGCTAGATCACTTTCTCCTCCAGAAAAATCCAGAGGCATTCACTAGTGGCGCTCATTTTTATAATGTTTTTAGAATTCTGAGTATTTTTACGGGGACGTCTCTCATATGCCTATAGGGATTAGAGTGACTGGTGAGAAAAAAGGATATTCAGTTAGCATGTTCAGTTAGCATGTAATGCCTGGGTTGGTCTATTGTGTTGTGAGTATATTCCATTGGGTACTTTGTGATCACCATATTAGCAATATTAAAGATGTGGGATTATCCCATTGGGGCCTCCATATTTTGTTTTATACAGAGATGATTCTTCCTGGATATTGTAGGATGAAGAGCTGACATTCTTACTTTGATGCTGCCTAGGTAGACTTCATGTTCAACTCTTCTAAGCAAGTCAGCTCTCTCCGGAAGCTGTTGACGTCATACTCATCATGCAACAACCGTCAAACTGTTTTTACTAGTGCATCCATACCCCAGCATAATCGATTTTTACATGATTGTATACAACAGAAGTGGACTAAGGTTGGTTTCATGAAGCTATAATTCTTGCGAATGTTCTGTTGGGGTTTACTCATGCATTCACTGATTTTATCTTAATATGATTTTGGCTGTTACAGGGTGATGTGGTTCACGTTCACCTTAATCCAATACAGCCTATGCCATCATGTCTAAATCATAGATTTGTGGTGAGGACATTGAATGCGAGACTTGATCTACAGAGTCTTTCATAGAAGTTATTCATATGCTCATTTAATGTTCATCTTCATAGTGCGTGTACTCAATTGATGATCCTTGGCTTTCGAGATGCTTAACGCTTCTATCTGTTTCAGACATGTCATAGGAGTAGGAGACATCAGACCTTGCTACATATATTACAGTGGGACAGCCCCAAATCTGGCATTATATTTGTTGGCGAGCAGGTATACTGCCTGAGGCACATCCTGCTTTGCTTTTCTGTAGTTTATTCACATTTTAAGGTGCTGTATTTGTTATAAGCGAGAGGAAGCAATAGATTTTTAACTGTATAATGAAAAATGGTGTTGAAACATGTCAACTGATGTATGATGTGGCAGGCTTCACCCCCAATTCATGCGACAGTGATTAGTGGTCTTAGCTAAAAATGTCCAATGGGCTATCAGTTCTATATAATAAATGGACTGAAGAGAGTTTCATGCATTTATCAGTAAGGTCATCTGTCCATATGCAGGGGCATCAAACGAAATATATATACGGTTCTTTACATGAGTGAAAGAAGTTTATGCTCTTATGACATTTCTCTTGGTTGCTGAATGAAAATTGGTTTCCAAATATGGGAGTTTTTTATGATGTCCCCAAAGTTTGCCTGCATGAAGAGGGTTTTGGAATGTGTTAAAGTGAATGCAGCTTGTATTTATATATTCTACAGAAGCTTTTAGCTTTTATGAGCACACGCATATCACATGAATACTCCTTTATAAACAACAGTCTGCGGGTCCACTAACCAATTCTATCTTTTGAGTGTATAGTCTGAGAAGTCAAAAAAAGCTGGAAATGCACCGTCAACTACTCTTCTACTTGAATTCTTCAAGAATTCTTATGGAAACTGCTCTAATATTCTCCTTCTAGAAGGAGACATGAATTTCAATGCAAGAGCAGCTTCACTCTCGGTCAGTGCTTTTCGCTTTTTCCATCTTGATGTTTCTTCCCTCACTTTGAGAATGCTCATGGTCAAGAAATTTGGCACAATAAAGATATGCCCTTTTACTGTGTTTGCCCTATAATAATTTTGGAACGAGATGGATTTTACCCTTATTCTCTGTGGATCTGATATGCTGGATTTATTTTTAGACAGGAGGAAAGATAATGCAAAACCTTAACAGACCATTGTCATTTGGTAGCACTAAGCAGTATCAAAGAGATTATATCACGTAAGAAAATTATCTGGCTATGACTGTTTTCTTTAGGAAAACCGTTTCTTTCACTTTTTTATAACCTTAATTAACGCCTAAAGTAGACCTTCTCAAGTTAAACTAGGCTTCTCGTCATGCCAAACATGGGCATACTATACTGAAGCACATCCTAGCCAGGCTATTGGTGAAAATGTGTCCCTGACTTCATATTCGATTCCTTCTATTTGGATGACAGGAAGTGAGACAAAAAGAAGGCTATCTTATCATAGCAACTGATATTGCGGCCCGAGGTATCGACCTGCCTGAAACAACTCATATTTACAACTTCGATCTTCCAAGGACTGCTGTAGATTACCTTCATCGAGCTGGAAGGACAGGTAGGAAACCATTTTCGGACAAGAAATGTGTTGTCACCAGCATTATAGCATCTGAAGAGAGGTTTGTATTGAAGAGGTATGAGAATGAGCTATTCTTTGCCTGTGAAGAGCTCGTCTTGTCGCTTTGATGCTCATCTTGGCATTGTTTGGGACAGTCTCTGTTTTTTTTTCTTTTTTGTTGCTTCAGTGCCTCATGTCTTGTACAGGAAACCTATGGTTACAGAAATCATCTTGAGTCTTTATACAACTCCGAACTTATTTAGAGTTGAAATTTTCTTGTTCATGTTTGGTAACGGGCGAGGCTACAATAGCAGAACTCACTTTATTATTTCGTATTAAAATTCCAGTTCTTATAGCAATAAATGAGAAATATCTGGTATACAATGTTTAAGAGATTGAATATTCATGCTAATCGGTCGTCTTGACATTTCCGTTGTTGAAACAGACTCTCTTGTCTCAGCAGAATTCACAACTGATTTTTTGTTACTAGTAATCTTTTTAGTAGTTTCGCCTCTTTCATTTTATTTGCTTTTGTTCGGACTACAAAGTCATGAATCGATGTCGAATGTGCTTGTTACATATTTGTCAGATGTCACAAATGGTGAATGGATAAATTGGTCGCTGTGTTATTACCAGCTGTATTAGGTTGCTGAAACGTTATGTTAGGGGCCAGTATGAAGGGTAGGATGGACTTCTTGGCTTTCATATCTGCAACAAATAAAAACACACGCAAGCATCACGAGCTTGGGTGAATCCTCTTTTTTTCCAATACAATCAACCAATTATGAATGCCAGATCCTCTTTTTTGAACTTCTCCTTTTGGGCTGATCTAGAGACAGCAAAATCTGGCTGGGTCACTCCCTTACTCATCTCACTTGGACATATGAAATGTACATGATGTCTGCTGGTCTATGAGCAGATTCATCATCACGTCTGTAATCCGAAACATCCACAATTTCAGGTCACGAAAAAGGTCGAACTTTCCGCGAGACAAAGTGAAAAGCAAATGGTGCATATTTGCTCGCTTTTTACGGGGTGGCTATCCCCCGCAAGCTGTCTGTTTGGGGTTGTTCTTAACAGTAATCTTGCACATGTCCAATGGACATGCGCATTTCTGAAGAGTCGAAAGCGACTAAAAATGGATGATTAATTGCAGAATTCAAAAGCTCACGGATGAAACGTGCATAGCTCCTTATCGCAAAACTCTACAGGTAACCACCATAGTATACCGCTATTAAAACGTAATTACATCCATCGTGTTATCGTGATCATGATTAAGAGATAATCACAGCCTCAAATCTTCAAATGATTACCTTTTCGTAAAAGCCTCTTTTTGGTTCAAGTAAAAGGATGACACCTTACAAAATTTAGGGCTAAGCAAATGATGATATGTCGTGGGATGGATACACAGTCGTTCAGGCTAAAAAGAAAGCGTTCGTTCATGGAACGGTCCTCAACTGTATGTGTTCCCCTCGTCCATGTTCTTCACGCGATCTTTCCTTCTGGGGCCAACGAATCCTGAAGAATTCCTTCTGTTCCCTGCTAACTTATCAAAGGGTCGTTACACTTAACATGCCCCCAATTATCAAATGTCAGTTGGTGGGATCGTTTGATGGTCAGCAAGATTTGAAGTGCACCAGATGTTTTTCCATGTGCTTTCCTTTTTCATTGGTTTTCTCTTTTTGACTCTTGTACCGAGAGAGAAGATTTTGGATAAAGAGGGGTTCCAAAAGTTTCGAAATTGGGGTGACATGCGAGGGCCAATGTTCATGCACGAAAAGATTGCTTAGCATCAAGCAGATTAGATTACTTCCTAATGTTTCTCTTTGCTTCTTTTATGTTTTTCTATGATTTTCTTGACGTGAAAGACCAGGATTCTCGGATCTCAATCAATCAACCTGATGAAACGGAGGGGGCTATTCCAAGGATCCAAGGCGATGGTATGGTGCGATCCTTTGACCGGATTGGAGAGATGAGCGCTGGTGTTCTGCTCATGAGCAGAATTGACGTTGTTCTTTTTCTGTATGAATTCAGTAGAAGTTGTTGGAAGTATTCCTGTGGAGTCGCTTGGCTTGGATCCATTGCCACAACGCTTTATACATAAGACGCACCGACATGAGTAGGTGGTATAGAGAGGTTTGGCAATCAATGGACTAAAACCCTCTTTTCAACTTAGGCATAGATTCTGACCAAAATAAAAACTTAGGCATAGATGACTGGGACAGCCTCCATCCCTAGTTGGAGAGGAGTTCATCCAACCAGTCTTCGGACCAGTAGATTACAAATAATCAAGAACATCATCCACATTTGATCGCGAGTGGTGTTTGTAACTAGTAGCCTGTCGTTTAAGAGCCCCGGATGAAGTCAAGTACAGGCTGAAAGGTGGAGTAGACTTCAACCACTCTCGTAATCGGTCTGTTTTGAGCACGGGTATTACGAACATGTATCCATATGAACTAGGGTTTTCGTCTATTCCCATTACTCCTCTAGCCAGTCGGTTAAATTTACATGTGGGAGATGCCCATAATAAATTTGCAATCCACTGATTAGAGATATAGCCTTCAGTAATTTGAGTGATGTGAATGTTTGTGACCAATTAATAAAAAAAAACCGGTCAGAGGAAAATTTGCTCCACCTTTGGCCGAAACGGTCGAAAAACACAACCCAAAAAATTAATCTAAGATAAAGAAGGACTCAGAATTAGCTGCTGGCCTAGCAGCAACCGATTCTCCTCTAGATGGCGTCTAATTCTCTTTTAGGAAATCTAATCAGGCAAAAAAAAAAAAAAAAAAAAAAAGGGAAAAATGAGAAGGATTCATGATTCCCTTGCATATTCTCTCTTCAAAAGTGTGTCGGGCATTTTCTGTCCCTTTCTAAATAAAGATGACACAAATTTCAAACCTTTGTTTTCCCAATGTAATATGAAGTCGAGTATATTCCAAAAATCATTATCTCTGCCTGCTTATGGTTAAAAGGGAATATTATTCAATTAACCTTAAACCCATTGCACATATACTAATTTAGTTTCAAATTACTTAATTTTTTTAATTTAGCCCTAAATTTTTATGACATGATCTTTCCAGTTAATTTTCATCAAAATCGCCGACATGACGGTCTAGTCGTCGTTGGATACCACCACATCAACAATTACCAAGCAAAAATTGATTAGAATGATTGTATTGAATTTTCGTGTGAATGTTCAGGGCTAAATTAACAAAACTAGAAAGTTTAGAATTTAATTGGTATTGGTACAATAAGTTTAAAATTAATCTTCGACAATTCCCCTGAGTTAAAAGAAGTATGGAATCATTTCTTATCATAGTTGCAAGAAGAGATGATCAATTCAATCCCCTTCCTTTCTTTCGGTTACATCACATTCACTACAATCAGCAAGAAGTGATGAAGCAACATGTGACATCTCCTCGAACGTCTTTTGAATCACATGGGACAAAACCATGTTGTCTTTAGGATCCTCAATTGCCATCTGGTCCCAGCAAAAGCAAAGACCCACCAATAAGCACTGAGAATCCATTACCCCGGCCTTAAGGAATGAAAAGAGGAATCGAATAATTTCGTCAACACCTTAGTGTGGCAAAAAAATTAATCTTTTGCTGAGCTCAGGAGAAACTCCAAAATTTGGTAAAGCATGCAAATAATAATAATAATAATAATGAACTTTTCTATGCCTTTAACAACTAATAATTGAAGTTTTCCTGCCTTTGGAACCATTGAAAATGTCCACCTCCCTTCAAATTTTGCACTTTATTACTACTACTCAGCCACATATATATTTTGTACACGTTAGACATTTGATTGGTTCTTTATTTATCTTGTGGATTAGATCGTCTCGTTGGAGCGCATACCTTACATCTTTTCAATTCAAGGGGGCAGAATTTCAGCTTGTGAAAGCTTTGCCCTTTCGTCTTTTGATTTTTCTTCATAAAACTATATAAAGCTTTGAATTGATCCTCAACTTTTATGGACGTAAAGATCAACCCAATCTTTTCCTGATTAGGTAAATCGGGATTGTGTGGCCTTTCCTTTAAAGGGTGGATTGAAAAGGAAGGCTGCACATACAATTGGACATTCGAGTCGTCCATTAGGGTTTTTGTCGCATCACTTGGTTACAGGAAGCATGAGTCTTCTACATGACTAGATTGTAAAAGTCGACGTGTCCATTGAAACCCTAATTAGATCAACTGGGTTAAGAAAATGGGATGGCTTTGTGTGAACCACATCTTCTTATCGCAAGTTGACTTCTAAACCATATAAAATTAGCGTATATACATTAAGATTAGCCAAATTCGCGAGCCCCTTTCTTCTGGCTTTTAAGATAAATACCATCTGTGTCTATACTATTCATAAAAGGGGAAAATTTAAAGATTGATCTCTCGCAAAATTGATCATTGTATTCTTCACGGCGACTTCTTTGACTTCTGCTTTCTTCTTAATTCTCACGCTTTATTTCGCACACCCATTTTTTTTTATACTTTATGAGCATTTTTTTCCCTTAATTTTCACACTTTATTTCATGCACCCTTTTTATTTTTAATATCTTATGAATATTCCGCTTGTCAAAGCAAGTTACACAATCTATCCGGAAAAACATGTGGTGAGAGAGTGACCAAGTAGAGGGGGCTCTATCCAAATCTTTCGGAGGTCAGTATGAATTACTGTTCGTCACGTGTGTCTTTTTCTTTCTCCGCTTGGGGAGGATCCTCCCAAAGATTTTCACAACTTAGGCAGCATCATTATGGGGATTTCCGTGCAGTTTTGTTGTATCCCGTCCGCGAAATTCTTGCTGAACATTATCCGAACAAGACAAACTCGGCCGCAAGAATGACTGCTAGAAGTTCATATATGCTTCACTAGATTTATGTACTAAATTTTGTGTAGGCTGATCTTTATTTTAGAAGTTCTGCTCTTGATTTTTGTTCATAGAGTTCTAATTTTGAATTGTATGGATACTCAACTCATTTCTATTGATATTACAACCAAGTTTAAATGAGCTTGAAATTGATCCAAATAAAATTATCGCATATATTTAGATGTAATGTGGTTGTACTCTATCGTTTAAAAAAGAAAAAAAAAATTGTGTCTAATTGATGATTCGTAAATATTACTGAGATAGATACTTGTTTAGGTTTGTCAAGGCATCAAGTTTATGATTCAACGGCGGATCAAGAAATTAAGCTTAGAGGTTGAGACAAAAATTTTAATTTGTCATATAAACTTTTTCAGAAATCTGTCTATCTAAGAAGATAAGAATTTTTGGGACCTGCGGGTGGTAACTACCACAAGCCTTCTTGGTCGGCCACTAGTAGTAGTGGCAAGCTTTAGAGCTCAATCGAGAAGATACTCCAGTTGCTAGACCTCAAGTTCGACTCGAAATTAAATGTCGATGTTGATTTATAGTTAAACCTTACTTTCCACGATCAAACGGCTTGACCAAGGGAGGTAGAAGCGCACGTTAAAGTCATTAAACGGAGTTTTCTCTTGGTTAAAAGAATTCCTAATACTACTTTCTGATTAATCACGTGACCTCTTCCTAAATCGAACTCTTATCAACTCGTGATTGATTATCATGAAATTATGTTTCTCGATAAAAATCTGCAAATTAGAACTGTATATAAGTGGTCGGTAAAGCAAGATGATGTTCTTGACAATAAACACATCCGAGGTGGGGGCAAAACAAAGCATGAACGCGTCAACACAAACCAAGATCTTTTCCCAAAAGAAATGAAATGAAATGGAAGCGAGATCCCCCCTACATGTGCAGATCCAATCCGTACGAGCCAAGTTGCCCCCGGCGCGGTGCATTATTGCGTTGTGTCTCGGGCAATCGTGCATCGACAGAATATAATGGTAGGATTGCGATGGTGCTTTGGTACATATTTTCTTGTCCGAAGGTTGTCCAGCGAGGATATGAGACCAGAAATTCTGCAACGTATATATCGGGTTTCGATGTCTTGTCCAGGAAAAAAAAAAAAAAAACCATATCTGGTACGAACGAATGAATGGACTTTTCTCCAGAACTAGCATGCCGTATTCGTCATGCACCAGATGATTAATCAAGCATACGTCGTACTGCCAATACAAACCTTAGCGATGCTTTTGGGTATGCAGGACTATACTGTCATTATACTCGCTGTATATGCATTTCTTGTCGATGTGTGTAGATGGTAATTTACACCCACCATAGTTGTCATTCCGCATGGTCGGTATGTCATGCACCCGCAGATTTACCAGCCTTTTACTATGTTTTTCCTCTCTTATTTAACTCGAATTGAAGATCCATTTCTAGGGTCCAGCAGGCGGGGCTCGCCCATGTTGAAGTAGCGGAGTCAAAATGTAAAGGTCCGTCGTCATTAGGGTTTTCAATGATCCATGGAGAGAATCATGGGATGTGTTTCCTCTCTTGTAAATGCGACAAGCACGAAGCCACGCGATTCTTCGAGGTCATGTTTTTTTTTTTCCACTTTGAGGGGGGGTTTAAGGTTAGCTACACATAACGATAATAACGGTCTACCATCACAAACAAGCAAGGAGATACATGAAACATGAACACGCACTCCCCTAACAAGAGAAAATAAAGCTTGGAAAAGACAAAAATGATAATGATAATAATAATAATAATAATAATAATCATAAATCATAATAATAATAATCATCATCATTATATCATCACCCTCATGATCAAGAAAGGGAGAGATTAATGAAAAAAAAAAGAGAGAATTATGATTTAAAATTCCATGATTGGAAGGGGAGGGGAGACAGAGATCTCCTCTAAGAAAAGCCACCAAAAGAGGCTCCCAGGTTAATGTTTTCTTGCTGCTCTCGTGCCCATTCCCTCCTCCTCTTTCACGCCAGTAGTGATGATCCAACATTCCCATCCCCAGGTTGCCCCCAACCATCTCCTCATGAGTTCCGTCCATGGCCTCCTCCTCTTCACCATCGCCTCCATCACTGTCATGCTCTGCCTCTGCCTCTCCCTCTTCGTCTCTGGCGTCAACTGATAACAATTCTTGTGGCTCATCCTCTTCTTCTTCCACCGCCACGTCGTTTTCGGCATCGTCGGTCCTCGCTTCGACATCATTTTCTCCCTCATCATCTAGCTCTTCGGAGTCAAAGCAGAGAGGTGACCTGTCTTTGAAAAAGCAGAGCCTGAGGCGGCCATGGCTTCTCTCCGCACGAAAGCAAGGACGATTCCCCTGTGGGTCCCTGACGGCCTCGAGAATCAACCGCCCTTCCTCCCTGTGTGGCCTCACGCGTATGGAGTCGTTGGCTATCGTCGTCAAAGGTGGTGGGAAACTGTTGCTGTTGCTACTATTATTAATGTTAGTCCGAGGTATCGCTTTCTGGCTCGCGTTTTCCACGCTCATGATTGGTCGCGTCGACCAAGGCCTCGGGGCCGTTTGTTCCCCCTTGGCCGACGAGCTCACGTCCCGGGGATCCCCGTCGCCGCCGTCGCCCCCGTCGTCGAAGGCGACGATGTTGCTGCTCTCGCTGCCGAGGTTCTCCGTGCAGAGCTCCAGGCTCAGGGGGCTGAGCCTGAGCTTGGAGGCTTTGGCCAGAGGGTGGACGTAAACGGGCGGTTCTGGGTTCGGCCTGGAGGGTTCTTGGCAGCTGGTGGTGGTGGTGGTGGGGAGAGCATGCAAGAAGCTCCAGCCACCGAGAGCCCGACCCATGTTGGGATTCGATGAAGAAGATGAAGAGATGGGATGATGCTGGTGGTGGTGGGTGTGGGTGTGGGTGTGCTTAGGGTCTTCAAGGAGCTGCTGGGGCGGGGTGTTGACGGGAGGGCACTGGGGAGGACTCGAGGAGTTCATTTCAAGAAGAGCCTGAGCGAATTGGTGGTGGTGGCGGGGGGAAAGCAATTTGAGCGTCAGAGCGGTCATTGCTGGCTCTGGCACGAGGTGTGGTTCTAGGTACGTCTGCAAGCCTCGGTACATGAGCGTTGCCATCTCTCTCGGGGCCTCTCTCTGGTTATGGGAATTGAGCTGCTGGGGGAAGCAAGAGAGTCGACCGAGAATTGCAAGAACTGGACAGTGGAAAGAGAGGAGAGATGAACCGCTGCTCTGTTAGCTACAGAGAGAGAGAGAGAGAGAATTGGAGGAGTTGGGCATGGAGAGAGGAGTGGAGGGGAGGGCGTCAATTTGTAGTGCTCGAAAAGTGCATCTGAGCACAGTGGAGGTGGGGGTGGGAGGGGTGGGGTGTGCTGGGATCGGGAGGGGGAGGCTTTGCCTTTTCTCTCCTTGCTTTTTTTTTTTTTCTCATTTTTTTCACCACTTGAAAATACAATAGGGTTTTTTAGTCAGCTGCCACAAGAAAGGAATTGAATAGGGAATAAAAGAAAACAAAAATTGGAAAAGTTAGGAGTTAAAATAGAGTCTGTTTGTCGGAGCTTCGCAGCTGATGTCGCTCGCACGAATTGACGGGGGCGGGCGACATAGTCATTAGCCGGTACATCAGATGTTGGTGTTGCTACTGTTCTCAAAAGGTTACACTTTTTATTTTCTAAATTTTCATGAGTCTCCATAAAATTCTACGGAAAAGAGAGTGGCATAATATAGGTTGGACTTGAGAAGAGAATTTCATTTTCAGGAGTTCCATTTTTGTTACAAAATCTTACCAAAATGCCTTCTCTATAATGAAAACCACGAGGCTGTGAAGCCTGTCCAGATTTTATTTTATTTTCATTTGTATTCAAACCTTCTAGAAATAGTCGCTAAATTAAGTTTTCTCACTCATATCACAACATGCACCCGATTCACATTACTATAGAATATTCGAGCGTTAGTTTAATAAAACTCATAGAATTATTATGAATTGAGTCATGTGCACTAAACTCACACAAATCGAACTACATTAATTACTCGAGTTTTACTGGCTTTTCTCTGCCTCTGTCACCTCTTCCAAAAGAAAGCCAAAAAAGAAATGACGAATTTTCCCATATCATCCTTCCTGGTATCAAGGATGACCCATATGAAGCCGGGTGGTTATTGATTGGTACTTATTACGATGTTATTTGAGATATCAAATGGAATATTCCAATTATGTCATTTTCGAATAGTTTATTATTTAATCTAGGGATATTTATGAGAAGTTCAAAAAGTATGCTCGACTAATTTTCCCAAGTTATACATTAAATCGATGGGGATATCTCTCTCCCCCTTTCATTCCATTGTTTCTTTCAACATGATTTGATTTAAAGAAAAATGATTCATCCAAGAGTCAAAAGCCGAGTCGATAGCACTCCTGGAGGAAAATACCGCCAGATTCTTTCAAATCTCCATGAGTAATAATGAGGATTTCTCAACAAGAGGAGGCATGGAAAATGGACGGACTAAACTGCACATGTCCCGAACGCCGTGTCTCATGATGCAAACGAAAGAATTCGCGTATGCATGTTTGTAACTTAATCACAGTCCAAGCCTCGTGGATTTGATCTTACGAAAGTCATAGCGTCGTCATCGACCGCATGTTAAGTTCCTGCACCGCCCAAGGTGATCGGCCCGACCCAACATGTCACCCCGCGAAAATTTCATTGTCCATTTTACAAATATTCTGTCGGACATCGCTGTCAAATCACATTATCGAGTCCCCTCGGTTTCATACGCCCATAATTGAAGGCGTTAGGGAAATTTTTTGACAGGAGAGAATCCTGCGACCGCCGGATATTCTGCCGGGACTTTCAGGCCAAACATGCAGACGCTCTCTCCATTGACTATAATGCTCGCTCCCACGGAAAAACATGGCCGCACAGCGAAAGGGAGGATCCCGTCGTGTTGATCGCGGTTTACCACTCCAAAACCAAGGACGGGGGCCTCTTGTCTTTGACCCGAAACATGTCGGAGCAGTGAAAATGGTCAAAGGTCGATTTCGGAAGCTGTTGCACAATGTGATTTTTGCATAGTGGGTGTGGCGAGAACAACGTTTTCGCTGTTGGCCATGCCTTTCTGGTTGAGGCGTGCTGTGTCTCCGGAGAGAGAGGGAATTAGGTTTTTTGTTTTTCAAAGTTCTTTTCCTCGGTACGCTCTACGAAATCGTTTCCATAAATGGTGGGAAATGCTGGGATGGGTTAGTTCCATTTTTAAAGCCCCTTTTCTTGATGTACTTTTGATTCTTCAGGCGATGCGATGCGATGCCCACATGGGTCGTACTGATTATGCTAATGGACAACGTTTCGAGTCCTCCTTTATTGACCCGAAAAATATTCCGTCTTTTAAGTGGCGACGCGGGGATGTACAAAATACACACTAATACAAGAGATGTAGAGAGACTAAAGTTCGAATCCGTGTTTGCAAATATGAGCTTGTTCACACTTAGTAACGAATCAACTAGAGCCGTAAGGTTACTTTATCAACTAGAGCCGTAAAGCTACTTTAACCGATGCACGTGATGATGAGCTCAACGGAAGCTGGCAAGACAGTTCTAAAATTCGAATTCGTATTTACAAATATGAGCTTGTTTGCACTCAGTCACAAATCGACTAGAGTTGTGGAGTTACTTTGATTGATGCAAGTGACGATGAGCTCTGGCAAGACAATTCTAAAGTACAAAATCAGCTTGTTTGCACTTAGTGGCGAATCAATAGAATCGCTAGGTTACTTTGACCGATGCACGTGATTATGAGCTTAACGAAGGTTGGCAGGACAATGCTAAAGATCAAATTCATATTTGCAAATATGAGTTTGTTTGCACTTTGGCAAAGTAACAAGAGATGTAGAGTTACTTTGATTGATGCACATGACAATAAGCTCAATGGAGGCTGATGAGACACTTCTAAAATTCGAATGTGTTTGAAAATATGAGCTTTTTTGTAGTCAATGGCAAATCAACTAAAGTCATAGAGTTACTTTGACTTATGCACATGACGACAAGCTCAATGGACGCTGACGGGATACTTGCCTGTGGCATTAGGTGCTCAATGCAAGAGTATTTACTCACGATAGCTCATAAAATTTGATGCAAAAACTTATTCCTTTCGTTATCTTGAAAATAAGATATGATAAGACTTTTTACCTCTCCATCTTGATCAAACTAGAATTTTGCATATGCCACCACATATATTGCATATCCGTTATCCTCTTAATCACCAAACTGATTGCGTGAGGTGAAAATATGAATATGGAAGTGTGGGGATCATCATTCTCTCCCTTGGCAACACCATCGAGCCAATTCACCAAAATGTACGGATGAATTAACTCCGGCACATTGATGTTTAGAGACAACCCTTTTTTCCGCAAGCCAAAAGCAAGTAGAAATGATCCCCCACTAAGACAGCCCTTTTGCTCTGTCGGCCAGGACGTGCTTCCATCGAAACCCTAAAAGCCTCTCTCTCTCTCTCTCTCTAGGAGATGACCTAACCTAAAAGCTTAAAGTTTTGCTGAAATTAACATCTATAAAAGCTGTGTTAACATCTATAAAGTTGCGGTTGGGGCTCGTTCCAACTTGAGGGGCCAGTGGGCTAAGGTTCCCAAGAATAGAAATCAGCAATACATTGCACCATAAGAGGTAAAAAAACACTAAAGAAAACCACCTGGCATATCAGTGACCACCTCGAAACTATATTCTTGATTGTGTACTCTTCGGTACCTTTTCACACGTTGCCTACCTCTACTTGCACAATACATACATGGACGAGCGTGAGGAAATTGCTTTTTGGCATAGCGGTTTGGAGTCTTGAAATGAGTTCATCAACATCTTGGACTTGCTTTTAGGAAGTGAGTTAAATCAAGATCTTGAACCTACTACCTTTATCTCTCTCTCTCTCTTACGTGCAAAGTGCAAGTTGGGAGGAAGCATATCATATGGGAGTTTATGAAACGAGAAAATCTTTTATACATCGACAGTATCCGAATTCATCCACATGCGAGCTTACTTTATCAAAAAAATGCAATTTCACATGTTGATGACCTTTCTACTTACTTCCTGTAATTCATAGTTAATGTACAGCAGTGTCCACTAATTCATGAAGGTTTGGCTCTCCAATTCCATGAACGCTCTCTGCAAAAACGTCAAATCTTCTCTCCATCTCATGTCCTAACGAGGATTACGACACAATTATGGTTTTGTACCTTGGGCATTGGGAGGCCGCTCTTTATTTACAAACTAATTATATGTAGCTTTAAAGTGCAACAAAATGGATTCAACGTCCATTATCATTTGTTTTCTCCTTTTAAAAAGCAAGGCACGACAACCACAGCCTCTAATGTACGAACTTGTTTTAGGCATGTAAATCTTGAGAGTTTATTTGCTTTTGCTTATACTTTTTCCTGTATAAGCATGCAAGGATGAATATTAATCATAAAGGAAGAAGAATGTATTGAACATATCCTTTGATGATATAAAAAGGAAATAATTTTCTACGGCTCCTTCAATTTGACATTGCTGATATGAGAAGAATTTCTATTTTCTACATTTCACTTTGATGTAATTTGTGTCAAGTGGTTTTGGTAATTGGTGAGTAGATGTAATGAGAAAAGATGTCGATGTACGTGTTGCATCTTCCTTTATTTAATGAACCGGCTTAAGGACAATATATTAGTCGAATGTCTCTGTAAAAAACAAGTACCATCACAAAAAGAAAGTTAGAAAAGCAAATTCGGGTGCATTCTTCTTCACATAGGCATAAGCTTGGATATGGCAGGAGCTATCAAGGTGCAGCAGTAAACGTGACCCAAAATCGTGACCTGGTGATGCAATGCACGTCTTACTTCATATACTTAGGTTGTTAAAAGAAGTGGGATAGGCGTAAATAT